>NC_062561.1:85387500-86587500 GCF_022837055.1 Prionailurus viverrinus | reverse complement strand
CAAGAGACATTGTGCTTCTGGGCCCCAGAGGACATCTCCTACATAACGCCACTGCTTGAAGACTGAGAAAGGGACCCCTTGGGAGACTCATTCAGTTGAGCATTAATTTCCTGTATAATAAAAGGTGTTTTTCATCCCTGATGGCTTATTTCAAGGTTTCTTTTTTTATTTGTCTTTATTTTCAGCAGTTTGAATGTCAAGTGCCTAGGTGCAATTTTTAAGACACTTATCTTTTCTATATTCTCTGAGTTTCTTTTATCTGTGGTTTGGTGTCTGCCATTAATTTTGGGATTCTCAGCCATTATTTCTACAAATGTTTCTTATATACTTTTACCTCTTCCTTCTCCTTCTGGTATTCTTATCACATGTATATAACACCTTTATGTAATTGTCTCATAGTCCTTAGCTATTCATAAGGTTTACATTAAGTTTCAGTTTTGAAAATTTCTATTAATTTTTTGTCAAATTCACTAGTATTTCCTCAGCCATGTCAAATTTATTGATGAGCCTATCAAAGGCATTTTATATTTGTGTTACTGTGTTTTTTTTTTATTTCTAGCATCTTTTTTTAATTCTTTCTTAGAGTTTCTATCTCTCTCCTTACATTATCCATTTCTTTTTGTGTGTTGTAGAATATTTCCGTTAGAAACTCTATCCCATTAATTTCATTTTTATTTCCTAGTCTTATAATTTATACACCTCTTCTTTTTTAACATGATTATATTAATTCTTAGTATATTTATATTTGCTTATATTAATATGTGTGATTTTTTTTGAAATCTGACACCATGCCTCCAGTTTTCTCTCCTAAGCATTAACATGTTTTTTCAATGAACTTTTCTTATTTTATTGATAACTTCTATTTTTTCTTACTATTTTAAATAATTCAAATTTATATAAAGCTAATTTATTGAATCACACCATACATTACAGTGTTTCTAATCATGTAACAACATTTCTTTTCTATATATAAATTCAACCTATTATTTAGTATCTTTGATTTTACTATGACTTTGTCTTTCTTAAATTTTACACTTTTTTTTAAATTTTTAAATAACTGTAGATTTAATGAAAAGGAGCAAACTTAATACAGAGAATTCCCTTCTCCTGTTTTTTTTTTTTAATTTTTTTTTCAACGTTTATTTATTTTTTTTGGGACAGAGAGAGACAGAGCATGAACGGGGGAGGGGCAGAGAGAGAGGGAGACACAGAATCTGGGCCATCAGCTGGCTGAAGTCGGATGCTTAACCGACTGCGCCACCCAGGCGCCCCATCCCTTCTCCTGTTTTGATATGACTATACTCCACAAAAATTATTCAGATGTTACAGTGTTACAGTTGTTACACACACTTCATGTGTGTGTTTGTGTGTGTGAGAGAGTAGTTTTATACAATTTTACTCCATGATTAAATATGGGTAACAACTTCAACCAAGAAGTAGAAAAGTATGATCACCACAAAGATCTCTTGCGTTACTCCTTTAGAGTCACATTTGCCTTTCGCCCCACACCTCAACCCTATTCTCAGTCTCTAACCCCTGTGAACCACTAATCTATTCTCCACTTATATAATTCCATAAAGAACATTATGTGAATAGACACATGCAATCTTTGTCACTGGTGTTTCACAGTGTAATTCCACTGAGATCCATTCAAGTTCATTTGTGTACCAATACTTCCTTTTTAATACGAGTAGTAAACCGCAGTACAGATGTGCCACAGTTTGTTTAACTACTCACCCACTGAAGGACATTTGGATTACTTCAAATTTTTGACTATTACCAAATAGCTTTATAAACATCTTTACACATTTTATATGAATAAAATTTTTATATTTCTGTGAATATGGTCAACACTTACAATTATTGTGTCATGTGGCATTTGGATATTTATTTTAATAGAAATTACAAAATTATTTTTTTAGAGTTTGTGTACCATTTCACATTCTCATTAGCATTGTACGATTGATCCATTTTATCTGTTATCTTTACAAGTATTGGCATTGTCACTTAAAAAAACAAAAAAAAATGTTAATTTGTTAAAATAATTGTGTAGTGATATCTCATCATGTTTTATTTCATATTTTTTATGGGTAATGATTTTGTACATATTTTTATAAAAATATTTATGCACCTATGTATACTCTATGACTAACATAGAGTAACCACGCCAGGCCTGTTTATGTTGTTTCACCCAGTTTTCTAACTAGATTATTTTTTTCATTTTTGCTCTTGATTTATGATGTTTGTGTATAAATTATAGCTAAAATATGTAGAACAGGTGCTCCCATGTTTACTCCCAAAAGTAAGATGAAAGAAGGAAAAGAATCCTTCTATAGAAACTCACCCTCTCTCTTGGGATATTGAGATCTAGGCATCTCACAACCTCTGTACCTGTACACAGAACTTCTCGCTGCTTTATGTGACACTGTTCATGCTTGCCTTCTGCCAATTAAGACGAGTTGAATGTCACTAATTTTGTTTTCCTTGAAAGAGTAAAAAAGTGGTTTAAATTCTAATTCAGAAAACCAATGTCCTTACTGAAATGAAGGGTTAAAGTTTTCTTCATTCTGTCAGGTGATTGTTTCATCCTATAATCAATAACCTTGCTTTAACTTTCTTCCTTAATTAGTCCTTTCCTGTATACAAGCAATAGTCAGTTTGTTTAGAGTCCACTTCCTGCTTTCACTCTTCCTTATGTGAGTGGCCTAACAAGTTAGTTTTTTGTGAATCATATTCACAGTGTTCTAGAAACAGTGTGAATGTAAGTGAACCAGATCTTAGGACTGTGACCCTTGATAGCTCAAGGGAGGACAGAGGTCTGACCTTCTAGCACTGAGACCACCAACTGGGATGCAGCTTTTCTGTGTGAGCATCAAGACCCTTCTTCTCTCAGTTCTGCTTCCCTGGCCAGGTGCAGGTAAGTAGGACAGAGGAACAGATGTGTTTTTCTTTACCTTGGAACTAAGCTTAGAAGTCATTTTTTTTTTTCCATAGAACACTCTCAGGGCTTCAGCTCTTTTCCCATTATCTGGACCTGAAGACCTGAGAATTGTTCTCATTTCAGTCTCTCTCCTCTCTCTCTCTCTCTCTCTCTCTCTCTCTCTCTCTCTCCCTCTGCCTTACTGTGTACCTTTCCTTTTCTGTACCTTTTGGGATAAAATCATGTAATTTTGTCAAAGCGACTTGTAAACTGTAAATAAGAGGAATATTTCAAAATGCTCTGTTTTTAATGTTCTACCTAGTTTATATGACACATTTTCTAAGCTTAGCCTAAAAGAGAAAAGTCAATTTTCAGCCCTAAGGGATGTTCTCTACCACTGCTGCCAGAACCTAGAGCCAAGAGCTTTGGGATTCCATTGTCATGTTGCACCCTTCTTCTGCATGCCCGTGGCAGGGTTATTAAATACTTTGGCTGTAATAAATCCCCTTATGTTAATGTGAGTGCTCTTGAGCTAAGACTGAATATTATTTCCAATAAGTAAAGTTTATGTTTAAATAAGGTTGTGAGGAAATTGGTTCAATTAAGAAAACATGCAATTGCCAGACAGCAGGTTAATTGAAAGAAGTACACAATATACCATTTCCTAGCAAATGTAAATAGTGAAATATCAACAAATTTTGATAGAGCTAGTTCATATTGATTTTAATGAAAGATTTTGTATTAAACAGTAAGGCAAATACACATACTTTTCAAAGAAATATAAAGGAAAATTTCAAGTTCTAAAATGTATCTGAATCCCCTACCTCAGAAACATAATCTAATAAAAATATAAGAAATCAATTAGTAAAGGGGCACCTGGGTGGCACAGTCTATTAAGTGTCTGCCCCGTGATTTCAGGTCAGGTCTTGATCTCATGGTTATTGAGATTGAGCCTTGTGACAGGCTCTGTACTGACAGCATGGATCCTGCTTGAAATTCTCTTTCTCCCTCTCTCTCCCCCCCTCATGCTCTCTCTCTCAAAATAAATAAATACACTTCAAAAATAAATCAATGAGTACATTAGAAAATAAATTTGGTAAATAAATACATAAATAAATAAATACATTTGAGATATAACTATAAAACATAACTTATATCTCTGAAGTTTTATTTTTAAATTTAGTTTTATTGAGGTAAAATTTATATACAAAAATGCACATACTTAATATATACAATTTGTGAATTTGGAGATTTGCTGTTTTGTTTTGTTTCATTAGATGATCAATCAGGCGCAACTGCCAGAGGGAATACAAGAGAGGGTCAGGAAAACACAACTTGTTTCTCTCCAATGTCCTAGGGAAACAGTGATATTCCATGAAGGGGGTTACATGGAGAAAGACAAAGGAAGTGCCAGGAGGGGTGGTCAGCTAAGCGGTTTGAGAGTCTAGACAGTGGAAGGCTCATGGGCAAGTATCTTATTGGGGTGAGGTGGGATACATAAATAAAAGGCACAAATAAATTTCTTCATTTGAATGTCAAAAGAACTCATATTCTGTAACTTTTCCAACCTGCAAACTGATGGGGGTTGTATAGATGTCCCTATATGGACTTCAATTGGTCACTATCTGTCCTACAAGTAACTATTACAGAAGGTCATTGTTGTAGGGTCCTGAGTGGTCATCAGGGTCAATTTGTTTCAAGTAAAAGGACCAGATGTTGACCGGGCAAAGGACACAGGAAATAGTTGCATGTGTCTCAACCAAAGGAAATAAATAATGTGAAAGGGACAATATATCAGGATTATTACTATAATAAAAATAAAAGGTGTGATAAGAATACCTTTTAGCATGGACCATAGTCCACCTCCCAACCATGATCTCAGCCAATCTTTAAGTGACAATGTAGGGTCTTTAAGAGCACCAATTTGGTTATTTGTATCAGTATGTAATCCTGTTATAGTTTTGTTATAGTGTGTATTGTAGATGCAACATTCCACTTTAATAATGGCATAGGTTCCTCTTGTGCTGCTATTATCTAAGTTATCTAATGCCATTCTGTTGTGTAGAATTTGTTTATTCATGTGAGTTACTTTAGTGTTTAACAATGTAAAGCTGTTTTGTGAGTTAAGGCATTAATTTTGTATTTATCAAGGAGCTCCGTGTGCTACATGACATCTCCTAAACCTGCTGAAATGAGAAAAATACATGTCAGATGGTCATACCAGTGAAACATGGATCTTATGTATGATTGTTTTAGATATAGAAAGTAAGATGGACTTGTGATACACTCAGTGCTACAACCATATATCCAGGCATAACCTATAGTGCATCTTCTAGTTCAGCTGGGTGAAAGTCATGACCATTAATTTGCCCCACATAGCAATTGTATTCCATTAGAAGTTAGCCATATGATGTCTCTGGTACCCTTGTCCAGGAAGTAGCAAACCAATTGGTTGCCTGTAAAATAATGGTATGGTCACAGGCTTCCTGGGGGGAGACATTTCTTTGGTGAGTACTATAGTGTCATGAATCAAGTGTATGGTTTCTCTGTTCCCAGCAGAAAAGACCCTATTGACTTAGTTGTGTTATTGTAGGAGTAAGCCACATATATCCATCCCATATTTGATATAATCCTTCCTGAGTGTATTGATAAGAAGGACTATGTAGATGGGGAAGGTGTGGTAATGAGCCTATCTATTGGTTGGCATATTCAGTTAAAATTTTGATAATTCAAAGGCAAGAGAAAGGCCCCCTATGTCCTGGAGTGTTTGTTTCATGTAATATTTAGCATAGATCAGTAAGAAATATTATATTTAGTGATATAAATATTCCTATGTGTGCTGGTATTGGGGTGACTTTGTGTTGGGTTTGGTTAAAGGTGGCCACTGTATACGTGGCTAAGCCTTTACTTGCAATTTTACATTAAAAGAGGTGGGTCCTATAATAAATATGACTAAGGGATAAAAGTATTAAGAAGGCTTCTTTGCCTGATGTCTAGCCTTAACCATATCATACTTGCAAGGAATCACTGGTAAGTAGGACATGAATTGTTCTGGGAGATAAGGGCATCCCCAAGTTCATTCTCCAATCAAATGATAAGGAATGTGGGGCCATCCATTATATTCACAAGTTCAAAACTAAACCTATAGAGTGGGATATGCTCTGACTTTTAAGGAGATATTTTATTATCCAAGTCACATGAATTGATCAAGGTGACAACTGAGTTACACAGTTGTTTTGGGAGTCCAAACCATTGTCCAGATGTTTAAATAAGCATGTGTCCATGGGGCTCCTTTCATTAGCTATAGAGTAATAAGCATGAAGATTGTCTATATGTGGGGTCTTATGACAGTCTCTCTGAAGTTTACCGCAAGTTGTCCATCTTAGGCAAATAACCAATTCTTAAACACAATTAACCAAAATTAGAATTTAACATCAAAAAAGATATATTATTGAAACATATAATATTTCTCTACATTCACCTTTATTTCCAGAGATGGTCAAACCAGGACGAATTTGTTTGTAAAATAAGTATAATTTTAACAGAATTGGCATAATTATTTACATAAACTCACCAAGAATAGTGATTGATCTTATGGATCCTTTAAAATCTTCTTGCTGGAACTTCTTATAAAGAATCACTAGATTGAACTTTTATTAGCTTCTTGAGACCAGAGACAAGCAAATATTTGTCATCAGGCTTGTCTGCAATAGCTGTAGATTTGGGTGTATTCCTCTTCTCAATGTCTCCAATATATCTGGGAAATATATTTCCTCCAACATCTGCAGAAATCCTACACCCGCCAGTAAGATACATTGTCAGCTGGTAAGGCTGCTGGGAACTCTGTAAGCAACGTATCAGGCCAACATTCTCAAGGGGTTTATTGCTTTCCAAAACTCAACCTTAATTCCTTAAAGCTATCTGGTCATGTCTGAGTCTATGAATGTTTCTTTCAAATATGACATTCCATTCAAAGCCTTGGTAATGTAACCAATGTTTCCAATGGTGCCCTGTTACAAGGAGAACAGGTTCTCATGGAACTTATGCAAATAATTATAAATACCATGGAAGAAAGAACACTTACTGAGAGTTTCTGAATTCTGGAGATTTCAGGTAGGGAGAAATTTTAAATGCTTCCATTGGTTCACAAAGTAATATTCTATCATTGTCCTCAATACATTTAGTTCTATGTATTTAATTTTGTTCATCTTAAGTGCAACTTTCCCATTAGTTAAATTCTTACCCAGGTTGATTTTATGTTTTTAAAGATACAGAAAACTATTTTCCCAAAAATCATTTTTATGAATCTCCTTGAAGATGAAATACATTTTGCAAGAGCATTAGAATAGTAACTATAAATGACAATAATAATAATAATAAGTAAAAAAATAAAATTAAAAAAATCCTCAGAAATGGTTAAAGATCTGATATGAGAGTTTATTATAATGCAATTGATAAGGAATTCTGATTATTTCTGTGACATACAACATTTCAATAATTCAAGTAATGACTCTCTATGAGGACATATTATAAATTTTGTTAATTTCATATATTTTCTAGATACTTATAGATTTACCTGTAAAATACAACCTAAACATTTCATTCTTGGTTTGACATTGTTGTCCAGGTAACTTCACATACAAAATAAGGAACATAATTATTAAAAATAATATTTCATTTATGATTTAAAACTTGTAAATCTTGTTAAAACACTCAGAAAGCTTGAAAACACATGCCTAAAACATATTATAGGTTATTATAAGTGTAATATTTATATTTAACCAAGATGACAGTAAGGGATTCCACAGGAAATTACATATTGTTTAGCAATATTTAGCTCCTTCAACATCGAGAAGTTTTAAGTTTCACTCTTTTTCATTTTTTCTTTTTTTTTTCATTTTAATAGGCTCCACACCAAATGTGGCTTCTGAACTCACAACCTTGAGTTAAGAGTCCCATGTCCTATCTCCTGACCCAACCAGGCACTTTCTTAAGTAATCAAAGTCCTGATAAAGACAAAACACACAAGCTATGGTTTTCTGGGAAGATAAAGTAAAACACTGGTTTTCTGGTTGGTAAAAAGAGAAAAAAAAACAACTTTGATTGCATTTTATTATAAAGAGCAAACAAAATAAAAAAAAAAAACTTTGTCTTTTTAACAAAGATGAAAATAAAGTTTCAAACTTAATGCCGTGTACTTTCAAATCCCATTCATTTCAAACTTACTACTAACCACATATAAAATTATTTTCCAAGGATTCCCCTTCACAAACCTTCCACAGCTTTCTTTTCATTCAGATTTTGTCCTAAGCCTATCCTCTTCAAACAATATGTCTCATTTTAGGACAAAATTACTTCGTTTTTCCTTCAACAATATGCATTCACATTCCTTATACCTTTTGTATTAAAAACAAATATTTTCTTGTATGCAGAGTTGCTTCCCTTATTTCCATCAGTTTTAATTATATTTAGCATAATTTTAACTCTTAGAAACTTTATTCTCCAGTGAAAATTAAGTAGTGAAAAAATGTGAACTGCTTCCTACACCAGAATTCTTGAGATATGAATACAGTGTATATGAATACATTGCATAATTCTAAAACCATGTTTTTCTGCCGTACAGTCTTTCAATAAAGCATAACACATGTTTACCAACAGACCCAAGTATCTTCAGCTTCTCTTCAATAAAAAACCAAAGGCATGAAACTATGTTCAGCCATCAATGCTTCACTACTTTACTCTTTTGACAAAACTTAGATATCCAATGTATCCATTCCAATTTATCATTTACCTTAACAAGACTTCCAAGTTTGAGGTGACCAAAGATTTTGAAACCTATGAAAACATTTATATATAAACCTCTTAATTTATTTAGCCTACTTGTTTTTTCTATTTTTTTATTTTTATTTTCTACTTTTTTAATATGAAATTTATTGTCAAATTGGTTTCCATACAACACCCAGTGCTCATCCCAAAATGTGCACTCCTCAATACCCATCACCCACTTGTTTTTTTAAAACTACCCATGAAAAGTTTGAAGGAAATGAAAGTGGTATCATTTTAGGTCATCTTTTTGCTGACAAATGACAACAGAGATAGCATGGGCTTATTTCACCTTTAGTAAACCTTGGTAGAAGAAACGTTTTATATTTAATGCTGATAACTCTAAAGACAAGTCTTCCTTAATTAAACTAACAAACTTAAATTAGCTTAAATACTGAATGTGTTGCACTTCGGTTGACTTAAGAGACAATCCACTTATTCCCACTGTCCATGTTGACCTGGGGCACTTGTAGGGAAAGAAATTGGGCAGTTTAAGTCCAAGAGAACCCTTGGGCCCTTTCGTATTGATTAGGGAAGGGTCCAGTTTGAACCTCATAAGAAGGTGTTGCAACAGCTGGAGGTGCTCTTTGCTCCTAGATACCAAGAATAGAAGGAGCAGGAGCCACTGGCAGTGGAGGCATGAAGACTGGTGCAGGAGCCAGTTATGCTTGCTGCACCCATGGTGGTGCAGAAACAGAAGGAGGGGTAGGTAGAGGCAGAAGAGGTGAGGTACAGCCAGGAAGTCTGGATGGAGAAAAAAAGCCCAGAGTGAAGACAAACAAGACTCCCAGTTCTAAAGCTCATCAGTTTGGACAGAGGAACAGACGCACATTTCTTTCCTCCAACAAAAAGCAAAAATAGGCAGTCCATGTGGAGCTGGAGAAGTCAGGGAACTGTCTGAAACAAAAGAAGTTTTGGCCATTGCTTGGGAATATTTCTTACAGTCCCTGTGCAGAGGTAGCTGAACCAGATAATTGGCTCCAATTAGGATATCCATTAACCTTGTTAATATATGAGGGAGAAAAATTCACATAGAACAATACTCAGGCAATATTCCTCCAGGACTCTCAAAATCTATACCAGAACCAACACACAAAGAAGAAACAAGGGGCGCCTGTGTGGCTCAGTTGGTTAAGTGTCCAACTTGGGCTTAGGTCATTATCTCAGGGTTTGTGGGTTCGAGTCCCACGTCAGTCTATGTGCTGACAGTTCTGAGCCTGGAGCCTGCTTCGATTTCTATATCTCCCTCTCTCTGCCCCTCCGTTGTGCGCTCTCTCTCTCTCTCTCTCTCTCTCTCTCAAAAATAAATAAGCATTAAAAAAAAAGAAAAAGAGGAAACAAACAAACAGGGGACCAGTGACTCAGAAAAGATACAGGAGGCATGCATATTATCTTGGCAGTCAAGTGTTTATAACAGAGATAAGGGGAGCTCATAAGCTTAAAACTACACTAAAATTGTTGTGGGCCCCTGCATTAATCTACTCTCTCACCATCAGTGCAGAAATATGCCAGTTGCTTCTCAACCTCCCAATTTTTATGTTTGTGGGTTTTGTTTTTAGTTTTGGGGGGATAGAAACAAACTTGTGCATGCAAAGTTATATCACATTTCCCTAATTACCAGTGTGATCGTCCTCTTTTATGTTGGGGTGTCCTTTTCTATGTTGTGTCTCTATGCCTTCTGATAGTTTGTCTATTAGCCTGCTTGCATTTTTCTTTGTTTATAGACATTTTAAAACCTGAATACTTGAATAATACCCCTATGCTAGTTACATGTGCTGTAAGTCTCATCAACCAAATGAGTTCTTGACTCTTCCTTTACTTATTTTGAGAAAGAGATGGATTGAGAGACCAAGAGAGCAGGAGAAAGAGAATCAGTGTTGACAGCATGGATCCTGACACAGGGTTGTATCTCATGAACCTTGAACACACCAAAATTTCATAGCAAGCTAATCATTGCCCCTAAACTGAAAACTTTCATCATCCATTTTAGAAAAGTTTCTTCAAGATGAGACTCATCCACAAATGAGAAAATTCCACATAACTACTGTTTTTGATAACTTCTATTTTTGCCTTCCTTTCCCATATGGATTGTCTGCGGCATTCCTCTTGTCCCAGAATATTTGGAGTAGGGTTTGAGGCTAATAAAAAATGTCAGACTAAATTCTGAGTTTATTCCAGCATCAAGTTCTGACCTACCATTATTTTTAATTTCAGTAGCTATTGCAAAAACAAATTGATTACATATTTTGCTTTTTTCCTAATTGATTTCCACATCTTTAAGTGCCCAGTGAACCAATTCCCAGAAGTAAGATTCATCATTTCTTAATTCCTTTTATGCCTTTTATCCTTTATATTTTCAAACCACGTGTTTCTAATCAATTTTCCAATGCCAGTGGGTTGTCTAATAATTTAATAAAATTCTTACACTATTTACTCCAAACTATGTTGCTCCCTGAAGTTAAGACTTAGTCCCACAAGACTATCCCCACTTCAGACACCAGCCACCAATGAGACCTTGAGGCTATTCACATTCTGCGAGGAAGACTAAAAGTTCAGGGGTTCCCCAAACTCCCCTCATTTGTGGTAATTGTTGAGAATGACTCAAAAAACTCAGGAAGGGAATATATGTACGCTCACAGTTTTATTACAAAGGTTACAACTCAGGAATAGTTAAATGGAAAAGATAAGTGGAGCATAGAGTAGAGTAGGGATATAGAGCTTTCATGTATCTCTAAGCAGGTCATTTTCCTATCACTTCAGTATGTGCACTGACATGAGGTTCTCTTAGCTTCATTGTTTTATAAGGTTTGTGGAAGTTTCAAAATATAGGCATGAGTGGTTATATCATTGGTAACTGATAATTGGACAACTCTATCCCACTCATCTCCATGGGGTAAGGTACATAGTTTTAATCCTCCAATAACATTTTTTGTTCTTTTAGGGACAAATCCCTACCCTGTAGCTATCTAGGGGCCCCACCTTGAGTGACCTCAATAGCAAAAACTCAGGTATAGTAAAAAGGGCTTGTATAAATATCAAGATATTTGTATCACTCAGAAAATCCTAAAGTTTTAGGAGTCTGTTGTATTTCTATACTCAAATAATAAAGCAGAAGAAAGAGAAATTAAGAAATCAATCCCACTTACAATTGCATCAAAACCCATAGGATACTGAAGGATAAACCTAACTAAAGATGTAAAACAAACAAACAAAAACCTTTATTCTGAAAACTATATTTCAGTGATGCAAGTAATTGAAGATGACACAAAAATAGAACAACAGTCCCTGTTTGTGGATTGGAAGAACAAATATTGTTATTTAATCTTTGCCAGGTATATTTCCAAGCAGATTTCATTAAACTATCTCCTGAATTGTTAGGAAGGTAGGAAGATTAGGTCCTCTCAATAGATGCAGAGAAAGCATTTGACAAAATACAGCATCCTTTCTTGATAAAAACCCTCAAGAAAGTAGGGATAGAAGGAGCAAACCTCGAGATCATAAAAGCCATCTATGAATGACCCAATGATAATATCACCTTCAGTGGGGAAACACTGAGAGCTTTCCCCCTAAGGTCAGGAACAAGACAGGCATGTCCACTCTTTCCACTGTTATTCAACATAGTATTGGAAAGCTTAGCCTCTGCAATCAGACAACACAAAGAAATAAAAGGCATGAAAATCTGCCAGGAGGAGGTCAAACTTTCACTCTTCACAGATTACATGATAGTCTATATGGTACACCCAAAAGAGTCCACTAAAAAATTGCTAGAACTGATTCATGAATTCAGCAAAGGTGCAGGATATAAAATCAATGCACAGAAATCAATTGCATTCCTATACACCAACAATGAAACAAGAAAAAGAGAAAGCAAGGAATTGATCCCATTTGCAATTACATACACATACACAAAAACCCATAAAATACCTAGGAATAAGTCTAACCAAAGAGGTGAAAAATCTATGTACCGAAAACTATACAAACCTTATGAAAGAAATTGAAGAAGACACAACAAATGGAAAAAGATTCCATGCTCCTGGATAGGAAGAACAAATATTGTTAAAATGTTAATAGCACCAAAAGGAATCTACATATTCAATACAATACCTATCAACATAACAACAGCATTCTTCACAGAGCTAGAACAAACAATCCTCAAATTTGTATGGAACCACAAAAGACCCCATATAGCCAAAGAAATCTTGAAAAAGAAAACCAAAGCTGGAGGCATCACAATCACAGACTGCAAGCTATACTACAAAGCTGTAATCATCAAGACAGTATGGTACTGGCACAAGAACAGACACTCAGATCAATGGAACAGAATAAAGAACCCCCAAATGGACCCACAAATGTATGGCCAACAAATCTTTGACAAAGCAGGCAAGACTATCCAATGGAATAAAGACAGTCTTTTCAGCAGGTGGTGCTGGGAAAACTGGACAGCAACATGCAGAACAATGAACCTGGATCACTTTCTCAAACCATACACAAAAAGAAACTCAAAATGGATGAAAGACCTAAATATAAGACAGGAAGCCATCAAAATCCTCGAGGAGAAAGCAGGCAAAAACCTCTTTGATCTTGGCCACAGCAATTTCTTACTCAACACGTCTCTGGAGACAAGGGAAACCAAAAGAAAAATGAACTATTGGAACATCATCAAAGTAAAAAGCTTCTGCAGAGCAAAGAAAACAATCAGTAAAACTAAAAGGCAGCTGACGGAATGGGAGAAGATATTTGCACACAACATATCAGATAAAGAGTTAGTATCCAAAATTTATAAAGAACTTATCAAACTCAACACCCAAAAAACAAATAACCCTGTGAAAAAGTGGGCAAAAGACATGAAGAGACACTTCTCCAAAGAAGACATCCAGATGGCCAACTGATGCATGAAAAAATGCTCCACATCACTCATCATCAGGGAAATACAAATCAAAACCACAGGGAGATACCATCTCACACCTGTCAGAATGGCTAAAATTAACAACTCAGGCAACAACAGTTGTTGGTGAGGATGCGGAGAAAGAGGATCTCTTTTGCTCTTTTGGTGGAAATGCAAGCTGGTGCAGCCACTCAGGAAAACAATATGTAGGCTCCTCAAAAAAATTAAATATAGACTACGTTACAACCCAGCGATTTCACTACTAGGTATTTATCCAAGGGATACAGATATGCTGCTTCAAAAGGTCACATGCACCCCAATATTTATAGCAGCACTATCAACAATAGCCAAAGTATTGAAAGAGCCCAAATGTCCATCAATGGATGAATGGATAAAGAAGATATGGTGTGTGTGTGTGTGTGTGTGTGTGTGTGTACACATAATATGATATATGTATACACACACACACAATGGAGTATTACTCAGAAATCAAAAAGAATGAAATCTTGCCATTTGCAATTACGTGGATGGAACTAGAGAGTATTATGCTAAGTGAAATTAGTCAGAGAATGATACATTTCATATGACTTCACTCATATGAGGGCTTTAAGATACAAAACAGAAGAACATAAAGGGAGGGAAGCATAAATAGCAAATAGCATAAAAACAGGAAGGGGGGACAAAACATAGGAGACTCTTAATTATAGAGAACAGAGGATTGCTGAAGGGGTTGTGGGAAGAAGATAGGCTAAATTGGTCACGGCATTAAGGAATCTACTCCTGAAATCTCTGTTGCACTCTATGTTAACTAACTTGGATGTAAATTAAAAATAAAAAGTAGAATAAAATAAAACAAAACAAAACAAAACAAAACAAGAAAAAAATATGGTAGAGGACTAACTGTTGGAACTCTAACATCTAGTGATGGGACAGTATGGTTGGTTGAAGAAAATTTCCATATTGTGGTTTTTTAAATTCTTAGTTTAGCAACCAATTACCTTATTGGTCTTAATAAGTGGTTTTGCGAAGTTCTTTGAGCATATAGGCTTATTTTTACATTGTTAGGTGCTCTATGGATTTGGAAAATAATGAATAATACATCCGCTGAAGGCTTTGTAGAACAAAAAACATATTTTAGAAAATGTTTATTTATTTATTTTGAGAGAGAGGGAGAGACAGTGTGAGAGGGGCAGGGGCAAAAGAGAGTGAGGCAGAGAATCCCAAGCAGGCTCCATACTGTCAATACAGAGCCTGACATGACTTGTGCTAAAATGAAGAGTTGGATGCTTGACCAACTGAGCCAACTAGGCACCCTGAGAACACAAAGCTTTTGATTAAAGAGGTGGTCATACAGGATAATATGCTTGTAGCTACCTGTATTAACACAGGATATTATATCTTCTAGTTCTTTTTCTGAAGTAATCACACTGAATAATCACATTGAGTCCAACTGAATATTTCTTCTTTTGATAATTATTAACTATTTTAGTCTATTTTTACTTATGCAAACATTTTTAATTTTTTTAATGTTTTTATTTATTTTTTTAGATAGAGAGCGAGAGAGCCAGAGCATGAGCAGGGGAGTGGCAGAGAGGGAGACACAGAAGCCAAAGTAGGCTCTAGACTCTGAGCTGTCAGCACAGAGATGATGCAGGACTCGAACTCACAGACTGAGAGGTAATGACCTGAGCAGAAGCTGAACGCTTAACCGACTGAGCCACCAAGTTGCCCCATATGCAAACATTTTTAAATTAACTTATGGCTTAAAGTCTTAAGCTTCCTCAAGTAATTTCCTTAGCCCCATTATCATTAAATGACACAAATTTTTACACTGACTGAATGACAATTCATCCATTTGTGTGTGTCACAGTGGTTAATTAGGAAATAACAGTTGGATAAATCGATATATGTATGTTACCACCTCATCTTCGACATGGAAGATTACCAGATAGTTCCATCCCCTCAGCAGAAATTCATTTGCTTATAACTGTGAAGAGATTATAAGCAAGAAGTGCAGAATGTCAGAGTACAGTTAGTTGTCTTTACTGCCATATTATCACACGATAGCTGCTGAATCCTCCACCAACAGTGAAAGAAAGACAACCCACTCAGCACATGGGACAGTGCATTGAAAGTGTACCATTCTTCACCTCCCTTTCTTAAAGATTCTGCTGAGATGGTGCTTGCCCTTATTATTATGTAATAAACTCAGCTTTTCTCCATCAATCAATTATTTCAGGGATCCTTCTGAGGACTTACAGATTGTCACCTGACTAAAATCACATGCAATTTCATAATATCTGAATCAGAAATTCCAGCTCCAAATGGTACATGCGCCAAGTGCCCAAGTCTATGTGGATAGTCTAACAATCTCTTGTCATTTCCGATATAAATTGGTAAAAAACATGTACCACTGAACTCTGAGCCTTCTGTACCATTTAATTAGTAGTCTCCTGACTATCTGAAGTGCTACAATGCCCATGATTTACGTTATGTTTCATGCAGATTTACATGCTAATTATATACAAAAAAATGTGTCCATAGTTTGTTTGACAACTTGTGCTCCATACCTACCCTACTTAGTTCTTCTCAGATTTACCTTGCCTAGTCTGTTTTCACTTCCTGTTCTTGCTTTCAACTATCAAGCTGCCCAGTCATCCATTGTTTATGCAGTACTAACAGTATGGGTTGACAATGTGGAGAAACTCATATAGGAAGCTGAGTAAGGCTTAGACAAAAATGAGAATAACTTATTAACAGATTTATAGTTAATAGAGTCTTGGCTATGGAAATATGAAAGGAAATTATATTTGTATTAAGGAAATACAAAGAAATATTTCCTGACTCTGGAGTGATCAGGTGCCCACCAAACCAAAGATGTGACTATTCCTGGGTTCAGCTCCCATGACAATTTCTGACATACACAGCTCATGCTGTTCTTTCTGGTGCATCTCATCCTTTTCAAGAAGACTTTCCCCTTTCATCTATCAGATCCCTCTGTTAGCTTTCCCAATGTGTGGCATCAGAATCTTTTCTGATGTAATACATACAGCCATAAAAGGAATATGCTGTAGAGTTCTGAAAAGAGACAAGGGAATCCTTGACTGCTAGTTTCTTACCATTTATCAGCTTTTTTCATAGTCTTGATTATAATGTGACACACTAAATACATAACAATTAAGTTGGAATGGATGAATGTTGAAAGAGAAGACATTCTTTTGTTATATGCTTGATGCCCAATTTGTTTTCTGATGAATCATATGAATTACTACATAGTGTCTGCAAAGAAAGAGACTGCATTAGAATTAATTATTCATTGAGCAAAAAAATGCAAGTCCTGCAAAAATGGAATTAAATTTTTCTTTTACTTTGATCAGATAAATGTTTTTGTTACTATCTTTGTATTTCTGACTGTATAAAAGTAGATGCATTATTTCTATAAATAAGATCTTGAACTACAAATAAGAAGTAAAAAAAAGGGGCGCCTGGGTGGCGCAGTCGGTTAAGCGTCCGACTTCAGCCAGGTCACGATCTCGCGGTCCGTGGGTTCGAGCCCCGCGTCGGGCTCTAGGCTGATGGCTCGGAGCCTGGGGCCTGTTTCCAATTCTGTGTCTCCCTCTCTTTGCCCCTCCCCCATTCATGCTCTGTCTCTCTCTGTCCCAGAAATAAATAAACGTTAAAAAAAAAAGTAAAAAAAAATTCAATTAGTCCAAATGGGAATAATGTATGATCAATAATAATCTTAATTCTCTTGATGAATTTGAGACATTTTATGTATATATTTTACTTGCATTCAAAAATAGTAGAGGAAAGTTTGATTACTCTTGGAGGAATAATTAAAAAATAAATTTGCCTGCCAACACAGAACATTTTATCCACAAACATAGAAAAGAACTAACAAGAAAGTAATTCAGTGGCAAAGGATGATCTTGAACTCACTTCCTCCTATAGATACAACACATCTACAACTACATATGGAATAACTCCTTCTAAAGGAGACCTAGAAACTGGTTGACAAAGCCTTCACATGGGATACCACTGAGCTAGGTAGAAGAAGGAAAGATACAGTCTTGAAAAAAGAGAGAGACTGAGAGAGAGAGAGAAAGAGACAGAGACATAGACAGAGAAAAGGAAAAGTAAAACACCCCAGGCATGACATTCCATAGTCAGGACGTATCTCAAATGTAAGAAACTTCCAAGAGAAGCAAGAATTTTGAGCTCCACATTAGGCATCCTAACCCTTAAATTCTGCACAGGACAGATAAGCCCCCCAAGCCCCTGTATTTGAAAACCAATAGGGACTACATCCAGGAAAATGATAAAACTATAGGGAAAGGAAAACCTTCTTTTAAAGGGTTTTCACATAGGCTCATCTGACATGGAAACCAGAACAAAAATTCCATATCAGAAAGTGTATAGACCATATATGTGGAGAGCCAGTTTCTCATCTTGTAGTGCCTACCAAAAAGGCAGAAGACTGTCATTAGGGACTCAGACATTGGAAGCAGCCATTTTTGCTTTCTCCTCCAGCCCTAGAGCTCCCAAGCCTGCCAGGCGACATTTGGGAATTCTCTCTCCAGTCTGCTAATGCCAGAGGGCACACCCTGCCAAGAGCTGTGACAAGTAATCTAACTGAAAAGAGTTCAAAATAAAGGTTGTAAAGATGCTTAACAAACTCAGGAGATGAAGGGATGAATACAGTAAGAACTTTAACAAATATATAGAAAATATAAGAAAACACTAATCAGAACCAAATAATAAAATAGCAAAAATGAAAAAAAAAAGAAATACACAAGAGTTTATAAACCGCAGATTACATGGTATAGAAGAATGCTTCAGCATTCTGGAGGACAGGAGAGTGGAATTCACCAAAACTGAGAAATAAACAGAAATAAACAATAAAGATAGCTTAAGAGACCTCAGGGATGACATCAAACATGCTAATACTCACATTCTATATGTTCCAAAAGGAGACAAAAGAAAGAAAAAGGGGCAGAAAAGTTACTGGAAGAAATAATAGCTGAAAACTTCTATAACCTGGGGAAAGAAAAAAGGACATTGAGGCCCAGGTTACACACAAAATTCCAGAAATGATAAAGAGGCAAAGAGATATGCATCAAAACACATTATAATTAAAATGTCAAAAATGAAACATAAAGACAGAATACTAAAAGCAGTAAGAGAATAGTGATTAGTTACATGTAAAGGAATCACTATAACACTATCAGCTACCTTTTTAGTAGACTTTGTAGACCAGAAAAGAGTGTCATGATATATGAAAATGCTAAAAGGAAAAAAGAAAAATAATACAACCAAGTATACTCTATCTAGCAAAATTATCATTAAGAATTTGAGAGATAGTATTCCAGATAAACGAGCTTCATAAGAATTATTCAAAAGAAATCTTTAAACAAATAAATAAAGATAATAACTAGAAAGGAGACATTGCAGGAAACAAAATTTTTTGTGGGAAAAGCAATGAGGTAAAAAAGCAGTGACTTTCAGGGGCGCCTGGGTGGCGCAGTTGGTTAAGCGTCCGACTTCAGCCAGGTCACGATCTCATGGTCCATGAGTTCGAGCCCCGCGTCAGGCTCTGGGCTGATGGCTCAGAGCCTGGAGCCTGTTTCCGATTCTGTGTCTCCCTCTCTCTCTGCCCCTCCCCCGTTCATGCTCTGTCTCTCTCTGTCCCAAAATTAAATAAACGTTGAAAAAAAAAATTTTTTAAAAAGCAGTGACTTTCACTTAACGAATTTGGATGCCTTTTATTTCTTGTTTCATTTTGTTGTCTGATTGTTGAGGTTAGGACTTCCAACACTATGTTGAAGAAATGTAGTGAGAGTGGACATCCCTATTGGGTTCTGGATCTTAGGGGAAAACCCTCAGTTTTTCCCCATTGAAGATTATATTACCAGTGGCCAATTCATATATAGTTTTTAGTATTTTAAGGAATGTTCTTTCTATCCAGATTTTCTTGAGGTTTTTTTTTCTTTCACGAAACGATGCTGTATTTTGTCAAATGCTTTCTCTGAATCTATTGACAGGATGTATCACGTTGATTGATTTGCAGATAGTGAACCAACCCTGCAGCCCAGAAATGAGTCCTACCTGATCATGGTGAATAATACTTTCAATATACGGTTGAATTTGATTTGCTAGTATATATTTGAGAATTTTTGCAAATGTTGTGTGCACTCTGTTGTTGCATTTTTGGCTGCTCTATCCCACTGGTCAGTCATCTGCAGAGCACCTCCTTGCTTGTAGTGGTAGAGTGTTTGGGCCTGTAACCAGGTGTGCTGTGATTTGTTTGTTGAAGTAGCCTTGGAGAAAAGGAAAATAGGTGCAAAACCTGATTCTAAAAAGAAAAAAAAAATATATATATATATATAAATAAAAGGTGAGAAAAGAATACCAGAGAATTAAAACAAGCAAACAAACAAACAAAACAAAACAAAAAAACAACAACTATAAGGCTAAATCTGAAAAAGAGAGTGGAAAATGAAGAAGAAAGAGAAAAGGTGGAAAAATAAGAGAATAAAAACTGCCAAATCAAATAAATATGCATATGCATATATGCCATATATATATATATATATGCCTAAATCATACATGCCTAAATCATATGCCTATATATATATATATATATATATATATATAAATCAAAAAGAATCACAAAGAAAAGAACAGAAAAGAAATAGAAAGAAAAAGAAAAAGAAAACAACAACAACAAAAACAGTTATCAGTTGGTGACTGGAACAGGTGGCTGTGCTCTTCTGGAAGAGGTCCTCTGGTTGGATTAGTGTCAGTCTTGCTCCAGAAGATAGGCAGTTGCCAGGCACAGAAGGGTACGGTTTGGTGTAGGTAGTCCCTCCTACAAGGGATGAAGGGAAGTGGGGTGTGCTGTGCTACTCTACGAAGTCCCAAGGTATTGGTGATGGGGAGAAAATTGGCAATAACCCAATCTCTCCTCCCCAGACCAGGTGTCTCAAACCATGCTTTTTAGGCAGCCCTCACAGAGTAGTGAGGGAGGTCAGTTTGCCCTGCTCCACAGTTCTCCCATGCCTTCTAGGTGCTTGGCTGGGATTCAGAACCCACAATCTTATGGGAACGGGCACTGCATGGACCCTGTTTTGCGGTAGAGCTACTCTGCCCTGCTGATGAAAGGCCTTTGCCTGGCATCTGGCAGGGTCTTGTCCTTGGGGAGGCAATAAACCCTCTTCTTGCAGTGCTCAAGGAGGGGGACTGTGATTGTCCATTGGGTCTTTGAGATCTGTGCTAGTGCTCTGGTGCCAGCTCCCTCCTCCCCAGAGTGCACACCAGGACTCCCAGCTTCAGTCTGGAGAAAATCATGCACTTTTGAAACCTCTGAGTTTCAGCTCCTAAGACTGTTTGCAAAATAGAAACTGACACTCTCCTTATTTCTTATTCCCTAGTCTGTAGTCCAGAGAGGTTTTCCTCATGTGCTAACTTGATGTTGACTTTTTCCAGTTATCTCTTTCTCTCCCTTTTGTCTCTACACAGAAAGGTTCCCCTCCCTTCCTTTGCTGTGCTGTTTTATCTCCTCCAAATCACATATACACACCTCAATCCTGCCAAGCTGTCTTCCTCCAACTGTGGATATCCTTTTGCCATTACAAAGATTGATTCCCTGGGTGTTCCAAGTGACATGATCTCAATACAGCTGTGTTTGAGGGTCAAGGAAAATCCCAGCACTCCTACTTCTCAGCCATCTTAATGCCCTCAAATTTATTTTTTAATGATGTAATTTTCTAGAAAATTTATGTTGTACACAGGATGTCATACTTATGTTTTAAAATGGGAGATATTATAAATATTGTTCTATTTTTTTCTAAACATAATTTTAATAGCTTCATATTGTATTTCATTATTAGTTATATTATGTAGTACATAGTTTATTTTTATTTTTTAATTTTTGTTATTAAAATTTTTTTAACGTTTATTTATTTTTGAGACAGAGAGAGACAGAGCATGAACAGGGGAGGGGAAGAGAGAGAGGGAGACACAGAATCAGAAGCAGGCTCCAGGCTCTGAGCCGTCAGCACAGAGCCCGACGCAGGCTCGAACTCACGGACCGTGAGATCGTGACCTGAGCCAAAGTCGGATGCTTAACAGACTGAGCCACCCAAGTGTCCCTATTTTTTAATTTTTTAACCTTTGTTTATTTTTGAGAGACAGAGAGAGAGTGATGAGGGGAGGGGCAGAGAGAGAGGGAGACATAGAATCTGAAGCAGGCTCCAGGCTCTGAGCTCTCAACACAGAGCCTGACGTGGGGTTCAAACTCATGGAGCATGAGATCATGACCTGAGCTAAAGTCGGATGTTAAACCAACTGAGCCACCCAGGCACCCCATATATAGTACATAATTTAAAGCAAGGAAACATTTGGATGTTACTATTAGCATTCTTAAATAATTCCTTTGTAATTAAGTATTTAGTGACAATTTATCATTCACTCTCTCAATTCATTAATCACAGACTCAGTTAGTAGTTATTGACCAACTCAATATTCTCATCTGTAAAATGAGGATAATATTCTCTAACACATGTAATTTTTATGACATAAACAATGCGATTTATATAATTTGAATTTCAATCCTAGGAAAAGGGAAAACACAATTAAATTGTTGTTAAGATCATATGATTGTTCTACATTGTCATCATGTCCTGTATTATCCCTTATGCTGACAGTGTATTTGGGCATCTTTATTTTAAATCTGTTCATTAATTAACTACAGCTTGCTATGTTAATTAAACTGATGTAACTTTTTACTGATTAGATGACCACTACCATGCTATCACTGTCTAAGTGATGATTCTCTTGTTTTAAAAATTACTTCCAGGGCAATTTCATGTGATAGGACCAAGAGCACCAGTCATTGCTGTGGTTGGGGAGGAGGCTGTATTGTCCTGTCACCTCAGCCCATCAATGGATGCTCAAGACATGGAGGTGACATGGTACCGAAATGATCTTTCAGGCCTGGTACACCAATATAGGACTTCCCAGGATCATTTGGAGCACCAGATACCAGAGTACCAAGGGAGGACAGAGTTCCTGAAGGACAATATTACCAAAGGGCATGTTGCCCTAAGGATCCACCCCATCCGACCTTCAGATGGAGGGGAGTATGGGTGTTTCTTTGAAAGCTCCACATTCTACAGTGAAGTACAATTTGAAATGTTGGTCACAGGTAAGTCACTGCAATGAAAACTCCTACACAAATTGTATTATTTTTTTCATCAGCAGTCTAAAGTATTGGTGTATATGGATAGAGGTAGCTAAATCTATACAAACACTATGATTGAATGTCAAGAAAGTTAAATATGTAAAACAAATCTAATCAGTGTGCCCCATCATTCTTGGGTAGTAGTGAAAATCCATTTTTATCTTTGTCAACATAATTACTTTTAAGAAAAGAAAGAGTAGGGATTATTGTATGTTCTATCTCAGAAGAACCCCAGAAATGTAACTTAGTCTGTCTTCTAAGTCTCAGAAGGAAGTAAAAAGAAGCAGAAAATATTTGACCAGTCTGCCATCCAGTCTAGGTTTTCTGCACTTCACTGCTGCCCACTCTGGGAAAAGCCCAGTGAAATGTGGTCTTGCCTATTCTTAATATGACATCATTGTTTATTCAGATCCTGCATAATTTATCCCCTTATATCTCACTCCTGTTCTGTTATTATACACACACACACACACACACACACACACACGCGCGCACACACACACACACACACACACACACACAAAATTGTACTGCAAGAGTGAAAGTGTAAGGAAAGACTGTAATTCAACAATATGCTGAGACTGAAACAACATTTTTTCTATAAACAATTTAGGACCTTGCACTGAGCTCAGATGAAGAGTTTTTGCATCATCTCTCTTACAATGGACTTAAGAGAAATTAACCGAATCTAACGAATGAGCCAATGATATTGACCTTCCTCCAAAAGGAAGGAAATTTGCTTTCCTCCAGAACTCCCTGACCTGTGTGCAAATGCTCCTGCCTCCTATTTAGTAACAATTCTTCATATGCATAAGTAACCCTGATTCCGTATTTTTACAATAAAGGGTGTGCTCTTATATAATTCTTCAGATATTGAAGGGGGTAAATTGCAAAGACACTTGCCTGCAAGCTTTAAATACCTCTCTGAGTCAACATTTTTGTAACCAGACACTTTGATCCACACATCCTCTGGTAATGTTTCTGCTGAGTCATGGTAAGAATAGTAACCTCCTTCTGATATTCCTTCCTGAGTTTGGAGTATATCTGCTTTTTATGTAACTATACTGGGGATCCTTGCTGCAAGGGTCTATTGTATGCAAACGAGTGTAACTCCACTGGAAGCATTTAATCAGAACCTAAGAGGCATGAGACCTATTATATTCATCCATTCATTAATTTTTGCCTTTTGAGCAGGGATCTTTCATTCTATTGTAACTTGTGAAGTATTCCAGTTGTTAGACAACTACTTCTAGAATCCTACAAACATTTCCTAAAACTTGAATAAACCTTTATCAAGGGCTTTGAATCTGGGAGTTGCTTGCTACTTTGCTACTTCAATAAAAATATGTCATAACTCAGGATCATCTCAATTTTCTTTATCTCTGACTTACTTGTTCTTTGTGCAGAGTAATTCTACCACTAAATAGAAATCACCTTTCCACTATTCTTCTATTTTACCCCAGAGTCTTTAGAAGAATGCATTTCATATCTTGAAGCTCTTGACACAAAATTCTAACATCGTGCTTCTGCTTGAAATTTTTTTGAGCTTCAAAAATGGTAATTTGTTGACACAATTTTTAGAATCTACATCGCAAACTCCTGTGCTTCGTAGATGAGATTTTCTGATACAGATTTTCTGATATGATTTTTCCAAGTCATATATGCAAGATAACTTTTATTTCCTACCCAAGGATATATTTTTTAATTAAACTACTATAAACCCTGTGTCAAGCTCTTTAATTTGCATTGTGGACATATATTACAAGCAATACCCTTGAATTCTACACATCTTTTTATGAAGTCCAGAAGCCCTCAAGCCATCCAAAGAAATTTGTTTTCCCTTCTCTTTTTCCTGTGGGAGGTAGAAATATCTGGATTTTATATTCCAACCAAGTCCAATATTTGTAGATACAACCTTTCACATTTGAAATTAATGAAAAAAAGATGTACTTCTAAATTCTTAAGAAATTGTATCACCTTGTGGCCTATTATAATATAAACTTGTATATAAATATTGACATAATAAGTGATCACAAATATGTTTGAAGAATCTAGACTTTCCCCCCAAAATGTCTTTGTGCTCCCTAATTGTAGGTGAGCTGCTTTTTTTGCAACATTTTGTTGATCAAAATGGGACCCATCTCATCTTTGAACCTGCTATCCTAATTCATGATACATCAGAAAAATAAAGTGCTATGTTGATTCAGTGCTCTTACTGCCTCCAGATGAATTATCCATGACCTTCTGTACTTCTTCCTAGGATGGATCCTTTTACATTCAGTCCTGTAACTACTGCAGTGTAGTGTCTAGTGCTGTGTAGCATTATAGTTTTCATTTGTGCCAGATTTTTATACCAAGCCCTTGATTTTCTCTAGCCGAATAACTCATATTTTCCTGTGATTTGCTTAGACACTGCGACTTGTGGCATGAATTTCTTTAATCTGTCTCTCCTTCCTGGAGGAGTGACATTTTCCCCAGTGTCAGTAATCACTTTGTGATAAAAATGCAGTCTCTGCCGGCAAATCCATAGTACTGTACCCTCTTCTAGAGAAAAGATTCTTCTATACCTTGAGTCAAAACAACCAACTCATTCCCTTTACTGTTTCAATATCCAGGAGGTTGTAGTGAACAAGAACCCCTACATTAAATTCTACTTACAATCAATAAGCATCACTGTCTTCTACTATCAAGCTAGTTTGACACTTGTAGGGTACAGGTGAGCAAATCCATCAGTTAATTATTATCAAAACCACAAGTATAGGTTGCAAACTTAACCAAAATATTTTCTAAAAGATAAGAAATAAAATTGAAGGCCCTTATATTAGGTAACATAATCATATGGTCTCATAATGGTGAAAAACATAGGTTTTCTCTCCCTGTCATGGTCATAAGACAATAAAAAATACCAGACTCTCGAAATAGGTAAAAAATGTTTTAAAGTCAGCTTGTGCTATGTCAGAAACTATGTAGGCCTCACCTATGCCAGTTAGAAACCCACGATGGTAGGAGAACAATGGTGACCTGGTTTCCTCTCCTGCTGACAATCTTTTCTCCACTTTGACTCCTCTGTCTTGACTTGATCATTCATAAGAGAACATTAATGGCTAAGACAACACTTGGAATACATGTTTCAAGCCTGTGAAATTATCCATACCCACCACCCCTAATTTCCACTCCTATTTTTAATTGATGCTGGACTCAGACGTTGTTCTACCCTTAACCCCCACATTTAATAAGGCAAACAGAATGATGTAATTCGAAGTACAACTTTACTCTTCTCTCTCCAGAAAATCAGAATCAAATTAAGCATTTATTGTGTTTCTACAAAGACCTGATAAATATAATCTTGTTTTTATAAACTACCCATCCTCAACCACATTTCCCTCCAACTCTTAGCAAGTAGTCTGAATACAAGAAATACAATGGGATGATGGCCTTTCAATTGGAAGGATCCCAGCAAGGAAAAACATCTTTTCTTTGTACTCTTAGTTAATTAACTCTTTAAGATGAATAATATTTATTCAATACAACCCCGTAAGCACTTTATATGAAGGAATTTGTAGACCATTCATATGAGTTGACACTCTCTTAATCCTGGTTTTACAAAACAAGAATGGAAGCACAGAGAGATTGAGTTGTTAGACATATTGGTTCAGTTGTGCCAGCTAGTACAAGTGTAACTCTTTGACTCTATAGCTTATCCTCACAACTATTCTTCTCTACTGATTTTCAAAGCCACTGTATTCTGAAAATTCCATGTATGAGTACCAGCACTGGATGGTACCATAGTGCCAGCTAAGTCATCACTGGTTTGAAACACTATATGCTAGTCACCTCATGGTACTTCTTCAGGGTATGGCCATCCATGCAATATCATATGACATTAGATAATTTTCCTTCATCAACTTCACAGAAGGACTGTCAAAAATCAACAAAAATTGGATGGCCCCAAAACAATAGAAATTTATATTTTCACAATTCTGGAGGCCAGAGTCCACAATCAAAGCGTCATCAGGGTTATTGTCCCAGGGAATAATATAAGGAAAATACTTCCTTGCCTCTTCCAGTTTCTTGCGGTGCTAGGCATTTCTTGGATTTGATAGGATCTTTCCCATCTCTGCCTCCATCTTCACAGGGACCTTTTCCCTGTGTTTCTGTTTCCAAATTTCTTTCTGTTTACATAGGCCACAGTCATTTTGAATTAGGACCCTCCTATTCCCGTATAATTTCATCTTTACTAATACATGTACAGAATGGTTTCCAAATAAATGCATAGATTTTGAAGTTTAGGGGTTTAACATATCTATCAGAAGACAAAATTAAACCCAAATCAAACCCAAAACCCAAAATTAAACCCAAGTTGTATCCCAGGAAATTTGATTCTTTGTTTTGTTATAGACTGCATTGGTTATTGTACATAATACTGTACAATGCTACACTACTATACAATGAACTTCAACACATAGTAGATTAAACCAGTTTCTATTCTTCTGAGTTATAGGAAGAAAGGATCTAGAACCGGAGGAGTGAGTATAAACCGTGAAATTCACGTATTTCTCTTATATTGATGTTTTTTTCCATATCCAGAAAATTCACTTTTGACAATGACCCAAAGCCATTCTACTCCAGCCCTTGAGAGAGAGAAAGAATGAAGGAAAAAGTATATCTCCTTCCTTTGAGTGAAATATTCTAGAAGGCACACACATCATCTCCCTTTTACAACACTTACACCAGCATATCAAGGCTACTCCTAAATGTAAGTGGGAGTTAGAACATGCAGTTGTAACATGAACTGGCATATGTATAATTAAAACACTATTCCCCAAATTGTTCTATCCAAAATGGTAGCTACCAGCTGCATGTGGTATTTGAATTTACATTTGCTTATATAAATTTAATTGATTAAAATAAGAAATCCATTTTCTAACAATATTTCAGGTTCTCTGTAGCCACCTATAACTAGTTTGTTTGGACTACATTGATGTTGATAGCATTTCCAAACTTAAAGGAAGTTCTTATTAAAAATAACTTCTTTAGAATTAGAGATTAAAAGATATTTGTAAAATGACTACCAATTTGCTACAGAAAACCACAAACTGTTGTGTTCCTTTAAATTTAGAGTCTGCAAATGAAATCATAGAGTGTTTGTCTACTCAACTTTAAGAATCATCAGATAAAATACTAGGTAATGTTTCAAATGTGAGGGAGGAAAAGAAAAGAATACAGACATGTTTTGTATGTGGGTACTTTTAAAATGTTGATACAGCTGATTTTTTTCTCTAAAGTTCTTTGCAGTTATTTTTCTAACTCCTGTTTTATAAATAAGAAAACTGAGTTTCATAGAAGTTAATTAAAATGTAAACTGGCAAGAAAACTTTTGGAGATACATACTTTCTCTATCTCTCTTTGGCTCTCCTAGTCTCAGGTATGGCTCCTCATATTCACATTGAGCCTGGCAATAACAGAGACATTAAGATGACCTGCATATCCACTGGGTGGTTTCCAGAGCCTGAGATACAATGGAAGGACCCTCAAGGATTGCACTTGGCACCAGCCTCTGAGACAAAGAGAATAGAAGAAAATGGACTGTTTCATGTGGAATCATCTATCACAATGGATAGAAGTTCAAGAACAGAAGTATCTTGTGTTATAAGGAACCTAATACTCAGTGTGGAGAAGGTGGTGCTTGTCTCCATGGCAGGTCAGTTTCCTCCAAAGTTGATATATTGAGATATCACTGCTGATCAGGAAGGTCTTAATGGCAAAGACCTATGACTGACAGACCTAGAAGGATATTCTAGTTTATCCATTTCTAACTCTTAATGTGGAGAACTTGGAAAAAGTCACATTTTGTCTTGTTTTGTATTTCTTATTTCAATATAAATGTCATTGTGCTACTTCATGAAAATGAATACCTGAGTGCACAAAAGTATTCAAAAGGTAATAATGTCTTTGTGGAATCTTTTGAAGTTGCTCCTAAGCTTCACCTAATCCTATTGCCGAGGGAAAGCCTGTTTTAACAATTTGGTGTTTTCTCCCATCTTTCAAATTGGATTTGTATCCTGGCAGTGCCATTTAGCAGCATCATGTTCTTGGGCAAGTATTGACCTTCTTGTGCTCAGTTCCCATCAGTTAAATTGGGATAATTATGGTGTCTACCTCATAAAATTAATATCACAGGTAGAGAAGAGCTCAGACATTCCAATAACTACTGAAAATGATTGTTCAAAGAATTAGTTTGCCCACATGATCTCCCCCAACTTCTTGGATATACAAATGTCCTTATTTGAAGTATTGCAGCTTGTCAACAACAGTCTTTAGTTCTTGTCCCTTCTTATCTCTCCAGCTTCATCTTTCATCCCTCTCTTTGTCTCCAAATCTTTCTACCCCTCATTAATTCTTTAAACATATTCTTGTAATACCTCATGTAGCCTGTTATTGACACATTTCTTCTATTTTCCTATAACTAAGAGTTTTCTAAAGTCCCTCAATATTTAATCTTAACCTCTCAGGAAGCTATCTTCAATCTATTCTGTGTTAAGTTCCCTCTTTACTCACACATAATTTTGATTATATGTTTCACTATTTCCCAGAAATAATATAAACTCCTGATGACATTATATGTATTTTTAAATATCCCCATTACTAAAAAAAATACCAAGCCACAATATATATTTTTTCTATAGTGGATAAACATTTGTATGACCTTTTATCAATAAGTAAAGTGTCATTTCTATTGTGCTTTAGTTTGGGAAGTCACATTGGTTTAAGATAATTAGAATAAGAACTTGAGGTTGAAAATTTGAAGGAAGCAAACACATATACCAAAATAGAGATAAAATATATATACAAACACTTACATATATGTTTTAGATCATCAATTAAAAATTACACAGTCATTTTGGAGCACCTGAGTGGCTAGGTCAGTACCTCTTTTGAAATAACAATATTAAATAGAAAACTATCAGGAGCGCCTGGCTGGTTCAGTCAGTTACGTGTCTGACTTCAGCTGAGGTCATGATCTCACAGTTTGTGAGTTTGAGCCTCACATCAGGCTCTGTGCTGACAGTTCAGAGCCTGGAGCCTTCCTCAGATTCTGTGTGTCCCTCTCTCTCTGCCCCTCCCCAATTCGTACTCTGTGTCTCTGTCTCAAAAATAAATAAAACATTTAAAAATTTAAAAAAAAAATAGAAAATTATCAAAAACAAGAGTTATTTTTACTGATTTCAGTTGCTAGCTGACAGATATCTCACAAGAAATGGTGAATTGAAATAATGTCTGTCTCTAGAACCTAGACCATGAATCCCATTTGGTTTATCATCCAAGGTATCACAGTTTCTCCTTGTGCTTGTCACTCCTCAGAATGTTGCCAATCTCACATATATATGCTTATGTAGAAAATAAATGGATAGAAAGGACACATGGTAGGGTGCCTGGGTGGCTCAGTCAGTTCAGCATCTGACTTCAGCACATGTCATGAGACCCCAAATCACGGTTCAGGCCCCACATCAGGCTCTGTGCTGACAGCTCAGAGCCTGGAGCCTTTTTTAGATTCTGTGTGTCCCTCTCCCTCTGCCCCTCCTCTGTTCATGCTCTTTCTCCCTCTCTCTCAAAAAATAAACATTTAAAAATTTTAAAGAAAGGATACATGGCAAAGTCAGTGTGGGGATCTGTAGGACAAAAAGAGGAGAAAATGATGAAAATAAATATTGTATCTGAAGATTTTTATTTATTATAAGAGAATTATTTGTCACAAGTATAGTAATGTTAATGTGTGTTTTTTTTTAATATGATTTATTGTCATGATAGCTAACATACAGTGTATACAATGTGCTCTTGGTTTCAGGAGTAGATTCCCATGATTCATCTCTTGCATACAACACCCAGTGCTCATCCCAACAAGTATCCCCTCTCAATGCCCATCACCTATTTCCCCTTCTCCCCTGCAACCACATCAACCCTCAGTGTTCTCTATATTTAAGAGACTCTTATGGTTTGCCTCCCTCTCTGTTTGAAATTATATTTTTCCTTCCCTTCCCCTATGGTCTTTAGTTATGTTTCTCAAATTCCACATATGAATGGAAACATATAATATCTGTCTTTCTCAGACTGACTTATTTCACTTTACATAATTACCACCAGTTCCATCCATGTTGTAACAAATGGCAGGATTTCATTCTTTCTCATTTCCAATAGTATCCCATTGTATATATAATGCACATCTTTATCCATTCATCAGTTGATGGACATTTGGGCTCTTTCCATTATTTGGCAATTGTTGATAGTGTTATAAACATTGGAGTACATGTGCCCCTATAGATCAGACATTCTGTATCCTTTGGATAAATTCTTAGTAGTGCTATTACTCAGTCGTAGGGTAACTCTACTTTTAATTTTTTGAGGAACCTCCACACTATTTTCCAGAGCAGCTGCACAAGATTTCATTCCCCCCAACAGTGTAAGAGGGTTCCTGTTTTTCTACATCCTTGCCAATATCTTTTGATACTGAGTTTTTAATTTTAGCCAATCTAACCAGTATGAGGTGGTTTCTCAGTGTGGTTTTTATTTATATTTCCCTGATGATGAGAGATTTTGCCCATCTTTTCATGTTTCTGTTGGTCATCTGGATGACTTCCTAGGAAAAGTGTATATTCATGTCTTCTGCCTATTACTTCACTGGATTATTTGTTTTTGTGGGTGTTGAGTTTGGTAAATTCTTTATAGCTTTTTGGGTACTAAACCCTTATTTAATATGTCATTTGCAAATATCTTATCCCATTCCATCAGTTTCCTTTTAGTTTGTTGATTGTTTCCTTTGCAGGAAAGAAGCTTTTTATCTTGATGAGGTCCCAATAGCTAATTTTTGCTTTTAATTCCCTTGCCTTCAGAGACGTGCCGAGCAAGAAGTTTCTGCAACTGAGGTTGAAGTGATTGTTGTCTGCTTTCTCCTCTGGGGTTTTGATGTTTTCCTGTCTCACATTTAGGTCTTTCATCCATTTTGAGTTTATTTTTGTGTATGATATATAAAAGTGGTCCAGTTTCATTCTTCTGCATATTGCTGTCCAATTCTTCCAGCACCATTTGCTAAAGAGACTGTCTTTTTTTCCACTGGATATTCTTTCCTGATTTATCAAAGTTTAGTTGGCCATAAATCTGTGGGTCCAGTACTGGGTTCTCTATTTTATTCCATTGGTCTATGTGTCTGCTTTTGTGCCAATAGCATATTGTCTTGATAATTTCAGTTTTGGAGTAGAGGCTAAAGTATGGAATTGTGATGCCTCCCACTTGTTTTCCTTTTTCAACATTACTTTGGCTAGTCAGAATCTTTTCTGGTTCCATACAAATTTTAGAATTGTTTGTTCTAGCTCTGAGAAGAATGCAGGTGCAATTCTAATTGGGATTGCATTGAATGTGTAGATTAATTTGGGTAGTATTGATATTTTAACAGTATCTGTTCTTCCAATTCATGAGCATGGAATGTTTTTCCATTTCTTTGCATCTTCTTTAATTTACTTCATAAGTTTGTTTGTTTGTTTGTTTGTTTTAATGGTTTTCAGCATACAGCCGTTTTACTTCTTAGCTTAGGTTTATTCCTAGGTATTTTATAGTTCTTGGTGCAATGGTGAATGGGATCAATTTCTTGATTTTTCTTTATATTGCCTCACCATTGATTTACAGAAATTCAAACATTTTCTGCATATTTATTTTATACCTTGTGACTTTGCTAAATTCCTGTATCAGTTCTAACAGATTATTGGTAGAGTCAGGTTTTTCATGTAGAGTATCATGTCATCTGAGAAAAGTGACAGTTTGACTTCTTCTTTGACAATTTGGATGACTTTTATTTCATTTTGTTGTCTCATTGCTGAGGCTAGGACTTCCAACACTATGCTAAACAACAGTGGTGAGAGTGCACATCCTTGTCATGTTCCTAACCTCAGGGGAAAGCTCTCAGTTTTTACAAATTGAGGATGATATTAGCTGTCGGCTTTTCCTATATGGCTTTTATGAAGTTAGGGTATGTTTCTTCTATCCTGACTTTCCTGAGTGTGTTTATTAAGAAAGGACGCTGTAAACAAAAAGGATGAAATCTTGCAATGTGCAACAATGTGGATGGAACTAGAGAGTATTATGCTAAGTGAAATAAGTCACCTAGAGAAAGAAAAATATCATATGACCTCAATCATATGAGGAATTTAAGATACAAAACAGATGGACATAAGGAAAAAGAACCAAAAAAGAATATAAAAACAAGGAGGGAGGCAAAACATAAGAGACTTTTAAATACAGATAACAAACTGAGGGTTGTTGAGGGGCTGTGGGTGGGTGAATAACCAAAATAGGTAAGAGACATTAAGGAAGATACTTTTTGGAATGAGCCCTGAGTGTTATACCTAAGGGATGAATCACTGCAATCTACTCCTGAAAACATTATTGCACTATATGCTAACTAACATGGATGTAAGTTAAAAATTAATTAATTAATTAATAATGATCAATTAATTAATAAAACCCTTTTTGGGAAAAAAGGGTGCTCTATTTTCTCAGATTTTTTTTCTGTATCTATTGACAGGATCATATGTTTTTTATCTTTTCTTCTATCATATTGTTTTCTTGTATCATATTGTTGATTTCTGAATATTGAACCAGCCCTGCAGCCAAGGAATGAATCCCAATTGATCATGGTGAATAATTGTTTTAATATACTGTTGAATTCAATTTTTAGGTATCTTGTTGAGAATGTTTGCATCCATTTTTATCAGGGATATTGGCCTATAATTCTCATTTTTGGTATGGTCTGTCTGATTTGGGAATCAAGGTAATGCTGACTTTATAGAATGAGTTTGGAAGCTTTCCTTCCATTTATATTTTTTGAACCAGGCTTATAAGAATAAGTATTAACTTTAAAGTCTGGCAGAGTTCTCCTTGGAAACCATCTGGACAGGACTCTAATTTGTTGGGAGATTTTTGATAAATGATTCAATTTTTTCACTGGTTTTGGATATGTTATAATTGTCTATTTCTTCCCATTTGAGTTTTGGTAGTGTGTGGGTATCATGTTTGTCCAGTTTGTTGGCATATAATTTTCCCTACTATTCTCTAATAATTATTTGTATTTATTTGGTGTTAATTGTGATCTCTCCTATTTCATTCATGATTTTAACTATTTGAGTTCTCTCTCTTTTCTGTTTGAGAAGTCTGGCTAGAGTTTATCAATTTTGTTTTTTCTTTAAAAAACCCAGCTCTTAGATTAAGTGATTTCTTTTTCTCTTTCTTTTTTCTTTTTTTTCATCCTGTATTGTTTATATCTGCAATAATATTTATTACTTCTATTCTTTTCTGGCTTTAGGGATTCTTTTTTTTTTCTGCTTCTAGTTCCTTTAGGTGTGCTGTTAGATTTTGTATTTGGGATTTTTTTTTGTTTCTTGAGATAGGACAGATTGCAATGTATTTTCCTCTTGGGACTGCCTTTGCTGCATCCCAAACAGTTTGGACTGTTGTGTTTTCATATTCATTTGTTTCCATATATATTTTTTTAAAAAATTCTTTAATTGCCTGGTTGACCCATTAGTTCTTTAGTAGGATGTTTGCTATCCTCCATGCATTTGGAGGTTTTCCAAATTTTTCCTGTGGTTGATTTCAGGTTTCATAGTGGTATGCTCTGAAAGCATGGGTGGTATGATCTCAATTCTTCTATATTTATTTAGAGCTGTTTTGTGCCCCAGTATGTGATCCATCTCAGAGAATATTCCATGTGCACTCAAAAGGAATGTTTTATTCTGCTGATTTTGGATGAAAAGTTCTGAATATATCTGTCAAGTCCATGTGGTCCAGTGTATCATTCAAGGCCATTGTTTTTTTATAGATTTTCTGCCTAGATGATCTCCCCATTGCTCTAAGTGGAGTATTAAAGCCCCCTGAAATTAATGTTTTCTTATCAATAAGGTTCCTTCTATTTGTGATTGTTTTAGTTATATATTTGGATTTAATCAAGTTGGGGGCATAAACATTTATAATTGTTAGCTCTTCTTGATGGGTAGACTCTGTAATTATGATAATACCCTTCGTTATCTCTTGTTACAGCCTTTAATTTAAAATCTAGTTTGTCTGACATAACTATGGCTGCTACAGATTTGTTTTGACTTCCAGTAGCATAATAGATAGTTCTCTATCCCCTCATTTTCAATCTTAAACTGTTCTCAGGTCTAAAATTGATATCTTGTAGACCACATATAGATGGGTCCTGGTTTTTTATCCATTATAATAGTCCATGCCTTTTTATTGGAGCATTTATTGCATTTACATTCAGTTATTATTGGAAGACTGGTATTTAGTGTCATTGTGTTATCTGTAAGTTTCATGCTTGTGATGACGTCTCTGCTCGTTTGTAGCATTGTAGCATTCCACTCACAGAGTTCCCCTTAAGATCTCTTACAGGGCTGGTTCAGTGGTCATGAACTCCTTCAACTTTGTTTGCCTGGGAAAGCATTTATCTCTCCTATTCTGAATGAAAGCCTTGCTGGATAAATGACTCTTGGCTGCATATTTTTCCTATTTACCACATTGAATTTTTCTGCCATTCACTTCTGGTCTGCCAAATTTCATTGGACAGGTCTTCTACTAAACTTATGTGTCTACCACTGTAGGCTAAGGACCTTTTTTCCCCTACTGCTTTCAGAATTCTCCCTTTATCTTTGCATTTTGCCAGTTTCATTGTTATATACTGTGGTGAAGACATATTCTTTTTGAATCTGAAGGGAGTTCTCTGTACCTCCTGGATTTAAATTCCAGATTAGGGAAGTTCTCAGATATAATTTGTTCAAGTAAACCTTCTGCTCCTTTTTCTCTATCTTCTTCTGAAACTCCTATGACATGGATATTATGTTTCATTGAATAACTTAGTTCTCTAATTCTCTCCTTATGGTCTAGTGTTTTTTGATCTGTCTTTTTTTTTTCTCAGCTTCATCATTTCCATAATTTTGTCTTCTATTTCACTTATTCTCCCCTCTCCTTCCTCCATCCTCACTGTCACAGCATCTAGTTAATTTTGCACCTCAATTACAACATTTCTTAATCATGACTATTTCTTAATTCCTTTATCTCTGTGGCAATAGATCCTCTTCTGTCTTCTATGTTTTTTTCAAGCCCAGCTACTAATATTATGATAATTACTCTAAATTCTTGATCAGATATATTATTTTTATCTGTTTTGAGCAATTATCTAGCTGTCATTTCTTCCTGGCATTTCTTTGGATGACATTTCTTCCATTTCATCATTTTGGCTAGTTTTCTGTCCTTTATATGTTTTAATAACTTGCTATGTTCCCTGCACCTGATAGCACTATACTAAAAAGGAGTCATACACTCTTCAGGTCCTGGCCCTTCAGGAGATGTTTTCAGAGTGTGTCATACGCTCTCTGTTGTTGTGACTTTGGTTGCTTTATCTCCCTACTCGTAGTGATGGTTTGGACCTTCCACAAGGTGTGCTTTGATTTTTTCATTAAAGAAACCCTGGGAAAAATTAAAAAATGGGAAGATAGTGGAAGAAGACTTATCCTGTACAAAGAGAAATGACAGGGATGGGAGGAAATAAATGGAAAAAAAAATTCCAGGCAGAAAATTAGAGAAACTATACAGCTTAATCCAGAAAGAGAGAGAGAGAGAGAGAGAGAGAGAGAGAGACAGAGACAGAGAGAGAGAGAGAGAGAGAGAGAGAAGAAATAAAGGAGATACAGAAAAACATAGGTTAAAAATGGTCACTTAAACAAACCAACATACAGAGTAGAGAAAGGAAGAAATAAGAGGAAGAAAAGAAACAAAGTGTTATATATATATATATCACTTACACAAACATGTGTATAAAAAATTGACCAAGAATCAGTTAGAAAATGCAAAACTGTGGGACTGATATCTGATGGTGCCTTGGAACCAGTGGCTGTGCTGTTCTGGAGGAGGGGCTATCTGGTTAGGTCAGTGTCAATATTGTAGTTACCAGGCACCAAGGGGCATGGTTTTTGGTGGGCCACTCCTGCCTCCACTTTGGGCCTGCTGTCCTGTTCCCTGAAGCTCCACCTTGTTGATAATGGGGATAAAAATGGTGACACCCCAGTCTGTCCTTCCCTGACTAGGTGTCCCAAACCACTCTGTTCATATTGTACTCACAGTGACACATGGACATGAGCAGGCTGGTTTGTCCCACTATACAGTCTCCCATGCTTCCTAGGCATTTGGATGGGATTCAAATCCAATGTCTTACAAGATCCCACCCTGTGTGCCCCAGTACACCCTCTGCACCACTCTGCCCAGTCACCTGACAAAGGGTCTCTGGCTGAAAGGCACCCTCAAGGTCTTTTCTTCTTGGACAGGCTATATGCCTTCTTGCCATAGCACTCAAGGGAGTGGACTGCTCTGTCCAACTGCACCTCTGATCTCGCTAAAAAGCCTGGGGTAGGCTCTCTCTACCATGCTGGGGTGGCAGGCCTCAGTCTGGAGAAAGTCCCACAACCCTTGTTTGTGATAGAAATTGTTTCCTTCTCTGTTTGTTCATTTTCCTGTCTGTGGTCCAGAGAGGGATTGCTCTTGTCCAAATACAATTCTACACTTCTACAGCTTCTCTTTTTCTTCCTTTTGTCTCTCTACAGAAGGGGATCCCTCCCCTCCATGCTTATGCTGCCTATTTTATCACTCCCAACTAGCAACCATCCACCTATGACCCTACAGGTTGTCCCTGTGGTCCCCTGGAGATGTTTTTTGTCATTCGGTAGCCTGAATTCCTGGAATTCCAAGACTTCTGGCTTTAATACTGCTGTGTTTGAGGGACAAAGCAACTTAGGGTCTCCCTACTTCTCATAATGTTAATGTTGGTAAATCTTGATTGTGTTTATATAGATATCTGATGAATTATTTGTATGTTTTCAGCATATTAAAACATTATGATAATTTATAAAATAAACCTGTGAGTCTCCATACCTTAGGAACAAAAAAAGAAGCTGAAGCCCATTTAAGATTAAAAAATTCCTTAGATTTGCTGGGAGGGGTAGGTGAGGCTTAGAATATATGCAATTGCTAATAATCTCACATAATAGAAAATATATTGGAATTTGTTCCCAGAACTCAAATCCACTGATGCCACGCTGGATGCTAAGTGAGACAATTTCTATTTTTCAGATGCCTTGTTCCCCAAGGATTCTCTTTGGGCAATGTGGCTTACTCTTGTCCTGTTTCTCCTAGCTGTTGGTGCAACCATCTGTCTTCTACTTGTGCGTGCTAGAAAATCCAAAGGTAAGTGAAAAAACAAGGGGGGGGGCGATTGCCTTTATTTTGTGAACAATTTGGGTATATATGTATACCTCTTTAGGTTGCTTCATTACTGGGATATAGAAATGCAACTGATTTACATACATTGATTTTATATCCTGTGACTTTGCTGAATTAATATATCAGTTCTAGCAGGTTTTTGGTGGAATCTTTCAGGTTTTCCATGTAGAGTATAATGTCATCTGTGAAGAATGAAAGTTTGATTTCTTTGTCAATTTGTATGCCTTTTATGTTGTTTTGTTCTCTGCTGATACTAGGACTTCCAGTACTATGCTGAAAAGCATTGGTGAGAGTGGACATCTCTGGGGTGTTCCAGATCTTAGGCAGGGACAGGCTTTCAATTTTTCCCCATTGAGGATGATATTAGCTGTGGTCCTTTCATATATGGTTTTTAAGATGTTAAGGTATTTTCTCTCTATCCTAAAATTCTTGACGATTTTTATCAAAAAAGATGGTGTATTTTGTGAAATGCCTTTTTCTGCATCTACTGGCAGGATCATATGGTTCTTATACTTTCTTGTATTAATGTGGTATATAACATTGATTGATTTGCAAATATTGAACCAGTCCTGCAGCCAAGGAATGAATCCCACCTGATCATGTTGAATGATTCTTTTAATGTACTGTTGAATTTGACTTGCTAATGTCATGTTGAGAATTTTTGCATCCAGGTTCATCAGGAATATTGGCCAGTAATTCTGCTTTTTTATCGTTATCTTTGGTTTTGAAATAAAGGGAATGCTGGCTTCATGGAATGAGTTTGGAAGCTTTCCTTCAGTTTCTATTTTTTTGGAACAGTTTGAGAAGAATAGGTATTAACCCTGTTTAAGTACCTGGTATAATTCCCCTGGGAAGCCATATGGCCAAGGACTCTTATTTGTTGGGAGATTTTTCATAACTGATTCCATTTATTTGCTGATTATGGGTCTGCTCAAATTTTTAATTTCTTCCTATTACAGTTTTTGTATGATGTGAGTGTCTAGACACTTGTCCATTCTTCTAGATTGTACACTTTATTGACATATCATTTTTTAAAGGATTCCTTTATAACTGTTTGTATTTCTGTGGTGTTTGTACTTTTTGCTCTTCCATTCGTGATTCCATTTGTAATTTCATGAGTCCTATCTCTTTTTCTTTTTGAGAAGTCTGGCTAGAGGGTTATCAATTTTGTTTATTCTTTCCAAAAACCTGTACTTAGTTTCATTGGTCTTTTCTATTTTTATAAATTCTATATCATTTATATCTGCTCTAATCTTTATTATTTCCCTTCTTCTGCTAGCTTTGGGCTGTATTTTTTGCTCTTTTTATTTCTCCCTTAGGTGGAAAGTTAATTTCTGTATTTGGGACCTTTCTTGCCTCTTGAGGTAGGCCTGAATTGCAATGGATTTTCCTCTTAGGACTGCCTTTGCTGCATCCCAAAGGGTTTGGACTTATGTGTTTTTGTTGTCATATGCTTCCATGTGTTTGTTATTTTATTATTATTTTTTTACAAAAGCAAATGATATTCTATGTATTTTTTTTTATTTTGTATTTAATTTATTTGTTAACCCATTTATTCATTAGTAGGATGTTCATTATCCTCCATATATTTGGGGCACTCCAAATTTTTCTTGCAGTTGATTTCAACTTTCACAGCGTTCTGGTCTAATAATTTCATGGTATGGTCTCAGTCTTCTTGTACCTGTTGAGGGCTGTTTTGTGACTCAATATGTGATCTGTTTTGGAGAATGTTCTATGTGCACTCAATAAGAATGTGTATTCTTCTTAGGATGGTATGTTTTGAATATACCTGTTAAGTCTATCTAGTCCAATATATCATTCAGAGACATAGTTTCATTATCAACTTTCAGAATTATTTTCTTTGTATTTTATCATTTTTACAATGATATATTGTGGTGTTGATGTGTTTTGTTGATTTTGAAGGGAGATCTCTGTATGTCTGGGACTTGAATGCCTATTCCCATCCTCAGATTTAGGATGTTCTCAGCTATAAATTGTTCAAATAAACTTTCTTCCCCTTTCACTTTTCTTCTCCTGGGACTCTTATGATACAGATATTGTTTCATTTTATGGAAACACTTGTAGTTTAATTCTCCCCTGTGATCTAGTAATTTCCTTTCCCACTTCTTTTCAGCTCCATTATTTTACAAGATTTTTTCTTCTATGTCACCTATTATCTTCTTTGTTTCTTGCATCTCATTGTCACTGTATCTAATTTACTTTGCATCTCAGATATCATTTTTTAATTCATTGTGAATAGTTCTTAGGTCTGTGATCTCTGCAGCAAGAGTTTATCTTGTGTCTTCTATGCTTTTTTTCAAGCCAGGTATTAGTCTTGTGACTGTTATTCTAAATTGTTGTTCAGAAATATTGTTTATATACGTTTTGAGCTATTCGCAGCATGTGATTTCTTCTTGAACTTTCTTGGGGAGACTTCCTCGTTTTGTCATTTTTGGTTAAGTTTCTGTCTTTTTCATGTTTAAAAGCTTGTTATATGTCCTGTACCTGAGAGTACAACTATATTAAAAAGTAGTAATACATTGTCAAGGGCCTGGCCCTTCAGAGAGTGTTTTTGGTGTATGTTGCATGCACTCTGTTGTTGCATTTTGGCTGTTCTATCCAACTTGTCTGCCCTCTGCAGAGCTCCTCCTCGTTTTTTTTTTTTGTTTTTTTTGTTTTTGTTTTTGTTTTTGTTTTTTAATAGTGGTGGAGTTTTTGGAATGTAAATCTGCTGTGCTTTGATTTGTTTCTTCAAGTAACACTATGCAGGTGGGGGAGAAAAGGGATGGAAGGAGCCTGATGCTATAAAAAGAGAAAATTGAAAGAAGGAAAAAGCTAACCAACAGAGAATAAAAAACTACAAGCCTAAGGTTAGAAAATGAGAATGGAAAATAAAGAAGATGATGAAAGATAAAAAAAGTGGAATAAGAATAGAATAAAAATGCCTGATCTCACTATCATCTATCTATCTATCTACCTATGAATTGTCCAAAAATAAATTAGAAACTATAAGCCTGTTTCCAAAAGGGGAACAAAAAATAAAAGAAGAGGGAAGAAAGAAAAATAATAAAATAAAATAAAATAATATAAAATAAAATAAAATAAAATATAAGAAAATAAAAGAAAGAAAAAAACTGTTACCTGTTGGCGTCTGGAAACAGTGGCTGTGCTGGTCTGGAGGAGAGGCCAGGTGCATTGGATCAGTCAGTCTTGCTGCAGTAGATAAGCAATTGCCAGGTGCTGAGGGGTGGAGTTTGTTGTAAGTGGGTTCAATCTACACTGGGGGCTGCTGTGCTGCTCTCTGAAGCCCACCGGGTTGGTGTTGGAAGGTAAAATGGCAATACCTCAATCTCCTATCCCCAGACAGGGTACTTCAACCCACACTGTTCAGGAAGCCCTTATAGAATAGTATGGACTGTCAGCTTGCCCTCCTCCACAGTCCTCCTGCATATCCTCAGGACTGGGCTGGGAATCAAAACTCGAAGTCTTAAAGAACCCAATCAGTGTGGCTCCCCTTCCCTGTTCCAGAATTGAACCACCCAACCTACTGATAAAAGACCTTTGGTAGGCACCTGCAGGGAATTTTGTCCTTAGGGAGGCAATAAACACTCTTTCCAAAGTATTCCATGACAGAGATTATTCTCTCCCAGTATGTTCCTGAAATCACTATCCCTTGCCATGCACTCTGGGGTCGACTCCCTCCTCCCCAGGAGCATATACCAAGGATCTTTGCTTTGCTCTGGAGAATGTCATGCACTTAGGAACCTACTTCTGAGTTTCAGCTACTAAGGCTGTTTGCAAAAAGTAAACTGGAACTCTCCCTATCCCAAATCCCAAATCCCAAATCCCTGGTCCAGAGAGGTTTTCTACTTATGCTAATTCAATGCTGCACTTACAAAACCTCTCTCTTTTTTTCTCCCATTTTTCTCTGCACACACAGTCTTCCCTCCCCTTGGTGCCTATGCCATTTTTTCTCCCCCAATTTATATACAAGCACCCCAATCTTGCCAAGCTGTCTCCCTCCAACGTTAGAGATCCTTCTGCCACTCCATGGATGGATTTCCTGGGTGTTCCATGTGATCTGACCTCAAACAGCTATGTTTGAGGGATGAGGGAAATCCCAGTCCCCCTACTCTTCCACCATCTTAACTCCCTCACACGATCTCACCATGATCTCATTCTTTTGTTGGCTGAATAATAATCCATTGTGTATACACACACACACACACACACACACACACACACAATGTATTATTCATTCATCTCTCTGAAGGTGCTTAGGTTGTTTCCATATCTTGGGTGTTGTAAATAATATTGCAATAAGCATAGTGGAGCATATATGTTTTTGAATCAGCGTTTACATTTCTGGGAGGCTACATAGCCAGTAGTAGAATTACTGGATTGTACAGTATTTCTATTTTTGATACCCTAAAGTAACTCCCAGCTACTTTCCACAGTGGTTGCCCTAATTTAGATTCTCACCGACTCTGTTTGAGGGTTATCTTTTCTCCACTACTTGCCAACAATTATTATTTATTATCTTTTTGATACTATCCATCATGATAGGTGTCAGATGATATCTCACGCTCTTTATTTGCATTTCACTGATGACTGGAGATTTTGACCATAATTATATGCGTCTGGTGGCCATCTGTATGACATTTTGGTAAATGTCTAATCAGATCCTCTGTGTCAAACACAATAGCACTACTAGATCCAGAGCCCCATGATCCTCCAGCTGCCAGTTAAAGAGGAGACCCACTATAATGGCCTAGCAGTTCTTGAAACTGCACATCTTCCCTGCCTGCTTTCACATAAGCACCAGAGGTGTGTTTGGTCTATGTCTGGAGACTCTGTGTTTTCTTCCCATGCTTTGACATTCTTTGATGTTTATACCTGGAAAACATGAAATGTAGCCTTGCTGCTACCACTGTTTCTCTGGCTGAGGCACCCCTGCATGTCTGCTCAGTCTAAGTATATGAGAACTTTTTCTTCAGTGAGAGGCTACAGTATACATGTACATATCCAATTTATTGCTTGAAGTTAGTATCCATGTTAGTGAATCCTTTTAGGTTATCATAAAAGTTAGAATAGAATGTTTTCAGGAATGTTTGAGTACAAATATGTATATTTGTTCCTTGAGTCTGATTCACAGATACAATTCATGATTTCTCATCAGATTAGGTTAACCACCAAGGCAGGGACAGCAGCTTTGACACCTCAGAATGCAACAACACCCAAACAGTGTCTTACAGTACAAGTCATGGCCAGAACCCTGGATCTTTTCTGAAGAAGTTTTTAAGCAAGTCTGGGGTTGGGTATCTAGCACATCACATAGGTGGGAATGAGAGGATATGGGCACACTTTTCAATGAGGGGAATGTGTGTTCAGCCAACGACTCTGCAAACACTCCACCTGTATTTGTTGTGTATTTGTTAACTCTTGTGGTTGGTTATTTGTATCTCTCTTTTGGTTTTTTTCTGCTCCATCTTGCAATCGGTTTCTCAAACTATAATAGATTTTTAAAAATAAACAGCTTTTAGGGGCGCCTGGGTGGCGCAGTCGGTTAAGCGTCCGACTTCAGCCAGGTCACGATCTCGCTGTCCGTGAGTTCGAGGCCCGGGTCAGGCTCTGGGCTGATGGCTCAGAGCCTGGAGCCTGTTTCCGATTCTGTGTCTCCCTCTCTCTCTGCCCCTCCCCCGTTCATGCTCTGTCTCTCTCTGTCCCAAAAATAAATAAACGTTGAAAAAAAATTTTTAAAAATAAACAGCTTTTATTTTAGTGAATTAGTATTTGTTCTCAATAACCCTCTTGCCATTTATTATTTATTATAATTTATTCATTTATTATATATTTACAAATATTATATATATGAGCAGAATACATAGTTGTAACTACATATTTTCTTTTACATTTAAATAGTTTGTATAACATATACAATTGTATGATTTTTGATTACTCAACTGCTCTTTTTCTTATGGAGTAATATGATCCAATATAGTAGCCTCTGGCTATGTGTGGTTACTGGGCACCTGAAATGTGGCCAGTTTTATAATGATATGTTTAAGTATAAACTAATTCACATTGGATTTAGAAGATGCATTCATTCTATTTGAATTACTTTTATTTTTTTCCGAGTTTATTGAGATTACAAACAAAATTTATTTACATTTTAAGTGTACACAATGGTAATTTAACATAATTTTATGATATACTTTTATCACTTTCTTTGTTAAGAAACCAAATTCATGTATTTTTTGAATGATAGTTTATAAAAATTTTTTTGTTGTTAAGTCTCATATGTACAAAGTGACGTATGTAAAAGTGGCATATGTAGGAAGAGAAAGACAGACATAGAAAGATAGAGAGATGCTCTTTGGTGTAAATTATTAAATTATAATTAAATATATTAAACATAGCATTTATGTATTTCAAATTTTGTACTTCATTGTCAACATTTTCCTGTTTAATGTTTCTTTTTTACATGTGAACATTTTATGTTATAGAGCAATATACTTTTCTTATAACCTACATATGATTGCTTATTAATAACTAAATACTGGAAAATTAATATTAATTGCATTTATTTTTTTCTTCTTAAAATTTAATTTTAAATTTAAATGCAAGTTAACATACAGTGTGATATTGGTTTCAGGAGTAGAATTCAATGATTCATCACTTACTTAAACACCCATTGATCCTCATAAGTGGCCTCCTTAGTAAACATCACCCATCTAGTCAATCCCCAACTCACCTCCCTCCATCAACATGTAGTTTGTTCTCTATCGCTTAGAGTCTATTGTGGCTTGTTTCCCTCTCTTCACTTCCACCCTTCCTATATGTTCATCTATTTTGTTTCCTAAATTCCACATGTGAGTGAAATAATATAGTATTTTTCTTTTATCTTTCTCTAACTGACTTATTTTCCTTAGCATAATATAGTCTAGCTCCATCCACACTATGCAAATGACAAGATTTCATTCTTTATGGTAGCTGAGTGATGCTCCATTGTATATATATATGCCACATATTCTTTATTCATTCATCAGTCAATGAACATTTGGGCTCTCTCCATAGTTTGCCTATTATTGATAATGCTGCTATAAACTTTGGGGTGCATGTACCCTTTTGAATCTGTATTTTTGTATCCTTTGGCTAAATACCTAGTAGTGCACTTGTCTCACATTTAGGTTTTTCATCCATTTTGAATTTTTTTTCTATGATGTAAGAAAGTGGTCCAATTTCATTCTGCATGATGCTGTCCACTTTTCTTAGCACCATTTGCTGAAGTGGTTGTCTTTTTTCCATTGGATATTCTTTTCTGCTTTATCAAATATTAGTTGACAATATGTCTGTGGGTTAATTTCTGGCTTCGCTAGTCTGTTCCATTGATCGATGTGTCTGACTTCATGCCAGTACCATAGTGTCTTGGTGATTACAGCTTTGTGATACAACTTGAGGTCCGGAATTGTGATGGCTCAAAGTTTGGTTGTCTTTTTTAACATTACTTTGGCCATTTGGTGTCTTTCCTGGTTCCATACACATTTTAGAATTGTATGTTCTAGCTCTCAGAAGAATGTTGGTGTTATTTTGATAGGGATCACATTGAGTATGTAGATTGATTTGGATAGTATAGACATTTTGACAATATTTGTACTTCCAATCCATGAGTATGGAATAATTTTCTCTTTTTTTTGTGACTACCTCAATTTGTTTCATAAGCTTTCTATAGTTTTCAATGGATACATTTTTCACCTCTGATTATGCTTATTCCTATGTATTTTATGTTGTTTGGTTTAATTGTAAATGGGATCAATTTCTCTTTCTGCTGCTTCATTATTTGTGTGTATAAATGCAACTGAGTTCTGTACATTGATTTTATATCATGCAACTTCGCTGAATTCATGCATCAGTTTTAGCAGTTTTTTTTAGGTAGAGAGTTTCGGTTTTTCACGTAGAGTATCATGTCCTCTGTGAAATTTTTACTTCCTTCTTGCTGATTGGGATTATTTTTATTTCTTTTTGTTGTCTGACTGCTTGTCTAGGAGTTCCAACACTATATTTAATAACAGTGATGATAATGGACATGCTTGTCATGTTCCTGAATTCATGGGGAAAGTTCTCACTCTTTCTCCAATGTGGATGATATTAGCTATGGGACTTTCATATGTGGCCTTTATGATCTTGAGATATGTTCCTTCTATCTCTGCTTTCTTGAGGGTTTTTACTTTTTATCAAGACAGGGTGCTGTATTTTGTCAAAAGCTTTTTTCTGCATCTATTGAGAGGATCATGTAGTTCTTATCCTTTCTTTTATTAATTTGGTGTATCACATTTTTTGATTGGTAGATACTGAACCAGTCCTGGATCCCAGGAATAAATCCCATCTGATTGTGGTGAATAATTCTTTTAATGTATTGTCCAGTTTGCTAGTATCTTGTTGAGTATTTTTGTATCCATCTTCATCATGGAAATTGGTCTGTAGTTCTTTTTAGTGGGGTCTTTGTGTAGTTTTGGAAGAAAGGTAATGCTGGCCTCATAGAAAGAGTTTGGAAGTTTCTTTCCATTTCTAGTTTTTGGAATAGCTTCGAAAGAATTAGGTGTTAAGTCTTCCCTTAAATGTTTGGTTGAATTTACCTGGAAATCCATCTGGCCCTAGAGTCTTGTTTGCTGGGAGATTTTTGATTACTGATTCAATATCATTATTTCTTATGGGTTCTTTCAAATTTCCTATTTCTTCCTGTTTCAGTTTCAGTAGTTTGTATGTTTCTAGGAATTTGTCCATTTCTTCCATATTGCCCATAATTGTTTGTATTTATATGATGTTAGTTGTGATTTCTTGCCTTTTATTCATGATTTTACTTATTTGCGTCCTTTACTTTGTAAAGAAAGTGCTTGTCTCCCTACACCAGTTATGGTCTGGGTTGTGGAGCCAAGAGGAATCTTATATGGCCAAACATGTTTTGATAACTGTAATATGGACCCCAATGTCAATTAGACAAACCATTGATTGTCTGGTTTGCAAATTTTATTTGTAAAGTAGGTCTTGCAGTAGGTTTATGGGCTTTGACCAGAATGCCTCATTTTTAGGATTAGTGCTACCAAAATGTTTAGAGCCATGCATAGTATTGGCAGTTGCCTGCATCCAATAAGGTAATATAAGCAAATGTGCTATAGGGACATTTGTGGGAGTGTTTGAGTAAACAGAGGAAACAAGCATGATATGAATTTCTTCAGTAAAGTCAGAGTCAATAACGCCAGGTAAAACAAAATTTCCTTTAATGTAGTGCCGGATCTTCCTAATAGAAGTCCTATGTAACCGGGAGAAAGGGGGTCAAAAATGTCTGTAGGCATTTTCTTGAATTCCCCTACAATGCTATGGGTTAAGTTAGCTGTAAGGGCCAGATCAAGTCCCACACTGACAGATGTGACAGCCAGGAGATCTAAGATTAGTCTAGGTATTGATTGAGGGTTTTTTTTCTTGTTGTTGTTGTTGTTGTTGTTGATTTGTGGATCCATTCCTTGGCATCCATGTTTCAAATTTGGGATATCTGACTCCTGTTTTGTTCTGCAGTGCAGAAGTTGTCCCCCCTTTTTAAGTTCTTCTAACGAAGGTTACCTTGGAAATCTAGTTTTGATTATTATTGATAAACCCACTGATATACTCCTTATAATTTGGGCATTTTGAGTAGGGCATTTTTGTTCCTGTGGATGACATTGTTTTTGAAAATGTCCCTCATTTCCACATTAATTTTGTTGTTGTTGTTGTTGTTGTTTTAATGCTTAGGCTAATAACAGCTTTATAGGATTCAATTCCCACATTTTGGCAAGCTTTTAATAATTTCAGCAATACTATGGTTCCATCCCTTTAGGGGAGCAAGGATCTTTTAGCAATCCTGGTTAACATTTTTATATGCCAATTGAACAGTTAAAACATTTTGGTCATCCACATTATTAACTAGTCTTAAGATAGCAGTTGGTAATCTTTCAATAAAAGATATATAGGGTTCATTTCCACCTTGCCAGATGGTGGTGAAAGAACCCATGAGTGTCAGAGTGTCAAGAATATGGTACCAAGCTTTAGATGCTGCATCTGAGATTTGGGAGAAAGCTCTGGGGTCCATGTTATATGAGCCTATTCAGTCATTTACAGTTCCACTCCCAAAAGCATGTCTTTTCCAATAGGAATTCCATTAATTAAATTTTCTAATGCTGTAACATGTAAGGCATAATTAAATTCTTGGAATCAGAAGGAGTATTGGGCAATATTGAGAACTAGTTTAATTAAAGTTTTCCAGTTACAAGGGTCATGTTCGTTAGTTATAAACATCAAAGAAAATCAAAGAGTGGGAGGAAACCACAAAGAACCTCCAGAAATAGACCAAACTCACATCTTGTATTTACCTGAAAGCATGGGAGGAAGTTGTGCAATTTCAAGGACTACTAGGCAATTACAGTGGGTCTGTTCCCTAACTGGCTCCTAGGGTATCATGGGGCTCTGTTCTCACAGTGCTGTCATATTAAACAGCCTTGAAACCAGAACTTCATTGGTTTTTCAGCAATTACCCCATTCACTTTCCCAGGGCTTACAATACACTCTCTAAAAATAACTCCACAATTGATTTTTAATTTCATATTGTTTGGGTTCAAAAAAATTCTTCACATACTAGCAATCTTCTTAAATTTATTGAGAGGTTTTGTTTTGGTTTGGTTTTGTTTTTGGTTTTTCTGTTGTTTTATTTGTTGTTGCTTTTTGTTTATTTATTTGTTTCTCTTTATTTAATTTTTTTATTTTTTAAAATTTACATCCCAGTTGGTTAGTATATAGTGAAACAATGATTTCAGGAGTAGATTCCTTAATGCCATTTACACATTCAGCCCATCCCCCCTCCCTCAACCCCTCCAGTAACCCTCAGTTTGTTCTCCATATTTATGAGTCCTTTCTGTTTTGTCCCCCTCCCTGTTTTGATATTATTTTTAGTTCCCTTCTGTGTCTTAAAGTCCTCATATGAGTTGTATAATATTTGTGTTTCTTTGAACTTTTTTAAAAAGCATGAAAGAAGTAATATGGGCAAATTTTTATCACCTTGATTTAACAATGTATTCTTAAGTAGGAGACCAAAAATACAAGCAACAAAGAAAAAGCACATAAACTGAACTTTGCGACGTTTTAAAATAAATTAGTTTTTAAAAATAGTTTACTTTTAAGTAATCTCTACACCCAATGTGGGACTCTAATTTATAGTCCCGAGATGGAGTTCCGGACACCACAAACTGAGCTAGCCAGGTGCCTGGAAGATCATTGACCTTTAAAACTGTTTTGCATCAAAGGTCATCCTCAAGAGAATTAAAAGACAAACTACAGAATGGGAAAATATTTGCAAAACATATACAAAATAAGGGTTTTATATCAAGGGAACATAAAGAACTTTTAAAAATCAACAAGAAGACAAACAGCTCAATTTGAAAATTTGAATAGATATTTTTTCTAAAGAAGATATATAAGTGACAAATAAGTACATAAAAGTTTGCTCAACACTGTTAGTCATTAGGGAAATGAAAACTAAAACTACAATGAGATATCAATTCACAACTTTTAGGAGGCTATATATTTTTTTAAAAAAAGTGAAAATAACACATGTTGGTGAGAATATGGAGAAATTGGAATGCTTGGACGTTGCTGGTGGGAATTTTAAATGGTGCAGCCATTGTGGAAACCATTTGACACTTCCTCAAAAAGCTATAAGTATAATTACCGTATGATCAAGCAATACCATTCCTAGATATATACTCCAAATAATTAAAAACAGCAGTTGAAGAGTTACTTTATGCCAACGTTCATTTCAGCATTATTCAGAGTAGCCAAAATGTGGAAAAAACACAAATGATCATCGTCACACGAATGTGTAAATTAACTATGGTAAATGACAACAGTGAAATATTATTCATCATTCATAATAGGGAATCAATTTTAGTATATGGTCCAACATGAATGAATCTTTAAAACATTATACCAAGTAAAATAACCTGACACAAAAGGGAAATATTGCATGTTTAACTGACATTAAATAGGTAGACTAATCAAATGTTATAGAAACAGAAAGTAGAGTCAAGGAGAGTTGGCAAGTGGAGACAGAGGAAAGCTACTGTTTAATAGTCACAGATAATCCATTTATTGTGATAAAAAATATTTGCAACAGATTATACACTTGATAATGATTAAAATGTCACATTCTATGTTTATGAATCTTTCTACCATCTAAATATCCTCTTATATACCTATCTATCTGTTGTTATTATATATTTATATAACTTATGTCCATGGTATATGTCTACAAAAATAAAGTATTTTATCTCTATATATTTCTATATACTTATAATTTTTTCTGCATAATGATGACATTGCAGGTAGAAATATTTAGCACCAGGCTATTGATTTAAAGCCTTTTAAAGTTTTACCTTTATCCCCACACCCTGTATTCCACCCTGTATTCTGTTATCTTTAGGTTGAATCTAAATGATACAGATTAGAGATAGATATAGATATAGATACATATATATCTGTATAATTTATTATATATATACAATCTCTCTCTCTATCTATCTACCTAAATACACACACACACACACACACACACACACACTTCATGACATCTTCAAACAACAGCAGGGAGCTCTCTGAAAACCTGAATCCATCAAATTTGACTAATAGTGAAAATTCTTGTGAGTAAAAAGAGAACCTCAACCAGGCCCTAGATGAGTTCTACTAATAAATACATTTTTGTCTGTTCTTTTTTTCCTTTTTTCCTTTTATGTTCACTCAAGAAGAAGCATGGTGAGTTGGTTTACTTCTAAGTCAGAGCAGTTCATATGTCCATTTAGAAGATAGAGTCATAGGGGCGCCTGGGTGGCGCAGTCGGTTAAGCGTCCGACTTCAGCCAGGTCACGATCTCGCGGTCCGTGAGTTCGAGCCCCGCGTGGGCTCTGGGCTGATGGCTCAGAGCCTGGAGCCTGTTTCCGATTCTGTGTCTCCCTCTCTCTCTGCCCCTCCCCCGTTCATGCTCTGTCTCTCTCTGTCCCAAAAATAAAAACGTTGAAAAAAAAAAAAAAGATAGAGTCATAGATTCAAGTTGTGGCTGACAAACACGATCGAAAGAAAAGATTGCAGGAATTGTGTAGGCTTAGAAAGTTCCCATAGTAGAACTAGTCTTTTCCATATTAAAATAGAGACCAGGGTGAGAAATTAAGTAAAGGCTCGTGAACTGTTTATTACATATGAGCATTGTTCTAGCCAAAATGCTGAGGAGTCACTGTGTTTTGTCACTTTTAGAAATCTAGGAGAGAAACACTGTACCATTCTGGCATTAGGTTATTTCTAAGGACCAAATAGAGAAAATTCTCTCAAACCCAACATCCATAAGAATCCCAGGGAGAGCACATTTTGCTGGGACATAGCTCAAAATTTTTGATTCAATATTTCTGAATTGGGCTCAGATATTGGCATTTCTACCAAGATCTCAGGTTAGAATTGCTGATGATGCTGAACCAGGAGCTACACCAGGAAGAATGATGCTGTATCAAAATTTATTTCATGATTTACAAAAGTATTAAGAACTGGGGTGCCTGGGTGTCTCAGATGGTTAAGCATCTGACTCTTGATTTCTGCTCAGGTCATGATCTCATGGTTTGTGAATTTGAGCCCCATTTCAGGCTTCATGCTGGTGGTGCAGAGCCTGCATGGGATCTTTCTTCCTCTCTCCCTGCACCTCCCCCTCTCTCACTCTCAAAAATAAATAAACTTAAAAAACAATAAGAATCATTAAACATTAGAATTTAAATTTTATTTATAATTACCTGATGGGGGCGCCTGGGTGGTGCAGTCGGTTAAGCGTCCGACTTCAGCCAGGTCATGATCTCGCGGTCCGTGAGTTCGAGCCCGGCGTTGGGCTCTGGGCTGATGGCTCAGAGCCTGGAGCCTGTTTCTGATACTGTGTCTCCCTCTCTCTCTGCCCCTCCCCCGTTCATGCTCTGTCTCTCTCTGTCCCCCAAAAAAAAAAATAAATAAACGTTGAAAAAAAAATTTATAATTACCTGATGGATTAAAATAATACCAAGTATTAATGCACAAGAAATACATCAAATCCAGGAAGAAGACATGCAGGCTAGCTGCGTGGAACTTGATGCCATTTAACACTTGGTATTACAATTTGAGAATAATAGGTAAGAAACAAGAATAGCCCAAGACTTCTTTGTAATTTTAGCATTTTTCCGCTTTAAGTATCAGTGAAAAAAACAATGATTAAGTACTGCAAAATGTTAAATCATTAAGAAAGACCAGAGTACTTTTGAAAACTGAAATTGTACCCTCTTGTTCACTTTGGATTGTGATAGATGCATTTACTTGCACTTAGGTACAATGACTACAATACTGTAAGATGTAGATATTGACCATTATTCCTAGTCTTATGCCCAGGACATGGTGTAGCTGAATGAGTCCAGGCCCTTAGTGAGACAGAGCCCTGGAGCTGAAAAGACAATGCAACTCTGGGGAAGTCAGATATTGGAGACAAAAAGTAGTGCCCTATTGCAGGAATTTTGAAGAGGGTGTTCTGGGTTTAATCATGTACACAGGTGTCTGGGGGAGTAGGAGATTCTAGACACAATGGAAATTTAATTGCCTTCTCTGGAGACAGGTTTCCAGATAGAAAGAATATCCGGGTATTTGTAATGTATTTTTTAATATTTATTTATTTATTTATTTATTTATTTATTATTTTTAACATTTATTTAATATTTTTGAGAGACACAGACACATGAGTTGGGGAGGAACAGAGAGAGAGGGAGACACAGAATCTGAAGCAGGCTCCAGGCTCTGAGCTGGGAGCACAGAGCCCAACAGGGCCCTCAAACCCATGAACTGTGAGATCATGACCTGAGCTGAAGACAGATGCTTAACCCACTGAGTCACCTGGGCAGCCCTTTAATGTATTTTTTAATTAAATTAAAGTTAACATACACTGTTGAACTTGTCAGGTGTATATTTGTTATGCAATTCAATACATTATGCAATATTTACCACAATAAGTGTAGTAACCATCTTTCACTATATATTATTACAATATCACTGCCTATATCCCTTATGCTGTACTTTTCATTTTGTGACTTATTTATTTTATAAGTACAAGTTTGAATACTTAGTCCTCCTTTTTTTGCCCATCCAACCACCCACTACCTCTCTGGCAACAATAATTTGTTCTCTGTATTTAAGAGTTTGCCTTTTGTCTGTTTCACAGTTTTTGTTTTTCTGGGTTTGTTTATTTATTTATTTATTTATTTATTTGTGTGTGTGTGTGCACGCTTTGGAATCCACATATAAGTGAAATCATATGGTATGTCTCTGTATGACATATTTCACTTATAAAATACCCTCTAGAACTATGCATGTTCTGGAAAATGGCAAGATCTCATTATTTCTTAAAGCTAAGTAAGTGTGTATATATATATATATATATATATCTCACATATTTCCTACTCATTTATTTTTCTATTAATACTTGTTTTGTCTTCATATGTTGGCTATTATAAGTAATGCAGCAATAAACAGAAAGGTGTGTATATCCTTTAAAGTTAGTGTTTTAAGGGGAAGAGCTATGATGACCAATATTAGGAGGACCCTAAGCTTGTCTTGTCCCTTAAACACAGCCAGATATGTATCAAATCATTCTGAATACCCAGCAAATCAACCTGAGGACTGACAGAACTAATTGCACTACTAGAGGGAGAGAGGAGGCCACATTGTGGAAATAGGAGGTGAGGAGACTTGTTTTGGTGGAGAAACTGATCACTGGTGTTTTGGAACTGAGGGCAACCTGTTCCTGGAGAGAGGGGAGAGAGAAGAGTACACAGGGGAATCACAAATGAAAACATATCTCTAAAGCAATTGGGAAAATAAAAGGCTGATTTTGATGAGTATTTGTACCAGCAGGTTGCAAAAATTAGAGTGTTGGAGTTCTGTGGCCTGGCTGGTGTGGAGCTCTGAGGGTGCTGCAGTGCTCCAGTAGAGAAAACAGGCTGGTAACCTGGGAACAGATGACATGAACTGTAGACCAACTGAGACACACTAGGAGAAACAGTTTTCCTTTCTTGGAGTGCATCTGAATGAGGTGGCATGGTGGCATTGTATCTCCAGGGACAAAAAAAAAATTGAGAAACACTTCCCTCTTCCACCCTTCAGCATAGGCTCAGAGACACTGGCCAAGGGTGCCTAATCTGGACACTGACTCTTCAGTGCATTTTTCTCCAAAGCCCACATACCTGCAATATGCTGATACCACCCTTCTAGGTCAAATCTGTATCAAATATAGTGCAGTTGGACCCTCCCCTAAAATCCTGGCTCTCATCCTCACCACACCAGGTCCCTAATGTTTGCAGTTTTAAAACAGCCAGTTTGGCTCGGGTAGAATCCAAAGTGCACTGTGTTTCTCCAGTCACACAATAAAACCAGACACACTGTGAAAACTGCAATCTGAAAACAAAAATGACACAAAAAGGGAAATTATCTGCTCTTCTGGTAGGGGTTCCCTGACAGCCTCCAAACAAGAATCCCCAGTCTGGGGACAAAGGAGCTGGAGGTGTAATTTCCCTTCCCTTCCCTTTCCTTCAGCATAAACTACCTTCAGTAAATAGCACAGTGCCAACATGGGCTGCTTCAATTACTTAAATCCAGCCCTGCTGTCCTACACTATGCTGGTACTGCTTTTCTCCAGCAAGTGTGCTGAAGGACTAGCACATGATGTACCCTCCCCAGAAGACCAGCAGAATTCCTCACATGCACCACTTCAACCAATCACAGACTTGTACAAAGCTTCAAGTATAATGGGAATAGAACCAGGTCTTTATTAACAAGCTGATTAGAGCACACCTAGTTAAAAGTATGCCAGGATCCATACACACTGCACACCAGGCAAGGAGAAACTCAGCAGGGATAGAGCATCCATAACATAGCAGCAGATTGTCTTCTGCACACACCATAGACATACCCTGAAGCTACAGGCTCTGGATATTATATGAGCTGTTCTTCATAAAGCCATTACTCTTAGGAGCACCCATCATAAAGTCTTTACAAACACACAGAAGACAGACAAAATGTCAAGATGGAGCAATTTATCCCCCCATCCCCCAAAAAGAAGAACAATAAAAGGTCATGGTAAATTAGCTACTTGAAACAGATATAAGCAATATGCTTGATTCAGAATTTAAAGAAACTATAAGAATACTAGCTGTAATTGAGAAAAACATTGAAGACACCAAAGAGTCCATTACCCAAAGTGATAAAAGGGCTTAAAACCAATCAGGCCAAAATTATAAATGTAATACCCAATATTCAAAACTAACTGGATTCAATGACCAGAAGAATAGAAGAAACAGGAACAAATAAGTGACAGAGAAGATAGAATTATGGAAAATAAAAAGCTGATCAAAAGTTGGAAAGCAAAATCTTGGATCATGAAAGTAGACTTATGGAACTCAATGATTCCATGAAATGAAATAATTTGTATCATAGGAGTCCCAGAAGAAGAGAGAGAAAATGTGGAAGAAGGTTTATTTGAGGCAATTACTGCTCAAGATTTCCTCAATCAAGGAAATAGATTTTCTAATTGAGGACACACAGAGAACTCCCATCAAAATCAACAAAAGCAGGTGAACACCATGACATATTTTATCTAAACTTGCAAAACATAGAGATAAAGAAAAATCCTGAAAGCAGCAAGATAAAGAAGCCCCTAACTCACAAGAGAAGATGTTTAATGTTAGTAGCAGTTCTTTCCACAGAAACTTGGAAAGGGAAAAAAGGTTACAAAATATATTCAATTTGATGAATGGGAAAAATCTGAAGATAATAGTTTGCTATCCAGCAAGAATATTATTCAGAAGACAAAAAGAGATAAAGAGTTTCCCAGAAAAACAAAACCTAAAGGAGTTCTTGCCCACTAAATCATCTGCAAGAATTATTAAAGGGGACTCTTTGAGTAGGAATAGGACTAGAAAAGAACAGAGAAAATTTCCCAAAACAATGGGAAATGGCATTTAAAAGGCATTAAATTCCTTTCTATCGATAATTACTCTGAAAAAAATTAATCAGACTGTAATCAAAAGGTGATGATCCAATCAAAAGACATAGTGTGTCAAAGTGGATTAAAAAAAAAGACACATTTATGGTGCCTACAAGAGACTCATTTTATATGTCAAGATACCAGCAGATTGAAAGTGAGGGGATGCAGAAACATGTACCACATAAATGGATGTCAAAAGAAATCTGGAATAGTGATACTATTAACAGACACACTATGTTTTGAACCAAAGACTATAACATGAGATGAGGAAGAGCATTATATCAAAATAAAGGAGACTATCTAATAAGAAGATCTGACAATTGTAAATATTCATGTCCCCCAAATGAGGGAACCAAATATACAAAACAATTAACACATATAAAGGAATTATTTGATAATAATCCAATAAGAGTAGAGAACTTTAACACCCCACTTACAGGAGCAGACAGGTCAACTAAGCATAAAATCAAGAAGTAAACAATGACTATGAATGACACACTGGACCAGATGGACTTAACAGATATATGCAGAGCATTTCATCCTAAAGGAACAAAATATCTTTCATTTCAAGTGCACATGGGCATTCTCCAGAATAGATCACAAACTAGGTAAAAGAAAGAAAGAAAGAAAGAAAGAAAGAAAGAAAGAAAGAAAGAAAAAACAGCTTCCACATTTAGGAAAAGGTTGAGATTATAACATGCTTATTGTCTGATGACAATGTTATGAAACTTGAGGTCATCCACAAGAAAACATTTGGAAACACCAAAAATACATGGAGGGTAAAGGACACCCTACTAAGGAATGAATGGTTCAACCAGGAATTAAATAAGATATATAAAAAAAAATACATGAAAACAAATGGTAATGAAAAGACAATGGTCCAAAACCTTTGGGATGAAGAAAAATCAGTCATAAGGGGGAAGTATAGAGTAATAGAGGCCTGCTTCAAGAAGCAAGCGAAATCTCAAATATGCAAACTAAATTTACAAATGAAGAAGCTAGAAAAAGAACAACAAATGAAGCCTAAAGCCAGCAGAAAGAGGGAATAATAAAGATTAGAGCAGAAATAAATGACAGAGAAACAAAAAAAAAGTAAAGAAAGAAACAAATACATAAAAAATACTGTAGAACAGATGAGCTGGTTGAAAAATTAATAAAATTGATAAACCCCTAGCCAGACATATCAAAGAGAAATATTTACTTATCAATAAATAAAATCACAAATAAGAGAGGAGAAATCACAACCAACAGTACAGAAACACAAACAATCATAAGAGAATGTTATGAAAAATTGTATGCCAACACACTGGGAAATTTGGAAGAAACTGATAAATTCGTATAAACATATAAACTACCAAAACTTATAAAGAAATAGAAATCTTGAATAGATCAATAATCAGCAAAGAAATTGAATCTTTAGTCAAAAATCTCCAAACAAACCAAAGCCCAGGTCAAGAGGCTTCACAGAGGAATTACACCAAACATGTAAAAACGACTTAATATCTACTAATCTCAAGCTGTTTCAAAAAAAAAAAAAGAAAAGAAAAAAAGAAATGGAAGGAAAACTTCCAAACTCATTCTATGATGCCAGTATTTTTTTTAATACCAAAAGAAGACAATGATCTCACAACAAAGGACAATTACAAACCAATACACCTCAACAAGATACTAACAAACTGAATCCAACCGTACATTAAAATAATTATTCACCAAGATATTTTCCTGGGAAAAGAGTGGTTCAATGTTTGCAAAATCCATCAACAGGATACACAACATTGTAATAAATAAAGATATGAACCATACATTACCCTAAATAGATGCAGAAAAAGTATTTTTGAAGGTACAGCCTCCATTCTTAAAAAACAAACAAAAAATAAAGTATAGATGTTGGAAACATGCCTCAACATCATAAAGGCCATAAACAAAAGACAGTTAATGCCATGTGATATAGGGCAAAACTGAGAGTTTTTCCTCCATGGTGAGGAGGAAGACAGAAACATCCACTTTCACCACTCTTATTTAACATGCTACTGGAAATTCCAGCCTAACATATTAGACAACAAATAGACATATAAGGCCTCCAAATTGACAATGAAGAAGTCAAACTTTCACTATTGTCAGACAACATAATGCTATATGTAGAAAATCCAAAATATTCCATCAAAAATATCTAAACTGGTATACAAATTCAGTAAAGTTGCAGAGTGCAAAATCAACATAAAGAATTGTGTTCTAATTCTATACACCAATAATGAAACAGCAGAAAGAGAAATCATGGAACCGATCCCATTTACAATGGGATCCCAAAAGATCTAGGCACTAAAACCCAAAAGATACCTAGGAATAAACCTAACCAAAGAGGTAAAATATCTGTACTCTGAAAACTATAATACACTTATAAAATAAAATGAAGGTCGCATGCAATGACACACACACACACACACACACACACACACACACACAAAGGGAAAAACATTTATTGATCCTGAATTGGAAGAACAAATATTGTAAAAATATCTACACTACCCAAAGCAATCACCATATTTAATGCAAATACTATCAAATACCACCATAATTTTTCAGAGAGAAAGAACAAACATTCCTAAAATTTTATGGAACCACAAAAGACCTGGAATAGCAAAAACAATCTTGAAAATAAAAAGAAAATCTGGAGACGTCACAATTTGAGATGTCAAGTGATATTGCAAAGCTGTAATGATCAAGACTCTATGGTATTGTCATAAAAACAGACACATAGAACAATGGAACATAAAAGGAAACACAGAAATGGACCCACAATTTATATGGCCAACTCAACTTCAACAAAGCAGGAAAGAATACCCAATGGGGAAAAAAAGACAGTCTCTTGTACGAATGTTGTTGGGAAAATTGGAAAGCAACTGGCAAAAGAAGAAAACTGCCTACTCTGTTACAGCATACACAAAAATAAATTCAAAATGGATGAAAGACTTAAATATTAGAGAGGAAATCATTAAAATCCTATAGGAGGGGGCGCCTGGGTGGCTCAGTCAGTTGAGCTTCCGACTTCAGCTCAGGTCATGATCTCATGGTCTGTGAGTTCGAGCCCCACATCGGGCTCTGTGCTGACAGCTCAGAGCCTGGAGCCTGCTTCAGATTCTGTGTCTCCCTCTCTCTCTGACCCTCCCCCGTTCATTCTCTGTCTCTCTCTCTCTCAAAAATAAATAAACTTTAAAAAAAAATCCTATAGGAGAACACAGGCAGTAGCATCTTTGACATTAGCCATTGCAACTTCTTACTAGATATGTCTTCAGAGACAAGGGAAACAAAAGTAAAAAAAAAAAAAACTATTGGAACATTATCAAGTTAAAAAAAAACTTCTGCTCAATGAAGAAAAATGAAGAAAACAAAAAGGCAACCTTCAGACATGGGGGAAATATTTGCAAATGACATATCCGGTAAAGGGTTAGCATCTAAAATAGATAAAGAACTTATCAACCTCAACAACCAAAAAAATAATAATAATTCTGTTAAAAATGGGCAAACAATACAAATATATATATTTTTTTTCCAAAAAATACAAATCAAAACTACAATGAGTAGTCAGACCAGTCAGAATGACAAAAGTAACACAGGAAACAACAGATGTTCACAAGGATGTAAAGAAAGGGGAACACTCTTACACTGTTAGTGGAATGCAAACTTGTGAAAGCACTCTGGAGGATAGTGTGGAGCTTTGTCAGAAAGTTGAAAATAGAACTAGCATACAATCCAGCCATTGCATTACTACGTATTTACCCAACAGATACAAAAATACTGACTTGAAGGGATTCATGCAGCTGATATGTATATAAACATTATTTACAACAACCAAATTATGCAAACAGCTCAAATTCCCATTGACTGATGAATGGATAATGAGATGTGAAATATATCTATATCTATATCTATATCTATATCTATATATATATATATATAATGGAATATTACTTGGCAGTAAAAAAGAATGAAATCTTTGCCATTTGGAAAGTGGCAGATGTAGCTATAGATCCTTATGCAATGTGAAATAAGTCAGAGAGAGACAAAAACCATATGATTTCACTCATATGTGGAATTTAAGAAATAAAACAAATGAATATAGAGTGTGGGGGAGAGAAAGACAAATCATAAAACAGACCTTTAAGTAGAGAACAAACTAAGGGTTCCTGGAAGGGAGATCAGAGGGCAGATGAATTAAATGAGTGGTGGTATTAAGGAGGGCACTGGTTGCGATGAGGAATAAGTGATCATTCACTAAATTCTACTCCTGAAACCAATATTACACTGTATTTCAACTAACTGGAATCTAAATAAAGATGTGAAATAAATTAAAAAAAAATAGTGTTTTCATCTTGGGAGGTAAATACCCAGTGGTGCATTTCTGGATCATATTGATTTTCAATTTTTACATTTTTGCAAAAACTCCATACTGTTTTCTACAGTGATTACACCAATTGACATTTCCACCAACAATGCATGAGAGTCCCCTTTCCTCTACATCCTCATCACTATGTGTTATTTCTCGTCTTTTGGAAACTTGCTATTCCAACAGGTGCAGGTGATATCTCATTGTGTTTTTGATTTGCAATTTGTTTATGATTAATGATTTTGACCATATTGTCATGTGTATGTAGACCAACTGTTTTTTTTTTTCCTTTGGAAAAATGTCTATTCAGGTCCTCTGCCCATTTTTTAATAAGTTTTTTATTCGTTTTGTTGGTGTTATATAAATTCTTCACGTATTTGCATATTAACCCCTTATTGGATATATTATTTGCAAATATCTTCTCCCACTTATAGGTTTGCCTTTATATTTTGTTAATGGGTTCCTTTTCTGTTGAAAAGTTTTATATCTTAGTGTAGCCCCAATAGTTTATTTTTGTTATTGTTTCTCTTGCCTGAGGCGACAAGTTCATAAATATGATGCTAATAGTAGTATCCTAGAGATTACCAAGTATGTTTTCTTTTAGAATTTTATGATTTCAGGTCTCACATTTAGGTCTTCAATCCATGTGTATTGTATTTTTGTGTGTAGTGAAAGAAAGTGGCTCAGCTTCATTCTTTCCCATGTACCTGTCCAGTTTTCTCAATGCCACTTATTGGAAAGATTTGTTTTCCCATTATATATTCTCACCTTATTTGTCATAATTTGACTATGTAAATGTGGGTTTATTTCTGTGTTCTGTATCCTATTCCACTGAGCTGTCTATTTTTGTGTCATTACTATACTGTCGTGATTACTACAGTTTGTAGTCTATCATTAAATCTGTGATTATGATTCCATCAACTTTGTTCTTCTTTACCAAGTTTCATTAGCTAATCAAGGTTGTGTGTGTGTGTGTGTGTGTGATTACATATAAGTTTTAGTATTATTTGTTCAAGTTCTCTTAAAAGGTGTTATTGGTATTTTGATAGAATTGTACTGAACCTGTGGGTTGTGGGTTGCTTTACGTAGGATGGACATTTAAAGATGTAAATTCTTCCAAAAAATGATATTGGCATATTTTTCCATTTGTTTGTGTCATTTGCAGTTTGAATGTCCTTTGTTAATTTTCTTTCTCTTTCCTCCTTTCTCTCTCTCTCTCTCTCTCTCTCTCTCTTTTCTTCTTTCTTTTGCTTGCTCTTGCTTTCTTTCTCTTGCTTTCTTGCTTTCTTGTCTAATTGTGGCAGCTAGGATTTCAGTAATACTATATTGAATGAAAGTGGTGACACTGGATATCCTTGTCTTCTTCCTGATCTTAGAGGGAAAGCTTTCAATTTTTGATATTTATGTATGATGCTAGATTGAATTTTTAATATATCACAATTATTAGGTTGAGTTATTTTCCCTCTAAACCCATTTGTTGAGAGTTATCAGGATGGAATGTTGTAATTGGACAAATCCTTTTCTGCCTCATTGAGATAATCATGTTTTTTTTATCCTTTCTCTTATTGATGGAATTTATCAAATTGATTGGTTTGTGAACAGTGAAATACCTTTACCTCCATGGAATAAATCCTACTTGATCAGGATTAGTAATAATTTTTAATGTATTTTTGAATTTGGTTTGCTAATATTTTTGTTTTGAAGTTTTTCATGCATGTTCATCAGATATTTGCCTGTAGTTTCCTCTCTGTCTCTTTTCTCTCTCTCTCTCTCTCCCCTCTCTCTCTCTCTCTCTCTCTGTCTCTCTCTCTGTCTCTCTTTTTGGTCATATCTTTGGTTTTGGTATTGTGGTAATGCTGTCCTCATAGAATGAATTTGGAAGTTTTCCTTCCTATTCTATTTTTTTGGAATACTTGGAGAAGAATAAGTATTAATGCTTCTTTAGATGTCCGGTAGAATTTACCTGTGAAGCAATTTAGTCTTGCACGTTTGTTTGTTAAAAGTTTTTAAATTACTAATTCAATTTCAGTATTACTCAGTAGATTGTTCACATTTTCTATTTTTTTCCTGGTTGCGTTTTGGAAGATTGTATTTTTCTAGGAATTTAGCTATTTTTTAAAGTTGTCTAATGTTTGCATATTATTTTTTAAAATATTTTCTTATAATTCTTTGTATACCTGTTGTGTTGATTTTTCGTCTTTTATTTTTATGTATTTATCTTCTATTTTTTTTCCTTGATGATCCTGGCTATAGATTTACGAATTTTGTTTACCTTTTCAAAGAATTAGCTCTTGGTTTCATTATTACCAATTTTTGTCTCTATTTCATTTCTTTCTGCTCTAATCTTTATTTCTTTTTTTCTAGTAGAATTTTGTCATGCTTTCCTTTTCTAGCTCATTTAGAAGTTAGGTAACTTTGTTTATTTGAGAATGCACAGCTAGCATCACAATTGGGAAAGGCTGGAAATTCTTCCTTTAAGATCGGAACAAGACAAGTATGTCCATTCTCCAGATTTTTAGAATATAATATTGGAAATTCTATGCAGAGATTTAAAGAAGAAAAATCAATAACATCTAAATTAGAAAAAAAAGGAAAATCATCATTATTTGACAATGAAATAAAACTACATAGACGACCCTAAAGCCTACACACACACACACACACACACACACACACACACACACAGACAAATCAACCAACCAAACATAAACAATTAGAAGTATCAATTAAATTCAGTAAAGATAGAAGGTATAAAACAAATATAAATAAACAAGTCTCATTTCTATACACTAATCATTAACTATCAGAAAGAAAAATTAAGAAAACAATCATTTAGAATTGAATCAAAAAGAGTAAAATGCCAAAAAAATGTAAATACCTAGAAATAAATTTAACCAAGGACATGAAATACCTGTATTCTGAAAACTATAAGACGTTGATGAAAGAAGTTGAAGGAGACACAAATAAATATAAATATGTATATAGTGCTCTTGAATTGGAAGTATTAATGTTGTTAAATGTCCATTGTATATAACAATCTAGGGATTCAATGTAGTCCCAAAGTAGCAATATTTTTATTCACAGAACTAGAAAAAAACATTCTTAAAAATTTTTTGGGGGGCGCCTGGGTGGCGCAGTCGGTTAAGCGTCAGACTTCAGCCAGGTCACGATCTCGCGGTCTGTGAGTTCGAGCCCCGCGTCAGGCTCTGGGCTTATGGCTCAGAGCCTGGAGCCTGTTTCCGATTCTGTGTCTCCCTCTCTCTCTGCCCCTCCCCCGTTCATGCTCTGTCTCTCTCTGTCCCAAAAAAAATAAAATAAAACGTTGAAAAAAAAAATTAAAAAAAAAATTTTTGGAACCACACACACACACACACACACACCAAAAAACAAAAACAAAAACAAAAAATGAATAGCTAAAGCAATTTTTTCTTTTCTTTCCACGTTTTCTGTTAAATACAAATTAGTGAACATACAGAGTAAATTTAGTTCACAAGTGAAGTTTAGTGACTGAACATTTACACTCAACACGCTATAATCATCACAACTAGTGCCCTCCTAAATCCCCATCATCTATTGTTGCCCACCATTGGATGTTTTTAACAGGCAAGAGTCTGTTTCTTGGTGTTTTTCTCTTTACGCCTTCTTATTCATTTGTTATTTCTTAAATTCCACATATGAGTGAATTCATATGATATTTGTCTTTCACAGAGAGAGATATAGATAGATATAGATTATATAGATATAGATATAGATGTAGATATAGATGATATAGATATAGATATAGATACAGATATATGCATTTTTATACTCTTTGGGTAAATACCTAGTAGTGCAATTGCTGGATGTTAAGGTAGGGTAGTTCTCTTTTAACTTTTTCAGGAATCTCCATATTGTTTTCCAGAGTGACTGGTCCAGTTTGAAGAACCACGAAAGTGTAAGAGACTTCCCCTTTCTCCTCATCCTCACCAACACCTGTTGTTTCCTGTGTTGTTAAGTTTAGTTACTCTGACTGTTATGAGGAGATATCTCATTGTTTTGAATTGTATTTCCCTGATGATGAGTGATGTTGAGCATCTTTTCATGTATCATTTGGTCGTCTGTATGTGTTCTTTGGAAAAATGTCTTTTAATACCTTGTGCCCATATTCTAAATGAATTTTTGATTTGTGAGTTTGAGCTTTATAGACTCTTTATACATATTTTTGATACTAACCCTTTAGAAGATATGTTATTTCCAAAGAGGTTACTGCCCATTTCCTCCTCCAGGATTTTAATGATTTCCTCCCTAACATTTATGTCTTTCATCCATTTTTAATTTACTTTCAAATGGATGGTGTATGGTGGAACAAAGTGGACCACTTTCCTTCTTTGCTCATTGTTTTACAGTTTTTCAAACACCATTTGTACAAGTGATTGTCTTTAATTCACTGGATATTCTTTCCTGCTTTGTCTAAGTTTAGTTCATCATATAGTTGCGGGTCTATTACTGGGTTATCTGTTCTGTTCTATTGATCTATTGGCTTCTGTTGGTGCCAGTACCATACTGTATTGATCACCACAGCTTTGTAAGATAACTTGAAACCTGGAATTGCAATGCCTCCAGCTTTGCTTTTCTCTTTCAAGATTGCTTAGTCTATTGGGGCCCTTTGTGGTTCGATACAAATGCTAGGACTATTTGTTCTAGCTCTATGAAAAATGTGGGTAGTATTTTGATAGGGATTGCTTTACATGTGCAGATTGCTTTGGGTGGATAGACATTTTAACATTATTTTTCCTTCAATCTATGAGCATAGATTTTTATTTCCATCTCCTCTCTGTGTTCTCTTCAATTTATTTCATCAGCATTTTATACTTTTCAGTGTACAGATGATTTACCTCTTTAGCAGATTTATTTCTAGGTATTTTATAATGTTGGGTGCAATAGAAATAGGATTGATTCTTTAATTTGTCTTTAGCTGCTTCATTTTTGTTATGTTAATAATACAACTGATTTCTATACATTGTGTATCCTTTGACTTTACAGGATTACTGTATTAGTTATAGTAATATTTTGGTGGAGAATTTTGAAATTTCTGTAACATGAAATCTGCAAATAATGTAAGTTTGACATCTGCCTTATGTATTTGGATTCATTTTTTTTTTGTTTGTCTGATTGCTGAGGCTAGGACTTCCAGTATTATGTTAAGTAGCAGTGATGAGAGTCAATATCCTTGTCTTGTTCTTGACCATAGATAATATATGTCTTTTTTGTTATTTTTGTTGTTGCTTATGTATGTTCTCTCTATACCTATCTTGTTAGGGTTTTTTAAATCAAGAATTGACTCTATACTTTGATAAATGTTTTTTTTTCCAAATCCATTGAGAGAATCATATATGTAATTCCTTTCTTTTATTGAGGTACTGTATCACATTGATTGATTTGTGAATATTGTAGCATCCTTGTACCACAGGAATAAATACGACTTGGTCTCTGTTAATGATTGTTTGATATAGTGTTTGATTCCATTTTCTGGTGTTTTCTTGAGAATTTTTGCATCCATGTTCATTAGGGATATTTGCCTGTAGTTCTCCCTTTTTTTTTAGTGGATACTTCATCTGATTTTGGTGTCAGTGTAATGCTGACCTCATAGAATGAATTTGAGAGGTTTTTTTTTTTCAAATTAGTAATTTTTGGAATAGTATGAGAAGAATGGGTATTAATTATTCTTTAACTGTTTAAGCCATCTGCCCCTGTCAAGCCATCTGCCCTTGGGCTTTTGTTTGTGGGTAGAATTTTTATTAGGAATTTAATGTCTTTGATGGTTATTCATCTGTTCAAGTTTTCTCTTTCTTCCTGTTTCTGTCTTAGTAGGTTATATGTTTTTTGGGTTTTATCCACTTCTTCCTAGTTGTCCAATTCACTGGAATATATATTTTTCATAATATGCTGTCATACTTGTTTGTGTTTCTGTAGTGTTGGTTGATATCTCTCTTCTCTCATTTATCATTTCATTTACTTGCATTCTTTCTCTTATCTTTTTGATACGTCTGGCTATGTGTTTATCAATATTATTATTATTATTATTATTATTATTATTATTATTTGTAGATCCATCCCCTGGTTTCATTGATCTCTTCTACTGTTTTGTTTGTTTGTTTCTGTATCATTTATTTCCGTTTAAATTTTCATTACTACTTTCCTTCTGTTGGCTTTAGGCTTTGTTTTCCTTTTTTTTCTTTTTTTCTTTTTGGCTACTTTAAGTGTAAGGTTAGGTTTTTTATTTGAGATGTTTCTTCCTTCTTGAGGTAGGTATTGTTCTACACTTCCTTTGGAACCATATTTGCCATATCCTTAAAGTTGCGGAGCATTGTGTTTTTATTTTCATTTCTTTCCACGTATTTTTTCTTTTTTCTTTCTATTTTTATTTCCTTTTGGACCCATTCATTCTTTAAAACCACGTTCTTCAACCTCCATATGTTTGTGGTCTTTCCAGTGTGTGTGTGTGTGTGTGTGTGTGTGTGTGTGTGTGTGTGTGTTTACTTCAAGTCTCATAGCATTGGGGTCAGAAAAGATGCACAGGAGTGATCTCAATCATGTTGTCCTCCTGATGCCTGATTTGTGAACTATTCTGGGGAATATCCCATGTGCACTTAAAAAAAATGTATATTGTGCTCCTCTAGGATGAAATGCTCTGCATATATCTGTTAAGTCCATCTGGTCCAGTGTGTCATTCAAAACCATTGTTTCCTTATTGATTGTCTGCTTGGGTGTTTTGTCCCTTGAAGTAAGTGGGGTGTTAAAGGCTCCTACTATTACTGTTTTTTTTTTTAACTAAGAGGTTCCTTTATGTTTCTTTTTTTTTACAAATATAATTTATTCTCAAATTGGCTTACATACAACACCAAGTGCTCATCCCAACAAGTGCCATCCTCAATGTCCATTACCCATTTACCCTCTCCCCACCTTCTCATCTGCCCTCAGTTTGTTCTGTGTATTTAAGAGTCTCTTGTGGTTTGCTTACCTCCCTCTCTGTAACTATTTTTCCCCATTACATCCCCCATAGTCTTCTGTTAAAGTTCCCAAGATCCACATATGAGTGAAAACATGTGATATCTGTCCTTCTATGAGTGACTTATTTCACTCAGTATAATACCTTCCAGTTCCATGCATATTGCTGAAAATGGCATGACTTCATTCTTTATCATTGCGAAGTAGTATTCCATTTTATACATAAACCACATTCTGTTTATCCATTCATCTGGTGGATATTTATGCTCTTTCCATAATTTGGCCACAAACATTAGGGTATGCGTGGCCCTATGCATCAGCACTCCTGTATCCCTTGGGTAAATTCCTAGTAGTGATATTTCTGGGTCATAGAATAGATCTATTTTTAATTTTTTGAGGAACCTCCACACTGTTTTTCAGAGCAGCTGCACAAGTTTACATTCTCTCTTACAATTCAAGAGGATTCCCATTTCTCCACACCCTCACAAACATCTGTAGCTTCCTGCTTTGTTCATTTTAGCCACTCTGACCCATGTGAGGTGATATCTCAGTGTGGCTTTAATTTGTATTTCCCTGATGATGAGTGACGTTGAGCAGCTTTTCATGTGTGTGCTAGCCATCTGGATGTCTTCTTTGGAAAAGTATCTATTCATGTCTTCTGCCCATTTATTCACTGGATTATTGTTTTTTGGGTGTGGAGTTTGATAAGTTCCTTATAGATTTTGTATATTAGCCCTTTATCTGATATACCTTTGCAAATATCTTTTCCTATTTCGTAGTTTCCCTTTTACTTTTTGAATTGATCCTTTTGCAGTGCAGAATCTTTTTTATCTTCATGAGGTCCCAATAGTTCATTTTTACATTTAATCCCCTCATCTTTGGAGATGTGTCAAGTAAGAAATTGCTGTTGCTGCGGTCAAAGAGGTTGTTGCCTGTTTTCTTTTCTTGGATATTTATGGTTTCTTGTCTCACATTTAGGTCTTTGTTCCAATTTGAGTTTGTTTGTGTATGGTGTAAGAAAGTGGTCCAGTTTCATCCTTCTGTGTGTTGCTGTCCAGTTCTCACAGCACCATTTGCTAAAAAGACTCTATTTCTTCCCATTGGATGCTCTTTCCTGCTTTGGCAAGATTAGTTAGTCATACATTTTTGGGTCCAATTCTGGGATCTCTATTCTATTCCATTGGTCTATGTGTTTTTGTGCCAATATCATACTACCTTGATGATTGCAACTTTGTAGTCAAGGTTAAAGTCTGGGATTGTTATGCCTCCTTCTTTGGTTTTCTTCTTCAATATTACTTTGGCTATCTGGGTCTTTTGTGGTTCCATACAAATTTTAGGAGTGTTCATTCTAGCTTTGAGAAGAATGCTGGTGCAATTTTGATTGGGATTGTATTGAATGTGTAGATTTCTTAGGTAGTATTGAAATTTTAATAATATTTATTCTTCTAACCCATGAGCATGAAATTTTCATCAATTTCTTGTGGTTCTCTTCTATTTTATTCATAAGATTTAAAAAGTTTTCAGCATACAGGACTTTTAAATTTTTGTTTAGGTTTCTTCCTAGGTATTTTATGGTTCTTGATTCAATTGCAAATAAGATCAGTTTCTTTAATTCTCTTTCTATTGCTTCATTATTGATGTATAAAAATGCAACCGATTTCTATACATTGATTTTGTATCCTGAGACTTTGCTGAATTCCTGTATCAGTTCCTGGTGTAGAGTATAATGTGGTCTGCAAGAAGTGAAAGTTTTACATCATCTTTGCCAATTTTTAGGCCTTTATTTTCTTTTGTTTTCTGATTGTTGATGATCGGACTTCTCACACTGTGTTAAGCAACAGTGATTACAGTGGACATCCCTGACGTGTTCCTGATCTCAGGGTAAGCTCTCAGTTTTTTCCCAATAAGGATAACATTATCTGTGGGATTTTCATATTTTTTAATGTTTAAGTATGTTTCTTCTATTCTGATTTTTTGAGGGTTTTTATTAAGAAGGGATGTTGTATTTTGCCAAAAATTTTTTCTGCATCTATTAACAGGATTATATGGTTCTTATCCTTTCTTTTATTAATGTGGTCTATCACATTGATTGATTTTTGAATATTAAACCAAACCTGCAGCCCAGGAATGCAACCCATTTTATCATGGTGAATAATTCTTTTTTTATACTGTTGACTTTGATTTGCTAGTATCTTGTTGAGAATTTTTGCATGTATGTTCATTAGAGATATTGGTCTGTATTTCTCTTTTTATGTGTGGTGTCTGTCTGGTTGAGGAATCAAGATAATGCTGGCTTCATAGAATGAGTCCAGAAGTTTTCTTTCCATTTCTGTTTTTTGAAACAACTTGAGTAGGATAGGAATAATTTGCTTTAAATTTCTCGTAGAATTCCCCAGGGAAAGCCATCTGGCCCAGGATTCTTCTTTGTTGGGAAATTTTTTGACAACTCATTCAATTTCTTCACTAGGTATGGGTCTGTTCAAATTTTCTATTTCTTCCCGTTTAAGTTTTGATAGTGTGTGGGTGTCTCAGAATTTGTCCATTTCTTTCAGGTTGTCCTGTTTGTTGGCATATGATTTTTCATAGTATTCTCTGATAAATGCTTATATTCATGAGAAATTGGTTGTGATAAATTCATAATTTTATCTATTTAGGTCCTCTCTCTCCTTTTTGAGAAGGCTGGCTAGGGGTTTATCAATTTTCTTTATTATTTAAAAAAAACACAACTCTTTAGTTTCATTGATCTGTTCTACTGTTTTTGTTTGTTTTTGTTTTGTTTTGTTTTGTTTGGGGTTGGGGGAATTCTATATTGTTTATTTCTGCTCTGATCTTTATTATTTCTCTTCTTCTGCTGGCTTTGGGGCTCTTTGTTGTTCTGCTTCTAGTTCTTTTATGTGTGCTGTTAGATTTTGCTTTTGGGATTTTTCTTATTTCTTGAGATAGGCCTGGATTGAAATATATTTTTCTGTTAGGAATGCCTTTGCTGCATCCCAGAGGGTTTGGCTTGTTGTGTTTTCATTTTCATTTGTTTCCATATATTTTTTAAATTTCTTCTTTAATTTCCAAATTTTGACTTCTTTAATTCCAAACTTTTTCCTGTGGTTGGTTTCAAGTTTGATAGCATTGTGATCTGAAGTGTCCACAGTATGATATCAATTCTTTTGTATTTATGAGGGCTGTTTTGTGACCCAGTATGTGATGTATCTTGGAGAATGTTCCGTGTGCACTGGAGAAGAATGTATATTCTGATGTTTTAGAAAGAAAATACTAAATATATCTGTAAAGTCCATCTGGCCCAGTGTATCATTCAGGGATATTGTTTCTTTACGGATTTTCTGTCTAAATAATCTGTCCATTGTTGTAAGTGGAGTATTACAGTCCCCTGCAACTGCCACATTCTTACCAATAAGATTGTTTATGTTTGTGATTGTTTTATATATTTGGGTGTTCCTGAATTTTGTGCATAGACATTTATACTTTTAGCCCCTCTTCATGGCTAGGCCCTGTGATGATTATATAATGCCCTTCTTCATCTCTTTTTACACTTTTCAGTTTAAATGTATTTTGTATGATATAAATATGGCTACTCCAGCTTTCTTTAGACTTCCAGTAGCTTGATAGATGGTCTCTATCCCATCACTTTCAATCTCATGGTGTCCTCAGGTCTTAAAACGGGTCTCTTGTAGACAGCAAATAGATGAGTCTGTTTTTTTTTAATCCATTCTCATACCCTGTGTCTTTTGATTCAAGCATTTAATTCATTTACATTCAGTGTTATTATAGAAAAATATGGGTTTAGATTCATTGTATTATTTGTAGGTTTCATGCTTGTAGTGATATCTCTGGTCCTTTGTAGTCTTTGCAACACTCAGAGAATCCCCCTTATTATCTTTTGTAGGGCTGGTTTAGTGGTGATGGGTTCCTTCAGTTTTTGTTTGGGAAATCCTTTATATCTCCTTCTATTCTGAATGACATGCTTGCTGAATAAAGGATTCTTGGTTACATATTTTTCCTATTCATCACATTGAAAATTTCCTGCCACTCTTTTCTGGATTGCCAAATTTCAGTAGATAGGTCTGCTACTATCCTTATGTGTCTACTCTTGTAGGTTAAGGCCTGTTTATCCCTAACTGCTTTCAGAATATTCTGTCTTTGTATTTTTCCTGTTTCACTATGATACATCATGCAGAAGATCGATTCAGGTTACTTCTGAAGGTAATTCTCTGTGCCTCCTGGATTTCAATGTCTGTGTCTTTACCCAGATTTGGGAAGTTCTCAGCTATGATTTCTTCAGGCAAACCTTTGGCCCCTTTCTTTCTCTTCTTCTGGAATTCCTATGATATGGATATTGTTCTGTTTCTTTCTTTCAACTTCAACTTTTTTTTCCATAATTTTATCTTATTTTTCACCTATTCTTCCCTCTGTCTCTTCAATTTTCACTGTGACCCCCTCTAGTTTATTTTTACCTCATTACATTATTTTTAAATTTGTCATGACTATGTTTTTTAGTTCCTTGATCTTTGCAGCAATAGATTCTTTGTTGTCTTCTATGCTTTTTTCAAGCCTAGCGATTAATCTTATGACTATTATTCTAACTTATTGATCAGTTATATTGTGTATATATTTAGCTTTCATTTCTTCCTGGAATTTCTTTTGAGGATAATTCTTCCGTTTCATCATTTTGGCTAGTTTTCTGTCTCTTTTGTGTTTGAAAACTTTGTTATATGTCCTGCACCTGTGAGCACTACTACATTAAAGTGTGGTCATATACTGTTCAGGTCATGGCCCTTCAGGAGATGTTTTTTGAAGTGTGTTACTTGCTCTCTGTTGTGACTCTGGTTGCATTATCTCCCTAGTTGTTTTGATGTTTTGTATCTTCCACCAGGTGTGCTTTGATTTGTTCCTTGAAGTAGACCTGGAAAGGAAAACAAACAAACAAACAAAAAAACAACAGAAAAAAAATAAGCAAAGACACAAACACCCCAAAACAAACAAACAAACAAAAACACAAGAAACACAAGCTACAAGTAAACAACAGAGTGGAGGTGGTGCTGATGGAAGAGGCTTTATCCCATACAAAGAGAGAAGTGACAGGGTGGGGAAAAAGAAAAAAAAAGTGACCAGACAGAGAAACCATACAGCTTAATACAGAGAGAGAGAGAAAGGAAAATAAAGATGAAGGCAGGGAAAAATAAAAGAAAAGAAAATTGTCCAGACAGGGAAACTATATGGCTTAATCCAGAGAGAAGAAAGGAGAATAAAGAAGGAGGTGTGGAACATGTATCAAGAGAATGTATTAAATATTTCTGCTTAAACAAACCAGCAACCTGAGTAAGCAACTAGAGGAAGGAAGAGATAAGTAGGAGAAAAGGAAGGAAGAATATATCTATATAATAAGAATTGTCCAAGAATTAAACCAGGCAATGCAACAGCACTGGTCTGGAAGAGGGGCTGGGTGGTTCCTCAATGTCAATCCCTCTCCAGTAGATATGCAGTTACCAGATGCTGAGGAGGTTGATTTGGTGTAGGTGGGTCCTGCCACCACTGTGAGCTCTGAGGTCCCACCTTGGTGGTGGGGGGAGACAAATGCATCACCCCAGTCTCTCCTCCATGGACCAGGTGTCCCAAACCACTCTTATCAAGCCATCTTCCCTGTGCCTGGGTGCAAACAAGGTGGTTTTTCTTGCTACACTGACTCCCGTCCTCTGGTGTAAGCCTAGAATTCAAATTCTCACTCCATGTGCCCAATGTATTGGGGGAGTGCCACCTCATGCTTCCTGATATATGGTCCCTGGATAACAGAAACAGGCAGACTTTGTCCTATCCCACAGCACACCAGGGAAGGGATCACTTTCTCTTTCTGTAGACTGTACTCCTGACTTAGCCACAAAGCCCAGGGCTGGCTCCTCCCCTCCCCAGGTGAGCTATCCGGGATGCCCACCCCAGTCTGGAGAAAGCTCTGTAGTTAGAGACTGGATCTTTGTGTATCCCAGTCTGTGATCTTTGTCTTGTGCATATACAGTCTTATGCTTCTCCAGCCTTTCTTTCTCTTCCCTTTGTCTCTCCACAGAAGGAGATCACTCCTGACATTCGTTTTATCTCTCCCAGTTCTCAACCACCCCCCTATGGCCCATCAGGTTGTCTCAGTGAGTCCCTGAAAGTGACTGTCTCTTTGACTCCTGGACTCTCAGAGTTCAAAGTACTTTAACTTCTATACAGCTTTGTTTGAGAGATGCGGGAACATCAGGTCCCCCTATATCCCCACCATATTGACCAACCCCTCTTATGTTTGTTATTAATTATTTCATATATTCAGGTGCTTCCATGTTGGTGGCATAAATATTTATAAGTTTGAGATCTACTTGTTGGATAGGCCATTTTATTTTGATATAGTATCGTTTTTCATCTCCTGTTACTGTCTTTGGTTTAAAGTCTACTGTTTGAGATAAGTATTGCTATTCTGGCTTTCTTTTGACATCGATTTGCATGATAAATGTTTCTCTCTATTCTTTGCCATTCAATCTGCAGACGTTGTGAGGTCTAGAATGAGTCTCTTATAGGCAGCATATAGAAGGGTCTTGTTTTTGTTTTATTTTGTTTTTGTTTTTGTTCTTTTCTGATACTGTACATCTTCTGATAGAAGCATTTAGCTTACTTCCATTCAGAGTAAGTATATATACATGTATTTAGTGTTATTATATTACTTGTTTTGTTGTCATGCTGGTATGTTTTCTCCTTTCTTTTTTATCTTTGTCAGTTTTGTCTTTCCTTCCCACTCAAACAGTCCCCTTCATATTGCATGCAGGACTGGTTTAGTGGACATAAGATCCTTTAGGTTTTTGTTTCTCTTGAAAAGTTTTTATCCCATATGTTATATGTGATAGCCTAGTTGGACACAGTATTCTAGCTGAAGATTTTCCCCTTTCAGGACATTGACTATATCAAACCATTCTGTCTGACCAAGTTTCTGTGTAGAGATCTGCAGTGAACCTTGTAGCTCTTCCCTTGTAATGCCGGGAATTATTTTCTTTCTTGCTTTTGGATCTTTGCTCATTATCAGAATATTTTGCCCACTGAACTACAATATTTTTGGTTTTGGCCAGCTTTTGTTGATTTCTACGCTAGTATTCTATACCTCCTATATTTAGATGGCTGTTTCTCTCACCAAATTTGGGAAGCTTTTGTCTATTATTTACTCAAACAAACCTTATATCCCCTTTTAGTCTCTTATTCTGTGGCTCCTCTGATAAAAATTTTGTGTTTCATGGATTCATTGAGTATCCTAAGTCTATTCTCGTGACTCATAATTCTTTTTCTCTCTCTTGTTGAAGTCCATAGTTTCCCTTATTCTACATTGTTAATCACTTATTTGTTAATCTGCTTCTTCTATTCTTGTGTCCATTGCATTCAGAATGTTTCAAATCTCAATTATTGCATTTTTCACTTCTGACTAATTTTTTGTTTGTTTACCTCTTTTATCTCTTTAAAGATATAAAGGGTCTCTTTTATCTCTTTAATGAGATAAAGACTTTATGGGCCTCCTTTAAATCTTCCAATTTTTTTCAAGCCCACCTAGAATCTTATGATGGCTGCTTTAAATTATCCTTCAGGAATAGTACCTTTATAGGTTTTACTTAGATCTCTGATTTGATATTATATTTTTGTGTCATACTAGATGATTTCTCAGTCCTGGAATTTTCTCTAAATCTCTGACTTTCAGTGGTTCTAGGAATGCCTGTTACATTTCCTGCTACTGAGAGTAGTTGCTTTATGAGGGGTCATATAGTGTCCAGGACCTGATGCTTTAGGGAGTCTCTCTGGAGTGACCTACATATACTCTGCTCCTGTATTTTGGCTGCACTATCATTTATGCCATTCAGCTTGAGAGGTAGACTTTGCCTGACTTGGAAGTATTTGGACCTTTGCCAGAGTGTGTCTAATTTTATCTAGGTATGCTCTGGTCTGCTTGTTAAATAAGAACTGATGTGACTTCAACTACGACTGAAGCTTTGCATAACACTGATTGTGAGACATGGTTGGGCAGCATTTCTGCTTGTCCTCTGAAGAAGAAGCTTGTCTAGCTGGGACTGAGGCACACTTGACAGATGAGGGGAATAGTGGCTGAACACAGCGGGAAGGACTTGGTGTAAGCAGGGTAGGCAGCCAGTCTCAGCACTGTGGATTTACTAAATGTTGTTCTGTGTTTATGCTGAAAGGTGGGGGATTGAAACATCAACAACCAAATCCTTTATCTCCAGTGAGGGGTTATTGCATTGTTGCTCTCAGAGAAGCACTGTCAGAAAAGCAAAGAAGCTTCCCCTGTGTGTCTCCAGTGTTGGTGTGTTTCAGATCCTCATCTTCATGCTGTTTGCCTCTAAGTTGTTTGCCTGACTTTTAGCCAGGAGCATTGCAGTGCTCTCTGGCCTCTTTCTCAACCAGGCCACTGACCTTTAAATCTCCAGATGTTAAACCTGTTGAAAACAACAAAACAAAACAAAACAAAACAAAACAAAACAAAACAAAAACACCTCAAGGATATCAGTCCCTCTGTTTGTCCCAGCCAATGGCTTTGAGGAAGTCTCCTCCTTGTGCATTCCCCTGTGTTTTCCTTGCTCTCATGTCTTTCTCTGCAGCCAGGACTCTCTCCCCTCCCCAGCACCTAGGGTCCATGTGTCTCCAAACCATATCTCTTCATTTGCTACTTTCCTTGATGTGTCCTCTTTTCTCCGTCAAGGGTGGGCTTTTTCTATCAGTCCTCAGTTTGATTTCTTGGGTATTCAGAATGATTTGACAGTTCTCTAGTGTGTTTGAGGAAGGAGAAAAGCCTGGGAACCTCCTATTATGCAGCCTTCTTAGCTCTGAAGCAGGCAAACTTGATAAGGAAGGAAAAGCTGAAGGTATCACTCTCCTGGTTTTAAAGTATAATATAAAGCTACCATAATGAAAACAGTACTTTTATTGGCACTAAAGTAGACAAATAGATCAATACAACAAAATAGAAAACCCAAAAACAATTCCACACTTATACGATCAATTATTCAATGACAAAGAAGGCAAGAATATACAATGGGGAAAATACCCTTTCAATACCTGATGTTGAGAAGACTATACACAGATACTTACAAAATAATGAAATTTGACCATTTTCATACCATAGACTAAAGTAAACTGATAAATGGTGAAACATGTAAATGTAAGATCTAAATCATAATCCTCTTAGAAGAAAACATAAGCAGTAAATTCCTTGACAACAGTCTGAACAATAATTATTTAAACTGATTCTTCAGGAAAGGAGAGAAAAAAAAAAACTGTTAAGACTGTCCCAAAATAAATGTTTTTTTCCCAAGCAAAGGAAACAACTAACAGAACGAAAACCTAGTGAATGGGAATAGATATTCCAATCATATATCTGATAAGAGACTAATATCCAAAATATATAATAAAATCATGTGATTCAATAACAAAAACTCAAAGAGCCCAGTTAAGAAATGTGCAAAATATATGACTAGAATTTTACAAAGAAAGACATACATATGGCCCACAGTCACAGGAAAATATGCTAAACATCACTAACCATTGAGTAAGTATGTATCAAAACCACATACTGATATAATCCAACACCTGTCTCAATGGCAAGTATCAAAAAGGAAACAATACATGGCAAAGACATGGAAAGGGAATACTGTGAACTCAGTGGCAATATAAATTATTGCACCAATTATTGAAAACAGTTTGGGTTTACCTAAAAAAATAAAAATAGAATTACTGTATTGTCTGGTACCTCCAGTACTAGGCATTTATCTGAAGAAAATGAAAACACTAACTCAAAAAGGCATTCACTCTCTTATGTTTATCACATCATTGCTTACATAACAAAGATATGGAAGTAACATATTATCCAATGAGACTTGAATGGATAAAGATAACATAGTAATTTTGTGTACATATATAATGGAAATTTACTTAACCATAAAAAAGAATAAGACCTTGCCATTTAAGACAGCATGGGTATGTTTAGATGGTACTATGCTAAATGAAGTAAATCAGAAGAAGAAAATCAAATAACCTATGGTTTCACTTACATGTGAAATATAAATATCAAAACAAACTATTAAACAAAACAAAGCAGAAACCATTATTAAATACGGAAAGCAAACTGATAGTTGTTATAGGGGATGTGGTGGGGATGAAACAGGTAAAGGCAATTAAAAGTTTTCATTCTCCATGTACAAAAGAAATAAAGCATGGTTATGTAATATACCCCATATGGAATGTACTCAATTGTACTGTATAAATTTTGGATGGCAATATATAATAAATAGACTCATTTTGCCTATGATTTAATAAAATATATAAGCATAGAAACACTGTGTTTTATACCAGAAACTGATAAAGTACATCATATCAATTATTCTTCCATTAAAAAATAAAAATATTCCTCGGTGAATAAAGGTTTAAGATATTCACATTTTGTACTCTCCTAAGCATAGGTATGAGATACAGAAATATATACTTTACTCTCATTCTCTTTGAGTGACTTCATATGTTGTAGACTCTAAGTCTAAACACTTCTCTCTTGGCCAGCAAGAGAGTGGTACACAGGATGAAAAGCAAGAGATGGCTAATGTCGGGAAAAGATGGGACCCCCAAATAAGGGTCCTTGCTCCATTTTCATTAGGATCAGAAGGCTTACAAACATGGTGATGGACGTGCACAAAGAGACAATGAAACTGTGAACATTAACTTAGGGACATGCGGGAAAGGGAGTCTTGAAGATATTCTGGGCTAGGGGTTTGCATTAATACAAAACAAAATCTTGGTGCCGGTCAGTCAGGAAGAAGGTTATTTACAGAGGACAGGAGGACCACCCCTGTTTATCCTAGCTAGCCTAGGGGATGAGACAGTAGGACACATGATCTCAAGGTTAATAAGTGCACCTTTTCTTTTCTTAAGCATCTCCACTCGGGAAAGCTTCATCTGCAGTGCAGTGCAGCTGTGTATAGCACAATTTCCCTGTTTACTTAAGTTGGTCCTTCCCTCCTGTGGAAGCAGCTTTCTGCTATCATACTACATTGGGGGGAGTTTTTGCCCTGAATGCTTAACCTTGCTTACCTTATATACCTTTGTATTGTGGGCTTTTGTCCCTCACTCTATTCTGGGTGTTTTTGCATCTGCCTCTCTATCCTCGCATCCTAATCTTGTTTACCCAAACTCGGGTGTGAGCACCCTCTGGCTTTGTATTTCTTTATGCCTTGTTAACCCATGGGTATAAGCCCAGGGAGTTTCTAAGCTTATTCCCCACAGTTCCTGTTTTTGTTTCTTTGTTTGTTTTTCTTGGTTCTTCTAGTTTTGTATTTGGGAACCATCATAATAAGCTCCTGGTTCTTCCTTTGCTTTTGGGTGGCCTGAAGAGTAATTCTGCAAAGACATAAAAGGAGGCATAGTAAAAGCATTCTACTTCTCAGAGTTATTCAGAATTTGAGATGGGTGCTAGCCATAAGTGAGAAAGGATTTAGGTCACACCACATTTCCCAGGAATAAGCCCATTCATTTTTAAGCTGATCCTCTGCATATTGTAGCTGTTGGCTCAATGTCATATCTAAATTTCTATATTGTCAAGAGGTGGGAAGAAAAGACACTGCGAAGGTGTGTCTGGACAGCATCCCAAGACTGGGAATGATTATAAGGAATTCCAGTCATGCAAATATGCTGGTAGTTAGGGTCACAGGGCAGTTTAGAGTGGGGAAACAAAGCCTCCTGTTCCTTTCTCATAAATTACACTGTAGCCTCAAGAGCCTTGAGGGCGGTCAAGACTTGTTTATCAATGGAGATCTGGCTTAATAAATTCTGTGGTAGTGTTGACCATAAATTTATTAAGGACATTGGCTGTCTGGATAGTATGATGTAAGCTGACACAAGATGCAGGGGCAGAGGCGATAATGCCTACTGCTGCTGCTAGGATGCCCATGATTAACAGGCCAATTTTTTTTTCCATACAGCAGAGCACCAGTGTTGAATAAGCTTGGAATGAGCACCTAGTCCTGATGGATGCATATAGATATCAGAGCTATTAAAAGGAACCCAGGCTGAGACGCGCTAAGTACTAATAAGGAGGAGATATTTAATTGGATGACATTATTATTACTTACACAAGACACAAACCAGCCTTGGGAAGTAGAGATATTATAATTATTTCCAAGTTGCCATATCTGTAAGGTGGAGGTAGCAAAGAGAATGTAGAGAGAAGAGACACAAATAGTGGTCCATTGTACAGGGAGGCCCAAGTTAGGTTAACATGCTGTTTTACGTAAATTTCACAGTGGCTAATAGTACAAGTGAAGAGGGGAAGACCTAGCGTCCAAAGATTAACAAGACAAGATTCTTTAATTTTACTTTATAAGCAGAAATTATAGGGTCAGACAAACCTCCATCTTTTCAAAAAATACTCTCCTTACTAAACTGGTAAAAGGATATGGTCTTATTAGAATATATTGTTTCAAGATGTCCTCTAGGACCCATGTCAATAATAGTCCAATTTCCCCAGTAAAGATTATGATCAGTCTCTCCATAGCAGTTTGTCCGAGGAATAATGTTCCAGGGGTGGTCTGAATATTTGAGACTAGAGCAAGCTACAACATTAGGAGTGTGAGATATGTTTTTTGTTGAGGTATACCAAAACTTGCAGCTGAGAAAAAAGTAATATTGTCTGGGCTTGTAGAGGTTTAGGGCTGTACATGTAAAAGCTAGTTGGTTTTTAGTTTAAGGAAAGCATATAAGTTGTTGAGTTTAGAAACACACATAGGAGGTGCTGAAGTAAGCCACCATTGAGGTCTTAGCATATAAAGCCAATGCTTTTGTTCAGGTTGGAAGGGAGGGTTAAGATTGGCTCCTCCCATGAACTCAGTGTCATTTTTGCTAATAGGAATATCCTGGTCTAGGAGTGTTAAGCTATCAAATATAGGTGGGTTAAGGAGATGAGCCCAATATGAATATGGAGCTTGGAATGGACAAAAGAGGGCAAGGAGTATCATCAGAGTTACCCATATTGAATTTCTGTCAATGATGGAGATCATGGCTATCAGGTGCGAGTCAGAGGTGTATGCAGTACCATTGTGTTGTAAGAGGATGCTGGCCTGTTTAGACAGGTGTTTAAGGCTGCCCCATATTATATCAGGAGGAAGGACTTGCTTTTGTGGAGTGGTTTCAGGATGAGGAGTCCATGAAGAGGCTTCTTCCATCTTGAAGAAGAGGGCCAGTGACTGCTCACTCAGAGTCATTCTCTGGAAGTCTTGGTTCATTGGAACATATCCTAGGGGTCTCCACCCTGCCACAGTATGGCTTCACCAACTGACAGGGGATCCACAGTGGTTCGGAATCTGAAAGAACACAAACATACCCTCAACTCCAGGTGAGAAGTTTAGTGGGCCCAGACCATGTGCACCCCCCTTCAGGGGTCTTGTACAACACCATAGGGTGAGAGGGCTTATCTTATTTTGAAGAATATCACTCAGCTACAGTTAGTCTTTGAGGATTAAGATTTTTAAAGTTAAGAGTAATCATAGTATAATTAAGAAGGAGCTGAGGTTTTAATGCAAACAACCAGGGGTATCTCCCCCTTTTTGTTTTATGTAACATGTTTTTGAGCATAATATATGCTCATTTTAAAATTGTTTCGCTTTGTGGATTATAAGGAATAGGTAATTCTAACCAAGGTTTAAGTAAAGCAATTTAAAAGGATGTGTTGTCTTGTTGTTTTACCCTTTTAATTAAAATTATATTCATTTTCTTATTTACTTATTTATCGCCATTAACAAAAATGTATTTTTTCTCTGGTTGTCATAGGATGCATTAATTTTATTTAAGCTCAACAGTAACTTACTTATTGATCATTGGCAATTGAAGGAGGGGGCTAAAGGGCCAAAGTCAAGGTCTATCCCCCTGTTTTCTCAACAATGCCCACATAAATATGTTTCATCCATGTGGACATCCATTTGTGGCATACAATGGACTAAGTTTAGTAAAATGGCTCCCATGTATCTTAGTAAAAACTCTTCATATATCATCCATCTCTCACATGCCATAGGCACCCATTTCTCTGCTAAACAGGAACAACACAAATGTGGAAGACTGAGGCTGGCAACCTCATTTTGATGAGTATTGTCATTATTTTACCATGACATTTTTCTCCTTTGGAAAAAAAGGAGGCGGAATTATAATTGTAACCCTGTGTACTTTTAAAATCCATTTGTTTATGGGGCGCCTGGGTGGCGCAGTCGGTTAAGCGTCTGACTTCAGCCAGGTCACGATCTTGCGGTCCGTGAGTTCGAGCCCCGCGTCAGGCTCTGGGCTGATGGCTCAGAGCCTGGAGCCTGTTTCCGATTCTGTGTCTCCCTCTCTCTCTGCCCCTCCCCCGTTCATGCTCTGTCTCTCTCTGTCCCAAAAATAAATAAACGTTGAAAAAAAAATTTAATAAAATCCATTTGTTTTAACCTTAGTCCTTCCTGTCCATACATAAAATTTATTTTTAAAGATTTTTCTTTACAAACATTCTACAACTTTTCTTTGCATTTAGATTTTGTCCCAAGACATTTTTCTCCAAGTAACCAGTCTCGTTTAGGACAAAATTACTTTCTTTTACCTTCAACAAAAATATAGTTCCATTTCTTATATTTTTCTTTCATATCTCCTTCTTTTCTAGATACAGAGTTGCTTTTCTTATTTTTATCAGTTTTAACTACATTTAGCAGAATTTTAACTGTTAGAAACCTTAGTCTCTACTGAAAACTAAGAAGTGATCAATTGTGAATTGTCTGTTACATCAGAAAAAAAAATAGGTGGTAAACTTATGAATCCTTTAAACATAAAGCATGAATTTAAACATTTATTTATTTATTTATTTATTTATTTATTTATTTATTTTAAGAAGTCAGAAACATAAATCCATGTTTAGTAGGCAAAGCTTTATCATTCCATTTGATTTGAAAGAGATCTACATGTCCAATGAACTCAATTCAATTTATCATTTATTTAAAATGTTAAAGGTTTAGGTCACCAAAGACACTGAAAGCTATCTTAACAATTACCTATGAAAACTATGAGGCGAACAAAGTTAACCATTATTTTAAGTTATCCTTTTGTTAATAAATTGGAAGAGAGATAACATGAGCTTATTTGAACTTAAGTAAACCTTAGTAGAATAAAGTTTTATAATTTGAAAGACATGCCTATATTAATAATATTTCATCTATGTCCCCTTAAAAGTTTACCACTGTTAATATTTTCCTATGGAACCAGTGAAGAAATCTAAAATTTAAGGGAGTATTTTTTTTTTTTTTTTTTTTTTGCTTTTTGATAGCCTGGGGAGAAGGAGTTGATGACCTCTGAGGTATTGAAGAGATGAGCAGATACCAATTTTTGTTTTGTTTTGTTTTGTTTTGTTTTGTTTTCCACTAGTGGAATTAGGCAGTATATGTCAGGCCAGAGAAGACTGGGAAGTTCCCAGAAACAAAAGGAGTTTTGGCAGCTGCTTAGGAATATTCCTTAAAATCTCCATTCCAAGGTACACTAGGCAGAGACAATTGGCTCTATTCATCATAGTCTTTAATTCAGGAAATGAATGAGAGAGAGGCCCTTAGATATAATTAGAGTAACCAGAGAGCATAGGGAGAAACGGTGAGAGAGAGGGAAAGAGTTAGAGTCTCCTATATTAGGGATAGCCTGTGTAAAATACACTGCACTATTTCAGCGCATTGCTTTACTGACAATAATTGGAGCTGGGCTTGCTACCTTGGTTGGGAATACTGCCTCGTGTCAGACAATTGTTCAAAAGACACCAGAATAGCAGCAGCAAAGTTCTGCATAGCACAAGCCACACAAGCATCATGAAATTCCTGAGCAAAGACAGCATATTGGGCTGGAATCAGGATGATTTTCACGAGACAGCCCCAGCAACAGACACACTTGGAATAAGTGCCACAAATAGTTTCCAAAATACCTATCGTAAAAGGGATATAAAGGCAGTAGAGTTGAACTGCTTCCTGTAATTCCTTTACTGTTTGGAAGGGCAAACTTTCATGGACATATTGTCCATTTTGCCTCACAACAGGAAACAGCCGGGATTCACAGGCCTTATGGACTTCTTTAAGGCACTTTTGCATTGGGGTAAGGACCTTATCAGAGTCGGTTGATGAAGTTTTTTGAGGCTTGATGTCGTCCCACCTTTTGGGGGGAGGAGGAGTATCTGTTGGCTGTAAAAGTGCCAGAGGCACAGCCTGATTATAGGTGGACCAAGGTTTTCCATTCATCTTAGATAACTCTCTATCTTCATATACGGTGTCTGAGCTCAAGGGGAGAAGGCAGTGCAGATGATGGACCAAGTGAGGTTTACTTCAGGGGGGCATTAGCCCCTTAAGAATGCCTGGCCTTTAATATTTTCCCTACTCATTCCCACACATCAAAATCATAAGTTCCTGGTTTGTGGAACCAAGGGCAATTTTGTTGGACACCCAGCAACAATTTAAGGAGAGCCTTATAGTTTGAGTCATCCTTGCTGTCTCTCCTAGTGACTGAAGAATTCAAATATAGAGCTTTTGTTCAGGGGCTAGAGAGTCAAGAGCTAGGGAGTTTCCTATGGGAGATCTTTCAGAGAGTTCTGCAACAGAGAATCCTAATATAGTTTCACTTTATCTCTTACCTCAGCAGGTAGAGACTATACCAGACGTGTTTTTTTTTTCTTGGAGCTTCTTTTTTTTTTAATTTTTAATGTTTCTTTATTTTTGAGAGAGAGAGAGAGAGAGAGAGAGAGCAGTGGAGGGGCATAGAGAGAGGGAGACACAGAATCCCAAGCAGTCTCCAGGCTCTGAGATGTCAGCACAGAGCCTAATGTGGGACTTGAACCACAAACTGTGAGATCATGAACTGATATGAAGTCTGATGCTTAACTGACTGAGCCACCCAGGTTCCCCTTTTTCTTGGAGCTTCTTACCTGTTTCATGGCATCCTACACTCCTTGTGTCTCACCTCCTGACCATGTTGGCTCATTGCCCACATTGGCCAGTAGTCCCCCTTTCCTTCTATCATGTTGGGATCACCATCTGTCATAGGTTCTAAGTGTAACGTTCTCTCTTAGCCAGCAAGAGAGCGGGGTGAAGGATGAAAACCGAGAGATAGAGAATGTCCTGGAAAAGACAAGAGCCCCAAATAAGGGTCCTTGCTCCATTTTCATTAGGATCAAGAGGCTTACAAACATGTTGATGGACGTGCACAAAGAGACAAGGAAACTGTGAGCATTAACTTGGGGACGTGAGGGAAAGGGACTGAAAGGTATTCAGGGTTAGGGGTTTGGGTTAATACAAAACAAAATCCTGGTTTCAGGAAGTCAGGTGGTTGGTTGTTTACAGCAGACATGAGGCACCACCTCTGTTTATCTTAGTTAGCTTAGGGGATGAGACAGGTAGGACATGTGATCTCAGGGTTAACAAGGCACCTTTTCTCTTGTTAATCACCTATGCTCTGGGTAGCTTCATCCACAGTGCAGCGCAGTGGTCTATAGCCCAATTTACCTGTTTACCTAACTTGGTGCTTCCCTGCTGTGGAAGCAGCTTTCTGCTACAGTACTAAAGGGGAGTGTTTTTGCTCTGAACACCTAATCTTACTTACCTCATATATCTTTGTATTGTGGGCCTTTGCCCCCCTCTCTATTCTGGGTGTTTTTGCACCCCCTGTCTATTATGGATGCCTTTGCACACCACTCTCTCTCTTGGGGACCTAATCCTGTTTATCCAAACTCGGGTGTGAGAATCCTATGGCTTTGTACTTCTTTATGCCTTTTTTACCCATTGGTGTAAGCCCAGGGAATTTCTAAGCTTATTCCCCACATTCCTACAATGGTCATATCTATAATATTTAATGTAAGAGAAATAATGATTGAAACTGTTTCAAAATTTTGAAATGAGATGGTAATACTTGTTACAGAGTTGTGCTTTGGAGACACTTGATGGAGGGCAGCTCAGAACTACTAAATACCCAAGAGATCACACTCTTCTCTGGAGAATATCACCCTCGGTGGTGCTGGAGGGTCATGACTCAGACCTCTCTGAATCATGGTACAGGTTCTCAAACTCTGTCAAGTATCTCTACTGGGTCAAAGTTGTATTTATTTATTATCCAGCTGCATAGCACTTGGATCACACACACAAAATACATAGTTTCCAAATTCCATCTGTCATGTGCTGAACCACCTTCACAGAGCAATGAAATGTCAGAATTTTTAGTTTCACTCTCTAACTTACTTGTGTTTCCTTCTTAAAGGTAAACTCCAGGAAGAATGTGGTAAGTCATTAATTACTTCCTTGTGTTTATTGGATCGATCTCGATATCAAAAGATAAGATTTGTTAGAAAGAATATTTAGGAGAAAAACATTTGGTAAAGATAGAAGGAAATAAATACTGATTACAAATTTGGGGTTGTGCATTTCCTTATCTTTGTCTTCATTAGGTTAAGTTTCCATGAGCTCTGTTGGATCATTGGGTGTATAATACCAAGGAGTTTGCAAGTATTGCTTTGATTCTACAGAGAGGAGAAGCTGGTTAATACCTGGGCAAAATAGAAAAGGAAGGTCTGCAGTAACCCACCAGAAATCCTGAACAGGCACATGGTGCTACATTTCAATGCAGAGCACAGCCTGGTCCACCATCCAAATCTCTACTAATGTTACCTATTCTCATTTTTTGTTGGCTAGTTTCCAGCATACGTTGAACTTGCCAATCCATGTCATTGAAACCGAGAAAAGCAAGCTTGTGTCAAATGCAAGTGTAGAATCTTTTTTTCTCTTCTGCATTTTGAAAACATCCTCATGTTTTGAGGATTCTTTCTAGCCTCCTCTGACCCCCTCACATTTTAAATCTTTCCTCATGTGCTACAGACGAGTTTCCAAGGTATGAATGGGTGTTTGTATTATCATCAGTGTATGCTCTCTCTGAAGTGTCAGGGAAAATTCATGTCTTTCAATGCAAGGAATTCTTCTTGGAATGAGTGATGAAGACTGATTCACTGTAACAGGTTATTCCTGACTCTGGATATATTCCTCTCTCAAAGGCTCGCTCATCCTGTCCCAGTCTCTTGAAGTACAGATCCCATGTGTAATCTGGATGAACTTTTCTTAGGGAATATCCTATCATGAGCTCCACACAATCAACAGATGGAGGGACATAGACCGACTTAGTTCTTGTAGAAAGGAAACTGTAGACAATGGAATTATGAGCATATTTCATGATACTCCAGAGTCCCTTAGAAAAAGTCTGTTTGAGATGATTGACACAAGTCCTGCTTCTTTTTCCTCTTCTCCAGCTCTTATTTTTACATATTGCTTAATATTGTACCAAGTCAGAGGTTGAAAGATTTTAGTAAAGTCTATTTCTTTGGAAATTCTTCTATATATACTTTGCTGAATATTATATATTTTGTTTTTACACAGACCTCTTAATTGAACAGAAAGGTGAGTAGTATTTGTATATATTTTAGAGGCAAACATCATAGAAAAATATACTCGATCAACTAAAATTTAGCAAACGATTTCTATATCATAAACTATCAATTCTTTCAATTGGTCTCCCTGTATAACATTTAGTTAGTTATCAGTTGAAACTAATTTGTTTCTGGTAATGTTATAAATCATAGGTTGTGTAACCAATTTTCATTTAAATACAGTCACACTGTGGCATTTTTGTTGAAATATTTTATCTGTTTATTACATATTTGTTTTTAAGGGCTGAAGAAAGTATTCAGATATTCCTTTATGATTTTTTCTACTATGACTTCCAAAATGCATAACCATACCTGAATTTTGGTCGTCAACTTGGTTTATAATTCCTAACTTCTTTATAATTAAATATTTATAGATGCTAATTTGTACTTTATGTGATAAGACAACAACCAAATATATAACAATCAAGTTTTCATTCTTTAAAAAAGATTTACATTTTTCTGTGTTATATGTAAAATTGTTAAATATGATCTTCATATGTTTTGATATTCTGTATCCAGGTTGTTTTGTTTGTTTTGATTTTTTTTTGTAACACTTGGCCTTTTTACTTAAGAGAAACTCGACTTTGTTACTTAAAAAAATAATTTTTAATGTTCATTTTATTTATTTTGAGAGAAAGATTGAAAGAGCAGGGGAGGGGCAGAGAAAGAGGGATAGGAAGGATCTCAAGCAGGCTCTGTGCTGTCAGTGCAGAGCTATGGGAACTCTAACTCACAGACCGTGAGATCATGTCCTGAGCTGAAGTCCAGAGTCAGATGCTCAAGTGACTGAGCTGCCAAGGTGCCCTAGGGGCATGTTTCTTAGTGATTTTATCTCTGTGCCTTTGCACTTGTTTTTCTCTATTCCTGAAATACTTTATTTCTGTGCTCATGTCACAATTAACTGTGCTTTCCCTGTCGGAACTTGGTGAATGATCACGACCACAGAGAGGGATCTGAGTACTCTATGGAATCCCACAGCCATGCAGTCTCTCATTATTGCTTAGCATGGTGCTTTGTGCATGTGACAGGTCAGAGTTCTGTGTCCTCCTTTACTGAGGGAGCCTGATCCATGCAGAGCTGAGGGCGGCCAGTCCACAAATATCTATTGAGTGGAAGAAATGATTTTTATTCATATTTTTTGTCGTTTTCTGTTTGTTTTCCTCCTTGTTTTTCTAGATTATGTAGGAAAAGAGAACAATATTTCCATTGCTATCCTGTTCGATGGCTTAAAGATCACATAACACCTAAATTACAGAATCACATAGGTGAAAATTAATCTCTTACATTGGCTTCATCTCATAGTGGTCTGAAACTCATGTCTTTGGACATACAACTCTGGGTGAGGTGAGGCAAGGTGAAGAATCTTTTCTTCACATTTCTGGCAGCTATGCCAGAAATGGGCTTGCCCAGGAGACTTCCAGTTAGGATCTATGTGACCTCAGGACAACCATGTGGAGTGTGGATTTCATACCCCATGTGTGGATATAAATGGGGTGGGAGTTGGGAGGTAGCAACTTGATGAATACAGCAAAATCCTCCTTAAATGAAAGAGTCAGTATTTGAGCATTTAAACACACAGATGACCCTCATGTGAGACCAATTTTTCTCCTTCGCGCCACCAACCCACACTCCTATACTCAGTTATCTTTCTTGGAGAATCCACAAGCTTCATGGGAAGTGAGAGGCAGTAGCAGACCTGAGGCAGAAGTGGCAAGGGACATTGCATGGCCTGGACAGTTAAATATTCAAAATATGCATCAGAAAAATAATTTGGCATAGTTTATTTGCAAGGATAATGGTGACATTTAATGAGATTTGTACCTTGCATGAACTTAATGATTTCCAAGTTATTCTACCAACCAGTTTTAAAGGCACATAGAACTATGTGTAGTATAGTCATATTTGGTCAAATGTTTAATAAATATCTATTGTGAAATTGCACTTATTTCAATGAATGAGGTACTTTCCAGGAAACATACTATACTATTGCTTACTTAAGACACTTCCTGGGGCACCTGGGTGGCTCAAATCCCTTGGGCGTCTAACATCGGCTCAGGTCCTGATCACAGGGTTTGTGAGTGGGAGCCCTGATTCAAGCTCTGTACTGACAGGTTGGACCCTGTAGCCTGCTTCAGATTCTGTCTCCCTCTCACTCTGCTCCTTTGCTCTCTCTCTCTCTCTCTCTGTCTCTTTCTCTCAAAAATAAATAAACATTAATTATAAAAAATAAAGAAACTTCTCAAAACAAGGCTAAGGAAGACATTTGCTAACTCTTTGAAATAATAAAAAAAAAGAGAGAGAGAGTGTGTTATGATGTGTTTGAGGGTAAAATCCATAGGAATTGCATTTCATCTTAAGTATGCTGCCATGTAGAGTTTATTCTGGAGGACAAATCAGCAATAATTTAATAATTTCAGATTAATTTAAGATACAGTTGGTAGGTTTCCACGACTGTATGACTAAACAGCCTGTGGTTTGGAACATTTTAAGATGTGTATCAGGAAACCACCTACTTATTGTCAAAACTCCAAAACAGATGTCTTGAGTTTATTTGGTTCGCATTAAGGATTCCTTACTTGAGCTGAGTATGCTAAAGACTCCGCCTTCTTAATGCAAGGTAAGTAAAACATACCGTCATTCTGAGGAAATCCTCCGTTCTCACTTATTTTTTTTCTTTTTTGTTTTTTACTTTTTTTTATTCTTCATTTTCTGCTTATCAGCTTCCCGATACTAGAAATGATCTCGTGCTAAAATGCGGTCCGTAAGGCCACTTTAACACTACCCTCTTATCTTGGAAAGGATGGATGCAATTTTTAGGTCCTTAGCACCTATTTTCTCAAATTTCAGACCTCATCCAAAAGAGACTTTTTTTAATATCCTCTCTTGTATCTATATAAATGCATTTACAAGTCAAATAATATATTTTTAAATTTTGTGTTATTTTAGTATTGTTATCAATTATTATTATTATTCAGTAAATACATATCTCTTTCTATGTCAGAGAAATATACTGGATCGTCAAGTTTCTGGGTGTCTGTTTTCAAATGTGGACCAAGTTCTGGGACTGATTTTCCATGAATAGGGATAGGAAGGCACTTTCTAACATACTTTTTTGTTTGTTTCTTTCTTTATGTATGGAAAATAGAAGAAGAGAATGGTAAGTTGATATTTAGTTTTCAACATTCCACACTTGAAGTTTTTTTTCATTTTAATAAAACAACAAAATTCAGACATTCCATTTATGGCCCAGACATGTTTCAAAGCAACTAAAATGTATTTCTGCTACTTTTTTAAAAGTGAACATAAGTATTCGTAAGACAAGGAATGATGTAGGCCTAAATGGAAAAGAACAAGATGCATCACCTGGTGGTGCTGAGGGCCGGGACTCAGGTCTTATATCTGCCTCATTCAGTGAGGACAGTCAGCTTTTGTGCATATAATAATTAACCATCTATTGTATACTCAGTGCTTGAGAAACACTGAGGAGAAAAGATTCTCTTCATTATTGAAGTTGCTGTCTTACAACAGATGCAAATTCCACATTCAAATAATAAAGGAAAAACAAATATTCTAAGAGTGTTGTGGAAGAGGATTCATGATGCTCTGAACACATACAATGGTGAGATTGGACTTATTCATGGGGTTGTGGATTTGCTGAAAAGCAACAATGAGGATGAGACTAATTATATTGAAAGGGACAGGTAGGTAGGTCAAAGAGAAAACTGGTACGTGTAAAGCACAAAGCACAATATGCTTATACTTTTCAGAGTAGAAATCATGTACCTTTTTGGTTAGGTTAATTCCTAGTTATCTAATGGTTTCTGGTGTAATTATAAATAAGACTGATCCGTTACTTTCTTTTTCTCCTGGTTCATTGTTTGTATATGAGGAATCTAAATAGAATTCTGCACATTGATTGTGTATCCTGTGACTGTACTAGATTTCTGTATAATTTCTAGAAATTCTTTTGTGAAATCTTTTGGATTCTCTATAACATGTCATTTGCAAGTAGTAGAAGTTTGACTTCTTCTCTATCCATGTGGATGCTTTTTATTTCTTTGTATTGTCTGTTTGCTGAGGCTCAGGTTTCCAGTATGATGTCAAGTAACAGGGGTGAGAATGGATATCTATGTTTGTCTGTCTGTCTGTTTTTTTTTTTTTTCTGACAAATCTTTCAGCGGTTCCCCATTGAGGATGATATTAAGTGTTGGTCTTTCACATATGGTTATTATTTTGTTGATGTATATTCTATCCCTATTTTGTGGAGGACTTTTAATTATTATTATTTATTAGTAGTAGTAGTACTTTTTAAATCAAGAATTGACACCTGGGTTGCCTGAGTGGCTCAGTCACCTGACAGTCTGTATTTTGGTTTCGGGATGTTTTATGATCCCAGGGTCCTAAGATCAAGACCCACATCAGACTCAGTGCTGAAGATGGAGTTGTTTAAGATTATCTCTCTTGCCCTCTTTCTCTATATCCCCCTTGCTTATGCTTGTGCTCTCTATCAATTAAGTAAATGTAAAAAAAGAAAAAGAATTGATGCTGTACTTTGTTAAATGCTTTATCTGCAGGTATTGACAGAATCATATAGTTTTTTTTCATTCTTTTTTTGAGGTGATGTAACACATTGACTGATTTGGGAATATTGCACCACCCTTGCAGCACAGGAATAAATCCCACTTGGGCTTGGATAATGACTGTATGAATGTACTGTTTGATTCAGTTTGCTGGTGTTCCCTTGAGAATTTTTGCATTCATGTTCATTAGGGATATTGGCCTGTAGTTCTCTCTTTTTATTGGATTCTTTGTCTGATTTTGGTATCAGGGTAATGCTGACCTCATAGAATGAATTTGAAAGTCTTCCTTCAACTTCCGATTTTTGGAATAGTCTGAAAAGAATAGGTATTAACTCTTCTTTAACCGATTTATAGATTTTCCCTGTCAAGCAGTCAGGTCCTGGAGTTTTGTTTGTGGGAAGAGTTTTGATTAGGAATTTAATGTCATTGCTGGTTATTGGTCTGCTCAAGTTTTCTCTTTCTTTCTGTTTCTGTTTCGGTACGTTATATGTTTCTAGAAGTTTTTCCATTTCTTCCTTTTTGTCCAATTTGTTGTCATATATTTTTAATACTATGTTCTTTTCATTGTTTATATTTCTGTGGTGTTGTTTGATGTTTCTCATCTCTCCTTTGTCATTTCATTTACTTGTGTCCTTTCTCTTACCTTTCTGATAAGTCTGGCAGGTGTTTATCAATTTTATTCTTATTTTTTTACATCCTGCTCCTGGTTTCATTGATCATTTCTACTATTTTGTTTGTTTGCTTGTTTCAATATCTTTTATTTCTGTTTGAATCTTCATTGTAACTTTCCTTCGGTAGGTTTTAGGCTTTGTTTTTTATTCTTTCTCTGGCTTTCATGTAAGGTTAGGTTTTTTATTTGAGGTGTTTCCTGCTTCTTGAGGTAGGATTGTTCTCTACTTCCTTTGGGACCACTTCTGCTGTATTCCTAAAGCTGTGGACCATTGTGTTTTCATTTTCATTTCTTTGCATGTATTTTTCTTTCTCTTCATTTCCCATGCATTCTTTAAAACCACGTTCTTTACCCTCCTTATATTTGTGCTCTTTCTAATGTGTGTGTGTGTGTGTGTGTGTGTGTGTGTGTGTTTACTTAAGTTTCATAGCATTGGGGTGATAAAAGATGCACAGAGTGATCTGACTCATTTCATCTCAGTGAGGCCTGAGATGTTATCTATTCTGGAGAATGTCCCTAGTGCACTTGAAAAAAAATGGACTATCTCAAAATAAAGGCTTTTTTCTTTCCCCCAAGCAAAGAACACCATTAAAAGAATGAAAACCTAGTGACAGGGAATAGAAAATTGCAATCATAAATGCGTTAAGGGACTAACATCTAAAAAATATAATCAAATCATTCAATTCAATATCAAAACCTCAAACAGCCCAATTTAAAAATGTAGAAAATCTATGATTAGATTTTTCAAAAAAATAAATAAATAAACATACATATGGCCCACAGTCCCTTGAAAATATTTTAACCTGTAGAAGTTTTAGTTTGACTCTGTAACTTATTTGTGTTTTTTCTTCTTAAAGGTAAACTCCAGGAAAAATATGGTAAGTCATTTATTACCTCCTTATATTTACCAGATTTATCACAGTATCTAGAGCTCAGGGGTTTCTTCTTTTTTAAGCATAGATTTCCAAGGAAAACAGTCAGTAAAAATAGAAGGAAATAAATACCAATTAGGAATCTGGGATTGTGTATTCCCTTCCCCTTTGTCTTCATTAGCTTGTTCAAGTGTCCATGACCTCTGTTGGGTCATTGTGCTTATAAACCCTTGAGGTTTGCCAATGTATCTTTGATTCTACAGAGAGGACACGCTGGTTAATACCTGGGCAAAGTAGAAAAGCAAGGTCTGCAGTAAACCCACCAGGAATCCCGAACAAGCACATGGCACTACATTTCAAAGCAGAGCACAGCCTGGTCCACCATCCAAATGTCTACTAAAGTTAGCTATTCTCACTTTTTGTTGGTTACATTGCAGTGTACCTTTTACTTGCTAATCTGCTTTCATTGGAATTGAGAACAGGGAGCTTTTGTCAAATGCACCTGTGGAACCTTTTTTCTCTTCTGCATTTTCAAAACATCCTCATGTATTGAGGATTCTTTCTAGCCTCCTGACCCCTCACATTTTAAAATCTTTTCTCATGTGCTGCAGATGAGTTTCCAAGGTATGAATTGGTGTTTGTATTGCCGTCAGTGTATGCCCCCTTTAAAGTGTCAGGGAAAAAGTACGTCTCTCTATGCAAAGAATTCTTCTTGGCATGAGTGATGAAGACTGATTCACTGTTTCAGGTTATTCCTGACTCTGGATATATTCCGCACCCAAAGGCTCATGGATCCTGTCCCAGTCTCTTGAAGCACAGATCCCATGTGTAATCTCGATGAACTTTTTTGGGGGAATATCCTATCATGAGCTCCACACAATCAACAGGTGGAGGGGCATGGACTGATTTATTTCTTATACACAAGACCTGCTTCTTTTCCCCTCTTCTCTAGCTCTTATTTTCACCTATTGCTAAATATCATACCAAGTCAGGCAAGAAAGACTTGAGTAAAATCTGTTTCTTTAGAAATTCTTCCATACATGCTTTATTGAATGCATGATTATTTATTTTGGTTTTACACAGAACTCTTATTTAAACAGAAAGGAGAGTAGTTTTTGTTTCTATTTAGAGGCAAACATCATAGAAAAATATACTCGATCAACTAAAATTTAGCAAACGATTTCCATATCATAAACATTTTGTTCAACTGGCCTACTTCTATAAGATTAGCTATCCGTTGAAACTATGTTGTATTTGGCAACACTATAAATTATAGGCTGTGAAACCAATTGTCATTTAAACAAAGTCACACTGTGGCATCTTTGTTGAAAGATTTCACCTGTGTTTAAATATTTGTTTTTAAGGTCCCAGGAAAGTATTCAGATATTCCTTTATGATGTTTTCTACTATGACTTCTATAATGCATGTCCATATCTCAATTTTGAACTTCTCCTGGGTTTCTGCTAATTCTTGACTTCTTTGTTATTAAATAGTTATTAATGATAACTTGTACATTCTATGGTAAGATGACAACCAAAATATCACAGTCTAGTTTTGGTCCGTTGAAAGTCTTTACATTTTTCTGCATTATATGTCAAACTGTTAAATATGATTTGCATAAGCTTTGATATTCTGTATCCATATTTTATGGTTTTGTTTTTATTTTTTTATTTTGTTTTACCTTTTGACCTTGTTACTTAAGAGAGCGTCAGTTTTTTTTTTATTTTTTTTAACGTTTATTTATTTTTGAGACAGAGAGAGAGCATGAATGGGGGAGGGTCAGAGAGAGAGGGAGACACAGAATCTGAACAGGCTCCAGGCTCTGAGTGGTCAGCACAGAGCCCGATGCGGGGCTCGAACTCATGGACCACGAGATCATGACCTGAGCTGAAGTCGGACGCTTAACCGACTGAGCCACCCAGGCGCCCCAATTTTTTAATATTCATTTAATTTCATTTGAGAGAAATCATAAGAGAGAAGGGGAGGGGCAGAGAAAGAGGGATAGAACGGATCTCAAGCAGGCTCTGTGTTGTGAGTGCAGAGCTATGGGAACTCTAACTCACAGACCGTGAGATCATGTCCTGAGCTGAAGTCCAGAGTCAGATGCTCAAGTGACTGAGCTGCCAAGGTGCCCTAGGCGCATGCTTCTTAGTGATTTTATCTCTGTGTCTTTGTACTTGTTTTTCTCTATTCCTGAAATACCTTGTTTCTGTGCTCATGTCACAATTAACTCTGCTTTCCCTGTGGGAACTTGGTGAACGATCACGACCACAGAGAGGGATCTGAGTACTTTATGGAATCCCACAGCCATGAGATCTCTCATCACTGCTTTACATGGTGCTTTGTGCATGTGACAGGTCAGAGTTCTGTGTCCTCCTTTACTGAGGGAGCCTGATCCCTGCAGAGCTGAGGGCGTCCAGTCCACAAATATCTGTTGAGTGGAAGAAATGATTTTTATTCATATTTTTTGTCATTTTCTGTTTGTTTTCCTCCTTGTTTATCTATATTATATAAGAAAAGAGAACAATATTTCCATTGCTATCCTGTTCGATGGCTTAAAGATCACATAATACCTAACTTGTACAGAATCACATAGGTGAAAATTAATCTCTTACATTGGCTTCATCTCCTAGTGGTCTGAAACTCATGTCTTTGGACATTCACCTCTGGACCAGGTGAAGCAAAGTGAAGAATCCTGTCCTGGAGCTGCCAGTAATGGGCTTGCCCAGGAGACTTCCAGTTAGGCTCTACGTGACATCAAGACAACCATGTGGAGGGTGGATTTCTTATCCCATGCAAGGATACAAATGGGGTGGGAGTTGGGAGGGAGGACCTTGACAAACATAGCAAATCCCCCCCCCATTAAAAAAGAGTCAGTATGTGAGCATCTAAGCACACAGATGACCCTAATGTGAGACCAGTTTTTCTCCTTCACTTCCATTAACCCACATCCTGTTCTATACTCAGTTTTCTTCAATGGGGGAACCACAAGCTTCATGGGAAATAAGAGGCAGTAGCAGACTGAGGCAGAAATGGCAAGGGACATTTCATAGCCTGGAGAGTTTAGTATTCAAAATATACACGGGAAAAATAATTCTGCAAAGTTTATTTTAAAGGATAATGGTGAGATTTAATGAGGTTTGTACCTTGCATGAACTTAATGATTTCCAAGTTATTCTACAAACCAGTTGTAAAGGCACATAGAACTGTGTGTATTATAGTCAGATTTGGTCAAATGTTTGATAAATATCTATTTTGAAGTTGTACTTATTTCGATGAATGAGGTACTGTCCAGGAAACATACTATATTATTGCTTACTTAAGACACTTCTCGGGGCACCTGGGTGGCTCAAGTCCCTTGGGCATCTGACATCGACTCAGGTCCTGATCACAGGGTTTGTGAGTGGGAGCCCTGATTCAGGCTCTGTGCTGACAGGTTGGAGCCTGTAGCCTGCTTCAGATTCTGTGTCCCTCTCACTCTGCCCTTTCCTCGCTTGCACTCTCTCCTCTGCCTCTCTCTCTCCAAAATAAATAAACTTTTTTTTTTAATAATGTAACTTCTCAAAACAGGCCTAGGGAAATCATTTGCTGACTCCTTGAAATACCAAAAAAAAAGTTACTGTTTTGTGTTTGAGGGTAAAATCCATGAGGCATTCCATTTCACCCTATGTCTGCTGCCATGTAGAGTTTATTCTGGAGGACAAATCAGCATAAGTTCAGATTAATTTAAGATACAGTTGGGAGGTTTCCACCACTGATAACTAAACAGCCTATGGTTAGGACATTTTAAGGTGTGTATCAGGAAACCACCTACCTATTGCTAAAACTCCAAAACATACGTATTGAATTTTTTTGGTTGTTCACATTAAGGATTCATTACTTGAGCTGAGTATGGTAAAGATACCACCTTCTCAATGCAAGGTCAGTAAAACATACTGTCATTCTGAGAAAATCCTCCGTTCTCAGTATTTTTTTTCCTTTTCCTTTTCTACTTATCAGTTTCCAGATATTATAAATGATCTTGTGCTAAAATAAGGTACTCAAGGACAGTTTCAGACTACCTTCTTATCTTGGAAATAATGGGTAAAATTTGTGGGTATTTGCACCTATTTTCCCTAATTTTTGGACCTCACCCAAAAGAGACCTTTTGTAATATTCTGTTTTATGTCTATATAAACACATATAAAAGCCAGATAGCTTTTTAGATTGTGTTATTTATTATTATTATTAATATTCAGTAAATAAATTGCTCTTTCTATGTCAGAGAAATATACTGGATCGTCAGCTTTCTGGGTCTCAGTTTTCAAATGAGAACCAAGTTCCAGGACAGATTTTCCATTGATAGTGATAGGAGGACACTTTCTAACATACTTTTGTTTTGTTTGTGTCTTTATATAGCAAAACTAGAAGAAGAGAAAGGTATGTCCTATTTAGTTTTCAACATTCCACCCTTGATGTTCTTTCATTTTAATAAAACAACAAAATACAGACATTGCATTTATGACCCAAACGCGTTTAGAAGCAGGTAATGTATCCTTCTGCTATTTTTAAAAACGTAACCTAAGTATTCATAAGACAAGGAATGACGTAGGCCTAAATGGAGAAGAATGCGATGCATCATGTGGTGAGTTCAGGGCTGGGACTCAGGTGTTAAATCTGCCCCATTCGGTGAGGGCAGTCATCTTTCCTGCATATAGTAATTATCTACCTATTTCATAATCAGTTCTTTAGAAACACTGAGGAAAAAAGACTCTCTTTTGCCATGGAACTTGCTACCTTACGACAGATGCAAATTCCACATTCAAATAATAAAGGTAAAACAAATATGGAATATGTTATAGAAAAGGATTCATGATGCTATGAACACATAAAATAGAGTGGACTTATTCATGGGATTGTGGATTTGCTGAAAAACAGCAATGAAGATGAGGCAAGTGATATTTCTTTAATATGAAATTTATTATCAAATTGGTTCCCATACAACACCCAGTGTTCATCCCAACAAGTACCCTCCTCAATGCCCATCACCCACTTTCACTGCCCTCCTACCCCCCATCAACCCTCAGTTTATCCTCAGTTTTTAACAGCCTCTTATGGCTTGCCTTCCTCCCTTTCTAACATTTTTCCCCTTCCCCTCACCCCCCCCCCATAGTCTTCTAAGTTTCTCAGGAACCACATAAGAGTGAAAACATATGGTATCTGTCTTTCTCTGTATGACTTACTTCACTTAGCCTAACAGTATCCAGTTCCATCCACATTGCTACAAAAGGCCATATTTCATTCTTTCTCATTGCCATGTAGTATTCCATTGTATATATAAACCACAACTTCTTTATCCATTCATCAGTTGATGGACAACTTCTTTATCCATTCATCAGTTGATGGACGTTTAGTCTCTTTCCATAATTTGGCTATTGTTGAAAGTGATGCTATAAACATGGGGGTAGAAGTGCCCCTATGCATCAGCACCCCTGTGTCCCTTGGATAAATTCCTAGGAATGCTATTGCTGGGTATAGGGTAGATCTATTATTAATGTTTTGAGGAACCTCCACACTGTTTTCCAGAGTGGTTGTACCAGTTTGCATTTCCACCAACAGTGCAAGAGGGTTCCCGTTTCTCCACATCGTCTCCAGCATCTATAGTCTCCTGATTTGTTCATTTAGGCCACTCTGGCAGGCATGAGGTGATATCTCACTGTAGTTTTGATTTGTATTTAAATGATGATTACTGACTTTGAGCATCTTTTCATGTGCCTGTTGGCCATCTGGAAGTCTTTTTTAGAGAAGTGTGTAATCATGTCTTCTGCCTATTTCCTCACTGGATTATTTGCTTCTCAGGTGTGGAATTCAGTGATTTTTTTAAATAGATTTTAGATACTAGCCCTTTATCCTATAAGTCATTTGCAAATATCTTTTTCCCACTCCATAGGTTGCCCTTTGTGGTTTTGATTTGTATTTCCCTGATGAGGAGTGACATTGAACATCTTTTCATGTGCCTGCTGGCCATCTGGATGTCTTTTTTAGAGAAGTGTCTATTAATGTCTTCTTCCCATTTCTTCACTGGATTATTTGTTTTTCGGGTGTGGAGTATGGTGAGTTCTTTATATATATTGGATACTAGCCCTTTGTCCGATATGTCATTTGGAAATATCTTTTCCCGTTCCGTTGGTTGCCTTTTAGTTTTGCTGATTGTCTCCTTTGCAGTGCAGAAGGTATTCGTCTTCCTGAGGTCCCAATAGTCATTTTTGCTTTTAATTCCCTTGCCTTTGGAGATGTGTCAAGTAAGAAATTGTCGAGGCTGAGGTCGGAGAAGTTTTTTCCTGCTTTCTCCTCTAGGGGTTTGATGGTTTCCTGCTGCACATTCAGGTCCTTCATCCATTTTCAATTTATTATTGTGAATAGTGTAAGAAAGTGTTCAGTTTCATCCTTCTGTATGTTGCTGTCCAGTTTTCCCAACACCATTTGTTAAAGAGACTGCCTTTCTTTAATTGGATATTCCTTCCTGCTTTGTCAAAGATTAGTTGGCCATACTTTTGTGGGTCCAATTCTGGAGTCTCTAATCTATTCCATTGGTGTATGTGTCTGTTATTGTGCCAATACCATGCTGTCTTGATGATTACAGCTTTGCATTGGAGGCTAAAGTCTGGGATTGTGATGCCTCCCACTTTGGTCTGCTTCTTAAATATTACTTAGGTTATTCCAGGTCTCTTGTGGTTCCCTACAAATTTTAGGATTCCTTGTTCTAGCTTAGAGAACAATGTTGGCGTAATTTTCATTGGGATTGCATTGAATGTGTGGATTGATTTGGGTAGTATCGACATTTTAACAATATTTATTCTTCCAAACCATGAACACGGAATGTTTTTCCATTTCTTTGTATATTCTTCAATTTCCTTCAAGAGCTTTCTACACTTTTCAGTATACAGATCTTTCACATTTTTTGGTGAGGTTTATTCCTAGGTATTTTACGATTCTTGTAATTTTGAATGGGATAAGTTTCATTCTTTGTCTTTCCGTTACTTCATTTTTAATCTATAATAATGCAACTTATTTCTGTACATTGATTTTTTATCCTGCGACTTTGCTGAATTAATGTATCAGTTCTAGCAGACTTTTGGTGGAGTCTATTAGGTTTTCCATGTCATCTGCAAAAAGTGAAAGCTTGACTTCATCTTTGCCTTTTTTTATGACTTTGATTCCTTTTGTTGTCTGGTTGCTGATGCTAGAACTTCCAACACCATATTAAACAACAGCGGTGAGAGTAGATATCCCTGACGTGTTCCTGATCTCAGGGAGGAAGCTCTCAGTTTTCCCCCATTGAGGATGTTATTAGCTCTGGGTTTTTCGTAAATGCCTTTTATGATGTTTAAGTATGTTCCTTCTATCCGACTTTCTCGAGGGTTTTTATTAAGAAAGGATGCTGAATTTTGTCAAATGCTTTTTCTGCGTTGATTGACAGGATCATATGGTTCTTTTCTTTTCATTTATTAATGTGATGTATCACATTGATTGACTTGAGAATGTTGAGCCAGCCCTGCAGTCCAGGAATGAATCCCACTTTGATCATGGTGAATAATATTTTTTATATGCTGTTGAATTTGGTTTGCTAGTATCTTGTTGAGAATTTTTGCATGCATATTCAATAGGAATTTTGGCCTCTAGTTCTCTTTTATTGCTGGGTCTCAGTCTGTTTTGGGGATCAAAGTAATGCTGGCTTCATAGAATGAGTCTGGGAGTTTTCTTTCTCTTTCTATATTTTTGAAAATCTTGAGAAGGATAGGTATTATCTCTACTTTAAATGTCTTGTAGAATTCCCCAGGGAAGACTTCTGGCCCTGGACTCTTATTTGTTGGGAGATTTTAGATAACTGATTCAATTTATTCGCTGGTTATGGGTCTTTTCAAGTTTTCTAGTTCATCCTGTTTGAGTTTTGGAAGTGTGTGGGTGCGTAGGAATTTGTCTGTTTCTTCCAGCTTGTCCAGTTTGTTGGCATATAGTTTTTTGTAGTATTCCCTGATAATTGCTTGTATTTCTGAGGGATTGGTTATAATAGTTCAATTTTAATTAATGATTTTATCTATTTGGGTCTTCTCCCTTTTCTTTTTGAGATGTGTGGCTAGAGGTTTATCAATTGCTCATTTTTCAGAAAATAAACTCTTGGTTTCATTGATCTACTACAGTTGTTTTTTTTTTTTTTTAGATTCTATATAGTTTATTTCTGCTCTGATTTTTATTTCTCTTCTTCTTCTGGGTTTGGGTGTCTTTGCTGTTCTGCTTCTATTTCCTTTAGGTCTGCTGTTAGATTTTGTATTTGGGATTTTTCTTGTTTCTTGGGAAAGGCCTGGATTGCAATGTGTTTTCCTATCAGGACTGCCTTTGCTGTATCCCAAAAACTGTTGGATTGTTGTATTTTCATTTTAATTTGTTTCCATACATTTTTAATTCCTTCTCTAATTGCCTGGTTGACACATTCATTCTTTAGTAGGGTGTTCTTTAACCACCATGATTTTAGAGGTTTTCCAGGCTTTTTCCTGTAGTCGATTTCAAGTTTCATAGCATTGTGGTCTGAAAGTGTGCATGGTATGTTCTCAATTCTTTTATACTTATTAAGGGCTGTTTTGTGTCCCGGTATGTGATCTATCTTGGAAAATGTTCCATGTGCACTGGAGAAGAAAGTATATTTTGTCACTTTGGGATGCAGAGTTGTAAATATATGTGTCAAGTGCATCTGACCCAATGTATCATTCAGGGCCCTTGTTTCTTTATTGATCCTGGTAGAGATGATCTATTCATTGTTGTATGTGGGGTATTAAAGACCCTGAAGTTACCACATTCTTATCATTAAAGTTGCTTATGTTTGTGATTAATTGTTTTATATATTTGGGGGGTCCTGTATTCGGCACATAGACATTTATGATTGTTAGCTCTTCCTGATGGATAGACTCTGTAATAATTATATAATGACCTTCTTCATTCCTTGTTACAGCCTTTAATTTAAAGTCTAGTTTGTCTGATATAATTATGGCTACTCCAGCTTTCTTTTGACTTCCAGTGGCATGATAAATAGTTCTACATCACCCACTTTCAATCTGAAAGTGTTCCCAGGTCTGAAATTAGTCTCTTATAGACAGCAAATAGATGAGTCTTGTTTTTTATCCATTCTGATACCCTATGACTTTTGACGGGAGCATTCATTCCATTTACATGAAGTGTTATTATTCAGTGTTAAAGATATGGGTTTGGAGTCATTGTGATGTCTGTAGGTTTCATGCTTGCGGTGATGTTTCTGGTACCGTGTGGTGCTTACAACATTTCACTCACAGAGTCCCCCATAGAATCTCTTGTAGGGCTGGTTTAGTGTGATGAATTCTTTCAGTTTTTGTTTGTTTGGTAAAACCTTTATCTCTCCTATTCTGAATGACAGCCTTGTTGAATAAAGGATTCTGGGTTGCATTTTTTTTTTCTACTGATCACATTGTAGAATTCATGTTGGTGGCATAAATATTTACAACTGTGAGATCTACTTGTTGGATAGACCACTTCACTTTGATATAGTATCCTTTGTCATTTCTTGTTACTGTCTTTGGTTTAAAGTCTACTCTGCCTGAGATAAGTATTGCTACTCTGGCTTTCTTTCCACAGGCATTGGCGTGATAAGTATTTATCCCTCTATCCCTTCCCATTCAATCTGCAGGCATTGTGAGGTCTTAAATGAGTCAGTTATAGACAGCATGTAGAAAGGTCTTGTTCGTTTTTTTTTTTCCTCTATTGTTTTTGTTTTTATTCTTTACTGATACTATATGTCTTTTGATTGGAGCACATCCTACACTTACATTCAGAATAAATCTATATACAGGTATATACATGTATTTAGTGTCATTTTAATACGTGTTTTGTTGTCTCACCTGGATGTTTTCTCTTATCCTTTTTGTTTGTCACTTTTTTTTTTTCCTTCCCACTTAAACAGTCCCCTTTAATATTGCACACAGGGCTGGTGTAGTGGACATAAAGGTTTAGCTCCTTTAGTTTTTGTTTCTCTTGGAAAGTCTTTATCTGCTTCTGTTCTATATGATAACCTTGTTGTATAGAGTATACTAGGTGATGATTTTCCCCTTCAGGACATTGAATATATCATGGCTTACCAAGTTTCTGTCGAGAGATCTGCAGCCAACCTTGTGGTTCTTCCCTTGTAATGTAGGCAATTCTTTTCTTTCTTGCTAATTGGATGTTTGTTCTTTGTCAGAATATTTTACACATTTAACTACAATATTTTGGGTTTAGGTCTGCTTTGGTGGATTTCTGTGGGAGTTTTCTGTGCCTCCTGGATTCGGATGGCTGTTTCACTCCCCAGATTTGGGAAGTGTTAGCCTATTATTTATGCAAACTACCCTTATGTTCCCTTTTATGTCTCTTCTTCTGCAACTCTGATGATACAAATTTAAGTTTCATAGATACACTGAGTTTCCTAAGTCTATTTTCAGGCTTCCCTGAAGACTTCTTTTATTTTTTCAAGCAGAGCAGGAATCTTATGATGGCTGCTTTAAATTCTCCATCTGGTATAGTACTTTTGTTGGTTTTACATAAACCTCTGGCTTTTATCTTATATTCTTTCATTTCGGAGGGTTCCTCAGTCCTGGCATTGTCTATACATCCTTCTGTCTTCTTATTGGCGTTAGGAAAGCCTGTTTCATTTCCTGCTCCTTAGAGTAGTTGCGTTATGAAGAAGAGGTCAAATGGTGTCCAGGTCCTGATGCTTTAAAGAGGGTCTCTCGAGTGACCTACATACACTAGGCTCCTGTGTTTTGGCTGCACTGCCTTTCAGGCCAGGCATCTTCAAAGGTTGTCCTTGCCTGCTGGTGCAGTGCTTGAACCTTGGTGAGAGTGTGGCAAATTTTATGTAGGTGTGCTCTGGTGTACAATTCAATGAGACTCATGTGGTTTCCACTAGAACTGAAGCCTTGCAGAACAAAGAGTTTGGGAGACGTGGTTGACAGCATTTCTGCTCATCATCTGAGGAAGAAGACTGCCTGGCTGGGACTGAGACACACTTGACAGAGAAGGGGAATAGTCATTGAACACAGGGCTGTGGACTTGCTGTAAGCAGGAGAGGCAGCCAGTCTCAGCACTGTGTACTTCCTAAACATCCTTCTCTGTCTTTTCTGAAAGTATGGGGGAGTGTAGTGTCACCAACCAACTTCTTTGTCTCCAGTTGAGGGGTTATTGCATCTTTTGAGAAGCACTCTCAGAGGAGCATTGAAGGTCCCCCTTTGTGCCTCCAGTGTTGGTGTGTTTCAGATCCTCATCTTCATGCTGTCTGTGTCTAAGTTGTTTGCCTGACTTTCAGCCAGGAGCATTGCAGTGCCTGCTGGCCTCTATCCCAGCCAGGCACGCTGACCTTTAAACCTCCAGACTTTAAGCCCTGTTCATCAAAAAGCCTCAAGGAAATCAACCCCTCTGCTTGTCCCAGCCAATGGATTTTAAGAAGTGTCCATCTCATTCATTCCACTGTGTACTCCTAGAACTCTTTGTGTTTCTCTGCAACCAAGATTGTCTCCCCTCCATAGCACCTAGGAAACATGTGGCCCCAAACCACATCTCTGCATTTCCTACTATCCTTGATGTGTCCTCTTTCCTCCCTCAAGGATGAGCTTGTTCTACCAGTACTCAAGATTAGTTCTTGGGTACTCAGAATGATTTGACAGTTTTCTAGTGTGTTTGAGGAAGGAGAAAGACCTAGGGTCCTCCTACTATGCAACCACCTCAGCTCTGAAGCAGTTGACCTTGACAAGGAAGGAAAAGTTTGTTATCAGCTTCTTGGATTTATAGCATAATATTTCATAGTATAATATTCTTGTATTGTATAAATAGGGTAATAGTATAATCTGTCATAGTAGAACATAAAGCTATGGCAAGGAAATGGTACTTTTACTGGGACTAAAGTAGACAGATGGATCGATACAAGAGAAATGAAACTGCAAAAAGAGTTCTACATTTGTACGGTCAATAAATCAATGACAAAGGAAGCAGGAAAATGCAATGGGAAAAATGCTCCTTCATTAAATGATGTTGAGAACACTGGACACAGATATTTACAAAATACTGATATTTGACCACTTTCCCACCATATGCTATAGTAAACTCATAATGGGTGAAAACATAAATCTAAGATATGAAGCATCAAAACTTTAAATAAAACCTAAGAAGTAAGTTCTTTGGCAACCTCCTGAGCAATATTTACTTGAAACCGGTTCCTCAGACAAGGATAGCAAAAACAGTAACAAATATTCAGACTATCTCAAAATAAAGGCTTTTTTCTTTCCCCCAAGCAAAGAACACCATTAAAAGAATGAAAACCTAGTGACAGGGAATAGAAAATTGCAATCATAAATGCGTTAAGGGACTAACATCTAAAAAATGTAATCAAATCATTCCATTCAATATCAAAACCTCAAGCAGCCCAATTTAAAAATGTAGAAAATCTATGATTAGATTTTTCAAAAAAATAAATAAATAAACATACATATGGCCCACAGTCCCATGAAAATATTTTAACCTGTAGAAGTTTTAGTTTGACTCTGTAACTTATTTGTGTTTTTTCTTCTTAAAGGTAAACTCCAGGAAAAATATGGTAAGTCATTTATTACCTCCTTATATTTACCAGATTTATCACAGTATCTAGAGCTCAGGGGTTTCTTCTTTTTTAAGTATAGATTTCCAAGGAAAACAGTCAGTAAAAATAGAAGGAAATAAATACCAATTAGGAATCTGGGATTGTGTATTCCCTTCCCCTTTGTCTTCATTAGCTTGTTCAAGTGTCCATGACCTCTGTTGGGTCATTGTGCTTATAAACCCTTGAGGTTTGCCAATGTATCTTTGATTCTACAGAGAGGACACGCTGGTTAGTACCTGGGCAAAGTAGAAAAGCAAGGTCTGTAGTAAACCCACCAGGAATCCCGAACAAGCACATGACACTACATTTCAAAGCAGAGCACAGCCTGGTCCACCATCCAAATGTCTACTAAAGTTAGCTATTCTCACTTTTTGTTGGTTACATTGCAGTGTACCTTTTACTTGCTAATCTGCTTTCATTGGAATTGAGAACAGGGAGCTTTTGTCAAATGCACCTGTGGAACCTTTTTTCTCTTCTGCATTTTCAAAACATCCTCATGTATTGAGGATTCTTTCTAGCCTCCTGACCCCTCACATTTTAAAATCTTTTCTCATGTGCTGCAGATGAGTTTCCAAGGTATGAATTGGTGTTTGTATTGCCGTCAGTGTATGCCCCCTTTAAAGTGTCAGGGAAAAAGTACGTCTCTCTATGCAAAGAATTCTTCTTGGCATGAGTGATGAAGACTGATTCACTGTTTCAGGTTATTCCTGACTCTGGATATATTCCGCACCCAAAGGCTCATGGATCCTGTCCCAGTCTCTTGAAGCACAGATCCCATGTGTAATCTCGATGAACTTTTTTGGGGGAATATCCTATCATGAGCTCCACACAATCAACAGGTGGAGGGGCATGGACTGATTTATTTCTTATACACAAGACCTGCTTCTTTTCCCCTCTTCTCTAGCTCTTATTTTCACCTATTGCTAAATATCATACCAAGTCAGGCAAGAAAGACTTGAGTAAAATCTGTTTCTTTAGAAATTCTTCCATACATGCTTTATTGAATGCATGATTATTTATTTTGGTTTTACACAGAACTCTTATTTAAACAGAAAGGAGAGTAGTTTTTGTTTCTATTTAGAGGCAAACATCATAGAAAAATATACTCGATCAACTAAAATTTAGCAAACGATTTCCATATCATAAACATTTTGTTCAACTGGCCTACTTCTATAAGATTAGCTATCCGTTGAAACTATGTTGTATTTGGCAACACTATAAATTATAGGCTGTGAAACCAATTGTCATTTAAACAAAGTCACACTGTGGCATCTTTGTTGAAAGATTTCACCTGTGTTTAAATATTTGTTTTTAAGGTCCCAGGAAAGTATTCAGATATTCCTTTATGATGTTTTCTACTATGACTTCTATAATGCATGTCCATATCTCAATTTTGAACTTCTCCTGGGTTTCTGCTAATTCTTGACTTCTTTGTTATTAAATAGTTATTAATGATAACTTGTACATTCTATGGTAAGATGACAACCAAAATATCACAGTCTAGTTTTGGTCCGTTGAAAGTCTTTACATTTTTCTGCATTATATGTCAAACTGTTAAATATGATTTGCATAAGCTTTGATATTCTGTATCCATATTTTATGGTTTTGTTTTTATTTTTTTATTTTGTTTTACCTTTTGACCTTGTTACTTAAGAGAGCGTCAGTTTTTTTTTTATTTTTTTTAACGTTTATTTATTTTTGAGACAGAGAGAGAGCATGAATGGGGGAGGGTCAGAGAGAGAGGGAGACACAGAATCTGAACAGGCTCCAGGCTCTGAGTGGTCAGCACAGAGCCCGATGCGGGGCTCGAACTCATGGACCACGAGATCATGACCTGAGCTGAAGTCGGACGCTTAACCGACTGAGCCACCCAGGCGCCCCAATTTTTTAATATTCATTTAATTTCATTTGAGAGAAATCATAAGAGAGAAGGGGAGGGGCAGAGAAAGAGGGATAGAACGGATCTCAAGCAGGCTCTGTGTTGTGAGTGCAGAGCTATGGGAACTCTAACTCACAGACCGTGAGATCATGTCCTGAGCTGAAGTCCAGAGTCAGATGCTCAAGTGACTGAGCTGCCAAGGTGCCCTAGGCGCATGCTTCTTAGTGATTTTATCTCTGTGTCTTTGTACTTGTTTTTCTCTATTCCTGAAATACCTTGTTTCTGTGCTCATGTCACAATTAACTCTGCTTTCCCTGTGGGAACTTGGTGAACGATCACGACCACAGAGAGGGATCTGAGTACTTTATGGAATCCCACAGCCATGAGATCTCTCATCACTGCTTTACATGGTGCTTTGTGCATGTGACAGGTCAGAGTTCTGTGTCCTCCTTTACTGAGGGAGCCTGATCCCTGCAGAGCTGAGGGCGTCCAGTCCACAAATATCTGTTGAGTGGAAGAAATGATTTTTATTCATATTTTTTGTCATTTTCTGTTTGTTTTCCTCCTTGTTTATCTATATTATATAAGAAAAGAGAACAAGAGTTCTATTGCTATCCTGTTCGATGGCTTAAAGATCACATAATACCTAACTTGTACAGAATCACATAGGTGAAAATTAATCTCTTACATTGGCTTCATCTCCTAGTGGTCTGAAACTCATGTCTTTGGACATTCACCTCTGGACCAGGTGAAGCAAAGTGAAGAATCCTGTCCTGGAGCTGCCAGTAATGGGCTTGCCCAGGAGACTTCCAGTTAGGCTCTACGTGACATCAAGACAACCATGTGGAGGGTGGATTTCTTATCCCATGCAAGGATACAAATGGGGTGGGAGTTGGGACGGAGGACCTTGATTCCTTCTCAGCTATGATTAGTTCAAATACACCTTCAGTCCCTTTCTCTCTCTTCTTCTTCTTCTGGAATTCCTATGATACAGATATTGTTCTGTTTGCTTCACATAGTTCTCTAATCCTCCCCTCATACTCCTGGATTTTTTTTATCTGTCTTTTTCTCTGCTTCTTCTTTTTCCATAATTTTATCTTGTAGTTCACCTATTCTCTCCTCTGCCTCTTCAATCCAGGCTGCGGTTGCTTCCATTTTATTTTGCATCTCATTATTGCATGTTTTAGCTCCTCATGACTGTTTCTTAGTCCCTTGATCTCTGTAGTAATAGATTCTCTGCTGTCCTGCATGCTTTTTTCAAGCCCAGCAATTAATTTTATGACTATTATTCTAAATTCTTTGTCTGTTATATTGCTTAAATCATCTTTGATCAATACGTTAGCTGTTACTAATCCTTGAGTTTCTTTTCAGGAAAATTCTTCTGTTTCATCATTTTGGGGTCCCTGTGGTAGCTCCAAACTACAGGGCACTTCCCCTGTGCTGTTCTAAGAAACTTGTGTTGGTGGGTGGGGCCACAACAAGACCTGATGCCTGCCCACAGACCACCGCTGGGGCCACAGTCAGACTGGTGTGTAGTTTATCTTCCTGTCTCCTAAGGCCCGGACTCAGTGTGAAGTGATGTGGCCCCTGCCTGGGGTGCTTGCACAGTGCCAGGCATGTGGTGCTGCTTCCATGGGATCTGGCCAAGGGCATATTGGACGGTGGATCTGCTGGTGCCCTGGGGTGAGAGGGGTCGGCTTAGGTAGATTTGCCTTAGGTGGTCCCCTGCGGGAGGGGCCTTGCAGCACAGGGAAGGAGGCAGGCCTGTTGGTTGGAGCGATGGATCCACAGAAGCACAGCTTTGGGCATTTGCGAGGTGCAAGCAAATTCAGTGATGGGAGCAAGTTCCCTTTGGAATTTCACCTGGGGGATGGGAGAGGGAAATGGCGCTTGCCAACACCTTCGTTCCCCCACTGAGCTCTGTCCTTCTGGAGTTCAACAACTCTCCCTCCCAGCATCCTCTCGACCTCCCTACTCTCTAAGAGCAGAGCTATTGACTTTTCACAATACAGATGTTAAGTCCCGCTGGCTGTCAGAACTCATGGAGTCTGGCCCCTCTGATTTTGCAAGCCAGACTTCGGGGGCTCTGCCTTGCATGATGGGCTGCCCCTCCACCACCTGTATCCCTCCCACCAGTCCATGTAGCATGCATTGTCTCTCTGCCTTTCCTATTCTCTTCAGTGGGCCTCTCGTCTAAGCTTGGCTCTGGAGTGTCCATTCTGTTAGTGTCCTAGCAGTGTTGTGTGTTATTTAGGCAGATGTGGGTGGAATCTTAGCGATCAGCAGGAAAAGATGAGTCCAGTGTCCTCCTATGTTGCCATCTTCCGAAGATGTCCCTAGATCTTCAAGGCTAGAGGTATTAAAGAGGGGTGGTATAGAGGTATACCTTCAAGGCTAGAGGTATATTTCAAGGGGACGAATATTATGTGCAAAGCACAAAGCACAACATGCATTAAACTCTGGGGGGGGGGGGGATGAGCCCAGGATACTATTAGAGGACACACTATTATCCAGGTGACTCTGGTTCAGACAACCCATACAAGGCTATATGTAGGCAATGGCTGGGAAATACAGTGTCATTTTCCCTTCTAAGAATTATGAATGCTGTCCAGGAAACATAATTTTGAACATTATCCAAGAAAATCAGCAAAACATAGAAATGTTAAATAATAAAGTGGTGCAGTGACAATATTTTCTTTTCAAAAATGTTATTCTTTTTTTAAATTAACATTTATTTATTTTTGAGAGGCAGAGAGAGAGTTTGAGCATGGGTTGGAGGCAGAGAGAGGAATAGAATCCAAACCAGACTCTAGGCTCTGAGCTGTCAGCACAGAGCCCAACTTGGGACTCAAATGCACGAACCGCAAGGTCATGATCTGAGCTAAAGTTGGATGCTTAACTGACTGAGCCACACAGGCACCACCCAAAATGTTATTTTTTGTTATTTACTTGGTAAGTAAAGTTTCTCTGTGAGGATAAAAATGTACATATATTAAAAAGAAAAGAAATGTAAACATATTTTAAATCAATCTCTCACTACATCCCATTCTTTCAGAAAGAATAAAACTCCTGGGAGAAGAAGGTGAGTAATGAAAATGACCACCTCCAACCCTGACTCATGCACTTTCCTTTTGATCACACATCTCCTTGTTGTTTTATTCACTGTTAAATCTTGTATTCAAATCTATACTAATTTATTTATTTATTTATTATTTATATTTAGGATTGAAGTTTCTTCGACTGTATGCAGGTAACTAAAGACTAGTATTTGGATATTGATTTTTACTTTTAGCAAGCACACTGTGTCACTGGAGCCTTAACACACTCACCAACTCACACAACACATACAAACTCATCCCTGTTTTTTTTTTTCTTCTATAAAATTTCTATTTTGTCATGCTTATTCTTGGGTAGTTCATAGCTACAACTCTTTACATATAGCAAATGGTGTTGCTCTCTGAGGTACAGTGATGGAAGGAAACAGAATATTAAAGCCCAAAATGATACTACCAAACATGCTGTTTGGAACCAGAAGTGAGTTGGGGGGCGTTACCAGGTATGTGACAGGGAATGGGGTAAGGACAGGCTGTCATTTAACTATGTTAGAATGGACGCTAGTAACACAATGACACTAATTGCCTATGGACCACAATCAGTTGTCCTTCATGTAATTTGTTAAATGGAAAACTCCTACTTACCTAGGATATCTTTTGACTTCTAACAAATTGTCAAACTTATGAACCTTATTGAATATTAGGAACAATAGCATTTTCATTACATTTTACATATTTGTATTATTTCAAATAAAATATTTTTATTTCATTTCCACACATACACTGTGAAGAAGAAAAGTCAGATATTTATACACTATTCCACGAAGAAATGTATAAGTATTCTTAAGAGATTTCTCCAGTCTATATAACTAATTGACATAATCTTCACATTAATTAGACAACTTTAGAAGTACATTTACCCATTGGAAAAAGTACAGTCTAGATATCCAATGCTACTTTGTAAAAATGTCCATTAACAATTGAGTTGCAATATCTTTAAATGCACATAATACTATATTTACAGTGCTAATATGAGTCTTTAGTGATTTTTATATTATATGAATACTGGTAGAACTTTATTTGTGGTTATAGTAAATAAGTAAAATTTATTTTTGCCTACTGCTATGGCAATTCTTTCATAGCAAAAGTACTTTTAGCCTGTATTAACAGAATACAGGGTAATTGGGTAAATATCTGGATCATTTTACCTCCGACTTGTGTCCTTATATGCTTTCACCATTTTACAAATTATTTTTAGATTCATGTATCTGAAAACTTGTACTCATGTGAAGGTACTTTTAGGAAAAGTAATTCATTAAATCTGCTTAAATTCCAAAGAATTATTTAGGGAAAATTTTAAATTGTCAAAGCATTTAGATTTCAAGCAAAAATATATAATTGTTTCTCATGAATTCATTAACTGAAAAAGACAGACCTGGGTGTGAATCCAAACATTGATGGATATTAGTAACCATAGTTGGACAAACTTCTCTAAATCTTTGTTGTCTCAACTACAAAATGAAAAAAAAAATTCTACAGCTCATTGATGTGTTATGAAAATTATTTATAAATGTGCTTCAAAGAGCCTGAGGCACATAATAAGTGTTTTGTGAAACACTGGTCATATTCATAAATTATTTGACTAGAATATATCTGCATTTTTATATATTTATTTTTTTCCCATTCTGCATAAATCCTCATTTGAAAATGAGTTAAAATTTTTAACTTGAAAGTTAACTGTGTGATTTGATAAATGGAGGTGATATAAAGAGCATGAGTTGAAGGAATGTAGCAGCTACATTTGAAGAAATTAGAGAAAAATCCTAGATAGAGGAAAGACCCTTCTATATTGTGTTAATTATTCTTGATTATTATTGACTATAGCCAAGACTGACAACATGTTCTTCCATAGAAAATGTTACCCTGGATCAAGACACAGCTCACTCAAATCTCCAAATTACTGAAGACAAGAGAAGGGTGAAAAGAGTCGATATCTCTTGGAAACTACCCAGAGAAAGGAATCCATTAAATAAGCTATTCCGGGTTTTAGGTCAGCAATGTTTTTTCAAAGGTAGACACTACTGGGAAGTGAGTGTGAAGAATAAATTAAACTGGACTCTAGGCATTTGTAAAGCTTCTGTCTGCAGACAGGGAGAAATCATGCTGTCCCCAAAGACCGGATTCTGGACACTATGCTTTAAGAGAAGCAATTGCTACCAAGCTCTTGAAAATCCACAGATAACACTTGACCTTGAGGAATCTCCTGAGATTATTGGTATCTTTCTTGATTATGAGGCTGGGAGAGTCTCCTTTTATAATGTTACAAACCTGTCTCATATCTACACTTATAAAAACTGCTTCAGTGACCCCCTGAGACCATATTTCTGTCCTGGCCCCAACGACCAAGGTGAAAATGAATATTCTCTGACCATCCTGCCATTAGGTAATATTAAAAAACCCAGAAGAAGATGTTCTATTTGACTGAGGAAAAAGTGCCTTATTTTAAATCAACTGAAATTTGGATTTATATATCTAATGTATAAATATTATATGCAATATAATATATATAATTTTAGAATTCAAATGGTGTTCTTCCTTCAAATAAATCTAAAAAAACACTTTGATGTTATAAATTACACTTCTAAAAAATTTTCTTTGTCTTTTTTTTTTTAATTTTTTAACATTCATATATTTTTGAGACAGAGAAAGAGAGAGCCAAGAAGCAGCAGAGAGAGAGAGGGAAACACAAAATCTGAAACAGGCTCCAGGCTCTGATCTGTCAGCACAGAACCCAACATGGGGTTCAAACCCATGAACCGTGAGATCATGACCTGAGCCAAAGTCTGGCCCTTAACCGACTGAGCCACCCAGACACCCCAATATACTTTTTATAATTTCAATCCCCTATATGCCTATTTGTTAATGGACAATAATTACTTGATTTGAATTATATGCTGTAGAATTTACTAGATGACAATTCAAATCTACAGAACATAAATACAATACCCAAATGAAATACATACTTGTGTAAGTGGTGAAGGAAAGTCAATTTTCAGTTGATCCCTGATGAGTATGATTTCATCTTCATTCATAGTTTGAGATAGAAGAAGATATGGGCTTTACTCTATCATCAGGAAATTTGCTGGAACTCATACTCTATTAATTTTGCCCAAACCTAAAGGACCATGATGGTTTTGAAAAAGAGAGTTTTAACCTGTACTATGTATGGTACAGTCCAAAAAAATATCTTCAAGTGGATATGTATTTCAGTCACTAATTTCTTAACCATTTTGCCTTCATGTTGTTTTGAAGTTTCAATGACCATAATCTCCAAATTAATTTAATATTACAGTATTACAGTTTCTTTGACTCATCTACTCAATAAATGCTTATTAGGTTCTCTCTCTCTCTCTCTCTCTCTCTATATATATATATATATATTCTAGATATCCATTATCTACAACACTGCAGATTGTTTACCTGTAACTGTAACTATGTTATCTGTTACTGACAATAAACAGGAAAACACTGACAAACAGTTATTAATTTCAAAATGTTGTGTAGTAAATCAAGGTATCCAGATATGGAATGATGGTGAGTGGATTCACCTTAATCTCATCATCAGGAAAACTTTCACTGAGAAAGTGATGCATAAAAGAGGAAATTTTGCACATGCATAGCTGGAAATTATTCAATTCAAACAATAGGCAAAATACAGAGAGAATGGGCCTGGGTGAGAAGGTAGAAGAAGATATATGGAGCTCAGATGAAGTTGGGACAGAATAGTTTGAAATTAGGCTGCAGAAGTAAGTAGCTGAAGCAACATGATCAGGCTGAGCTGAAATTGATTTTCTTTCTACTTGTAAGAGATTATTTGGGTTTATTATAATAAAATATTTAATATATAAGTAAAGAAATGTTAAAATGAAATATTTGAGCAAAAACAAAATAAGAGAACTGTTCCAAATGAATACCAAATCTATCGTCATACAGTATTTTAAAGGAGGTGGCCTAAATTTGGTTACATGAATGTAACTGCTCATGGCTTGGAACATTTATGGAGTCAAGAGAGAATGTGAAGATTTTAAGAACAATGTGTGGTTGTATTTTTAATTTCTGTCCCCTCAAAATATGGTTTTCTAACCCTCAATTAAAGCACATGGAAAAAAATTAAGAGATTAGTCTGTCTCATGAAATTTAAAGAACACAGTGGACCTATATTTACCTTCTGCCTGGGATACCGAGAGTGAGAGAAGGGCCAGGAGCTATTCTATAACATGATGGAGGAGTTCTGTGTTGTTTGACATGTACACTGACCATACGTGGGTGAGAGTCTCATGTTTCCTAAAGTCTAGAATATGGTCCATGCATCCTCAGGGATGCTGTCTGCGAAAGTGAATACATATCAGTGGAAATTAAATTATGTATCACAGGATGCTTGGTGCCTGAGGTGGGAATATTGAAAAGCTGGGGGTGCCTGGGTGGCTCAGTGGGTTGAGCGTCTGACTTCAGCTCAGTTCATGATCTCACAGTTAATGAGTTTGAGCCCCGCGTCGGGTTCTGTTCTGACAGCTCAAAGACTGGAGCCTGCTTCAGATTCTGTGTCTCCCTCTCTTTCTGTCTCTCCCCTGCTCCTGCTTTGTCTCTCTCTGTCTCAAAAATAAAGATAAACATAAAAAAAGAAAAAGAAAAAGAAAAGCCAAAAAAACAGGCTTATTTCACTTTCCTCAAGTTAGCAGCAGGAAAAAGTTTCTCAGATATTTGGTGTGTTTTGAAGAATTAAGGAGGGAAAAATGAGCTTGAAATGCCTTCTAAATGTAACTAATTACAACAATGATCAAGAAAAACTTTCTCACTCTTGTTATAAACTAATAATAATAGTAATAGTTATAATAATAAGTGTACCTCTTTTCAAGAATAAATAACTAAAAGTGTTCTCACTTATGATAACTCACTCAAACCCTCCACAGTTCCCCCGCAATGTGTATTTCCCCTTAATGCAGTGAGTGATATACCCAACTCACTCAATTACAGTTGTTTTCCTGGTAACCTTTAGCTAGAGGGCATTGATAAATGCTAAAGGGAAAAGACATCTATCATATGGATGCACATTTCCACCAACATTAAACTGTCCTATAGAATAATATCTAGAAAATGGAAAATTCAGGGCAAAGGGGAATTTCATGACAAAAATAATTCACCAAAAATAACTACTCCATTACAGAAGAAATGATATAATTTCATTGTGCTGAAAGGCCAGATATTCTTTAATTAAAAATAAGAAAATGAGGAAGGAGTAAATGACAGAGTTGTAAGTCGACTCCTCTAAGCCTGCCTAGTCCTTCAAACACAGCTAGACAAATAACAAATCATTCTGGACATCCAATAAATCACTATGAAGACTGAGAGAACAAGCCTTCACATCTGCAGGTAAAAGATGACCACCTCTTGGAAGGTAAGAGCTGCAGAGAGTTGATATGGGCAGAAAAGAAATGTGAGTGCTCCAAAAGGGAGGTATCCTTGATTATAGAGAGAGGAGTGAGGTAGTAAGCAAGAGAGAGAAAAACAAAGAGTGAACAAGCAGGTAGGGGATTGCTCAGGGAAATCTCTTCCCATAATCCATTGACTGGGAAAAGGAGAGGGGCTGACAATTGCAAGGTATAATAAGCAGCAGAACACAAAGTCTGCAGTTTTAGAAGTGCATGCCATTGCCCAGGGTCATGCCTGGTGGGCTTTGCTGTGTTCCTGTAGGGAAGAAGATTAGAGACCTGGGACTGAGCAGTATGGTTTGAGATCACTTGAGAGAAACAGTTCCTCTTTTTGGAGGGCATTTTGGAGTGGTGTCACAGCCTCTCTTGGCCAAAAGAACTGATGGTGCCAATGTATTACCTTGTTCATTAGAATAGAGACAGAGACAACAGCTGAGAACAACAAACTTGGTGTTGGATTTTTGCTTACCATAAACTCTGAACCATTGTGCAGTTGTGCAAGTGCTATTCTGGGACAAACCAGCAAATTGCAAAAACACAGTGAGACCCTCCATCGGAGCAGTGCAAGTTCATGCTGGGTGGGTCCATAAAATTTGGTTTTGAAACCCAGCCACATGCCTGAAATGTGACACAGAAGTACTGTGCCTCCTGACAGACAGACAGCTCAGACACAGACAAGGTGAAGGCAGGGATCTTACAGACTCTGGGGATACAAGACTGGTGATGACTATTCTGTGAGGACTTCCTGAAGAGTAGTAGTTGCAAATTACCCACTCCAGGGAGAATAAAGTGGGGAGCTGGTCCCGCCCCCACCCCCACCTCCCCCAACTCCCCCACCCCCCAACCCCGCTCATCAGACTGACCAACTTCAGTGAGCAACACTACATCCCAAAGTGGAGACCAGAGTTGTTTACACCAAGCTCCTCTCTACCCCCTGCAGGTGCATCTCCAGTAGAGCACATACACCTGAAATTCAGTGCAGCAAGACCCTCCTCAAAAGTCCAGCACAAACCCCTCACACCAAGTCTACTGATCAAAGAATGCTCCAAAACTTCAGTGTAGGGGCAATAGGATATAGCTTCTACTTATTTTATTTTATTTTATTTTATTTTATTTTATTTTATTTTATTTTGTTTTATTTATTTGTTTTGTTTTGTTTTATTCCATTCCATTCCATTCCATCCTATTCCATTCCATGTTATTCTATTCTATTCTATTCTATTCTATTCTATTCTATTCTATTCCATTCCATTCCATTCCATTCCATTCCATTCTATAGTATTCTATTCTATTTTGGTCTAGTTTCTTTTAAAAAGTAGACAAAGACACATAGTTAAAACTTGCCACACAATGGATAGTGGCCAAACACCCTCCCCCTGCAGGCAAGGAGAAACTCTTCAGAACACTGATTGAAGGTGTGGCAAAACAAAACAAAACAGCAGAGTACATATAGAAGCCCCTTTCTTTTATGGACCTCTTCTTAATGTAGCCTTACTCTCAGGACCAGGACTGACAGGCTTCCCTAACAATCACACAGACACACACACACACACACACACACACACACACACAAAGAAAACAAAGCAAACAACAACAACAACAAAAAAACAATGATCTAGACAAAATGAAAGGATGGAAGAATTCACCTCAAAAGAAACAACAGGAAGAAGTGATGGTCAGTGACTTAATAAATACAGATGTAAGCATGATGTCTGAAACAGAATAAAAAAAATCTAAGAAAATGAGCTGTGCTTGAAAAACAGTAGAAAAAACTACATAATCCCTTACATCAGAGATAAAAGAACTAAAAACTGGTGAACCTGAAATTAAAAATGTTATAACTGAGATGCAAACCTTATTGGATGGCATGACAGCACGGATGGTTGAAGCAGAAAAATAAATCAATGATATAGAAGATAAAATTATGGAGAATAATGAAGCTGAAAAGAAAGGAAGAATGGTATTGTATCAAAAGGTAAATTAGCAAACTCAGTGATTACTTAAAGTGTAATAAAATTTCTGTGATGGTAGTCCTAGAGGAAAAAAATGGGGCAGGTTTGTTCCACTACCAGCATGTTTTTTTTCAAATATCTGTTTATTTTTGAGAAAAACAGAGCGTGAGTGAAAAAGAGGCAAAGAGAGGGAGACACAAAATCCAAAGCAGTCTCCAGGCTCTGAGTCAGCAGCACAGAACCTGATGTGGGGCTCAAACTCATGAATAGTGATATCATGACCTGAGCTGAACTCGGACACTTAACCAACTAAGCCATCCAGGCGCCCCAACTATTTGTGTCTTTTGTGGTTCCATACATATTTTATAATTGTTTGATCTAGGTTTGCCAATAATTGTGGTGTTATTTTGATTGGTGTTGCATTATATGTGTAGATTGCTTTGGGTAATGTAGACATTTTAACAATAATTATTCTTGCAATCCATGAGCATGGAATGCTTTTCTTTCTTTCTTTCTTTCTTTCTTTCTTTCTTTCTTTCTCCTTTCTTTCTCTTTTTTTTCCTCTTCAATTTTTTCATAAGCTTTCTATAGTTTTCTGAGTCTAATTATTTCACTTCTTTAGTTATGTTTATTCCTAGTATCTTATGGTTTTTGGAGAAATTGTACGTGGAAATGATTCTTTGACAGGTATTTCCTCAATGTGGGAATAAAGTGAAAATTGCCAAAAGAAGCCTAAATAAGGTGCAAGAATAAAGATGGGGAATTTGTTGGGTGGAAATTCTGATATCATCAGTGTTAAATCCTCTGGTTGCCCAATCACTTTGCTTCTATGGCAAAATGAGAACTCTGGAAAGCAGCTCTAGTGTCTTGTTCTGGATTCATGAACTGTGAGACAGCTGAAGATCTTTGGCAATACTGATAACAGAAGGGTTATCAGAGCAAATTATAAGTTGTGTTTTCTGGGATAAATTACCTGGGTGTTTCTTTCAGAAATATTCTGGAGGTCATTTTTCATCTCTTCTTACATCCAAATAACACAAAAGCTCTAATTGCAGCTAAGAGCCACAAAGGAAAGAAAATCAGTGCTTGAGCATCAGTCACTGAGGCTGATTCCTGATGTTGAAGCCTGGAGGTCATTTTCCTTAGGAATATACAAACAAACACTTATCTTGGAAGTTAAGAATTTTAAGGACAACTGAAGCTGTTGGGGAGATGGGTGGATGAGCAAAACTGATGGGCTGGAGCAAATATACACTTTGGACTTCGAAATACAGCCTGAGAAAGATGCCAGAAGTGAAGAAAGGAAAAAAAATAATGAGAGGAAATCTAAACAGCTTTCAAGGATTGAGGGTCATTAAGAGAACTGAGGAAGAAGGGAAGTGTCAGGTGGTTGCCCTGTGGAGAGACATGCGAGAGGGTGCTGCCACCCCTTTAAGGTCTAGGTGGCTCATTATGGCCATGTTCCCAAGAAGTCAGCTAAGGGACAGTAAATCTGTCATTTCCAGATGGAAAAGATACATAGTTCTATCAGTCTCTGATTGGAGGGTCCCTCTATCCTTCTGTGGTCCCACCATAACTCCATTCCCATAGAGGCAACTATACTGAAAAGGGGTAGAACACAAATATTTTGAGACTTTGGGCAATGGGTTATAGACATATCTCCATCTGGTTTTTACCCTAAACAGAAAATGCAGCTCTTTGGTGTATAGCACAAAATGCAGCCCACACTAAGGATCGCTCATTGTGATTCCTGGTAATGGCTTCTATGAGGATATATAATGCTCACTACATGACTGGTCTCAAGGAGGACAAAGTGCTGGCTCTAATTCCCTCTACCTTAGCAAGATCGGCAGACACCCAGGGACCAAAGGACGGGTGCAAAGCATCAGGTGAAATAGAACACATTTTAATAAATGATGATCAGGGAAGTAGGTATTCACATGGAAAATATTTCAATGACTTCTTACTTCATATCACAAACAAATGTCAATTTTAAGTGTATTTTAATCTTACATATAAAAAATATACAGAATTTACCAAATAACATAAGTCACTATTGTTATACTCTTAGGGAATATTTAAAATAAGACACAAAATCTACTGACACTAAAATAAATGGATGATTTTTACTATATTAAAATATGTCAATATGGGTCACTTGGCTGGCTCAGTGGGTTAAGGTTCTGACTTTGGCTCAGGTAATGATCTCATGGTTTGTGAATTCAAGCCCTACGTCATGCTCTGTGCTGACAACTCAGAGCCTGAGCCTGTTTTGGATTCTGTATCTCCCCTTCTCTCTGTCCCTACCCCGCACATACTCTCTCTCTCTCCTTCAAAAATAAACAAACATTTTTTAAAAATTTTTAAAAAGTAAGCCAATTATATTAATGAAAAAAAAAACATAAAGAGGATGAAAGAAGCCTGAAAATGAGAAAGAGTATTTTCAACCTGTATGAAGAAAAATATGTTAAAAAAAGGAAAAAAAAACTCCTCAAGAAAGAGTTAATCCAGATATCTAATAAATAAATTAACATATATTCAACCTTTTGTCCATAGGAAAATGCATATTAAAACCAGTTAGATTTCTTCCTATAACCAACATGTTTCCATATACTAAACATTCAGAGAATAACACGTATTTGTGAGGGAAAGAAACAAAAGAAAATTATATAATGTCTTCATGTGAATATAATTTTTATACTAATTTTGGAAAATGTTTTGGCATTATCTAACTGAGGAAGCACTCTATGACCCAATAATTACACTTTTAAATGCAAAAGGTAAGTAATTGCATTTTAAAGGCAATGAGAAACAAGTATATAGATGTCTATAAAATATTGCTTAAAGTATCCCTAAGTGATAAAAATTCTAGTGTCCATCAAAATATGGATGGATTGAATAAATTTGCATATACTTATAAAGTGTAAAATTTAGGAATGTGGTGCAAGACGGTGGAGCAGCATGGATGCTCTTAGCTTGTCTCTGGCCCTAAAGACACAACTAGATCAGCACACCTCAGAAATTGTTCTGAGGCTTTTGCACGCCTTGAAAATTTATCTGAAGATTGACACAACAATCTGCAACACTTGAGCCACAGAAATCGGCAGGTAAGTGGTGCAGAGAGGTAAACAGGGGGAGAGAGAAATCCTCAGAGGGTAGGGAGTTGTTTTTGTGGAGAGACAACAGGAAAAGAGAAATGGGGGAGAGTGTGGCACATTGGGAGAGTGCAGAAAAAGCACTCTCCCTGAAAGCAGCTGGAAAGAAAACTAAAGAGTGAAAACACTTATAAGGGACTGAACAATAATATGTTCCTCAAAGCCATTGATGGGAAGAAAGGAGAGGGATTAAATACCACTAAGATTCTATGAATAGTGGAGCACAGAGTCTGAAGTTCTGGAGCCCAGTGGCTGGTGGCATTCTGGTGAAGGAAAAGGGCGAATCCCCAGGAACAGGAAGCAGGTTCCAAGGGTTGCATGTGTCACACAGGGAAAAGTGGTTCTCCCTGCATGGAGAGTATTTGGTAGAGGCCATCTAGCCTCCCCACAGGCAAAGTTCCCAGTGGACCTCAGAAAGCATCCACATTTGCTGAAATTGGGACCAAGATGTCAGAGTGAGGTGAAATCTGGCATAAGATATGTGTTGTGATTTACAACAATACCTGAACCTCTGGCACTGCCCCTTCCAAGCACGTCCTCTAGAACACAACACAAGTCCACCAACCTGCTTAGTATAGAGACTATAGAGTACTTCATAGTTTTAGTTCTAAGGGAAACTGGATGTAACTTCATTTCAGGTTTCATTCTGTTAGATGATTCATTTATTCAGGTTTCTGTTTGTTTTGTTTGTTTTTCCTTTGTTTTCTTTTGTTTGTTTGTTTGCTTCTTTCTATGATAAAATGGATTTCTCCTTTTTTTCCCATTCCTTTTCTTGGATACATATAGAGAAAAAATATTTTATTTTTTTAATCTGTGTTTTTTTAAATTTTTTTTAAATAATTTTCTTACTGGGGTGCCTAGGTGGCTTGGTCAGTTGGGCGTCCAACTTCAGCTCAGGTTGTGTTCTCATGGTTTGTGAGTTTGAGCCCTGCATCAGACTCTGTGCTGACAGCTTGGAGCCTGGAGTCTGCTTCAGATTCTGTGTCTTCTTCTCTTTCTGCCCCTCCCCAACTTGTACTCTGTCTCTCTATGTCTCTCAAATAAATAAATAAATAAATGTGAAAAAAATAATTTTTGTACTTTTTTCTGTATTTTTTAATTCTATTTCAATTTACTTAATTTCATTATATTTTATTATATACTTTTTTAATTTATAAAATTTATCTTTCCTTTTCTTTTTCTTTTCTTTCTGTAATTTTCCTTTTTTCTTTATTCTATCTAACATCCTTCAGCAAGCAGACCAAAACACACAAATGATCTATTTTCCTTTACTTGAGTTTTGTTTTGTTTTGTTTTGTTTTAACTTTTACTTTTCATTTTATAAATTTTGTCTTCTTCCAAAATGACAAAATGAAGGAATTCACCCCAAAAGAAAGAACACAAAGAAATGACAGGAGGTTAAATAACACAGATACAAGCAAGATGTTTGAACTAGAATTTAAAACCACGATCATAAAAATATAAGCAGAGGTTCTAAAAGCATAGAATCCCTTTCTGTGGAGATAAAAGAAGCAAAATCTATTCAGGATGAAATTAAAAATGCTATAACTGAGATGTAGTCTCAAATGGATGCCACGGCAGCAAGGATGGATGAACCAGAGCAGTGAATCAGTGACATAAAAGACAAACTTAGGGAGAATAAGGAAGCAGAAAAAAAGATAAACAAAGTTAAAAGAGCATGATACAAGACTTAGATAACTCCGTAACTTATTAAAAAGTAATAACATCCAAATGAATAAAGTTTAAAAAAAATAAAAAATAAATAACAAAAAAAAAGAAGGGGCACCTGTGTGGCTCAGTCAGTTAAGAGTTCAACTTCGGCTCAGGTCATGATCTCCCAGTTCATGCATTCGAGCCCCACTTTGGACTCTGTGCTGAAAGCTTGAAGCCTGGATCCTGCTTCAGATTGTGTCTCCCTATCTCTCTGTTCCTGCCCCACTCACAATCTCTTTCTCTCTGTCTCAAAAATAAATATTAAAACAAACAAACAAACAAACAAATAACATCCGAATCACAGGAGTCCCAGAAGATGAAGGGAGAGAAAGAAGAGCAGAAGGTTTATGTGAAAAAATTATAATGGAAAACTTTCCTAACCTGGGGAAGAACACAGACATCAAAATCCAAGAAGTTCAGAGAACTCCCAGTAGAATCCACAAAAACTGACCATTAGCAAGGCATGGCATAGTCAAATTCACAAAACACACAGACAAGGAAAGAATTAAGAAAGCATCAAGACAGAAACAGAAGTTCTTAATCTATAAGGGAGTCCAATCAGGTGTGCAGCAGACTTAACTACAGAAACTTGACAAGCCAGAAAGTATTGGATAGATATAATCAACCTGCTGAAATAGATAAAAAAAAATGCAGCCAAGAATTCTTAACCCAGCAAAGTTTTTATTCAAAAGAGGAAAAGAGATAGTTACCCCAGACAAACAAAAACTAAAACAAGTTGTGACCACTAAACCACCCTTGAAAGAAACTTAAAGGGGGATTCTTTTAGTTGAGAAAAGATGAAACAAAACAAAAAAGACCAAAAACAACAAAGACTAGAAAGGACCTGTTGCAGCCGTATGGCCGGAGTCACAAAAGATGAGTCTGCAAACAAAGTGCAGTCCTCATACTCGAGTTGGAATGAGACCCTTACTCTAGAATGAAGCTTCTTTTTATTAGGATAATTGCTAAAGACTATGTGCATAAAGTCAACTAAGCAAGTGTGTTAATCAGTCTAATGGTTTAGTTTTTCAAGATTGAATTTCGAGTTAATTGGTTTCTATAACACAAGGAAGGGTCAGGTGTGAAGAAGGATCTGGCCCTGGACAATGTTAATGGCTCTAGGTGTTCCTTAAGATCCTCAGCAGTGTTCAGCTGTGTAAACATGTCCGAAGGCCTTTCACATTCTCTAGCCCTTCCCTTTTGAAGTCTTTTCTTTTGATGCTTCTCTCCTGCATCTCCCACATCTCTCCCTTTTTCTTTCATTTGGTAAAGATGGAAGGCAAAAACAGAGGCTCCTGAGGCATATTCTTAGCTTCATTGCCATCCTGTTCTCCAGACTAGGTATATGCAAAGTAATAGGACAAAGATTAATATAAAAATACCAATTGCAGAAACGCTTAAGGGTTTTATATAATTCATTGGATTCAATTCTGAGATTTGATTAGTTATCTCAGATAGAGGAGCACCAGAAGTCATCTCAAGTTTATTTTTGAATGTTTCATAGATGTCCTTTTGCAATTGAGCTATATCAGCAGAGGTGTTGCCTTGATTAAGAAGGTGTCGATGCACAGGTCTCGTGATATCTTGGACTGATTTTATACATGGGGGGGTGACACAAAAGGTGGTTATGTTCCAATCACATTGAAGTTTTACCTGTTGTTGTAAACTAATCAACTGATCTCCTAGAAAAAGAAGAGCTTGTTGTAAATCAGATAATTGGCTCTCTATTTGGCTATCAATTAGCCATTGGCTGTTTCACAGCCTTTCTGACTCTTGATGCCAGTTTTGTACTATGTGAGTGGTTTGTATAGTTTGATGAAGCACAAAGCCAGCTATTGCTGCTGTAGCTGTAATAGCTATAACCCAAGTACAGCAGTTACCAGTAAAGCTACAAGCTGTTGGGTGCAATGTAAGACAGGTTTCAATATTTCATTTATTGGAAACATCTCAGGGGAGTGTTGCCAAGACCGATCCATGATTATAGGCATCCAAACCCCATTACATGCCTTAAGGATATATAAGTTTTGTTTTTCCTAGTTAAAAGAGATAGTAGAGTTGAGGCAAGTATAAAAGGAACAATTATGGCAAGTAAGAAGATTGTTATCAGGGTCCCAATGAGGCATACCTAACACAAACAGAAAAGGAAGTCTGAAACATGCTTGAATTTTATGAGTTTCATTTAATCTAAAAGAGATGGATAATTTATTTGAAACATTCATTAAGTAGCCTTTCCAAGCAGCCATACTCAATAATCCAGTACCAATTTTCCAAAGTTCTGAATGAACTGGCTCATCAGGTAAACATGGTCTGGGGGAAGTCATCCCTCCTTCCTGCCATCCAATGGGTTCAGATGTTACATCTGAAATCCTGTCATCTTGATATCAACACCATCAGAGCTCTTTTTTGGAGTATTTGGTCCAAGCAGAGCCTACAGAGGCCCAATTAATAATGCTTCCTTTGGAAGTATTAAGAAGAACTCTACCAACCTGTCCTCTACAGATCTCCCAATTAACCCATTCCTCAGGATTTATGATCTTTCTTAATTGACATCGAGGCAATTTAGGAGGGTGATTGTATGTAATTCTTTGACTTCTCATGGAGATTCCCTATAGTAAATACAATATAGAGACATTAGTCCCATTGGGTTTTTCTGCTATCCATGCCTGTGATCGAAATGTAACACACTGGTCACCTGTTCCAAAGCACCTACAGAATATTCAGGGATTACTTTTCCTTCTTCTTCTGGTTTAAGTGGGCCTCTATTATCATAAGGTCCAGGCAATCAGAGCGAATAATTTACATTAACTGGGAAGAGGGATCATCCCATGTAATTAATCTATTAAAGAGGTGGATTTGGGATATAAGCCCAATATGTGTGATTGTCTTCAGTACTCACGGTTAATGTAAAAACTGACATCATGGCAATAAACAGAGTAGTAGAACTCTTAGGTGTTTCTGTTTTTTGCAGGATCTGTTCTGCTTCTTGAGTCATCTTCATCTGTCCCCATGATGGAGGTTTGGCTTTCGTTGTTTTTTTTTTTTTTTTTTTTCTGTTCTTTTTATCTCCCATTCCAGGCTTAATTCTTCCATATCTTTCTCCAGTGGTCGAAAATTGTCGAATCTTTTTTCTCTTTGCCCATTTGTTCATATTGTGGTTTTAATCACCGGGCTGGGCGCCAGATATCCCTGTTATCTGTGGATATAAGAACAAATCCTCGACCCCACAATTTAACATACCCAGGGCACCATTTGTTATTATCATTTTTCCAAAATATTGGTTGTGAAAAGGGTCTGGTATTAGAGACCTTGTGATGTTTTTCAGCTGCGGTGATCTCTTGTTCACCTCTTAAATCCAAAAAATTAAGTGTAAAAAATGCTTTTATTAACCAACTCTTTGGATTCAAGGCCATATCCCCCTGTTTTTGTTTTCATAACATGGTTTTTAATGTACGATTGGTATGTTCAATAATGGCTTGACTTTGTGGATTATAAGGAATGCCTGTAGTATGATTGAATGCTCCATTTTTGATAAAATATAAGAAAGGTGTGAGAACTATAAGCCAGGCCATTGTCAGTTTTAAGATTCCAGGGGAGTCCTACTGTGGCAAATGCTTCTAAAAGATGTTGAATAACATGGCCATGTTTTTTGCTTGTTTGTTTTGTTTTTGTTTTTGTTTTTACTGACAAAGGTGTAGCCCATATAAAACCAGAATATGTATCTATTGATACATGTACATATGCAAGGAAACCGAATTGCAGAATATGAGTAACATCCATTTGCCATAAATCATTAGGCTGTTGACCTCTGGGATTAACCCCCTGAAAGTAGGGAGGAGTGACCATAGGCTTATAAGTGGGGAAGTGTGTGATAATTTCTCTAGCTTGGTAAGGGAAATAGAAAGTCATTTATTTAAGGCTTTAGCATTAAGATGAGTCAGACTTTGAAAATCTTGTGTTGTAATAACAGGAGCTGCCAATAAGGGATCTGCTGTAGCGTTTCTTTTTGTCAAGGAGCTGGGGAGGCCAGAATGAAATCATATATGAGTAATGTATATGGGATGGGATCAGTGTTGGAGACAATGATGGACCTGAAAAAATAAGTCAGACAATTCTGAGCCATCTGAATAAATATTAATCATTTCCAAATTTTCAATTATTTGTTTAGAATAGACTGAATCCGTTAAGATATTGATGGAGGAATGAACATCCTGAAGCAATAGAAATATGACAATGAGTTCAGCTATTTGTATTGAGGTATGTGGGGATTTTATATATTTAGAAGTAGGACCATAATATGCAGAATAACCAGATTTGTTGGCATCTGTGAAATAATTAGGTTCATTTACAGGTACTGATTGTACAATTCGAGGCATGATGAAGGAGGTGGTTTTGAAAAGTTCAATTAATCTGGATTTAGGATAATGGTTGTCTATATTATCTATATAATCTGCAACTCCATGTTGCTGTGAAATGCATTGACAATATGCCATGGATATTTTGCTTGAGACAGAGGTACTATAATTGTCTCAGGGCTGTTATTTCCTTAAGTCTTTCCTGACCCTTAAAAATTAACATTCCTATTTTGTCTAAACATGTAGATAGTTTTTAAAGGCTTTGTTGGAAAGAAACATTCATTCTATGGGGTGCCTGGGTGGCTCAGTCAGTTAGGAGTCCAACTTCAGCTCAGGTCATGATCTCGCAGTCCATGAGTTTGAGCCCCGTTTCGGGTCATGTGCTGACAGCTTGGAGCCTGGAACCTGCTTCAGATTCTATGTCTCCCTCTGTCTCTGCCCCTCCCCCACTCATGCTCTGTTTCTCTCACTCTCAAAAATGAATACATGTTAAAAAAAAAAAGGAAGAAACATTCATTCTATGATTCCATTAGCCTGCCAAAATACTCCTGTAGGAAAATGAGGTGACAGTAAAATTAAAAAGGAAACAAGTATTGAGGGGTTAACTCAAGTAAGCTGACTGGAAGCATTTTTTTATTCAATCCATTGTAATTCTTGGGATGCTTCAGGAGTTAATTCTCTAGGGCTATTTAAATTGGAATACCCTTTAAGTACATCAAAAAGATGAGCCGGTTGATAAGTAGGTATGCCTAGAGTAGGAGGTAGCCTCTTAAAGTCTCCTAATAATTTTTGGAAATCATTTAAAGTATGCAAGGTATCTCTATGAATTTGAACATTTTGAGGTATTATTGAATTTTGTACTAATTTTTGACCTAAATAGAAAAAGGGATCTTCAAATTGAATTTTGTCTTCTGCAATAATAAGGCCATATTTTGAGAGGGTTGCCTTAGCTGCTGAAAACAGTGCATGTAAATCATGTCATTCAGGTAAATCTAATAGGATGTCATGTATGTAATGGATAATCTTAGTATGAGGAAGTTGAGATCATAAATATTGGAGAGGTTCTGCAACAAAAAGCTGACAAAGAGAGGGACTATTTAACATTCCTTGGGGTAAAACTCTCCATTGAAATCTGCTTATGTGCTCATCATGATTAATTACAGGAATGGAGAACGTAAATCTTTCTGAATCTTAGGGTTTAAGGTAATGGAGAAAAAACAATCCTTACAATCAATGATTATAACTTTCTAATCTTGAGGGATAGCAGCAGGCATCAGAAGGCCAGTATGTAGAGCCCCCATGAGTTGCATGATTTTATTTATGGCTCAGAGATCAGTCAGGAAATTTTCCATTTTCCAGATTTTTTTTTTATAACAAAAAACAGAGAATTCCAGGGACTAGTTGAAGTTTCAATATGTCCCTCTTCTAATTGTTCAGAAACTAAAGATTTTAAAGTTGCCAGTTTTTCTTGAGAAAGTGACTACTGCTCTCTTCATATGGGCTCATCAATAAGCCATTTTAAAGGCAGCACATATTTTTGTTCTTTGGCAGTGGCCACTAGGATAAATTTGGATATCCTGGCCCTGCGGCTTTATATTTGGGGAAAATATTGAGGGGTGTTTTAATGCCTTGTTGATTTTTATCTAATCCCTTCAGTGGGTCATATCCCATGGCACACATTATATTTTTATTTTGAGTAGATGTGAATGGGATATTAATATATGCATCCCATTGTTGAAGTAAATCTCTACGCCATAGATTAATGGCAATGTTAGTCACATAGGGTTTAAGAGTCGCTATCTGATCCTGGGGCCCTTTACATCTCATAATCTATTAACCTCTTTTTATTCCCCTCTAAGGAGCCAAGTCCTATAAAAATTACAGGTATGTTTTCAACAGGCCACAATGAAGGCTAAAACTTTTCGGATATGATGGTAACGTCAGCTGCAGTGTTTATTAATCTGATGAAAGATTTATTATTAATTTTAAGATGTATTTTGGGGCAAGGATTTTTCAAAAAGTTCACCAATATAATTTTCCAGCATTGTCAAAACCTCCAGTTCTGATAACGGGATTGCTTTGGCCCTCTATATTAGGACGAATAAGTAATTGAGCAATTTTATCTCCTGGTTGAATAGTATAAGGATTATCAGCCGATACCATAACTTGAATTTCATTTTCACAATCATAATCAAAAACATCAGAATGCATACGAATACCTTTAAGTGTAAGTCTACTCCGTCCAAAAATAAGGCCTATTGTGCATTTTCCCAAAGGCCCATATTTAATAATTAGTGTTTTAGCTTTTTACCTCATTAGATATCCAATGAATTTATCTCAATTTATCATGCAAACAAAACTTAAATGTTTTAGATTACCAAAGACTTTGAAAGCTATCTTAACAATTATCCATGAAAACTATGAGGCAAACAAAGTTAACCATTACTTTAAGTCATCCTTCTGTTAACAGATTGGAAGAGAGATAATGTGAGTTTATTTGACCTTTGATAAATCTTAGTAGAATAAAGATTTATATTTAATGTTAATAACATTAAAGACAGATTTAATAAACTTAATTAGTTTAAATATTAAATATGTTTTATTTATTATTTACATCTTGGAAAGTTTGTTATAACCTTAGGATGTTATTTAAAGCATATCTTAAATAGGATTATAAAATGTTATAAATCTTAAAATTGTATTTATTTAACCAATGTGTCAATAAAAGATTCTAAAGGCGAATCCATAGCATTATATAATTTTTAGCAAAACTTAGCTCCTTTAACACTTAGAAGTTTTACTTAAGAAATCAAAGACCTGATAAAGATGAAACCTAAAGCTTTTTTTTTTTTTGGCAAAGAGAAAAGAAAAACAAACAACAACTTTGTTTACATTGTCTTAGCAGAACCGTCCAAGAAAGCTTTGTTTTTTGAACTGAGAGAAAAGTGGAATTGTAACCTTATACCAGTATATTTTTAAAATTCCATTCATCTCAACCTAGTAGAATAACATTTTATAATTTAAGAGATACACCTATCTTAATAATATTTTATCTGTGTCTCCTTAAAAGTTTACCATTGTTAATTTTTTCCCGTGGAACCAGTAAGAAAATTTGAACTTTAAGGAGTTTGTTGTTGTTGTTTTTTAACTTTTTACAGTGTACATTCTTACCTCAAAGAAGAGGTTAGTTGTCATTGTCAAGAGGCCTGAAGGCAGAGAGGCACAAAGGGAAGAGAAAAGAGTTTACATGGTCCTAAAGTCTGTCAACTCAAATAGATGAGTAGATACCAATTTTTGTTTTGTTTTGTTTTGTATTATTTATTTTGTCTTGTTTTGGTTTTCCATTAGTGGAATTAGGCATTCTATGCTGAGCCAGAGAAGACAGGGAGGTTCCCCCAAAACAAAAGGAGTTTTGGCAGTTGCTTGGGAATATTCCTTAAAATCTCTATCCTGAGGTAGACTAGCCAGAGACAATTGGCTCTAGTCATCATTTGTGGGTGGCAGCAGAGGCCATTCTGATAAAGTATTTTCCTCAGGTTCTATATCCTTGATTCCCTCATCCTCAAAATTATCAGATGTAAAATATGAGTGATCTTCTTCTTCTTGATGAGTTTTTAATTTAGAGGAACTTATATTTTGTTCTGAGTCAGACTGTAAAGGGTGTAAAGCCATCTCAATTAAAGAGCATAAAGACCAAACTTTTAAAGAAATGATATCTCCATTTTGATGAGTATGTCTAAGCGTTTCCATAATTAATCCCCATTGTTTAAGGTTTAAAAGATTTTTTTCCAGAAGGATTAAACCAATAGCAACGTTTTTTAACCAAGTACCAGAGCTCATCAAAATTCCCCTTTTCACTTTTACTCCTGAATTTTGCAATAAAATATGAAGTAACTTATAGTAAGCTTCATGATAATGAGACTGGGAGTTTCTCATACTTCACTATCCCAAAGCCGGGACTTAACTGTTCTACCATTCTGTGTTGGTCCTCTGTGACTGTAAACCAAAGTAGTCATCAAGACTGCCATGCCTTATCCTATCAACTATGCCAAATGTTTCAGGGACTATGGCCAGATTCACAAAAGATGAGTCCACAAAGTGCAGTTAAGTGAAGGTCCTCATACTCAAGTTGGAATGAGGCCCGGACTCCAGAATGAAGCTTCTTTATATTAGGATCATTGCTAAAGGTTACGTGCATTAAGTCAGCTTAGCAAGTGTGTTAATCAATCTAATAGTTTAGCTTTTCAAGGTTGAATTCACATCATCTGTGAAGTGAAAGTTTGACTTCTTCTTTGCCAATTTTGATGCATTTGATTTCATTTTGTTGCCTGATTGCTGATGCTAGGACTTCCAACACTATGTTAAACAACAGTGGTGAAAGTGGACATCCCTTGTCATGTTCCTGATCTCAGGGGGAAAGCTCTCAGTTTTTCTCCATTGAGGATGATATTAGCTGTGGGCTTTTCATAAATGGCTTTTAGGATGTTTAGGTTCCTTCTATCCTGAATTTCTTGAGGATTTTTATTAAGAAAGGATACTGTCTTTTGTCAAAGGCTTTTTCTGTATCTATTGACAGGACAATATGGTCCTTATCCTTTATTTTATTAATGTGTATGTATCACATTTATTGACTTGCAAATATTGAACCAGCCCTGCAGGCCAGGAATGGATTGGATCCCATTTCATCATGATGAATAATTCTTCTAATATGCTGCTGAATTCCATTTGCTAGTATCTTGTTGATAATTTTTGCATCCAAGTTCATCAGGGATATTAGCCTGTAGTTCTCCTTTTTTTGGGGGGGGCACTGTCTGGTTTAGGAATTAAACTAATGTTGGCTTCATAGAATGAGTCTAGAAGTTTTCCTTCCATTTCTGTTTTTTGAAGCAGCTTGAGAAGGATAGGTATTAAATCTGATTTAAAGTTCTGGTAGAATTCCCTAGGGAAGCCATCTGGTCCATGATTCTTATTTTTGGGGAGATTTTTGATAACTGATTCAATTTCTTCACTACTCTTAGATCTGCTCAAATGTTCTATTTCTTCCCATTTACGTTTAGGTAGTGTGTGGGTGTCTATGAATTTACCCATATGTTCCAGGTTGTCCCGTTTGTTGGCATATAATTTTTCATAGTATTCCCTGATAATTGCTGGTATTTCTGAGGGATTGGTTTTAATAAATCCATTTTCATTCATGATTTCATATATTTGGGTCCTCTCTCTTTTCTCTGTGAGAAGTCTGGGTAAAAGTTTATCAATTTTGCTTATTTTTTCAAAAAACCAACTCTTTGTTTCATTGATCTGTTCTACTGTTTTATTTTTGTTTGTTTGTTTTGATTCTATATTATTTATTTATGTTCTCATCTTTTAATTTTTCTAATTCTGCTGGGTTTGTGGTGTCTTTATTGTTCTGCTTTTAGTTCTTTAGGTGTGTTGTTAGATTTTCTATTTGGGATTTTTCTTTTTCCTTGAGATAGGCCGTGATTGCAATGTATTTTCTTCTTAGAGCTAACTTTGCTGCATCCCAAAGGTTTTGCATTGTTGTGTTTTCATTTTCATTTGTTTCCATACATTTTTAAATTTCTTCTCTAATAGCCTAGTTGACCCATTCATTCTTTAGTGGGATGTTTTTGTTTGTTTGTTTGGTTGGTTGGTTGGTTTACCTCCATGCTTTTGGAGGTTTTCCAGACTTTTTCCTATGGATTATTTCAAGTTTCATAGCACTGTGATCTGAAAGAGTGCATGTTATGATCTCAATTCTTTTATATTTGTTGAGGGCTGTTTTGTGACCCAGTTTTTGATCTATCTTGGAGAATGCTCCATATGCACTTGAGAAGGAAGTATATTCTGCTGATTTAGGATGTAGAGTTCTAAATATATCCGTGAAGTCCATCTGGCCCAGTGTATCATTCAAGGCCATTGTTTGCTTACTGATTTTCTGTCTAGATGTTTTGTCCAATGTTGTAAGTGGGGTATTAAAGTCACCTGCAATTACAGCATTCCTACCAATAAGATTGCTTATGTTTGTGATTAATTGTTTTACATATTTTGGTCCTACCAATTTTGGCGCATAGACATTTATAATTGTTATCTCCTCCTGATAGATAGACCCTGTAATCATTATATAATGCCCTTCTTCATATCTTCTTATAGCTTTTAACTTAGTCTAGTTTGTCTGATATAAATATGGCTACTCCATCTTTCTTTTGACTTCCAGTAACGTGATAGATAGCTCTCCATCCCCTCAATTTTCATCTGAAGGTGTCCTTGGGTGTAAAATGGGTCTCTTGTAGACAGCAAATAGATGGGTCTTGTATTTTTATCCTTTCTGATACCTTATGTGTTTTGATTGGAGCATTTAGTCCATTTACATTCAGTGTTATTATTGAAATATATGGATTTAGAGTCATTGTGTTATCTGCAGGTTTCATGTTAGTAGTGATATCTCTCGTCCTTTGTGGGCCTTACCACATTTCACTCACAGAGTCCCCCATATGATCTCTTGTTGGGCTGGTTTAGTGGTGATTTCCTTTAGTTTTTGTTTGTTTGGGAAAACCTTTATTTCTCCTTCTATTCTGAGTGACAGGCTTGCTGCATAAAGGATTCTTGTCTGCATATTTTCTCTGTTCATCACATTGAAGCTTTCCTGACATTCTTTCTGGCCTGCCAAGTTTCAGTAGACAGGTCTGCTACTACCCTTAGGTATCTACCTTAGTACATTAATACCCATTTGTCTCTAGCTGCTTTCAGAATTCTCTCTTTATCCTTGTATTTTGCCAGTTTCACTATGATATTATGTGCAGAAGATCGATTCAAGTGACTTCTGAAGGGAGTTCTCTGTACCTCTTGGATTTCAATGTCTGTTACCTTCCCCAGATTAGGGAAGTTCTCAGCTATGATTTGTTCAAGTACACCTTCAGCTCCTTTCACTCTCTTTTCTTCTCTGGAACTCCTATGGTATGGTTATTGTTCCATTTGATAAATCACTTAGTTCTCTAATTCTCCCCTCATGACCCAGGATTTTTTTTTATCTCTCTTTTTCTCAGCTTCTTCTTTTTCCATAATTTTATCTTCTATTTCACCTATTCTCCTGTCTGCCTCTTCAATCCACACTGTGGCCACCTCCATTTTATTTTCCACCTCATTTATAGCATTTTTTAATTCATCATGACTAGTTTTTAGTTCTTTGACTCTGCAGCAATCTCTGCTGTCTTCTATGCCTTTTTCAAGCCCAGAGATTTATCTTATGACTATTATTCTAAATTCTTCTTCATATATATACATATATATATATATATATGTATATATATATAGTTGTTTATATCTCTTTTGATCCATTCTTTAGCTGTCATTTCTTCCTGGTATCTTCTGAGAAGAATACTTCCATTTTATCATTTTGGCTAGTTTTCTGTCCCTTGTGTTTTAAAAGCTTGTTATGTTCTCTGAACCTGAGATCACTGCTGTATCAAGTGTGGGGGGTGTTATATACTATACAGAGACTGACTGTTCAGTAAGTGCTTTTTGGAGAGTGTTACTTGCTCTCTGTTGTTGTGACATTGTTTAATTTATTTCTCCAACCACTGTGATGTAAACAGAAAACAGAAAACCATGCACACACACACACACACACACACACACTCAAAAAAACAAAAACAAAAACAAAACCCTAAAGAACACCGTGGAGGTGACACTCATGGAGGAGCACATACAAAGAGAGAAATGATGGTAGAGGGGGTAGAAAAAAATAAACACTGACCAGGCAGAGAGACTATAAGACTTAATCCAGGAAGACAGAAAAGAAAGTAAAGAAGGAGGTGGGGGAAAAAGAAAAGAAGATAAATTTGCCCATTTAAAGAAACTATAAGGCTTGATTATTACAGAGAGACAGAAAGTAAAGAAGAAGGTATACAACATGTATCAAGAGAATGTTTTAAATATGTCTTTTCAAACAAACCAACTTCCAGAGTAAGCAGACTAGAGGAGGGAAAAGATAAGAAGGAGAAAAGTAAGGAGGAATGTATCTATATAAGAAGAATTGTCTGAGAATTAATCCTGGCAATGCAGCAGCACTGGTCTGGAGGGTGGGCCATCTGGTTCTTCAGTGTCTATCCTGTTCCAGTAGATATGCAGTTAATAGGGCATAGGGGTGTGGTTTGGTGTAGGTGGGTCCCACCTCTACTGTGGGGCCAGCAGTCCAATCCCTGAGGCCCTGCCTTGGTGGTAGTGAGGAGAGAAATGGAGACACTCCAGTCTCCATGGGGTGGGAATGGGAGGGTGGACCTTGAGGAATATACCAACATCCTCCCCAAAAGAGTCTGCATTTGAGTATCTAAGCACACAGATGACTGTCATGTGAGACCAGTTTTTCTCCTTCCCTTCCACAAACCCACACTCTGTTCTATCATCAGTTCTCTTTCTTGGAGGAACCAAAAGCTTCAAGGGAGGTGAACAGAGGTAGCAGACCCGAGGCTGAGGGACAAGGGGCATAGCATGGCCTAGAGAGATTAATACTCAAAATACACAGGGGAAAAATAATTTTACAAACTTTACATAAAAGGATAATTGTGAGATTTAATGAGATTTGTATCTTACATAAAAGTAATGGTTTCAAAGTTATTTTACAAACCAGTTATAAAGGCACCTATATTCACATATGTGTACTATGTGTACATATGTGTACACATATGTGTACTATATTCACATTTGGCCAAATGTTTAATAAATAACTATTTTGATAATGTACTTATTTAAATGAATTAGGTAACATCCAGGAAACATTCTGTATTATTGTTTCCTTAAGAAACTTCTCGGGGTGTCTGGGTGGCTCAGTCCGTTTTGCATCTCACTAAGTCTCAGTTCATGATCATAGTATTTGTGAGTGAGCCCTGATTCAGGCTCTGTACTGACAGCTTGAGCCTGTAGCCTGCTTCAGATTCTGTCTCCCTCTCACTCTGCCCCTTCCTTGCTTGCACTCACTCTCTCTTTCTGTCTTCCTCTCTGTCTCAAAAATAAATCAACACTAGAACACTTTTAAAAAATAAAGAAACTTCTCATGACAGGCCCTGGGAAGACATTTGCTAACTCTTCTTTGAAGTAGTCAAAAAAAGGTTAGTTTGATGTAGATGAGTGTAAAATCCATGGGAATTGCATTTGACCCTATGTCTGCAAGCATGTAGGTAGAGTTCATTCTGGAGGACAAATCAGAAATAATTTCAGATTAAGTTAAGATATATGTGGGAGGTTTTCAAGACTGTATGACTAAACAGAATATGGTCTGGAACATTTTATTGTGTATATCAGGAAACCACCTCCTTATTTCTAAAACTCCAAAACACATGTCTTGAGTTATTATGGTTGTTCACATAAAGTGTCCATTTCTTGAGCTGGGTATGCTAAAGATACCACCTTGTTAATCCAAGGTAAGATAAAGAATAAAAACCTCATGAGGAAATCTTCCATTGTCAGAATTTTTTTCTTCTTTTTTGACTTCTCAGCTTCCTGTATTATAAACGATCATGTGCTACAATGAGGTTCTGTAGACCAGTTTAATATTGCCCTCTTATCCTAGAAAGAATGGGTACATCCTGGGCACCTATTTTCTCTACTTTCAGACCTCATGCAAAAGAGACCTTTTGTGACATCCTTTTTTATATCCATATGCATGCATTTACAAGCAAAATGGTATTTTTTAGTTTGTGTTATTTATTACTGTTATTATTATTCAGTAAATAAATATCTCTTTCCATGTCAGAGAAATATACTGGATCACCAAGTTTCTGGGTCTATGTTTTCAAATGGGGACCAGGTTCTGAGACAGATTTTCCATGAATAGGGATAGAAAGACACTTTCTAACATATTTTTGTTTTGTTTATGTAGGGAAAACAGAAGAAGTGAATGGTAAGGGTTATTTATTTTTATACATTCCACACTTGATGATCTTTCATCATAATTAAGAAATAAAATGCTGGGGCGCCTGGGTGGCTCAGTCGGTTGAGCGTCCGACTTCGGCTCAGGTCATGGTCTCACAGTCTGTGGGTTCGAGCCCCACATCGGGCTCTGTGCTGACAGCTCAGAGCCTGGAGCCTGTTTCAGATTCTGTGTCTCCCTCTTTCTCTGACCCTCCCCTGTTCATGCTCTCTCCCTGTCTCAAAAATAAATAAATGCTAAAAAAAATTTAAAAAAAAGAAATAAAATGCTGACACCCCATTTATGACCCAGTCATGTTTAGAAGCAACTAAAATACCTTTCTGCTACTTTTCAAAAAGTGAACATAAGTATTTGTAAGACAAGGAATGATGTAGGCATAAATGAAGAAGAACAAGATGCATCACCTGGTGGTGTTGAGGGTTGGGACTCATGTCTTACATCTGTCCCATTCAGTGAGGGCAGTCAGCTTTTGTGCATATAGTAATTAACTACTTATTTTATACTCAGTGCTTAAGAAACACTGAAAAGAACTCTCCTTGTAGTTGCTGTCTTCATGCAGATGCAAATTCCACATTTAAATAATAAATGTAAAACAAATATTCTGGTAGTGTTATCCAAGGATTCATGATTCTATGAGCACATACAGTAGTGAGATTGGATTTGCTCATTCGGTTGTGGATTTGCTGAAAATAGCAGCAATGAAGATGATGGTAGTGGTATTAAAGAGGACATGTAGGTAGGTAAAAGGGAGGAATAGAGTGTGTAAAACACAAAGCACAACATGCATTAAACTCTGGCTGGGAAGTGAGCCCATGATACTATTAGAGGACACAGTATTATCCAGGTGACTCTGGTTCAGACAACCCAGACAAGGCTATAGGTAAGCAAATGTTGGGAAATACAAAGTCACTTTACCATTCTAAGAATTCTGAATGCTATCCAGGAAACAATTTTGAATATTATCCAAGAAACTCAGTAAAACATATAAATGTTAAACAAAAAAGGTGTGCAGTGACAATATTTTCATTTCAAAAATGTTATTTTCTTTTTTTTTTAATTAACATTTATTTCTAAGAGATGGAGAGAGACAGAGCATGAACAGGAAGTGGGGGCAGAGAGAGGCATAGAATCCAAAGCAGGCTCCAGGCTCTGAGCTGTCAGCACAGAGCCCAGCATAGGGGTGCTCGATCCACAAACCACAAGATCATGACCTGAGCCGAAGTTAGAAGCTTAACCGACTGAGTCACCCAGCCGTCCCCCCTACAAATGTTATTTTCTTGTTTTTTACTTGGTAAGTAAAGTTTCTCCATGAGTATAGAAATGTGTTAAGAAAAATATATTAAGAAATATATTCTTAATATTTTTTAATAAATATTTCTTAATAAAAATATATTAAGAAAAAACAAAGAAGAAGAAATGTAAAGATATTTCAAAGCAATCTCTCACTACATCTCATTATTTCAGAAAGGTTAAAACTCCAGGGAGGAGAAGGTGAGTAATGAAAATGGCCACTCTAGCCCTGACTCATGCACTTTTCTTTTAGTCATGCATCTCTTTGCTGTTTTATTCACTGTTAAATCTTGAATTCAAAACTATACTTTTATTTTATTTATTTTTTTTAATTTTAAGTGAAGTTTCTTCAACAGTATGCAGGTAACTAGAGACTGAAGTATTTGGATAATGATATTTATTTTTAACAAGCACTCTGGGTCACTGGAGACAACGCACTCACAAACTAAAAAAAAAAAGAGAGGTTAGAGTGGGAGAGAGCTAAAGCATAAGAGACTCTTAAAAACTGAAAACAAACTGAGGGTTGATGGGGTGGGAGGGAAAGGAGGGTGGGTGATGGGTATTGAGGAGGGCACCTTTTGGGATGAGCACTGGGTGTTGTATGGAAACCAATTTGACAATAAATTTCATATATTGAAAAAAATAAAATTAAATTAAAAAAATAAAAAGAACCACACAAACTCACACAGAGCACACAAACACACCCCCTTTTTTCTCCAAAATTTCCATTTTGTCATGTCTATTCTTGGGTAGTTTATTGCGATAACTCCTTACATATCGCAAATGGTGCTGCTCTCTGAAGTTCAGTGATGGACAGAAGCAGAATATTATAGTCCAAAATGATACTATCAAACATCTTTTTAGAACCAGAAATGAATTGGGGAATGGTTTAGCGGGAAGCAGACAGGGAATGGGGTAAAGGCAGGCTGCCACTTAACTATGTTAGAATGGAGACTAATGACACTATGACACTAGTTGCTTATGGATCTCAATCAGTGGCCCTTCATTTAATTTGTCAAATGGAGGGGCGCCTGGGTAGCTCAGTCGGTTAAGCATCTGATTTCAGCTCAGGTCATGATCTCGCTGTCCGAGAGTTCGAGCCCTGGGTCAGGCTCTGGGTTGATGGCTCAGAGCCTGGAGCCTGCTTCTGATTCTGTGTCTCCCTCTCTTTCTTCCCCTCACCCACTCATGCTCTGTCTCTGTCTCAAAAATAAAAATTAAAAAGTTAAAAAAAATAAAAAAAAATTTTAATTTGTCAAATGGAAAACTCCTACCTTCTTAGGATATCTTTTGACTTCCAAAAAATTGTGAAACTTATGAGCTTTGTTTACCATTAGGAACCATAACATTTTTGTTATATTTTACACTTTTGTTGTATTTCAAATAAAATATTTTCATTTGATTTTCACAAATACACTGTGAAGAAGAAAGGTCAGGTATTAATATACTGTTCCACAAAATAATGCATGGTAAGTATTCTTAGGAGATTTCTCAGTTTATATTACTAATTGGTATAATATTCACATTCATTAGACAACTTTAGAAGCACATTTACCAATTGAAAAAAGTACAGTCTAGATATCAGATATTACTTTGTAAAAATGCCCGTTAGCAACTGAGTTGCAATGTCTTTAAATTCACATAATACTATATTTACAGTGCTAATATATGGTTTTAGTTATTTTTATATTAATACTAGTGGAACTATATTTGTGGTTATAGTAAATAAGTAAATTTATTTTTAAGTAAATAAATTATAAGTAATAAATAATAAAGTAATAAAGTAAATAAATTTTTAAGGAAATAAATTTTATTTATAGTAAATAAGTAAAAATTTATTTTTACCTACAACTATGGAACTTCTTTCACAGCAAAAGTACTTTTAGCCTATATTAACAGAATCCTGGGTAATTGGGTAAATATCTGGATGATTTTACCTCTGACTTGTGTGCTTATGTTTTCACCATTTTAAAAATTATTTTTGGATTCATGTATCTATGAAAATATGTACCCATGTGAAGCCACTTTTAAGAAAAGTAATTCAGTAAATCTGCTTAAATTTCAAAGAATGATTTAAAGCAAATTTTAAATTACCAAAGCATTTAGATTTCAAGAAAAAATATATAATTGTTTCTCATTAATTTGTAAGTTGAATAAGATGGACTTGGACTTGAATCCAAACATTGACAGATATTAGTAATCATAGTTGGACAAACCTCTCCAAATCTTTGTTTTCACAATTACAAAATAAAAAAAATTCCCATCTCATTGATTTGTTATGAGAATTATTTATAAATGCTCTTCACACAGCCTGAGGCACATATAAGTGTTCAGTGTACCACTGGTCATATTCATAAAATATTTTGACAAGAATATATCTGCATGTTTATATACTCATTTTTTTCCATTCTGCATAAATCCTCAGTTTCAACTTAAGTGTGTAATTTGATAAATGGAGTGGTATAAAAAGCATGAGCTGAGGGAAAGTAGCAGCTACATTTGAAGAAACTACAGAAAAATTCTAGATAGAAGAAGGGCCCTTTTATATTGTGTTAATTGTTTTTTATTATTGATCATGCTAAGACTGACATGTTCTTCCATAGTAAATAATACCTTGGATCCTGGCATAGTTCACCGTCCAAATGTCTGAAGACAACAGAAGTGTGAAAGAAGTTGATATCTCTTGGGAACTACCCAAAAGAAGGAATCCATTGGATAAGCTATTCTGGGTTTTAGGTCAGCATTTTTCTTTTCTTTTCTTTTCTTTTCTTTTCTTTTCTTTTCTTTTCTTCTCTTCTCTTCTTTTCTCTTTTCTTTTCTTTTCTTTCTTTTTCCTTGAAGGTAGACACTACTGGGAAGTGAGTATGAAAAATAAATTAAACTGGACTCTAGGTATTTGTAAGGATTCTGTCAGCAGACAGGGAGAACTACGCTGCCACCAGAGACTGTACTCTGGACACTATGCTTTAATAGAAGTAATGGCTACAAAGCACTTGAAAATCCATGGATAACACTTGACCTTGAGGAATCTCTGGAAATTATTGGTATCTTCCTGGATTATGAGGCTGAGAGAGTCCTTTTTAATGTGACAATTAAAGGAAAGTGTTCTTTGTGACTGAGGAAAAATTGCCCTACTTTAAATCGACTGAAATTTGGGATTTGTATATCTAATGTATTAATATTATAATTCAGATATATAAATATTTTATTTTAGAATTCAAATGATGTGCTTCTTCCTTCAAATAAATCTAAAAAAACTCTTTGATGTCATAAATTATACCTTTTTATCATTTCAATCCCCTATATGCCTATTTGTTAATTGACAATAATTGCTTGATTGGAATTACATGCTGTAGAATTTATTTGATGACAATTCAAATCTACAGAACATAAATAAAATATCCAAATAAAGTACATATTTGTGCAAGTTGTGAAGGAAAGTTAATTCTCAGTTGATCCCTGATAGGTATGATTTCTCCTTCCTTCATGGTTTGAGATGGAAGAAAATATGGGCTCTACTCTTCATCACCAGGAAATTGGTAGGAGCCCACACTCTATTAATATGGCCCAAACCTAAGGAATAATGATGGCTTTGAAAAAGAGAGTTCTAAACCTGTAGTGTGTACAGTACACTCCAAAAAATATCTTCAAGTGAATATGTCTTCCAGTCACTCATTTCTTCACCATTTTACCTTCGTGTTGTTTTGAAGTTTCAAAGACAATCTTCAACTTAATTTAATATAACAGTATCATTGATTCATCTACTCAACAAAAGCTTTTTAGGTACTAGATATATATTTGTTTTAGATATCCATTATCTACAGCGCTGCAGATTGTCTACCTGTAACTGCAACTATGTACCTAGTACTGACAGTAAACAGGAAAACACTGGCAAATAGTTACTAATTTCAAAATGCTGTGTGGGAAAATCAAGGTATCCAGATAAAGAATGATAGTGAGTGGATTCACTTTAATCTCACCATCAGGAAAACCGTTACTTGGAGGGTGATGAATTAAAGGTGATATCTTGCACATGCATAAGTGGAAATGATTTTGTTCAAAACAACAGGCAAAATACAGAAAGAGTGGGCCTGGGTGAGAAAGTAGAAGAAGATCTATAGGGCTCAGATGAAATTGGGGCAGAATGCTTTTAAATTAGGCTGCAGAAGTAAGTAGCTGAAACAACGTGACAGGCTGAACTGAAATGGATTTTCTTTCTACTACTAAGAGATTATTTGGGTTTATTTTAATAAAATATTTAATATATAAGTAAATAAATGTTAAAATGAAATATTTGAGCAAAACAAAATAATAGGAGAACTATTCCAAATTGACACCAACTCTATCACCATAGGGCGTTTTAAAGGAGATGGCCTAAATCTGGTTACATGAATATGACTGCTCATGGCTTGGAAAATATATGGAGTCAAAAGAGAACATGAAGGTTTTAGGAAAGATCTGTAGTTGTATTTTGAATTATTGTCCCAGAAAAACAGAGATGGTATGGTTGTCTGACCCTCACTTAAAACATATGGGAAAGAGTTAAGAGGTTAGTCTGTCTCCTGAAATTTAAAGAACACAGTGGACCTATCTTTGCCTTCTTCCTGGGATATTGAAATTGACAGAAGGGCCAGGAGATACTCGGTAGCAGGATGCAGGAGTGCTGCATTTTATGACATGTGCCCTGAGCATATCTGGGTAAGGATATTATGTTTCCAAAGGCTAGAATATGGTCCATGCATCCTCTGGGATGCTGCCTGCAAAAGTAAATACATATCATTGGAAATTAGATTATGTATCGAAGGATGCCTGGTGCCTGAGATAGAAATCTTGAAAAGCCAAAATATAGGCCTATTTCACTTTCTTCAAGGTAACAGGAGGAAAAACAGTTTCTCAGATATTTGGTGTTTTTAAAGTACCAAAGAGAGGGAAATGAGCTTGAAATACCTTTTAAATGTAACCCATTACAACAATGATCACGAAAACTTTCTCACTCTTGTTATAAAACAATAATAATAGTAATAGTAATAATAATAAGTGTACCTAATTTCAACAATAATTATAAGTGTTGTCATTTATATTACCTCACTCAGACACTTCACAGTTCCCGACAATGTGTATTTTCCCTTACTGCAGTGAGTAATATACCCACCTCGCTCAATTACAGGTGTTTTCCTGGTAACCTTTAGCTAGAGGGCATTGATAAATGCTAAAGGGTAAAGGCATCTATCATATGGATGCATCTTTCCACTAACAATAAACTTTCTTGTAGAATAAGATTTAGAAAATGGAAAATTCAGGGCAAAGAGGAAATTCATGACAAAAATAATTTTCCAAACATAACTATTCCAGTTATACAAGACACAATACAATTTCATTGTGCTGAAAGGCCTGAAATTCTGTTTTAATTAAAAATAAGAAAATGAGAAAAGAGTAAATGACAGAGTTGTAGGGTGACTCCTCTAAGCCTGCCTAGTCCTTCAAACACACCTAGATAAATAACAAATCATTCTGGACATCCAAGAAATCAATATCAAGACTGAGAGAACAAAACAAGAGCATATCTACAAGTAAAAGAAAACCAACTCTTGGAAGGTAAGAACTGCAGAGGGTTGATATGGGGAGGAAAGAACTGTGAGTGCTCCAAAAGGGAAGCATCCTTGACTACAGAGAGAGGAATCAGCCAGTAAGCATGAGAGAGAGAGAAAGAGAAAGAGTGAAGCAGCAAGCAGGGAATTGCAGAAGGAAATCTCGTCCCATAATCCATGGACTGGGAAAAGGAGAGGGGCTATTTCAAGTCATTATAAGCAGCAGAGCACAGTCTGCAGTTTTAGAAGTACATGCCATCGCCCAAGGTCATGTCTGTTCGGTTTAGCAGTGTTCCTGTGGTGAAGAAGGGTAGAGACATGGGACTGGGCAGCATGGTCTAAGGATCACTTGGCATAAATAGTTCCTCTTTTAGAAGTGTATTTTGGAGTTGGGCCATAGCTTCTCTGGGCCAAACGAACTGGTGGTGTCAATGTGTTGCCTTGTTCATTAGAATAGGGACAGGGACACTAGCTGAAGATAACAAACTTGGTTCTGTATTTTTGCTGAGTATTACCATAAACTTTGAACCATTATGTAGTTGTGCAAGCACTTTTGTGGGATGAACGAGCAAATCACAAAAACACAGTGGAATCCTCCTCCATAGGAGCCGTGCAAGTTCATGATATATGGGTTCATAAAATTTGGAGTTTTGAAACCCAGCCACATGTCTGATATGTGACACAGCAGTACTGTGCCTCCTGACAGGCAGACAGCTCAGACACAGACAAGGTGAAGGCAGGGATCTGACAGACTTTGGGGACACAAGACTGGGGATTACTATTCTGTGAGGGCTTAGTAAAGAGTAGTTGGTACAAACTACCCACTCCAGGGAGAATAAAGTGGGAGGTTGAGACCCCCCAGCTCATCACACTGACCAACTTCAGTGAGCAACACAGCACCCCAAAGTGGAGACCAGAGCTCTTTACACCAACTCCTCCCTGACCCCTGCTGGTGAATCTCCAGTAGAACATGTACTCCTGAGAGTCATTCCAGCAGGACCCTTCCCAAAAGACCAGCACAGACTCCTCACACCAAGCCTACTGATCATAGAATGTCCCAAAGCTTCAGTGGAAGGGAAGTAAGATCTAGCTTCTATTTATTTTATTTTATTTTATTTTATTTTATTTTATTTTATTTTATTTTATTATTATTTTTTTGTTTTGTTCTATTCTATTCTATTCTATTCTATCCTATCCTATATTATTTTGATCTAGCTTCTTTTAACAAGAAGACCAAAACACACATAGTTAAAACTTGCCACACAATGGACAATGGCCAAACACTCTCCAACTGCAGGCAAGGAGAAACTCTTCAGAGTACTGAATTGGGAGTGTGCATAAACAAAACACCAACAGTAGAGTACATATAGAGCCCCCCTCCATTTTTTATGGACCTCTTCTTAATATAGTCATTGCTCTCAGGATCAGGAATATGACAGGCTTCCCAACAATCAGACACACACACACACACACACACACACACACACACACACATACACACACGCACACACATGACAAAAACAAACAAACAAACAAACAAACAAACAAAAAACCCACAGTGATATAGACGAAATTAAATGATGGAAGAATACACCTCAAAAGAAAGAACAGGAAGAAGGGATGACAAGGGATTTAATAAATACAGATAAAAGCATGATGTCTGAAACAGAATTAAGAAAAAAAATTAAGATATAAAAGAATAGAAAACACTAAACAATCCCTAAAGAGATAACTAACACTAAGGAGAAAACAACTAAAAACTGGTGAACCTGAAATTAAAAATTCTATAACTGAAATGTAAATCTGACTGGATGGCGTGACAGCAAGGATGGTTGAAGGAGAAAAATAAATTAATGATATTGAAGATAAAATTATCAAAAATGATGAAGCTGAAAGGAAGAAGGGAAGAACGGTATTGTACCAAAGGTAGACTTACAAAACTCAATGACTACTTAACTTGCAATAAAATCTCTGTGATTTAGAAGGAGGAGGAAGAAGAGGAGGAGGAGGAAAAGGAGGAGAAGGAGAAGGGAGAAAATGTGGTAGAAGGTTCATTTGACGATTTGTATGCTTTTGTAATTGTTTTTAATGTTTGTTTATTTTTGAGGAAGGAAGACAGAACATGAGTGGAACAGAGGCAGAGAGAGGGAGACACGTTATCCCAATGAGTCTCCAGGCTCTGAGCTGTCAGCATAGAACCTGATGTGGGGCTCAAACTCACAAACTGTGAGGACATGACCTGAGTCGAACTCGGGGAAACCAACTGAGCCCCGACTGTGTCTTTTATAGTTCCATGAAAATTTTAGAATTGTGTGATCTAGGTCTGTCAAGAATGCCGTTTTTTTTTTTCTTTTTTTGATAGGTTTTGCATTATATGTCTAGATTGATTTGGGTAGCATAGACATTTTAACAATAATTATTCTTCCAATCCATGAGCATGGAATGCTTTTCTGTCTTTGTGTCCTCTTCAATTTCTTTCATAAGCTTTCTATAGTTTTCTGAGTACAATTATTTTACCTCTTTAGTTAGGTTTATTCATAGTATCTGATGGCTTTTGGTACAATTGTAAGTGGAATTGATTCTTTGACAGGTATTTTTCTTAATGTGGGAATAAAGTGAAAATTGCCAAAGCAAGCTTAAAATAAGGTGCAAGAATAAAGATGCTGATTTTGTTGAGTGGAAATCGTGATGTCATCAGTGTTAAATCCTGTGGCTGTCCAATTGCTTTCTTTCTATGGCATAAAGAGAATTCTGGAAAGCAGCTCGAGTGTCTTGTTCTTGATTCCTGAGCCATGAGACAGTTGAAGATCCTTGGCAATACCAGTAACAGAAGGGTTATCAGAGTAATTTATGAGTTGTGTGGTCTGGGATAAATATTTCTTTCAGAAATATTATGGAGGCCATTTTTCACCTCTTTTTACAGCCAAATAACACAGAAGCTCTAATTGCAGCTGACAGCCACAAAGGAAAGAAAATCAGTGTTTGAGCATCAGTCACTGAGGCTGATTGCTGATGCTGAATTCTGGAGATCGTTTTCCTCAGGAATGTGCCAACATCCACTTCTCTGGGAAGTAAAGAACTTTTGAGAGCCACAGAAGCTGTTAGGGAGATGGGTGCATGAGCAAAGCTGATGGGCTGGGGAAAATATACAGTTTTGGTTTCCAAATACAGTCTGAGAATGATGCCACAAGTGACGAAATGGGAAAATATTGTGAGAACAAATCTAAACAGCTTTCACGGACTGAGTGTAATCTATAGGAGAACTGAGGAAGAAGAGAAATGCCAAGTGGTTGCCATGTAAAGAGAACTAGGAGAAGGTGCCCTCACCCCTTTACAGGTCTGGGTGGCTCATCCTGACCATCTGTCCAACAAGTCTGCTAAGAGACATTAAATCTCTCATTTCCAAATGGAAGAGTGATACACAGTTCTGTCAGTCTCTGATTAGAAGGTCCCTCTCCTTTCTATGGCCCCATGCCAACTCCTTTCCTATAGAGGGAACTACACTAAAAAGGTGGAGAACGCAAATATTTGGAGACTTTGGGGCAATGGGATATAGACATATCTACGTCTGGTTTATTGCCTAAACAGAAAATGCAGCTCTTTGCAGGTATAACACAAAAAGCAGCACACACTAAGAGGGCTTGCTCAGTGTGATTCCTGATAATGGCTTCCATGATGATATATAATGCTCACTACAGGACTGAGCTAAAAGAGGATGAAGTGCTGGCTCTCATTCTCTTTTCCATAGCAAGATCGACAGACACCCAGGGACCAAGGGAGGGGTGCAAATCAGCAGGTGAAATAGAACACATTTTTTTTTTATTTTTTTATTTTTTTATTTTTTTATTTTTTTATTTTTATTTTTTATTTTTTATTTTATTTATTTTTTTTTTATGAAATTTATTGACAAATTGGTTTCCATACAACACCCAGTGCTCATCCCAAAAGGTGCCCTCCTCAATACCCATCACCCACCCTCTCCTCCCTCCCACCCCCCATCAACCCTCAGTTTGTTCTCAGTTTTTAAGTCTCTTATGCTTTGGCTCTCTCCCATTCTAACCTCTTTTTTTTTTTTTTCCTTCCCCTCCCCCATGGGTTCCTGTGAAGTTTCTCAGGATCCACATAAGAGTGAAACCATATGGTATCTGTCTTTCTCTGTATGGCTTATTTCACTTAGCATCACACTCTCCAGTTCCATCCACGTTGCTACGAAAGGCCATATTTCATTTTTTCTCATTGCCACGTAATATTCCATTGTGTATATAAACCACAATTTCTTGATCCATTCATCAGTTGATGGACATTTAGGCTCTTTCCATAATTTGGCTATTGTTGAGAGTGCTGCTATGAACATTGGGGTACACGTGGCCCTATGCATCAGCGCTCCTGTATCCCTTGGATAAATTCCTAGCAGTGCTATTGCTGGGTCATAGGGTAGGTCTATTTTTAATTTTCTGAGGAACCTCCACACTGCTTTCCAGAGCGGCTGCACCAATTTGCATTCCCACCAACAGTGCAAGAGGGTTCCCGTTTCTCCACATCCTCTCCAGCATCTATAGTCTCCGGATTTGTTCATTTTGGCCACTCTGACTGGCGTGAGGTGATACCTGAGTGTGGTTTTGATTTGTATTTCCCTGATAAGGAGCGACGCTGAACATCTTTTCATGTGCCTGTTGGCCATCCGGATGTCTTCTTTAGAGAAGTGTCTATTCATGTTTTCTGCCCATTTCTTCACTGGGTTATTTGTTTTTCGGGTGTGGAGTTTGGTGAGCTCTTTATAGATTTTGGATACTAGCCCTTTGTCCGATATGTCATTTGCGAATATCTTTTCCCATTCCGTTGGTTGCCTTTTAGTTTTGTTGGTTGTTTCCTTGGCTGTGCAGAAGCTTTTTATCTTCATAAGGTCCCAGTAATTCACTTTTGCTTTTAATTCCCTTGCCTTTGGGGATGTGTCCAGTAAGAGATTGCTACGGCTGAGGTCAGAGAGGTCTTTTCCTGCTTTCTCCTCTAAGGTTTTGATGGTTTCCTGTCTCACATTTAGGTCCTTTATCCATTTTGAGTTTATTTTTGTGAATGGTGTGAGAAAGTGGTCTAGTTTCAACCTTCTGCATGTTGCTGACCAGTTCTCCCAGCACCATTTGTTAAAGAGGCTGTCTTTTTTCCATTGGATGTTCTTTCCTGCTTTGTCAAAGATGAGTTGGCCATACGTTTGTGGGTCTAGTTCTGGGGTTTCTATTCTATTCCATTGGTCTATGTGTCTGTTTTGGTGCCAATACCATGCTGTCTTGATGATAACAGCTTTGTAGTAGAGGCTAAAGTCTGGGATTGTGATGCCTCCTGCTTTGGTCTTCTTCTTCAAAATTCCTTTGGCTATTCGGGGCCTTTTGTGGTTCCATATGAATTTTAGGATTGCTTGTTCTAGTTTCGAGAAGAATGCTGGTGCAATTTTGATTGGGATTGCATTGAATGTGTAGATAGCTTTGGGTAGTATTGACATTTTGACAATATTTATTTTTCCAATCCATGAGCAGGGTATGTCTTTCCATTTCTTTAAATCTTCTTCAATTGCCTTCATAAGCTTTCTATAGTTTTCAGCATACAGATCCTTTACATCTTTGGTTAGATTTATTCCTAGGTATTTTATGCTATTTGGTGCAATTGTGAATGGGATCAGTTTCTTTATTTGTCTTTCTGTTGCTTCATTGTTAGTGTATAAGAATGCAACTGATTTCTGTACATTGATTTTGTATCCTGCAACTTTGCTGAATTCCTGTATCAGTTCTAGCAGACTTTTGGTGGAGTCTATCGGATTTTCCATGTATAATATCATGTCATCTGCCAAAAGCGAAAGCTTGACTTCATCTTTGCCAATTTTGATGCCTTTGATTTCCTTTTGTTGTCTGATTGCTGATGCTAGAACTTCCAGCACTATGTTAAACAGCAGCGGTGAGAGTGGGCATCCTTGTCGTGTTCCTGATCTCAGGGAAAAAGCTCTCAGTTTTTCCCCGTTGAGGATGATGTTAGCTGTGGGCTTTTCATAAATGGCTTTTATGATCTTTAAGTATGTTCCTTCTATCCCGACTTTCTCAAGGGTTTTTATTAAGAAAGGGTGCTGGATTTTGTCGAAGGCTTTTCTGCATCGATTGACAGGATCATATGGTTCTTCTCTTTTTTTTTGTTAATGTGATGTATCACGTTGATTGATTTGCGAATGTTGAACCAGCCCTGCATCCCAGGAATGAATCCCACTTGATCATGGTGAATAATTCTTTTTATATGCCGCTGAATTCGATTTGCTAGTACCTTATTGAGAATTTTTGCATCCATATTCATCGGGGATATTGGCCTGTAGTTCTCTTTTGTTACTGGGTCTCTGTCTGGTTTAGGAATCAAAGTAATACTGGCTTCATAGAATGAGTCTGGAAGTTTTCCTTCCCTTTCTATTTCTTGGAATAGCTTGAGAAGGATAGGTATTATCTCTGCTTTAAACGTCTGGTAGAACTCCCCTGGGAAGCCATCTGGTCCTGGACTCTTATTTGTTGGGAGATTTTTGATAACCGATTCAATTTCTTCGCTGGTTATGGGTCTGTTCAAGCTTTCTATTTCCTCCTGATTGAGTTTTGGAAGAGTGTGGTTGTTCAGGAATTTGTCCATTTCTTCCAGGTTGTCCAGTTTGTTGGCATATAAGTTTTCATAGTATTCCCTGATAATTGTTTGTATCTCTGAGGGATTGGTTGTAATAATTCCATTTTCATTCATGATTTCATCTATTTGGGTCATCTCCCTTTTCTTTTTGAGAAGCCTGGCTAGAGGTTTGTCAATTTTGTTTATTTTTTCAAAAAACCAACTCTTGGTTTCGTTGATCTGCTCTACAGTTTTTTTAGTTTCTATATTGTTTATTTCTGCCCTGATCTTTATTATTTCTCTTCTTCTGCTGGGCTTAGGCTGCCTTTGCTGTTCTGCTTCTAGTTCCTTTAGGTGTGCTGTTAGATTTTGTATTTGGGATTTTTCTTGTTTCTTGAGATAGGCCTGGATTGCAATGTATTTTCCTCTCAGGACTGCCTTTGCTGCGTCCCAAAGCGTTTGGATTGTTGTATTTTCATTTTCATTTGTTTCCATATATTTTTTAATTTCTTCTCTAATTGCCTGGTTGACCCACTCATTCGTTAGTAGGGTGTTCTTTAACCTCCATGCTTTTGGAGGTTTTCCAGACTTTTTTCTGTGGTTGATTTCAAGCTTCATAGCATTGTGGTCTGAAAGTAAGCATGGTATAATTTCAATTCTTGTAAACTTATGAAGGGCTGTTTTGTGACCCAGTATATGATCTATCTTGGAGAATGTTCCATGTGCACTCGAGAAGAAAGTATATTCTGTTGCTTTGGGATGCAGAGTTCTAAATATATCTGTCAAGTCCATCTGATCCAATGTCTCATTCAGGGCCCTTGTTTCTTTATTGACCGTGTGTCTAGATGATCTATCCATTTCTGTAAGTGGTGTATTAAAGTCCCCTGCAATTACCACATTCTTATCAATAAGGTTGCTTATGTTTATGAGTAATTGTTTTATATATTTGGGGGCTCCGGTATTCGGTGCATAGACATTTATAATTGTTAGCTCTTCCTGATGGATAGACCCTGTAACTATTATATAATGTCCTTCTTCATCTCTTGTTACAGCCTTTAATTTAAAGTCTAGTTTGTCTGATATAAGTATGGCTACTCCAGCTTTCTTTTGGCTTCCAGTCGCATGATAAATAGTTCTCCATCCCCTCACTCTCAATCTAAAGGTGTCCTCAGGTCTAAAATGAGTCTCTTGTAGACAGCAAATAGATGGGTCTTGTTTTTTTATCCATTCTGATACCCTATGTCTTTTGGTTGGCGCATTTAATCCATTTACATTCAGTGTTATTATAGAAAGATACGGGTTTAGAGTCATTGTGATGTCTGTATGTTTTATGCTTGTAGTGATGTCTCTGGGACTTTGTCTCACAGGGTCCCCCTTAGGATCTCTTGTAGGGCTGGTTTAGTGGTGACAAATTCCTTCAGTTTTTGTTTGTTTGGGAAGACCTTTATCTCTCCTTCTATTCTAAATGACAGACTTGCTGGATAAAGGATTCTTGGCTGCATATTTTTTCTGTCTAGCACCCTGAAAATCTCGTGCCAATTCTTTCTGGCTTGCCAAGTTTCAAAAGAGAGATCAGTCACGAGTCTTATAGGTCTCCCTTTATATGTGAGGGCACGTTTACCCCTTGCTGCTTTCAGAATTTTCTCTTTATCCTTGTATTTTGCCAGTTTCACTATGATATGTCATGCAGAAGATCGATTCAAGTTACGTCTGAAGGGAGTTCTCTGTGCCTCTTGGATTTCAATGCCTTTTTCCTTCCCCAGTTCAGGGAAGTTCTCAGCTATGATTTCTTCAAGTACCTCTTCAGCACCTTTCCCTCTCTCTTCCTCCTCTGGGATACCAATTATGCGTATATTATTTCTTTTTAGTGTATCACTTAATTCTCTAATTTTCCCCTCATACTCCTGGATTTTTTTATCTCTCTTTTTCTCAGCTTCCTCTTTTTCCATAACTTTATCTTCTAGTTCACCTATTCTCTCCTCTGCCTCTTCAAGCCGAGCTGTGGTGGTTTCCATTTTGTTATGCATTTCGTTTAAAGCGTTTTTCAGCTCCTCGTGACTGTTCCTTAGTCCCTTGATCTCTGTAGCAAGAGATTCTCTGCTGTCCTCTATACTGTTTTCAAGCCCAGCGATTAATTTTATGACTATTATTCTAAATTCACTTTCTGTTATATTATTTAAATCCTTTTTGATCAGCTCATTAGCTGTTGTTATTTCCTGGAGATTCTTCTGAGGGGAGTTCTTCCGCTTGGTCATTTTGGATAGTCCCTGGAGTGGTGCGGACCTGCAGGGCACTTCCCCTGTGCTGTAGTGTATAACTGGAGTTGGTGGGCGGGGCCGCAGTCAGACCTGATGTCTGTCCCCAGCCCACCGCTGGGGCCATGGTCAGACTGGTGTGTGCCTTCTCTTCCCCTCTCCTAGGGGCGGGATTCACTGTGGGGTGGTGTGGCTCGTCTGGGCTACTTGCACCGTGCCAGGCTTGTGATGCTGGGGATCTGGCGTATTAGCTGGGGTGGGTAGGCAAGGTGCTCGGGGGCAGGAGGGGCAGGCTTAGATCGCTTCTCCTTAGGTGATCCACTTCAGGAGGGGCCCTGTGGCAGCGGGAGGGAGTCAGATCCACTGCCGGAGGTTTGGCTCTGCCGAAGCGCAGAGTTGGGTGTTTGCGCGGAGCGAGCAAGTTCCCAGGCAGGAACAGGTTCTCTTTGGGATTTCGGCTGGGGGATGGGCGGGGGAGATGGCGCTGGCGAGCGCCTTTGTTCCCCACCAAACTGAGCTCTGTTGTCAGGGGGCTCAGCAGCTCTCCCTCCCTTTGTCCTCCAGCCTTCCCGCTTTCCGAGCAGAGCTGTTAACTTATGACCTCCCAGACGCTAAGTCGCGCTTGTTGTGGGAACACAGTCCGTCAGGCCCCTCCGCTTTTGCAAGCCAGACTCGGTGGCTGTGCTTGGCCGGCGAGCCGCCCCTCCGCCCCGGCTCCCTCCCGCCAGTCCGTGGAGCGCGCACCGCCTCGCCGCCCTTCCTACCCTCTTCCGTGGGCCTCTCGTCTGCGTTTGGCTCCGGCGACTCCGTTCTGCTAATCCTCTGGCGGTTTTCTGGGTTATTTAGGCAGATGTAGGTGGAATCTAAGTGATCAGCAGGACGTGCGGTGAGCCCAGCGTCCTCCTAAGCCGCCATCTTGCCGCCGACCTCTTTTATATCTATCTAGAACACATTTTAATAAATGGTGATCAGGAAAGTAGGTATTCATATGGAACATTTTCAATGCATTCTTACTTCATATCACACATATATGTCAACTTTAAGTGTATTTCAGTCTTAAGTATAAACAAAATTATATAAAATTTAGAAAATAACATGAGTCACTGTCTTTATACTCTTAGGGAATATTTCAAATAAGACATAAAATTACTGACACTAAAACAAATGGATGATTTTTACTATATTAAAATAAGCCAATTATATTAATAAAAACAAAACATAAAGAGGATCAGAAGCAACAAAATCAGAAAGAGTATTTTCAAAAATATGAGGAAAAATACATATAAAAATTAAGTAAAGCCAAAAACACCTCAAGAAAGAGTTAATCCAGACATCTAATAAACAAATGAACATATTCAACATTTTGTCCATTAGGAAAATGCATATTAAAACCACAGTTATATATTTTCCCATGACCAGCATGTTTCCATATACTAAATATTCAAAGAATAACATATTGGTGAGGGAAAGAAACAAAAGAATCCTTCATAATGTACTGGTGTGAATATAATTTGCCATAGTAATTTTGGAAAAAATTTTGCATTATGCAATTTAGGAAACACTCTATAACCCAATAATCAAAATTTTAAAAACAAAAGGTAAGTAATTGTATTCCTAAAGACAACAAGAAACAATTATATAAATGTCCTTACAATATCGTTTATAATATTCCCAAATGGGTAAAAAGAACTAGTGTCCATCAAAATATAGATTGAATGCATACATTTACATATATGTATAAAATATAAAATTTGGGACTGTGATTCAAGATGGCAGAACAGCATGGAAGCTCTCAGCTTGTCTCTGTCCCTGAAAACACAGCTAAATCAGCACAAATCTTGGAAATAGATATGAGGATTTTACACAACTTGGAAAATTATCTCAGGATTGACACAAAAATCTGCAACACTTTAACCACAGAACCTAGAGGGTAAGTAGTGCAGAGAGGTAAACTGGGGGAGAGAAAACTCAAGGAAGTTAGGGAGCTGTTTTTGCAGAGAGAAGACAGAGGAAAATAAACGGGGGGAATGTGGTGCATCAGGAGAGTGCAGGAAAAGCACTCCCCTAAAAGTAGCTGGAGAGAAAGAGAAAGAGTGAAAACACTCACAAGGGACTGACCAAGAAATATATACCCCAAAGCCATCGGTGGGGAGAAAGGAGAGGGTTTCAATACCATTAAGATTCTATGAACAGTGGAGCACAGAGTCTGAAATTCTGGAGCCCAGTGCCTGGTGGCACTCTTGTGAAGAAAAAGCATGAATCCCCAGAAACAAAAGCAGGGTCTGAAGCATCCATGTGCCACACAGGGATAAGGGGTTCCCCCATGTGGAGAGCATTTGGTAGAAGTCATATGGCCTCCCCACATGCAAAGTTTCCAGTGGACCTCAGAGAACAACCACATTTTCTGGGATTGGGACAAAGACTTCAGAGTGAGGTGAAACCTGGTGCAGGCTATGTGTTGTGATTTTCCAAAATCCCTGAAAATCTGCCACTGAGTGATCACACATCTTCTGGGGCAAGCCAGCACCTGGCCATTGCTCAGCAAGACCCTACCCCAGAGATTTGGAGTGGGACTAAGCTCCGAGGTTCTCTGAAGTGAGGGGTTTTGAAACACAACTCTATCTGAGATAAAATTCTGGAGGAAGGCTCCACCTGGCAGCCTGATGGAATAGACATGGACAGGGTATAGACAAGGAGTAGACTGATGCCTGAGACAAGGCAGGGGTACATGATCTCAGGTCAGTGAGATTGCAAAACTCCTGTTCCAGAGACTAGGAAACTGGGTGAAGCCATTTCCACATCACCTGCACCACACATACACGTGCATGGACTTGCATGCACACCATACCAATCCACACCAGTAAGCTAAGAAGCACCACCTAGTGGAGAACGGAAACTTTATACCAAATGCCACCCAACTGCACCCTCCTAACACATCCCCTAGAAGACCAGCACAAGTACATCCACCTTCTTAGTATATGGACCATACAGTGCTTCATAGTTTTTGTTCTAGGGGAAGCTGGATGTAGCTTAATTCAGATTTCATTCTGTTTACTGGTTCATTGATTTGTTTTTTTGTTTGTTTTTGTTTTGTTTGTTTTGCTTCTGATTTGATTAAAGGGTTTTTTTCTTTTCTTTTTTCTTTTTTCTTTTCTTGGATACAGAAAGAGGAAAAATATTTTCTTTTTTAAATTGTTTTTTTTTTAATTTTTTAAATTATTTTCTTGCTGGTTATTTTTGGTAATGTTTTAAATCAGTTTCACTTTATTTCATTTCATTCTACTTTATTATATGCATTCTTTCATTTTTAATTTTTTTCTTACTTTTCATTTCTTTGTATAACTTTCTTTTTTTTTCTCTATGCTATCAACCTTCTTTTCACAAACAGAACAAATACACAGGATCTTATTTCCTTTATTTGATTTTTTGTTTTATTTGATTTTTTTTTACTTTTTATTTTATTAATTTTTTTCTTCTAAAATGACAAAAGGAAGCAATTCACCCCAAAAGATAGAACAGGAAGAAATGGCAGCCAAGAGCTTAACCAACACAGTTATATGCAACATGTTTGAACTCCAATATAGAACTACGATTATAAAAATACAAGCTGCTGTTGAAAAAGCATAGAATCCCTTTCTGTGGAGATGAAAGAAGTAAAATCTAGTCAGGACAAAATTAAAAATGTCAGTTGACATGTAATCTTAATACTTGACACAGTAACAAGGATGGGAAAAGGAGAGCAGTGCATCAGCAATATATATATATATATATATGTGTGTGTGTGTGTGTGTATGTATATATATGTGTATATATATATGTATGCATATATATGTGTATATATATGTATGTGTGTGTGTGTGTATGTATGTATATATATGTGTATATATATATGTATGCATATATATGTGTATATATATGTATGTGTGTGTGTGTGTGTGTGTGTGTATATATGTTTGTATGTATGTATATAATTTTACTTAGTTTTATTTTTATATGAAATTTATTGTCCATTTCGTTTCCATACAACAACCAGTGCTCATCCCAACAGGTGCCCTCCTCAAGCCCATCACCCACTTTCCCCGCCCTCCCACCCCCATCAAACCTCAGTTTATTCTCAGTCTTTAAGTGTCTCTTATGGTTTCCTCCCTCCCTCTCTAACTTTGTTTTCCCTTCCCCTCACCCATACTCTTCTGTCAAGATTCTCAGGATCGACATAAGAGTGAAAATAAATGGTATTTGTCTTTCTCTGTATGACCTCTTTCACTGAGCATAACACTCTCCAGTTCCATATACATTGCTATAAAAGGCCATTTTTCAATCTTTCTCATTGCCAACGAGTATTCCATTGTATACATAAACCACAACTTCTTTATCCATTCATCTGTTGATGGACATTTAGGCTCTTTCCATAATTTGGCTATTGTTGAAAGTGCTGCTGTAAACATTGGGGTACAAGTGCCCCTCTGCATCAACACTCCTGTATCCCTTGGGTAAATTCCTAGTAATGCTATTGCTGGGTCCTAGGATAGGTCTATTTTTAATTTTTGAGGAACCTCCACACTGTTTTCCAGAGCGGAGGCACCACATTGCATTCCCACCAACAATATAAGGGGGTTCCTGTTTCTCCACATCTTCTTCAGCATCTATAGTCTCCTGATTTGTTCATTTAGCTACTCTGACTGGTGTGAGGTGATAGTGTGGTTTTGATTTGTGTTACCCTGATGAGGAGTGACGTTGAGCATCTTTTCATGTGCCTGTTGGCCATCTGGAGGTCTTCTTTAGAGAAGGGTCTGTTCATGTTTTCTTCCCATTTCTTCACTGGATTATTTGTTTTTCGGGTGTGAAGTTTGGTGAGCTCTTCATAGATTTTGGATACTAGCCCTTTGTCCAATATGTCATTTGCAAATATCTTTTCCCATTCTGTTGGTTGCCTTTTTGTGTTGTTGATTGTTTCCTTTGCAGTGCAGAAGCTTTTTATCTTCATGAGGTCCCAATAGTTCATTTTTGCTTTTAATTCCCTTGCCTTTGGAGGTGTGTCAAGTAAGAAATGCCTGCGGCTGAGGTCAGAGAGGTCTTTTCCTGCTTTCTCTTCTAGGGTTTTGATGGTTTCCTGTCTCACATTCAGGTCCTTCATCCATTTTGAGTTTATTTTTGTGAATGGTGTAAGAAAGTAGTCTAGTTTCATTCTTGTGCATGTTGCTGTCCAGTTCTCCCAGCACCATTTGTTAATGAGACTGTCTTTTTTTCCATCGGATATTCTTCCCTGCTTTGTCAAATATTAGTTCGCCGTACATTTGTGGGTCCAATTCTGGGGTCTCTATTCTATTCCATCGGTCTATGTGTCTGTTTTTGTGCCAATACCATGCTGTCTTGATGATTACAGCTTTGTAGGAGAGGCTGAATTGTGGGATTGTGATGCCTCCTGTTTTGGACTTCTTCAATATTACTTTGGATATTTGGGGTCTTTTTTGGTTCCATACAAATTTTAGGATTCCTTGTTCTAGCTTCAAGAAGAATGCTGGTGCCATTTTGATTGGGATTGCACTGAATGTGTAGATTGCTTTCTGTATTATTGACATTTTAACAATATTTATTCTTCCAATCTATGAGCATGGGGTATTTTTCCATTTCTTGGTATCTTCTTCAATTTCCTTCATAAGCTTTCTATAGTTTTCAGCGTACAGATATTTTACATCTTTGGTTGAATTTATACCTACCTATTTTATGATACTTGGTACCATTGTGAATGGGATCAGTTTCTTTATTTGTCTTTCTGTTGCTTAATTATTAGTGTATAAGAATGCAACTAATTTCTGTACATTAATTTTGTTTCTTGAGATTTTGCTGAATTCATGTATCAGCTCTAGCAGACTTTTGGTGGAGAGTATCAGATTTTCTATGTTCCCTATCATGTCATCTGCAAAAAGTGAAAGCTTGTCTTCATCTTTGCCAATTTTGATGCCTTTGATTTCCTTTTGTTGTCTGATTGATGATGCTAGAACTTCCAAAACTATGTTAAACAACAGTGGTGAGAGTGGAAATCCCTGTCGTGTTCCTGATCTCAGGGGGAAAGCTCTCATTTTTTCTCCGTTGAGGATGATATTAGCTGTGGGCTTTTCATAAATGGCTTTATGATGTTTAAGTATGTTCCTTCTATCCTGACTTTCTCAAGGGTTTTTATTAAGAAAGGATGCTGAATTTTGTCAAATGCTTTTTCTGCATCGATTGACAGGACCATATAGTTCTTATCTTTTGCTTCATTAATGTGATGTATCACATTGATTCATTTGGGAATATTGAACCATCCCTCCAACCCAGGAAAGAATCTGACTTGATCATAGTGAATAATTATTTTTATATGCTGTTGAGTTCGATTTGCTAATATAATGTTGAGAATTTTACATCCATAGTCATCAGGGATATTGGCCCTTTTTTTGCTGGGTCTCTGTCAGGTTTGAAAATCAAGTTTTCCTTCCCTACTTTTTGGAACAGTTTGAGAAGGGTATGTATTATCTCTACTTTAAATGTCTGGTAGAATTCCCCAGGGAAGCCACCTGGTCTTGGAGTCTGATTTGTTGGGAGATTTTTGATAACTGATTCAATTTATTCACTGGTTATGGGTCTGTTCAAGTTTCTATTTCTTCTTGTTTGAGTTTTGGAAGTGTGTGGGTGCTTAGGAATTCGTCCATTTATTCCAGGTTGTCCAGTTTGTTAGCATGTAAGTTTTCATAGTGTTCCTTGATAATTGCTCATATTTCTGAGGGATTGGTTGTAATAATTCCATTTTCATTCATGATTTTATCTATTTGGGTCATCTCCCTTTTTTTTGGAGAAGTCTGGCTAGAGGTTTATCAATGTTGTTTATTTTTCAAAAAACCAGCTATTGGTTTCATTGATCTCCTCTACTGTTTTTTTTTTTTAGATTCTATATTGTTTATTTCTGCTCCGATCTTTATTATTTCTCTTCTTCTGCTGGGTTTGGGGTGTCTTTGCTGTTCTGCTTCTGTTTACTTTAGGTGTGCTGTTAGATTTTGTAATTGGGGTTTTTCTTGCTTCTTGAGATAGGCCTGGATTGCAATATATTTTCCTCTCAAGACTGCCTTCGCTGCATCCCAAAGCATTTGGATTATTGTATTTTCATCTTCATTTGTTTCTGTATACTTTCAATTTCTTCTCTAATTGCCTGGTTGACACATTCATTCTTTAGTAGGGTGTTCTTTAACCTCCATGCTTTTGGAGGTTTTCCAGACTTTTTCCTGTGGTTGATTTCAAGCTTCATAGCATTGTGGTCTGAAAGTATGCATGATATGATCTCAATTCTTGTATACTTGTGAAGGGCTATTTTGTGACCCAGTATGTGATCTATCTTGGAGAATGTTCCATGTGCACTTGAGAAGAAAGTATATTTTGTTGCTTTGGGATGCAGAGTTCTAAATATATCTGTCAAGTCCATCTGATCCAATGTATCAGTTAAGGCCCTTGTTTCTTTATTGATCCTGTGTCTATATGATCTATCTACTGTTGTAAGTGGGGTATTAAAGTCCCCTTCCAGGGGCGCCTGGGTGGCTCAGTCAGTTAAGCGTCTGACTTCAGCTCAGGTCATGATCTCACAGTTTGTGGGTTCGAGACCCACATTGGGATCTGTGCTGCCAGCTCAGAGCCTGGAGCCTGCTTCAGATTCTGTGTCTCCCTGCCTCTCTGGCCACCCCCCCCACCCCCCTGCTCACACTCTGTCTCTCTCTGTCTCTCAAAAATAAATAAATGTAAAAAAAAAAGTCCCCTGCCATTACCACATTCTTATAAATAAGGTTGCTTATGTTTGTGATGAATTGTTACATCTATTTGGGGGCTCCTGTATTCAGCGCATAGACATTTATAATTGTTAGCTCCTCCTGATGGATAGACCCTGTAATTATTATATAATGCCCTTCTTCATCTCTTGTTACAGCCTTTAATATAAAGTCTAGTTTGTCTGATATAAGTATGGCTACCCCAGATTTCTTTTGACTTCCAGTAGCATGATAGATCATTCTCCATCCCCTAACTTTCAATCTGAGGGTGTCCTCAGGTCTAAAATGAGTCTCTTGTAGACAGCAAATAGATGGGTCTTCTTCTTCTTCTTCTTCTTCTTCTTCTTATTCTTTTTAATGAATTCTGATACCCTATGCTTTTTGTTTGGAGCATTTAGTCAATTTACATTGAGTGTTATTATTGAAAGATATGTGTTTATAGTCTTTGTCATGTATGTAGGCTTCATGCTTGTAGTGCTGTCTCTGGTAGTTTGTGGTCCTTGCAACATTTCTCTCACAGAGTTCCCCTTAGGATCTCTTGTAGGGCTGGTTTAGTGGTGATAAATTCCTTCAATTTTTGGTCTTTTTGGGAAAACAATTATCTCTCCTTCTATTCTGAGTGACATGCTTTCTGGACAAAGGATTCTTGGCTGCCTATTTTTTTCTGTTCATCACATTGAAGAGTTTATGCCATTCATTTCTGGCTTGCCAAATTGCAGTAGATAGGTCTTCTACTACCGTTATGTTCTACCTTTGGAAGTTAGAGCCAGTTTTTCCCTAGCTGGTTTCAGAATTCTCTCTTTATCCTTGTATTGGCCAGTTTAATTATGATATGTCATGCAGAAGATCGATTCAAATTACGTCTGAAGGGAGTTCTCTGTGCCTCTTGGATTTCAATGCCTGTTTCCTTCCCCAGATCAAAGAAGTTCTCAGATATGATTTTTTCAAGTACACCTTCAGCCCCTTTCTCTCTCTCTTCTTCTTCTGATATTCCTAAGATATGGATATTGTTCCACTTGATTGCGTCACTTAGTTCTCTAATTCTCCCCTCATACTCCTGGATTTTTAATCTCTCTTTTTCTCAGCTTCCTCTTTTTCCATAGTTTTATCTTTCAATTCACCTATTCTCTCCTCTGTCTCTTCAATCCATGCTATGACTGCCTCCATTTTATTTTGCACCTTATTTATAGCATTTTTTAGCTCCTCATGACTATTTGTTAGTCTGTTGATCTCTGTAGCAATAGATTCTCTGCTGTTCTCTGTGCTTTTTTCAAGCCCAGAAATTAATTTTATGACGATTATTCTAAATTCTTGTTCCGCTGTAATGCTTAAATCGGTTTTGATCCATGCATTAGTTGTCGCTACTTTCTGGAGTTTCTTTTGAGGAGAATTCTTCCATTTCATCATTTGGGTAGTCCCTGCGGTAGCACCAAACTGCAGGGCCCTTCCCCTGTGCTGTCTGGAGTAACTTGTGTTGGTGAGCAGGGCTGCAGTCAGACCCCATGTCTGCTCCCAGCCAACCACTGGGGCCACAGTCAGACAGGTGTATACCTTATCTTCCTCTCTCCCAGAGACAGGGATCACTGTGGAGTGGTGTGGCCCCTGTCGGGGCTACTTGCACACTTGCGGGTTTGTGGTGCAGTTTCAATGGGATCTGGCCAAGGGCCTATTAGACAGGGTGGATCCGCAAGGAGCACAGGGACTAGAGGGGCAGGCTTAGCTTGTTTTGCCATCAGTGGTCCCCTGCAGGAGGGTCCCTGTGGCACCAGGAGGGAGGCAGGCCTGTCAGAGGGATGGATCCACAGAAGCACAACATTGGATGTTTGTGCAGTGCAGGCAAGTTCAGTGATGGGAATGTGTTCCCTTTGGAATTTCATCTGGGGGATGGGAGAGGGAGATGGCACTTGCCAGTGCCTTTGTTCCCCTGCTGAGTGAGCTCCATCTTCTGTTGCTCAACAACTCTCCCTTCTGGCATCCACTCACCCTCCCCGCTCTCTGAGAGCAGAGCTGTTGACTTTTCACATTCCAGATGTTAAGTTCAGCTGGCTGTCAGAACTCACAGAGTCCAGCCCCTCTGCTTTTGCAAGCCAGACCCTGGGGGCTCTGCCTTGCCTGGCATGCTGCCCTCCACTGCCCTGGCTCCCTCCAGCCCATCCTTGTAGCATGCACCGCCTCTCCGCCCTTCTTCTATCATTGTAGATTTGATTTGTATTTCCCTGATGATGAGTGATGTTGAGCAACTGTGTCTTCTATGGTAAAAAAGTGTCTATTCATATCCTCTGCACATTTTTCATTAAATTATTACTTTTGGGGTGTTGAGTTTTCTAAGTTCATTATATTTTGGATACTTACTCTTTATCAGATATGCCATTTACAAATATATTCTCCCATTCCATAGGCTGCCTTTCAGTCTTTTGGTTTTTTTTTTTTTTTTTTTTTTTTTTTTTTTTTTTTTTTTTGCTGTGCAGGAACTTTTTATTTTGATGAATTCTTATACTTTATTTTTGTCTTTGTTTCTTTTGCCTCAGGAGATATATCTAGTAAGAAGTTGCTGAGGTCAATGTCAAAGAGGCTATTGCCTGTGTTCTCCTCTAGGGTTTTTATAGTTTCCTGTCTCACACTCGGGTCTTTCATACATTCTGAATTTATTTTTGTGTATGATATAAGACAATCGTCCATTTTCATTCTTTTGCATGTTGCTTTCCAGCACCTTCCCATCGGATATTCTTTCCTGCATTGTTGAAGACTGATTTACCATATAGTTGTGAGTTCAGTGCTGAGTTTTTTATTCTGTTTGATTGATATATGTGTCTATTTTTGTGCCAACAGCATACCGCCTTGATCATTACTGCTTCATAATAGGTCTGGAGATGTGATGCCTCTATCTTTGCTTTGCTTTTCAAGTTTGCCTTGTGTGTTTGGTCTTCTGTGGCTCCATACATATTTTAGGATTATTTGCTGTAGCTCTGTGAAAAATGCTGGTGGTAATCTGAATTGGATTGCATTAAATGTGTAGAGTGCTTTGGGTAGTATAGACATTTTAACAATGTTTGTTCTTCCAGTCCATAAGCCTGGAATGTCTTTACATTTTTATTGTGCATCATCCTCAATTTCTTTTATCAGTGTTTTATAGTTTTCAGAGTACAGATCTTTAACACTTTAACTAGGTGAATTATTAGATATCTTATGTGTTTGGTTCAATTGTAAGTGGGATCAATTCCTTGATTTCTCTTTCTGCTGCCTCATTGTTGTATAGGAATACAAGATTTATGTATGTCGATTTTGTATCCTGGGTCTTTACTAAACTAGTGTGTAACTTCTAGCAATGTTTTGGTGAGTCCTTCTGCTTTCTATATAGGGTATCGTGTCATGTGCAAATAGGAAACATTTCACTTCTTTCTTGCAGGTTTAGATGTCTTTTATTCCTTTGTCTTTTCTCATTGCTGTGGTAAGGAGTTCCACTACTATGTTAAATAAAGTGATGACAGTAAGCATCCCTGTCTTATTCCTGACTACAGAGGAAAATCTCTGTTTTTCCCCATTGAGGGTGATATTAGCTGTGAGTATTTTGCATATTGCCTTTATTGTGATCAATAATGCTAACCATACTTTTTTTGTCATGAATGGATCTTGCTTTTGTCAAATATTTTTTTCTGCATCTACTGAAATGATCATACGGTTCTTATCATTTCTTTTATTAAAGTGGTGTATCATGTTGATTGATTTGTGAGTATTGAACCACCCTTGCAAATCAGAATAAATACCACTTGATTGTTAGTTCATGCCTCAGAACTACCTGCTATTTTGGGGGACTTACATTAAAAATTCAGCAGAACTTGAGTCTGAGATATAATGGAGCCTTTTGGTGGGATCTTAGGGCAAAATCATCCACTGTGGAGTGGTGTAGCCCCTGTCTGGGCTACTTGCACACTGCCAGGCTTGTGGTGCTGTTTCAATGGGATCTGGAGTATTAGCCGAGAGGATCTGCAAGGTGCACAGGGGTGGGAGGGGCAAGCTTAGCTAGTTTTGCCATAGATGTTTCCCTACTGGAGGAGCCCTGCAGCACTGGGAGGGAGGGAGGTCTGTCTGTTGGATAGATCCATAGAAGCACAGGGTTGGGTGTTTGCGTGGTGCAAGCAAGTTTGGTGATGGGAATTGGCTCCCTTTGGAATTTTGGTTGAGGGATAGGAAAGGGATATGGTGCTTGCCAGTGCCGTTGTTCCCCCACTGAGCTCTGTCCTTCCTGGGTTCAACAACTGTCCCTCCTGCTGTCCTCTCACCCTCCCCACTCTCCAAGAGCAGAGCTGTTGACCTTTAAGATTCCACATGTTAAGCCTCGCTGGCTGTCAGAACTCAGGGAATCTGGCCCCTCTGCTTTTGCAAGCCAGACTTTGGGGGCTCTGCCTTGTCTGGCGGGTTGCCCCTGCACTGCCCCAGCTCCCTTGATGTAGCATGCGCTGCCTCTCTGCCCTTCCTACCCTCTTCCATGGGCCTCTTGTATGCGCTTGATTCCAGAGAGTCTGTTCTGCTAATCTTCTGGCAGTTTTCTGGGTTATTTAGGCTGCTGTGGGTGGAATCTAATCAATCAGCAGGACGAGGTGAGCCCAGCCTCCTCCTACACCGCCATCTTCTCCAAATCAGCAATATAGAAGACACACTTAAGGAGAATAATGAAGCAGAAAAAAAGAGGGATACAAAGTTAAAAGAGCACCATACAAGACTTAGAGAAGTCAGTAACTTATTAAAAAAGAATAACATCTGAATCATAGGAGTCCCAGAAGATGAAGAGACAAAAGGGCAGAAGGTTTATGTGAAAAAATTACAGTGGAAAACTTTCCTAACCTGGGGAAGGGCACAGACATCAAAATCCAAGAAGTACAGAGAACTCTCAGTAGAGTCAAAAAACACCATTAACAAAGCATATCATATTCAAATGCACAAAACACACAGATAAAGAAAGAATTAAGGAAAAACCAAGAGAGGGAAAAAATAAATCCTCAATCTATAAAGGAACTCAGATCAGGTTCTCAGCAGACTTACCTACAGAAACTTGGCAGGCCAGAAAGGATAGGATAGATATAATCAATGTGCTTTAAAAGAAAAAAAAATATTCAGCCAATAATTATTAATCCAGGAATGGTCTCATTCAAAAGAGGAAAATAGATAAAGAGTTACCCCAGACAAACAAAAACTAAAGGATGTTGTGACCACTAAGCTAGCCCTGCAAGACATTTAAGGGGGAATCCTTTGAATGGAGAAAAGATGAAACAAAACAAAACAAAACAATTATTACATATGGTTTCAAACTATTACAAACTACAGTGAATGACATATCCTCTGTGGTAATAATACCTATTATTTTTATCTGGTATTTACAAAATAATGTAAAATAAAATCTTGATAATGTATAATCACTTTACTTTATTACTAGATGTTTATACATTTGAACCACCTAAACTTCTGCTATTTTTGAAAGATAACACCCAAATTGTGTGGACGATTAAATACAAAAAAGACTAAATGTGGCCAGAGAATAACATCTCAGAAAGAACAGAAAGAACAGCATCACTAAAATCTCCAACTCTACAGTCAACACAATGGCAACAAATTCATATCTTTCATTACTCACTCTAAATGTGAATGGACTAGGGGCGCCTGGGTGGCGCAGTCGGTTAAGCATCCGACTTCAGCCAGGTCACGATCTCACGGTCCGTGAGTTCGAGCCCCGTGTCAGGCTCTGGGCTGATGGCTCAGAGCCTGGAGCTTGTTTCCGATTCTGTGTCTCCCTCTCTCTCTGCCCCTCCCCCGTTCATGCTCTGTCTCTCTCTGTCCCAAAAATAAATAAATGTTGAAAAAAAATTTTTTTAAATGTGAATGGACTAAATGTTCCAAGCAAAATATACATGGTAACAGCATGGATAAGAAAACAAGTTCCATGTATATGCCGTTTACAACAGACCCACTTAAGACCTAAAGACACCTTCAGCTTGAAACTAAGGGGATGCAGAACGCTCTATCATGCTACTGGTTGCCAAAAGAAAGCTGGAGTAGCCATACTTATAAGATAAGATTTATAGATTTTAAAACAAAGACCTTAACAATATGGAAGAAGAGCATTATATCACTTTTAAAGGGCTATTCACCAAGAAGATCATAACCGAAGGTGGAAGAACCCACATATATAAGGCAATTAATTACAAACATAAAGAAAATCATAAAAAATGATACCATAAGAGCAGGAGACTTCAACACCCCACTTCCAACAATGGACAGATAGTCTAAGCAGAAAACAAACAAGGAAACAATGGCTTTGATGACACACTGGACCAGGATGGACGTAACATATATATTCAGAAAATTTTATCCTAAATCATCAGAATACACATTCTTCTCAAATGCACATGGAAAATTCTCCAGAATAGATCACAAACTGAGATACAAAACAACCCTAAACAATTACAAAAAGATCAAGATCTTACCTTGCATATTTTCAGAACACAACACTATGAAACTTGATATCAACCACAATAACAATAAAAAAAAATGGTACGATCATGAATACTTGGTGGTTAAAGAGAATTCTAGTAAAGAATGAATGGCTTAACCAAGAAAGTAAAGAAGAAATTGTAAAGTACATGGAAGCCAATGAAAATGAAAACATGACAGCTTAAAACCTCTGGGATGTAGCAAAGCTGGTCATAAGAGGGAAGTATATACCAATCCAGGCATTCCTAATGAAAGAAGAGAAGTCTCAAATGCACACCCTAACATTACACTTTAAATAGCTGGAGAAAAAACAGCAAAGAAACCCCAAAACCAGCAGAAGACAGGGAATAATAAAGATTAGAGTAGGATTCAATGATACCAAAATAAAAAAAACAAAAACAAAAACAAAAACAAAAACAAAACAACAGTAGAATAGTTCAATGAAACCAGAAACTGGTTCTTTGAAAGAATAAAAAACCCCTAGCCAGACTGATTAAAAAGAAAAAAGAAAGCTGGGAGAGGGCAAGAGGGCAGGGAAACATGGAACTCTCATTTTTTCTCTCTCTCATCTCGGAAATGCAGCTAGATCAACACCAAACCATCTCGCACAACTAGCAAAGTGATAGGATTATCACAACGATCTGCACGACTTGAATCACAGAACTCTGCAGGTACACAGCACAGAGAGGTGAACTGGGGTAGAACGAAGTCATGAGGGTAGGGAGCTGTTTTTGCTTGGGGAGAGAGGATGGAGACAGGGAGGAGAGTACAGAAAAACACTCCTCTGAAAGCAGCTGTAGATAAAAAGTGCACTGAACCAAAAAAAAAAAAAAAGTAGAAAATGACTGCAAGAGGCTGAACAAGAAAGGATAAAGGAGAGGGTTTAAATTCCATTAAGGCACTATAAACAGAGGAGCACAGAGTCTGAAACTCTGCACCTTGATACTTGACAGAGATCAGGCAGGAAGAGTGAATCCTTAGGTGCAGACAGTGAGGTCTGATGGGTCTTCAGGCCACATGGGGAGAGGTTGTTTCCCTGTTCAGATGACATTTGGTAAAGGTTGTGCAGCCTCCCCAAAGGCAAAGGTCCCAGCAGATGCGAGAAAACAGTCACATTTGTTGGTGTTGGAACAAGGGCATTAAGGGTGAAGCGTGGCACCAGATGGGTGTTGTGATTTACCATAATCCCTGAAACACTGCTGCTATAAAACCACACAAAATTTTCTGCGGTGGGCTGGCACCTGGCTGCAGTCTCTGGGCAACTGCAGCAGAGTGGTCACGTGAATGTACCAGGGGGTGGGCATGCACCTGGCCATTGCTTGGCAAGACACACCCCCTGAGGGTCTGAGAGGGTCAAAGCTGCAACACTCTCAGAAATGACAGGTTTGGAAACAGCTCTATCTGATATAAAACTCAGGACAGACGTGTCGCCTGGGAGGCTGACAGCTTGGTCACAGAAATGTATAGGCAGAGAGTGATGGAAGCCGGAGACAAAGTAGGGGTGCTTGTCAGTCGGTGAGAACACAGAGTTGTGATACTAGAGACTTGGTAGATGGGTGACACCATTTTTACCCCTCCCGTGAATGCAAATACAAGCCCTGCACAGGCCACAATGGTCCACCCAATAAACTAAGCAGCTCCATATAGTGGAGAATGGACCGGTTACACAAAGCCCCATCTAAATGGGCAAACTGTGCTCTAGAAGAATACCACAAACCTCTTTGCCTGTTTAGTTATAGACTATAATGTGCTTCATAGTTTTATTTCTAGGGGAAAATGGATGAAATTTCAATCGTATGTCATTCTGTTCACTGGTCCATCTGTTCAATTTTTTTTTCTGTTTCTTTTCTTTTCCTATTCTTGAATACAGAAAGAGAAAAGCGTATTTTTATTTTCCATTTTTATTAAAAATTCTTTAGTTTTTTCTAGTATTTTTTTTACTTTTTTGTACATTTTTAAAATTCTATTTTACTTTCATCTTTTTTAATTCTTTTTTTTTAATTTTCAAAAGTTTTCCTTTTTTTCTTTTCTTTTCTTTTCTTTTCTTTTCTTTTCTTTTCTTTTCCTCTCTACTCTATAAAACTTCTTTCAACAACCAGACCAAAAAACACCTAGGAACTAGCATCATTTATCTGATTTTTTTGTGTTGCTTTTAATTTTTGAATGTTTTTTATTTTATTAATTCTTTTTCTTCCTTCAAAATGATGAAATGAAAGAATTCACCCCACAAGAAAGAACAGAAAAGCATGACAGTCAGGGACTTAACACAGATACAAGCAAGATGTCTGAACTAGAATTTAGAATCATGAAAATAAGCATACTAGCTGGGGTTGATAAAAGCATAGAATCCCTTTCTTTGGGGGGGGACAACAAAAATCTAGTCAGGACAAAATTAAAAATGCTATAACTAGATTCAATCTTAAATGCTTTCTACAGCAATGAGGATGAACGAAGGAGATCAGTGAATCAGTGCTATAGAAGACAAATTTAGGGAGAATAATGAAGCAGAACAAAAAAGAGTGAAACAAAGTTAAAAGAGCATGATACAAGACTTAGAGAAGTCAGTAACTTATTAAAAAGGAATAATATCTGAATCACAGTTGTCCCAGAAGATGAAGAGAGAGCAAAAGGGGTAAAAGGTTTATGTGAACATATCAAATTGGGAAACTTTCCTAACCTAGGGAAAAACACAGACATCAAAATCCAGGAAGCACAGAGAGCTCCCATTAGATTCAACAAAAAATGACCATCAACAAGGCATATTATAGTCAAATTCACAAAATACCCAGGCAAGGAAATAATCATGAAAGCAGCAAGGGGAGAAAACTCCTTCACCTACAAGGGCAGACAGATCAGGTTCACAGTAGGCATATCCACAGAAACGTTGGTGTGCCAGAAAGGAATTGCAGGATATATTAATGTGCTGAATCAGAAAAATATTCAGCAATAATTTTTTATATAGCAAGATTATCATACAAAATAGAAGGAAAGATAAAATGTTTCCCAGACTGACACATGCACCTCATGTTTATAGCAACACTATCAACAATAACCAAAGTATGGAGAGAGCCCAAGTGTCCATTGATGGATCAATGCATAAAGGAGATGTGGCATTTATATACAATGTACTATTACTCAGCAATCAAAAAGAATGAAATCTTGCCATTTGCAACTACGTGGATGGAACTGGAGGGTATTATCCTAAGTGAAATTAGTCAGTCAAAGAAATACAGAAATCATATGACTTCACTCATATGAGGACTTTAAGAGAAAACCAGATTAACATAAGCGAAAGGAAACAAAAATAATATAAAAACATGGAGGGGGACAAAACAGAAGAGACTCACAAATATGGTTACTGGAGGGGTTGTGGGAGGGGGCATGGACTAAATGGGTAAGGGGCACTAAGGAATCTACTCCTGAAATGATTGTTGCATTATATGCTAACTAATTTGGATGCAAATTTTAAAAAATAAAAAAATAAATTAAAATAAGTTTCCTAGACTAAAAAAATGAAAAGAGTGTGTGACCACTAAACCAGCCCTGCAAGAAATTTTAAGGGGGACTCTATGAGGGGAGAAAAGACAGAACAAAACAAAAAAAGGTCAAAAGCAACAAAGACAAGAAAGGATCAGAGAACACCATCAGAAACTCTAAATCTACAGGCAACACAATGGTAACAAATTCATATTTTTCAGTACTCACTCTAAATGTCAATGGGTAAAGGCTTCAATCAAAAGACACAGGGTACCAGAATGGATAAGAAATAAAATACATCTATATGCTGTTTACAAGAGACTCATTTTAGACCTAAAACACGTTCAGAGTGAAAGTAAGGGGGTGGAGAACCAGCTATCATGCTAATGGTGGCCAAAAGAAAGCCTAATTAATCATACTTATATCAGAAAATCTAGATTTTAAAGTAAAGACTGTTACATGAGATGAAGAATGGAATTATATCAGAATTTAGGGATTTAGCCATCCAAGATCTAACAATTTTAAACATTTTTGCTTCAAACATGATTGCACCCAAATATGTAAATCAATTAATCACTAACATACAGAAATTCATTGACAATACTACCATAATAATAGGATACTTCAACACTACAACACTTGCTGAATCCCTGAAACACTGCTGCTACACGATTGCACAAACTTTTCTGGGGCTGCTGGCACCCAGTTGCAGTCTCCAGTCAGCAGCAGCATTGTCATGCAAACATACAGGGGTGGGCCAGCACACAGCTGTTGCTCATTGAGACACTTTCCCATTGGAGTCATTACAGCAATGGACAAATCATATAAGAGAAAATAAACAAGGGAACAACAGATTTGAATGACAATCTGGACCCAGATGGACATAACATATACATTCAGAATATTTCATTCTAAAGCCACAGAATGCACATTCTTCTTGAGTGCACATGGAATATTATCCAGAATAGACCCCACACTGGGACACAAATCATCCCTAAAAAAAGTACAAAACAATTGAGATCATGCTTTGCATATTTCCAGACCAAAATGCTATGAAACTCAAAATCAACCACAAGACAAATATCTGGAAAGCTAACAAATACTTGGAGACTAAATAACATCCTTCTAGAGCATGAGTGGGCTAAATAATAAGTTAAAGAAGAAATCTAAAAGTACATAGAATCCAATTTAATTTCAAACTTCTGAAGAAAAGGATAGGAAAAAGAAACTAATGCAAGGAGAGTAACAGAAATGCAGCATATCAGCCACTTTCAAATTTGCAAAGCAACTGAAAGATAGAATATGTGTATCTGCAACCTGACTTACAGACAACATGAGTGTTCTTTCGTGAACATGTTGTTAGACTGTGACACTTTTTGATTGAAAGAAACTATGGCTTGCACTTCATTTAAAAGTCCTGTGATATTATTTATTGCTAAATGATATTGTGAGGCCTCTCTTCTTCCATTTAGTAGAGACCAAGTGTGAGCTGTTGTGTTGTTGCAGGGAGCCAGTGAGAATACAGGGAGAGCAGGAGGACAGAGGAAACATGTTTCTAAGGAGAAAATGTAAAATGTGTGACTTTAATCTCAAAACCAATTTTATTTGAGCACAAAATAATTTATTAGAGACATTTGCCATCATATACTGCCTAGTAGACATAGACAATTCTTGTTTAAATAGCTACTTTACTGGAAGTTTGGGGTGGCTAATGTGAGCAATTCTTTGTGATTCCTTGCTTTTCATAAGGTACAGGATAAACTATATCTTTTTAGCTCATGATAAGTTACTCAAGTTCTGTGAATGTCATTTATTTTAAAAATTTTAATGTTTTTATTTATTTATTTTTGACAGAGAGACAGAGAGCAAGTAGGGGAGGATCAGAGAGAGAGGGAGACACAGAATCTGAAGCAGGCTCCAGACTCTGAGCTGTCAGCATAAAGCCTGACACAGGGCTCAAACTCACAGACCTTTAGATCATGACCTGAGTTGAAGTTGGACTCAACTGACTGAGCCGCCCAGGCACCCCATGATGCTTATTTTACAATTGTGGGTGATGATACCAGCCTCAGAATTTTGTTTCGACTTAGCATAATTTCTTATACCTGTCCAGGATGTTAGTGAAATGGAAAATAAAGGTTACATCTGAGTCTTCCCTTCCACTTATAGAAATGGCCCAGGAGCAAAATGTTATCTTTATCTCATACAGTATGTCACTTCAGACAAATATTGTCAATGTTGTGCAGTGGGATTAATCCAATGCTTATGTGTCAAAGTTGTCAGGAGGATTCAATGTAATCAATACAGGTTAGAGTTTTTTTTTTAATAGTCTATACATAGCCTACATATTTCTGTTTTAGTGACTAGAAGCAGAATAAATGGGTAAAAAGCAATCCATTTGAAGATTCTTTAGGCAATCAAAAATTGTCTACTTTGTCAAAATTAAAATAACCATCTAGTGGTTATGAATGAATTCCTGCTGGGGAGATCTTTCATTTTAATAAAGTCCTAGTCTAAATGACATATTAAAAATACACATGAGCCAAACCTATATTCATTTGAATTATTAGTCAGCTTGTGCTCAGTCTTGGCAATAAGAATTATGCTTACATTAAATTAAAATTTAATATTTTGTATATGTACATTTATGGTGGGCATAGAATTACTCATATCACACTCAGGTGAGTATTAATATTTACCTTTTATTATTTCATGGATTCTTTACAGAAAACTTGGAATGTATATGCTTACCACCTTACCTTGTGACTTTGTGAAACAACATATAACTTCTTTCTCAAAGTAAGAAATGTTGATTATTTATTTAAGGAACAAGGTATTTCATAAAAACTTCAGAATTAGACTAAAATAATTTGAATAAAATGTAAAAACTCACATTTCTTTATTTTTCACATATGAGTTTTCCTCTTTCTTCAAGAATACCAATGAGTAGAAAATGGAAAATAACAGCCAAACATTAACAGGCTTCCTTTTATTGGGGTTTTTCCCCCATCAAGAATTGGGTTGTTTCTTTTCATTCCCATTATTTTCATCTTCCTAATGGCTTTTTTTGGCAACCTGTCCATGATTCTCCTCATCCTCCTGGACACCCATCTCCACACATCCATGTATTTTCTACTTAGTCACCTCTCCCTCATGGACTTGAACTTCATCTCCACCATCATTCCCCAGATGGCGTCCAATTATGTCTTTGGAAACAAGTCTATCTCCTTCATTGGGTGTGGGATACAGAGCTTCTTTTTGACTTTAGCAGATGCAGATGGGTTACTATTGGCCTCCATGTCCCATGATCGCTATGTGACTATTTGCTTTCCTCTTCATTATCCCATTCGTATGAGCAAAAAAGTGTGTGTGCTGATAATAACAGGATCTTGGATAATGGGGTCAATCAACTCCTGTTCTCACACTGCATATGCCCTCCATATCCCTTATTGTTGATCCGGGTTCATCAACCATTTCTTCTGTGATGTCCTAGCCATGTTGACTCTGGCCTGCATGGACACCTATGATCTATGAGTACACAGTGTTTGTGAGCACCACACCCTTGATTGCATTTCTTTTCATCGGCATTGCATGTTCCTGTGGCCGAGTTCTCCATGCTATCTGCCACATGCACTCAACAGAAGGAAGGAAGAAGCCCTATTCGGCCTGCAGCACACACCTCATTGTGGTGACTTTCTACTATGCACCCTTTGTTTACATTTACCTATGCCCAAGATGGCTGAGATCTCCCACAGAAGCCAAGGTTCTGGTTGTCTTCTACATTATTCTGACCCCAATGCTCAACCCCATCATTTATATCCTGAGAAACAAGGAGGTGATGGGAGCCCTGAGAAGAGTGATTCAGAGGATCTGCTCTATATAAGTTTGACAAAGTTCTCTTTAATCCTGCTGCCTTAAAATTCCATCTTTTTCACCTTTTACACTCATTAGGAGCAATGACATTCCAAGAATAAAGACAGGGATTATATTAATCTAGAAAATTGGAATAATTGAGATTTGACAAAATAATTTTATATTCTTTTATTTGTTTGTTTTCTTTGTGGTAATTTTTCAATAAATAGAAAGAACAAATATTTTCCCTTAGCCTGTGGGTAGTAAGAATTTATTAATATATTGAAATGATAATGGAAACAATCCAACATGATGGTATCACACATTACAATAATTCATATATACTTAACATCTCTTCCCAAATGGCTAAAATAGGAAAAATAACAGAAAGTGTTATCACGTTCCCAGGTTTCTTTGAAATCTAATATATATATATATATATATATATATATATGTATGTATATGTATATGTATATGTATATATGTACATATATACATATATATGTGTATATATATATGTGTGTGTATATATATGTGTGTATATATATGTATATATATATTTATCCTTTATATATATTTACCTTTTATATATATTTACCCTTGCCTGGTGAAAAAATGATTCTTCTGTTCCCTTATTTTCAGGGGAAGTGATAGGTATGGAGATTGGACAAAGAACTCTGTATAGAATTAGACATTCTCTCACCAGTAAGGAGGAAATACAAGTTTATATATTTTATGAGAAGGACTCTGGAAGTAACTAGATGAATCTAAGAAAGTCATTTACAACAGGTCTACATGATCGGGATAATTGTGATCAGGAAAATGAAGAATAGACTATGGAATAATGAGAGCCTTTTTCTAAAAGGATTGATGGGAATTATATACTGTTTAGTGCAGATTAGTCAGTCTGAGCCACTCCCCAGTTGTCTTTCAAAACACTCATTTCATAACCCCCAAAGCCACTAACTCCATTTCATAAGATGATTTCTGTTATCAGCATTTCATTATACATTTAATATTCTTATAATTCTACTGAATGAGATTTGGGTGCTTTGCTTTATTGTTAACCTCTCTGTAGCACGGTTTTCAATAGAGATACCTGTTTAATGACTAGCTTACAAAGGTCTTCCCATTACCTGCAGGCTAGTTCTACACCTGGGCACTATGAATGAACAGTCATCACTGTTTACGGAGTAAGTCTTCTATACTCTTTATTATATAAGAGTGGGTGTAAATAAGGAAGCTAGAATTAACATGTACAAAGCCCTGTATTATCCAAAGCATCACAGTGATGAATGGCTGATATATTAGAATTGGATATAAGTATTTTCCCCCCAAATAGCAGATCTGCATGTTAGATTATATACTGTAATTATGGATGCTTTTATACTAAAACTAAGTGAGTCCTTAGAGATTTCTTGACTATTTACTGTTTAAAAGCTTTATTTTGAAATGGTGTAACTATGATGGGAAATTTTTTATCAAAAGAACGTGTATGATTAATCTTTTAAAAAAGGAAGAGTTTGCTTAAGTTTCCTTCATATCACATAACTTCATTTTCAAATTTTGAAAAAAAAAAAAAGACATTCACTGTTTGGTATCAATGGCCAAAGGTTCATTAGGCATTACTCTTTACTACCAAGGTTTTCCAGTTGAATTAATTTGGGGTTTGAAATGTAATTAGTTAAGGTTCTTAACTAAAGTAAATTCATTTTTTAATAGAAAAAAAATCGGTAGAATTTAAGCAGAAAATATTATATTAAAAAGAGTGACAGAGGCACCTGGGGGTGCATCCAACTACTTGATATTGTTTCAGGTCATGATCTCTCAGTTGTGAGATCAAACCCCACATCAGGCTGTGCACTGAGCATGGAACCTGCTTGGGATTCTCTCTCTCCCTCTCTGTCCCTTCCTCTCTTTAGCTCTCTTCTGTCTCAAAAGAAATAAATTAACATTAAAAAAAGAAAAAAAAGTGAGAGACTTTCAGACTCTTCAGAAATTCTGGCCCAATGATGTCTGCAAAATACATAACCAAAATCAATTTCCAAAATGTTTCTGAGATTAATTAATATGACTCGCACCATTCACAGCTCAAAAATCATATGATGAGCTCCTCTGAAAACTTGATGAATTGCAATAAACACTTATTTATTTTTCTTGTGCTGTTTGCTTAGTGAATGTGCATATTCCTTGCTTATTTGAAGGTACCCACTTTAAAGTTAAAGTTTGAAATTAAAAGATTTAATAGAAAGTATGATTATATTCCCTTCCTATAACTGAGAGTCAAAAAAGGAAGTGACTATTTAGTTTTAACATAGACATCAGAACTTTTCCTTCCTAAGACATGTCAAGAGGGAAGTCAGACACAAAACAATGATCAAAGTTCTCTAAAATTTCCTTTGAAACAAGGGTCCTGTTTTGTGAATAATATGTAAGAAATATATATATTTCAAATATGCCAATGTGATTATCTATTTAAATATCTGTATTGTTCAATAAAAAATTCAAATAGATTGAAAACAATGTTTTAAATATTTTTTTTGTGTGTGGTTTTTTTGTTGTTGTTGTGGTTGTTTGTTTATATCTTTGTGTTTTTTTTGTTCTGTTTTATTTTGTTTTTGAAAAAGAGAGAGACATACAGAGTGAAAGAGGGAGTGGTAGAGAGAGAGAATGGAGAGAATCCTAAGCAGGCTTTGAACTGTCAGTGCAGAGCCCTGCATGGGGCTCCAGCTCAAAAATTATGACATCATGAGCTGAGCCAAAATCAAAATTTGGATGCTTAACCAACTCAGCCACCCAGGCACCCAAGAATTTTTTAAACAAATACATAGAAACATCAGTGCTATTATTTAGATTTATTAAAAAAATGATTTTAAACATATATGTAATTAATTGCATGCAATTCTTGTAAGTAGGAGTATATTTTCTTCTAAATGCTATTAAGCATTCCAGTGCAATTTAATAAATATGTTATCCTTTTTATTTTAAGTTGACTGAACACTTTTATCAGATATTTTGTTTCTACACACTTGTGATATGATTTTGAATGCTTTATTTTTATTTCCCCTGATTTCTTTCTGTTTTTCTAAAAAGTATTTTTCTTCCTCCTTTCTCTCAATCCTCACCCCCTCACTTTGGCAAACACCAATCTGTTTTCTGTGTCTATGAGCTTGTTTTCTTGTTGTGTTTTGTTTTATCTTCCATACATAGGAGAGATCATTTTGTATTTGTTTTTCTCTTTCTAATATATTTCACATACAATAATACCTTCAAGGTCTAATCCATGTTGTAACAAATGGCAAGATTTCATTACCTGTATAAATGTATTTAATATAAATTTGTAATTATATTTCACTTTTATTTAAATATTTAAATATGATATACATATATAAATATATAGTTATTATATCTATATTATATATACATATGTATATTTATATTTATTATATCTATATTTTGTGCATTTATATTTACTATGTTATATTATTGTTTTAATAAATAGACATGCATGTATATGTATATTTATACATATATATGTGTACAAGCATATTTATTATATGTGCATTTAAATATAGTCTGTGCAATATATAATGAGTAAATTATATATATATATATATATATATATATAATATTCACTCAACCATTAATGGGTTCTTAGGATACATAAGTTGTTTCCCTGTCTTAGCTTCTTAGCCATTGTCAATACTGCTGCAATGAACATAGGAATGATCAATGAACATAAAGATGCATATATCTTTACAAGCAGTGTTTCTGAAATCTTTGGATAAATATCCAGCAGTGGAATTTATGGATGTATGGTAGTTCCATTTTTAGTTTCAAGAGGAAAACTCCATATTGTTTTCTGTACTGGCTGCACCAGTTTTCATTCTCCCCAATAAAAAACAACGATTTCCATTTTTCCCCATCCTCACCAACACGTTATTCCCTGTCTTTTTGAAAATAGCTATTCTTAATGTGTAAGGTCATATCTCATTGTGGTTTTTATTTGCTTTTCCTGATTATTTATGACATTGTACATCTTTTGTTTTCTTTCTTTCTTTAACTTTTTACCCATCTATATGTCTTCCTTGGAAAACAAACTCTATTCATGTCTTCTGTCCATTTTGTAACCAATTTTTATGCCATTGAAATTGTGTGTTCTTTATCTGTTTTGAATACTAGCTTCCCTAAGGATAAATATGATTTACAAGTACCTTTCTTATTCAGTAGTTTGACTTTTAATTTTGTTGATGGTTCCTTGGTGTGCATATTTTTAGTTTAATGTACCCCACTTATCTTTACTTCTCTTCTTTTTGTCTTTGTGTAAGATTTATATAAATAATAACTATTATAAATATCTGTGTCAAGAAGCTAACCACCTGTTTCTTCCAGAAGTTTTATGGTGTCTATTCTTACATTTGTCTTCAAACACTTTTAAAATAATTTTTGTGTATGGTTCAAGATAATGGTTCAATTTTATTTTTTGTTTGCATGTGGCCACACAGTTTTCTGACTGAAAATGCATAGGATGTACAATTACTGAATAGACTATACTTTCACCATAGTATATTCTTGGTTTCTTTTTTGTACATTAGTTAACCATATATTCATGGGTTTATTTCTTGTCTGGGTATCCTTTCCCTTCCTCATCCTTTAGAATACACTGAATGCCATGGCGTCATTAAATGTTCACTGTTTTTGCATCTCCTGGAGAACTATGCTTCTACACCTCCTACACACTGTTTAGGAAGCACAGGGTATTTTATGACACTTTATTATCAGGATTTTATGGGCTGTTAGGGACTGATTACTTCACTGATTAAACTCACAGCCATCTCAGTGTATCTACCATCAGGTGTTCACCCATGGTGTTTGTGGTTCCCTAAGGATAATTTTGCCCTGAGATCCCACCAACACATTCCATTATATCTCAGACTCAAGATCTGCTGAATTTTTAATGTAAGTCCCCCAAAATAGCAGGTAGTTCTGAGGCATGAACTAACAATCAAGTGGTATTTATTCTGATTTGCAAGGGTGGTTCAATACTCACAAATCAATCAACATGATACACCACTTTAATAAAAGAAATGATAAGAACCGTATGATCATTTCAATAGATGCAGAAAAAAACATTTGACAAAAGCAAGATCCATTCATGACAAAAAAAGTATGGTTAGCATTATTGATCACAATAAAGGCAATATGCAAAATACTCACAGCTAATATCACCCTCAATGGGGAAAAACAGAGATTTTCCTCTGTAGTCAGGAATAAGACAGGGATGCTTACTGTCATCACTTTATTTAACATAGTAGTGGAACTCCTTACCACAGCAATGAGAAAAGACAAAGGAATAAAAGACATCTAAACCTGCAAGAAAGAAGTGAAATGTTTCCTATTTGCACATGACACGATACCCTATATAGAAAGCAGAAGGACTCACCAAAACATTGCTAGAAGTTACACACTAGTTTAGTAAAGACCCAGGATACAAAATCGACATACATAAATCTTGTATTCCTATACAACAATGAGGCAGCAGAAAGAGAAATCAAGGAATTGATCCCACTTACAATTGAACCAAACACATAAGATATCTAGTAATTCACCTAGTTAAAGTGTTAAAGATCTGTACTCTGAAAACTATAAAACACTGATAAAAGAAATTGAGGATGATGCACAATAAAAATGTAAAGACATTCCAGGCTTATGGACTGGAAGAACAAACATTGTTAAAATGTCTATACTACCCAAAGCACTCTACACATTTAATGCAGTCCAATTCAGATTACCACCAGCATTTTTCACAGAGCTACAGCAAATAATCCTAAAATATGTATGGAGCCACAGAAGACCAAACACACAAGGCAAACTTGAAAAGCAAAGCAAAGATAGAGGCATCACATCTCCAGACCTATTATGAAGCAGTAATGATCAAGGCGGTATGCTGTTGGCACAAAAATAGACACATATATCAATCAAACAGAATAAAAAACTCAGCACTGAACTCACAACTATATGGTAAATCAGTCTTCAACAATGCAGGAAAGAATATCCGATGGGAAGGTGCTGGAAAGCAACATGCAAAAGAATGAAAATGGACGATTGTCTTATATCATACACAAAAATAAATTCAGAATGTATGAAAGACCCGAGTGTGAGACAGGAAACTATAAAAACCCTAGAGGAGAACACAGGCAATAGCCTCTTTGACATTGACCTCAGCAACTTCTTACTAGATATATCTCCTGAGGCAAAAGAAACAAAGACAAAAATAAAGTATAAGAATTCATCAAAATAAAAAGTTCCTGCACAGCAAAAAAAAAAAAAAAAAAAAAAAAAAAAAAAAAGACTGAAAGGCAGCCTATGGAATGGGAGAATATATTTGTAAATGGCATATCTGATAAAGAGTAAGTATCCAAAATATAATGAACTTAGAAAACTCAACACCCCAAAAGTAATAATTTAATGAAAAATGTGCAGAGGATATGAATAGACACTTTTTTACCATAGAAGACACAGTTGCTCAACATCACTCATCATCAGGGAAATACAAATCAAATCTACAATGATAGAAGAAGGGCGGAGAGGCGGTGCATGCTACAAGGATGGGCTGGAGGGAGCCAGGGCAGTGGAGGGCAGCATGCCAGGCAAGGCAGAGCCCCCAGGGTCTGGCTTGCAAAAGCAGAGGGGCTGGACTCTGTGAGTTCTGACAGCCAGCTGAACTTAACATCTGGAATGTGAAAAGTCAACAGCTCTGCTCTCAGAGAGCGGGGAGGGTGAGTGGATGCCAGAAGGGAGAGTTGTTGAGCAACAGAAGATGGAGCTCACTCAGCAGGGGAACAAAGGCACTGGCAAGTGCCATCTCCCTCTCCCATCCCCCAGATGAAATTCCAAAGGGAACACATTCCCATCACTGAACTTGCCTGCACTGCACAAACATCCAATGTTGTGCTTCTGTGGATCCATCCCTCTGACAGGCCTGCCTCCCTCCTGGTGCCACAGGGACCCTCCTGCAGGGGACCACTGATGGCAAAACAAGCTAAGCCTGCCCCTCTAGTCCCTGTGCTCCTTGCGGATCCACCCTGTCTAATAGGCCCTTGGCCAGATCCCATTGAAACTGCACCACAAACCCGCAAGTGTGCAAGTAGCCCCGACAGGGGCCACACCACTCCACAGTGATCCCTGTCTCTGGGAGAGAGGAAGATAAGGTATACACCTGTCTGACTGTGGCCCCAGTGGTTGGCTGGGAGCAGACATGGGGTCTGACTGCAGCCCTGCTCACCAACACAAGTTACTCCAGACAGCACAGGGGAAGGGCCCTGCAGTTTGGTGCTACCGCAGGGACTACCCAAATGATGAAATGGAAGAATTCTCCTCAAAAGAAACTCCAGAAAGTAGCGACAACTAATGCATGGATCAAAACCGATTTAAGCATTACAGCGGAACAAGAATTTAGAATAATCGTCATAAAATTAATTTCTGGGCTTGAAAAAAGCACAGAGAACAGCAGAGAATCTATTGCTACAGAGATCAACAGACTAACAAATAGTCATGAGGAGCTAAAAAATGCTATAAATAAGGTGCAAAATAAAATGGAGGCAGTCATAGCATGGATTGAAGAGACAGAGGAGAGAATAGGTGAATTGAAAGATAAAACTATGGAAAAAGAGGAAGCTGAGAAAAAGAGAGATTAAAAATCCAGGAGTATGAGGGGAGAATTAGAGAACTAAGTGACGCAATCAAGTGGAACAATATCCATATCTTAGGAATATCAGAAGAAGAAGAGAGAGAGAAAGGGGCTGAAGGTGTACTTGAAAAAATCATATCTGAGAACTTCTTTGATCTGGGGAAGGAAACAGGCATTGAAATCCAAGAGGCACAGAGAACTCCCTTCAGACGTAATTTGAATCGATCTTCTGCATGACATATCATAATTAAACTGGCCAATACAAGGATAAAGAGAGAATTCTGAAACCAGCTAGGGAAAAACTGGCTCTAACTTCCAAAGGTAGAACATAACGGTAGTAGAAGACCTATCTACTGCAATTTGGCAAGCCAGAAATGAATGGCATAAACTCTTCAATGTGATGAACAGAAAAAAATAGGCAGCCAAGAATCCTTTGTCCAGAAAGCATGTCACTCAGAATAGAAGGAGAGATAATTGTTTTCCCAAAAAGACCAAAAATTGAAGGAATTTATCACCACTAAACCAGCCCTACAAGAGATCCTAAGGGGAACTCTGTGAGAGAAATGTTGCAAGGACCACAAACTACCAGAGACAGCACTACAAGCATGAAGCCTACATACATGACAAAGACTATAAACACATATCTTTCAATAATAACACTCAATGTAAATTGACTAAATGCTCCAAACAAAAAGCATAGGGTATCAGAATTCATTAAAAAGAATAAGAAGAAGAAGAAGAAGAAGAAGAAGAAGACCCATCTATTTGCTGTCTACAAGAGACTCATTTTAGACCTGAGGACACCCTCAGATTGAAAGTTAGGGGATGGAGAATGATCTATCATGCTACTGGAAGTCAAAAGAAATCTGGGGTAGCCATACTTATATCAGACAAACTAGACTTTATATTAAAGGCTGTAACAAGAGATGAAGAAGGGCATTATATAATAATTACAGGGTCTATCCATCAGGAGGAGCTAACAATTATAAATGTCTATGCGCTGAATACAGGAGCCCCCAAATAGATGTAACAATTCATCACAAACATAAGCAACCTTATTTATAAGAATGTGGTAATGGCAGGGGACTTTTTTTTTTACATTTATTTATTTTTGAGAGACAGAGAGAGACAGAGTGTGAGCAGGGGGGTGGGGGGGGTGGCCAGAGAGGCAGGGAGACACAGAATCTGAAGCAGGCTCCAGGCTCTGAGCTGGCAGCACAGATCCCAATGTGGGTCTCGAACCCACAAACTGTGAGATCATGACCTGAGCTGAAGTCAGACGCTTAACTGACTGAGCCACCCAGGCGCCCCTGGAAGGGGACTTTAATACCCCACTTACAACAGTAGATAGATCATATAGACACAGGATCAATAAAGAAACAAGGGCCTTAACTGATACATTGGATCAGATGGACTTGACAGATATATTTAGAACTCTGCATCCCAAAGCAACAAAATATACTTTCTTCTCAAGTGCACATGGAACATTCTCCAAGATAGATCACATACTGGGTCACAAAATAGCCCTTCACAAGTATACAAGAATTGAGATCATATCATGCATACTTTCAGACCACAATGCTATGAAGCTTGAAATCAACCACAGGAAAAAGTCTGGAAAACCTCCAAAAGCATGGAGGTTAAAGAACACCCTACTAAAGAATGAATGTGTCAACCAGGCAATTAGAGAAGAAATTGAAAGTATACAGAAACAAATGAAGATGAAAATACAATAATCCAAATGCTTTGGGATGCAGCGAAGGCAGTCTTGAGAGGAAAATATATTGCAATCCAGGCCTATCTCAAGAAGCAAGAAAAACCCCAATTACAAAATCTAACAGCACACCTAAAGTAAACAGAAGCAGAACAGCAAAGACACCCCAAACCCAGCAGAAGAAGAGAAATAATAAAGATCGGAGCAGAAATAAACAATATAGAATCTAAAAAAAAAAAACAGTAGAGGAGATCAATGAAACCAATAGCTGGTTTTTTGAAAAATAAACAACATTGATAAACCTCTAGCCAGACTTCTCCAAAAAAAAGGGAGATGACCCAAATAGATAAAATCATGAATGAAAATGGAATTATTACAACCAATCCCTCAGAAATATGAGCAATTATCAAGGAACACTATGAAAACTTACATGCTAACAAACTGGACAACCTGGAATAAATGGACGAATTCCTAAGCACCCACACACTTCCAAAACTCAAACAAGAAGAAATAGAAACTTGAACAGACCCATAACCAGTGAATAAATTGAATCAGTTATCAAAAATCTCCCAACAAATCAGACTCCAAGACCAGGTGGCTTCCCTGGGGAATTCTACCAGACATTTAAAGTAGAGATAATACATACCCTTCTCAAACTGTTCCAAAAAGTAGGGAAGGAAAACTTGATTTTCAAACCTGACAGAGACCCAGCAAAAAAAGGGCCAATATCCCTGATGACTATGGATGTAAAATTCTCAACATTATATTAGCAAATCGAACTCAACAGCATATAAAAATAATTATTCACTATGATCAAGTCAGATTCTTTCCTGGGTTGGAGGGATGGTTCAATATTCCCAAATGAATCAATGTGATACATCACATTAATGAAGCAAAAGATAAGAACTATATGGTCCTGTCAATCGATGCAGAAAAAGCATTTGACAAAATTCAGCATCCTTTCTTAATAAAAACCCTTGAGAAAGTCAGGATAGAAGGAACATACTTAAACATCATAAAGCCATTTATGAAAAGCCCACAGCTAATATCATCCTCAACGGAGAAAAAATGAGAGCTTTCCCCCTGAGATCAGGAACACGACAGGGATTTCCACTCTCACCACTGTTGTTTAACATAGTTTTGGAAGTTCTAGCATCATCAATCAGACAACAAAAGGAAATCAAAGGCATCAAAATTGGCAAAGATGAAGACAAGCTTTCACTTTTTGCAGATGACATGATAGGGAACATAGAAAATCTGATACTCTCCACCAAAAGTCTGCTAGAGCTGATACATGAATTCAGCAAAATCTCAAGAAACAAAATTAATGTACAGAAATTAGTTGCATTCTTATACACTAATAATTAAGCAACAGAAAGACAAATAAAGAAACTGATCCCATTCACAATGGTACCAAGTATCATAAAATAGGTAGGTATAAATTCAACCAAAGATGTAAAATATCTGTACGCTGAAAACTATAGAAAGCTTATGAAGGAAATTGAAGAAGATACCAAGAAATGGAAAAATACCCCATGCTCATAGATTGGAAGAATAAATATTGTTAAAATGTCAATAATACAGAAAGCAATCTACACATTCAGTGCAATCCCAATCAAAATGGCACCAGCATTCTTCTTGAAGCTAGAACAAGGAATCCTAAAATTTGTATGGAACCAAAAAAGACCCCAAATATCCAAAGTAATATTGAAGAAGTCCAAAACAGGAGGCATCACAATCCCACAATTCAGCCTCTCCTACAAAGCTGTAATCATCAAGACAGCATGGTATTGGCACAAAAACAGACACATAGACCGATGGAATAGAATAGAGACCCCAGAATTGGACCCACAAATGTACGGCGAACTAATATTTGACAAAGCAGGGAAGAATATCCGATGGAAAAAAAGACAGTCTCATTAACAAATGGTGCTGGGAGAACTGGACAGCAACATGCACAAGAATGAAACTAGACTACTTTCTTACACCATTCACAAAAATAAACTCAAAATGGATGAAGGACCTGAATGTGAGACAGGAAACCATCAAAACCCTAGAAGAGAAAGCAGGAAAAGACCTCTCTGACCTCAGCCGCAGGCATTTCTTACTTGACACACCTCCAAAGGCAAGGGAATTAAAAGCAAAAATGAACTATTGGGACCTCATGAAGATAAAAAGCTTCTGCACTGCAAAGGAAACAATCAACAACACAAAAAGGCAACCAACAGAATGGGAAAAGATATTTGCAAATGACATATTGGACAAAGGGCTAGTATCCAAAATCTATGAAGAGCTCACCAAACTTCACACCCGAAAAACAAATAATCCAGTGAAGAAATGGGAAGAAAACATGAACAGACCCTTCTCTAAAGAAGACCTCCAGATGGCCAACAGGCACATGAAAAGATGCTCAACGTCACTCCTCATCAGGGTAACACAAATCAAAACCACACTATCACCTCACACCAGTCAGAGTAGCTAAATGAACAAATCAGGAGACTATAGATGCTGAAGAAGATGTGGAGAAACAGGAACCCCCTTATATTGTTGGTGGGAATGCAATGTGGTGCCTCCGCTCTGGAAAACAGTGTGGAGGTTCCTCAAAAATTAAAAATAGACCTATCCTAGGACCCAGCAATAGCATTACTAGGAATTTACCCAAGGGATACAGGAGTGTTGATGCAGAGGGGCACTTGTACCCCAATGTTTACAGCAGCACTTTCAACAATAGCCAAATTATGGAAAGAGCCTAAATGTCCATCAACAGATGAATGGATAAAGAAGTTGTGGTTTATGTATACAATGGAATACTCGTTGGCAATGAGAAAGATTGAAAAATGGCCTTTTATAGCAATGTATATGGAACTGGAGAGTGTTATGCTCAGTGAAAGAGGTCATACAGAGAAAGACAAATACCATTTATTTTCACTCTTATGTCGATCCTGAGAATCTTGACAGAAGAGTATGGGTGAGGGGAAGGGAAAACAAAGTTAGAGAGGGAGGGAGGAAACCATAAGAGACACTTAAAGACTGAGAATAAACTGAGGTTTGATGGGGGTGGGAGGGCGGGGAAAGTGGGTGATGGGCTTGAGGAGGGCACCTGTTGGGATGAGCACTGGTTGTTGTATGGAAACGAAATGGACAATAAATTTCATATAAAAATAAAACTAAGTAAAATTATATACATACATACAAACATATATACACACACACACACACACACACACATACATATATATACACATATATATGCATACATATATATATACACATATATATACATACATACACACACACACACATACATATATATACACATATATATGCATACATATATATATACACATATATATACATACACACACACACACACACATATATATATATATATATATTGCTGATGCACTGCTCTCCTTTTCCCATCCTTGTTACTGTGTCAAGTATTAAGATTACATGTCAACTGACATTTTTAATTTTGTCCTGACTAGATTTTACTTCTTTCATCTCCACAGAAAGGGATTCTATGCTTTTTCAACAGCAGCTTGTATTTTTATAATCGTAGTTCTATATTGGAGTTCAAACATGTTGCATATAACTGTGTTGGTTAAGCTCTTGGCTGCCATTTCTTCCTGTTCTATCTTTTGGGGTGAATTGCTTCCTTTTGTCATTTTAGAAGAAAAAAATTAATAAAATAAAAAGTAAAAAAAAATCAAATAAAACAAAAAATCAAATAAAGGAAATAAGATCCTGTGTATTTGTTCTGTTTGTGAAAAGAAGGTTGATAGCGTAGAGAAAAAAAAAGAAAGTTATACAAAGAAATGAAAAGTAAGAAAAAAATTAAAAATGAAAGAATGCATATAATAAAGTAGAATGAAATGAAATAAAGTGAAACTGATTTAAAACATTACCAAAAATAACCAGCAAGAAAATAATTTAAAAAATTAAAAAAAAAACAATTTAAAAAAGAAAATATTTTTCCTCTTTCTGTATCCAAGAAAAGAAAAAAGAAAAAAGAAAAGAAAAAAACCCTTTAATCAAATCAGAAGCAAAACAAACAAAACAAAAACAAACAAAAAAACAAATCAATGAACCAGTAAACAGAATGAAATCTGAATTAAGCTACATCCAGCTTCCCCTAGAACAAAAACTATGAAGCACTGTATGGTCCATATACTAAGAAGGTGGATGTACTTGTGCTGGTCTTCTAGGGGATGTGTTAGGAGGGTGCAGTTGGGTGGCATTTGGTATAAAGTTTCCGTTCTCCACTAGGTGGTGCTTCTTAGCTTACTGGTGTGGATTGGTATGGTGTGCATGCAAGTCCATGCACGTGTATGTGTGGTGCAGGTGATGTGGAAATGGCTTCACCCAGTTTCCTAGTCTCTGGAACAGGAGTTTTGCAATCTCACTGACCTGAGATCATGTACCCCTGCCTTGTCTCAGGCATCAGTCTACTCCTTGTCTATACCCTGTCCATGTCTATTCCATCAGGCTGCCAGGTGGAGCCTTCCTCCAGAATTTTATCTCAGATAGAGTTGTGTTTCAAAACCCCTCACTTCAGAGAACCTCGGAGCTTAGTCCCACTCCAAATCTCTGGGGTAGGGTCTTGCTGAGCAATGGCCAGGTGCTGGCTTGCCCCAGAAGATGTGTGATCACTCAGTGGCAGATTTTCAGGGATTTTGGAAAATCACAACACATAGCCTGCACCAGGTTTCACCTCACTCTGAAGTCTTTGTCCCAATCCCAGAAAATGTGGTTGTTCTCTGAGGTCCACTGGAAACTTTGCATGTGGGGAGGCCATATGACTTCTACCAAATGCTCTCCACATGGGGGAACCCCTTATCCCTGTGTGGCACATGGATGCTTCAGACCCTGCTTTTGTTTCTGGGGATTCATGCTTTTTCTTCACAAGAGTGCCACCAGGCACTGGGCTCCAGAATTTCAGACTCTGTGCTCCACTGTTCATAGAATCTTAATGGTATTGAAACCCTCTCCTTTCTCCCCACCGATGGCTTTGGGGTATATATTTCTTGGTCAGTCCCTTGTGAGTGTTTTCACTCTTTCTCTTTCTCTCCAGCTACTTTTAGGGGAGTGCTTTTCCTGCACTCTCCTGATGCACCACATTCCCCCCGTTTATTTTCCTCTGTCTTCTCTCTGCAAAAACAGCTCCCTAACTTCCTTGAGTTTTCTCTCCCCCAGTTTACCTCTCTGCACTACTTACCCTCTAGGTTCTGTGGTTAAAGTGTTGCAGATTTTTGTGTCAATCCTGAGATAATTTTCCAAGTTGTGTAAAATCCTCATATCTATTTCCAAGATTTGTGCTGATTTAGCTGTGTTTTCAGGGACAGAGACAAGCTGAGAGCTTCCATGCTGTTCTGCCATCTTGAATCACAGTCCCAAATTTTATATTTTATACATATATGTAAATGTATGCATTCAATCTATATTTTGATGGACACTAGTTCTTTTTACCCATTTGGGAATATTATAAACGATATTGTAAGGACATTTATATAATTGTTTCTTGTTGTCTTTAGGAATACAATTACTTACCTTTTGTTTTTAAAATTTTGATTATTGGGTTATAGAGTGTTTCCTAAATTGCATAATGCAAAATTTTTTCCAAAATTACTATGGCAAATTATATTCACACCAGTACATTATGAAGGATTCTTTTGTTTCTTTCCCTCACCAATATGTTATTCTTTGAATATTTAGTATATGGAAACATGCTGGTCATGGGAAAATATATAACTGTGGTTTTAATATGCATTTTCCTAATGGACAAAATGTTGAATATGTTCATTTGTTTATTAGATGTCTGGATTAACTCTTTCTTGAGGTGTTTTTGGCTTTACTTAATTTTTATATGTATTTTTCCTCATATTTTTGAAAATACTCTTTCTGATTTTGTTGCTTCTGATCCTCTTTATGTTTTGTTTTTATTAATATAATTGGCTTATTTTAATATAGTAAAAATCATCCATTTGTTTTAGTGTCAGTAATTTTATGTCTTATTTGAAATATTCCCTAAGAGTATAAAGACAGTGACTCATGTTATTTTCTAAATTTTATATAATTTTGTTTATACTTAAGACTGAAATACACTTAAAGTTGACATATATGTGTGATATGAAGTAAGAATGCATTGAAAATGTTCCATATGAATACCTACTTTCCTGATCACCATTTATTAAAATGTGTTCTAGATAGATATAAAAGAGGTCGGCGGCAAGATGGCGGCTTAGGAGGACGCTGGGCTCACCGCACGTCCTGCTGATCACTTAGATTCCACCTACATCTGCCTAAATAACCCAGAAAACCGCCAGAGGATTAGCAGAACGGAGTCGCCGGAGCCAAACGCAGACGAGAGGCCCACGGAAGAGGGTAGGAAGGGCGGCGAGGCGGTGCGCGCTCCACGGACTGGCGGGAGGGAGCCGGGGCGGAGGGGCGGCTCGCCGGCCAAGCACAGCCACCGAGTCTGGCTTGCAAAAGCGGAGGGGCCTGACGGACTGTGTTCCCACAACAAGCGCGACTTAGCGTCTGGGAGGTCATAAGTTAACAGCTCTGCTCGGAAAGCGGGAAGGCTGGAGGACAAAGGGAGGGAGAGCTGCTGAGCCCCCTGACAACAGAGCTCAGTTTGGTGGGGAACAAAGGCGCTCGCCAGCGCCATCTCCCCCGCCCATCCCCCAGCCGAAATCCCAAAGAGAACCTGTTCCTGCCTGGGAACTTGCTCGCTCCGCGCAAACACCCAACTCTGCGCTTCGGCAGAGCCAAACCTCCGGCAGTGGATCTGACTCCCTCCCGCTGCCACAGGGCCCCTCCTGAAGTGGATCACCTAAGGAGAAGCGATCTAAGCCTGCCCCTCCTGCCCCCGAGCACCTTGCCTACCCACCCCAGCTAATACGCCAGATCCCCAGCATCACAAGCCTGGCACGGTGCAAGTAGCCCAGACGAGCCACACCACCCCACAGTGAATCCCGCCCCTAGGAGAGGGGAAGAGAAGGCACACACCAGTCTGACCATGGCCCCAGCGGTGGGCTGGGGACAGACATCAGGTCTGACTGCGGCCCCGCCCACCAACTCCAGTTATACACTACAGCACAGGGGAAGTGCCCTGCAGGTCCGCACCACTCCAGGGACTATCCAAAATGACCAAGCGGAAGAACTCCCCTCAGAAGAATCTCCAGGAAATAACAACAGCTAATGAGCTGATCAAAAAGGATTTAAATAATATAACAGAAAGTGAATTTAGAATAATAGTCATAAAATTAATCGCTGGGCTTGAAAACAGTATAGAGGACAGCAGAGAATCTCTTGCTACAGAGATCAAGGGACTAAGGAACAGTCACGAGGAGCTGAAAAACGCTTTAAACGAAATGCATAACAAAATGGAAACCACCACAGCTCGGCTTGAAGAGGCAGAGGAGAGAATAGGTGAACTAGAAGATAAAGTTATGGAAAAAGAGGAAGCTGAGAAAAAGAGAGATAAAAAAATCCAGGAGTATGAGGGGAAAATTAGAGAATTAAGTGATACACTAAAAAGAAATAATATACGCATAATTGGTATCCCAGAGGAGGAAGAGAGAGGGAAAGGTGCTGAAGAGGTACTTGAAGAAATCATAGCTGAGAACTTCCCTGAACTGGGGAAGGAAAAAGGCATTGAAATCCAAGAGGCACAGAGAACTCCCTTCAGACGTAACTTGAATCGATCTTCTGCATGACATATCATAGTGAAACTGGCAAAATACAAGGATAAAGAGAAAATTCTGAAAGCAGCAAGGGGTAAACGTGCCCTCACATATAAAGGGAGACCTATAAGACTCGTGACTGATCTCTCTTTTGAAACTTGGCAAGCCAGAAAGAATTGGCACGAGATTTTCAGGGTGCTAGACAGAAAAAATATGCAGCCAAGAATCCTTTATCCAGCAAGTCTGTCATTTAGAATAGAAGGAGAGATAAAGGTCTTCCCAAACAAACAAAAACTGAAGGAATTTGTCACCACTAAACCAGCCCTACAAGAGATCCTAAGGGGGACCCTGTGAGACAAAGTCCCAGAGACATCACTACAAGCATAAAACATACAGACATCACAATGACTCTAAACCCGTATCTTTCTATAATAACACTGAATGTAAATGGATTAAATGCGCCAACCAAAAGACATAGGGTATCAGAATGGATAAAAAAACAAGACCCATCTATTTGCTGTCTACAAGAGACTCATTTTAGACCTGAGGACACCTTTAGATTGAGAGTGAGGGGATGGAGAACTATTTATCATGCGACTGGAAGCCAAAAGAAAGCTGGAGTAGCCATACTTATATCAGACAAACTAGACTTTAAATTAAAGGCTGTAACAAGAGATGAAGAAGGACATTATATAATAGTTACAGGGTCTATCCATCAGGAAGAGCTAACAATTATAAATGTCTATGCACCGAATACCGGAGCCCCCAAATATATAAAACAATTACTCATAAACATAAGCAACCTTATTGATAAGAATGTGGTAATTGCAGGGGACTTTAATACACCACTTACAGAAATGGATAGATCATCTAGACACACGGTCAATAAAGAAACAAGGGCCCTGAATGAGACATTGGATCAGATGGACTTGACAGATATATTTAGAACTCTGCATCCCAAAGCAACAGAATATACTTTCTTCTCGAGTGCACATGGAACATTCTCCAAGATAGATCATATACTGGGTCACAAAACAGCCCTTCATAAGTTTACAAGAATTGAAATTATACCATGCTTACTTTCAGACCACAATGCTATGAAGCTTGAAATCAACCACAGAAAAAAGTCTGGAAAACCTCCAAAAGCATGGAGGTTAAAGAACACCCTACTAACGAATGAGTGGGTCAACCAGGCAATTAGAGAAGAAATTAAAAAATATATGGAAACAAATGAAAATGAAAATACAACAATCCAAACGCTTTGGGACGCAGCAAAGGCAGTCCTGAGAGGAAAATACATTGCAATCCAGGCCTATCTCAAGAAACAAGAAAAATCCCAAATACAAAATCTAACAGCACACCTAAAGGAACTAGAAGCAGAACAGCAAAGGCAGCCTAAGCCCAGCAGAAGAAGAGAAATAATAAAGATCAGGGCAGAAATAAACAATATAGAAACTAAAAAAACTGTAGAGCAGATCAACGAAACCAAGAGTTGGTTTTTTGAAAAAATAAACAAAATTGACAAACCTCTAGCCAGGCTTCTCAAAAAGAAAAGGGAGATGACCCAAATAGATGAAATCATGAATGAAAATGGAATTATTACAACCAATCCCTCAGAGATACAAACAATTATCAGGGAATACTATGAAAACTTATATGCCAACAAACTGGACAACCTGGAAGAAATGGACAAATTCCTGAACACCCACACTCTTCCAAAACTCAATCAGGAGGAAATAGAAAGCTTGAACAGACCCATAACCAGCGAAGAAATTGAATCGGTTATCAAAAATCTCCCAACAAATAAGAGTCCAGGACCAGATGGCTTCCCAGGGGAGTTCTACCAGACGTTTAAAGCAGAGATAATACCTATCCTTCTCAAGCTATTCCAAGAAATAGAAAGGGAAGGAAAACTTCCAGACTCATTCTATGAAGCCAGTATTACTTTGATTCCTAAACCAGACAGAGACCCAGTAACAAAAGAGAACTACAGGCCAATATCCCCGATGAATATGGATGCAAAAATTCTCAATAAGGTACTAGCAAATCGAATTCAGCGGCATATAAAAAGAATTATTCACCATGATCAAGTGGGATTCATTCCTGGGATGCAGGGCTGGTTCAACATTCGCAAATCAATCAACGTGATACATCACATTAACAAAAAAAAAGAGAAGAACCATATGATCCTGTCAATCGATGCAGAAAAGCCTTCGACAAAATCCAGCACCCTTTCTTAATAAAAACCCTTGAGAAAGTCGGGATAGAAGGAACATACTTAAAGATCATAAAAGCCATTTATGAAAAGCCCACAGCTAACATCATCCTCAACGGGGAAAAACTGAGAGCTTTTTCCCTGAGATCAGGAACACGACAAGGATGCCCACTCTCACCGCTGCTGTTTAACATAGTGCTGGAAGTTCTAGCATCAGCAATCAGACAACAAAAGGAAATCAAAGGCATCAAAATTGGCAAAGATGAAGTCAAGCTTTCGCTTTTGGCAGATGACATGATATTATACATGGAAAATCCGATAGACTCCACCAAAAGTCTGCTAGAACTGATACAGGAATTCAGCAAAGTTGCAGGATACAAAATCAATGTACAGAAATCAGTTGCATTCTTATACACTAACAATGAAGCAACAGAAAGACAAATAAAGAAACTGATCCCATTCACAATTGCACCAAATAGCATAAAATACCTAGGAATAAATCTAACCAAAGATGTAAAGGATCTGTATGCTGAAAACTATAGAAAGCTTATGAAGGCAATTGAAGAAGATTTAAAGAAATGGAAAGACATACCCTGCTCATGGATTGGAAAAATAAATATTGTCAAAATGTCAATACTACCCAAAGCTATCTACACATTCAATGCAATCCCAATCAAAATTGCACCAGCATTCTTCTCGAAACTAGAACAAGCAATCCTAAAATTCATATGGAACCACAAAAGGCCCCGAATAGCCAAAGGAATTTTGAAGAAGAAGACCAAAGCAGGAGGCATCACAATCCCAGACTTTAGCCTCTACTACAAAGCTGTTATCATCAAGACAGCATGGTATTGGCACCAAAACAGACACATAGACCAATGGAATAGAATAGAAACCCCAGAACTAGACCCACAAACGTATGGCCAACTCATCTTTGACAAAGCAGGAAAGAACATCCAATGGAAAAAAGACAGCCTCTTTAACAAATGGTGCTGGGAGAACTGGTCAGCAACATGCAGAAGGTTGAAACTAGACCACTTTCTCACACCATTCACAAAAATAAACTCAAAATGGATAAAGGACCTAAATGTGAGACAGGAAACCATCAAAACCTTAGAGGAGAAAGCAGGAAAAGACCTCTCTGACCTCAGCCGTAGCAATCTCTTACTGGACACATCCCCAAAGGCAAGGGAATTAAAAGCAAAAGTGAATTACTGGGACCTTATGAAGATAAAAAGCTTCTGCACAGCCAAGGAAACAACCAACAAAACTAAAAGGCAACCAACGGAATGGGAAAAGATATTCGCAAATGACATATCGGACAAAGGGCTAGTATCCAAAATCTATAAAGAGCTCACCAAACTCCACACCCGAAAAACAAATAACCCAGTGAAGAAATGGGCAGAAAACATGAATAGACACTTCTCTAAAGAAGACATCCGGATGGCCAACAGGCACATGAAAAGATGTTCAGCGTCGCTCCTTATCAGGGAAATACAAATCAAAACCACACTCAGGTATCACCTCACGCCAGTCAGAGTGGCCAAAATGAACAAATCCGGAGACTATAGATGCTGGAGAGGATGTGGAGAAACGGGAACCCTCTTGCACTGTTGGTGGGAATGCAAATTGGTGCAGCCGCTCTGGAAAGCAGTGTGGAGGTTCCTCAGAAAATTAAAAATAGACCTACCCTATGACCCAGCAATAGCACTGCTAGGAATTTATCCAAGGGATACAGGAGCGCTGATGCATAGGGCCACGTGTACCCCAATGTTCATAGCAGCACTCTCAACAATAGCCAAATTATGGAAAGAGCCTAAATGTCCATCAACTGATGAATGGATCAAGAAATTGTGGTTTATATACACAATGGAATATTACGTGGCAATGAGAAAAAATGAAATATGGCCTTTCGTAGCAACGTGGATGGAACTGGAGAGTGTGATGCTAAGTGAAATAAGCCATACAGAGAAAGACAGATACCATATGGTTTCACTCTTATGTGGATCCTGAGAAACTTCACAGGAACCCATGGGGGAGGGGAAGGAAAAAAAAAAAAAAGAGGTTAGAATGGGAGAGAGCCAAAGCATAAGAGACTTAAAAACTGAGAACAAACTGAGGGTTGATGGGGGGTGGGAGGGAGGAGAGGGTGGGTGATGGGTATTGAGGAGGGCACCTTTTGGGATGAGCACTGGGTGTTGTATGGAAACCAATTTGTCAATAAATTTCATAAAAAAAAAAATAAATAAAATAAAAAATAAAAAATAAAAATAAAAAAATAAAAAAATAAAAAAATAAAAAAATAAAAAAAAAATGTGTTCTATTTCACCTGCTGATTTGCACCCCTCCCTTGGTCCCTGGGTGTCTGTCGATCTTGCTATGGAAAAGAGAATGAGAGCCAGCACTTCATCCTCTTTTAGCTCAGTCCTGTAGTGAGCATTATATATCATCATGGAAGCCATTATCAGGAATCACACTGAGCAAGCCCTCTTAGTGTGTGCTGCTTTTTGTGTTATACCTGCAAAGAGCTGCATTTTCTGTTTAGGCAATAAACCAGACGTAGATATGTCTATATCCCATTGCCCCAAAGTCTCCAAATATTTGCGTTCTCCACCTTTTTAGTGTAGTTCCCTCTATAGGAAAGGAGTTGGCATGGGGCCATAGAAAGGAGAGGGACCTTCTAATCAGAGACTGACAGAACTGTGTATCACTCTTCCATTTGGAAATGAGAGATTTAATGTCTCTTAGCAGACTTGTTGGACAGATGGTCAGGATGAGCCACCCAGACCTGTAAAGGGGTGAGGGCACCTTCTCCTAGTTCTCTTTACATGGCAACCACTTGGCATTTCTCTTCTTCCTCAGTTCTCCTATAGATTACACTCAGTCCGTGAAAGCTGTTTAGATTTGTTCTCACAATATTTTCCCATTTCGTCACTTGTGGCATCATTCTCAGACTGTATTTGGAAACCAAAACTGTATATTTTCCCCAGCCCATCAGCTTTGCTCATGCACCCATCTCCCTAACAGCTTCTGTCGCTCTCAAAAGTTCTTTACTTCCCAGAGAAGTGGATGTTGGCACATTCCTGAGGAAAACGATCTCCAGAATTCAGCATCAGCAATCAGCCTCAGTGACTGATGCTCAAACACTGATTTTCTTTCCTTTGTGGCTGTCAGCTGCAATTAGAGCTTCTGTGTTATTTGGCTGTAAAAAGAGGTGAAAAATGGCCTCCATAATATTTCTGAAAGAAATATTTATCCCAGACCACACAACTCATAAATTACTCTGATAACCCTTCTGTTACTGGTATTGCCAAGGATCTTCAACTGTCTCATGGCTCAGGAATCAAGAACAAGACACTCGAGCTGCTTTCCAGAATTCTCTTTATGCCATAGAAAGAAAGCAATTGGACAGCCACAGGATTTAACACTGATGACATCACGATTTCCACTCAACAAAATCAGCATCTTTATTCTTGCACCTTATTTTAAGCTTGCTTTGGCAATTTTCACTTTATTCCCACATTAAGAAAAATACCTGTCAAAGAATCAATTCCACTTACAATTGTACCAAAAGCCATCAGATACTATGAATAAACCTAACTAAAGAGGTAAAATAATTGTACTCAGAAAACTATAGAAAGCTTATGAAAGAAATTGAAGAGGACACAAAGACAGAAAAGCATTCCATGCTCATGGATTGGAAGAATAATTATTGTTAAAATGTCTATGCTACCCAAATCAATCTAGACATATAATGCAAAACCTATCAAAAAAAGAAAAAAAAAACGGCATTCTTGACAGACCTAGATCACACAATTCTAAAATTTTCATGGAACTATAAAAGACACAGTCGGGGCTCAGTTGGTTTCCCCGAGTTCGACTCAGGTCATGTCCTCACAGTTTGTGAGTTTGAGCCCCACATCAGGTTCTATGCTGACAGCTCAGAGCCTGGAGACTCATTGGGATAACGTGTCTCCCTCTCTCTGCCTCTGTTCCACTCATGTTCTGTCTTCCTTCCTCAAAAATAAACAAACATTAAAAACAATTACAAAAGCATACAAATCGTCAAATGAACCTTCTACCACATTTTCTCCCTTCTCCTTCTCCTCCTTTTCCTCCTCCTCCTCTTCTTCCTCCTCCTTCTAAATCACAGAGATTTTATTGCAAGTTAAGTAGTCATTGAGTTTTGTAAGTCTACCTTTGGTACAATACCGTTCTTCCCTTCTTCCTTTCAGCTTCATCATTTTTGATAATTTTATCTTCAATATCATTAATTTATTTTTCTCCTTCAACCATCCTTGCTGTCACGCCATCCAGTCAGATTTACATTTCAGTTATAGAATTTTTAATTTCAGGTTCACCAGTTTTTAGTTGTTTTCTCCTTAGTGTTAGTTATCTCTTTAGGGATTGTTTAGTGTTTTCTATTCTTTTATATCTTAATTTTTTTTCTTAATTCTGTTTCAGACATCATGCTTTTATCTGTATTTATTAAATCCCTTGTCATCCCTTCTTCCTGTTCTTTCTTTTGAGGTGTATTCTTCCATCATTTAATTTCGTCTATATCACTGTGGGTTTTTTGTTTGTTTGTTTGTTTGTTTGTTTGTTTTTGTCATGTGTGTGCGTGTGTGTATGTGTGTGTGTGTGTGTGTGTGTGTGTGTGTGTGTGTGTCTGATTGTTGGGAAGCCTGTCATATTCCTGATCCTGAGAGCAATGACTATATTAAGAAGAGGTCCATAAAAAATGGAGGGGGGCTCTATATGTACTCTACTGTTGGTGTTTTGTTTATGCACACTCCCAATTCAGTACTCTGAAGAGTTTCTCCTTGCCTGCAGTTGGAGAGTGTTTGGCCATTGTCCATTGTGTGGCAAGTTTTAACTATGTGTGTTTTGGTCTTCTTGTTAAAAGAAGCTAGATCAAAATAATATAGGATAGGATAGAATAGAATAGAATAGAATAGAACAAAACAAAAAAATAATAATAAAATAAAATAAAATAAAATAAAATAAAATAAAATAAAATAAATAGAAGCTAGATCTTACTTCCCTTCCACTGAAGCTTTGGGACATTCTATGATCAGTAGGCTTGGTGTGAGGAGTCTGTGCTGGTCTTTTGGGAAGGGTCCTGCTGGAATGACTCTCAGGAGTACATGTTCTACTGGAGATTCACCAGCAGGGGTCAGGGAGGAGTTGGTGTAAAGAGCTCTGGTCTCCACTTTGGGGTGCTGTGTTGCTCACTGAAGTTGGTCAGTGTGATGAGCTGGGGGGTCTCAACCTCCCACTTTATTCTCCCTGGAGTGGGTAGTTTGTACCAACTACTCTTTACTAAGCCCTCACAGAATAGTAATCCCCAGTCTTGTGTCCCCAAAGTCTGTCAGATCCCTGCCTTCACCTTGTCTGTGTCTGAGCTGTCTGCCTGTCAGGAGGCACAGTACTGCTGTGTCACATATCAGACATGTGGCTGGGTTTCAAAACTCCAAATTTTATGAACCCATATATCATGAACTTGCACGGCTCCTATGGAGGAGGATTCCACTGTGTTTTTGTGATTTGCTCGTTCATCCCACAAAAGTGCTTGCACAACTACATAATGGTTCAAAGTTTATGGTAATACTCAGCAAAAATACAGAACCAAGTTTGTTATCTTCAGCTAGTGTCCCTGTCCCTATTCTAATGAACAAGGCAACACATTGACACCACCAGTTCGTTTGGCCCAGAGAAGCTATGGCCCAACTCCAAAATACACTTCTAAAAGAGGAACTATTTATGCCAAGTGATCCTTAGACCATGCTGCCCAGTCCCATGTCTCTACCCTTCTTCACCACAGGAACACTGCTAAACCGAACAGACATGACCTTGGGCGATGGCATGTACTTCTAAAACTGCAGACTGTGCTCTGCTGCTTATAATGACTTGAAATAGCCCCTCTCCTTTTCCCAGTCCATGGATTATGGGACGAGATTTCCTTCTGCAATTCCCTGCTTGCTGCTTCACTCTTTCTCTTTCTCTCTCTCTCATGCTTACTGGCTGATTCCTCTCTCTGTAGTCAAGGATGCTTCCCTTTTGGAGCACTCACAGTTCTTTCCTCCCCATATCAACCCTCTGCAGTTCTTACCTTCCAAGAGTTGGTTTTCTTTTACTTGTAGATATGCTCTTGTTTTGTTCTCTCAGTCTTGATATTGATTTCTTGGATGTCCAGAATGATTTGTTATTTATCTAGGTGTGTTTGAAGGACTAGGCAGGCTTAGAGGAGTCACCCTACAACTCTGTCATTTACTCTTTTCTCATTTTCTTATTTTTAATTAAAACAGAATTTCAGGCCTTTCAGCACAATGAAATTGTATTGTGTCTTGTATAACTGGAATAGTTATGTTTGGAAAATTATTTTTGTCATGAATTTCCTCTTTGCCCTGAATTTTCCATTTTCTAAATCTTATTCTACAAGAAAGTTTATTGTTAGTGGAAAGATGCATCCATATGATAGATGCCTTTTGGTGGGATCTTAGGGCAAAATCATCCACTGTGGAGTGGTGTAGCCCCTGTCTGGGCTACTTGCACACTGCCAGGCTTGTGGTGCTGTTTCAATGGGATCTGGAGTATTAGCCGAGAGGATCTGCAAGGTGCACAGGGGTGGGAGGGGCAAGCTTAGCTAGTTTTGCCATAGATGTTTCCCTACTGGAGGAGCCCTGCAGCACTGGGAGGGAGGGAGGTCTGTCTGTTGGATAGATCCATAGAAGCACAGGGTTGGGTGTTTGCGTGGTGCAAGCAAGTTTGGTGATGGGAATTGGCTCCCTTTGGAATTTTGGTTGAGGGATAGGAAAGGGATATGGTGCTTGCCAGTGCCGTTGTTCCCCCACTGAGCTCTGTCCTTCCTGGGTTCAACAACTGTCCCTCCTGCTGTCCTCTCACCCTCCCCACTCTCCAAGAGCAGAGCTGTTGACCTTTAAGATTCCACATGTTAAGCCTCGCTGGCTGTCAGAACTCAGGGAATCTGGCCCCTCTGCTTTTGCAAGCCAGACTTTGGGGGCTCTGCCTTGTCTGGCGGGTTGCCCCTGCACTGCCCCAGCTCCCTTGATGTAGCATGCGCTGCCTCTCTGCCCTTCCTACCCTCTTCCATGGGCCTCTTGTATGCGCTTGATTCCAGAGAGTCTGTTCTGCTAATCTTCTGGCAGTTTTCTGGGTTATTTAGGCTGCTGTGGGTGGAATCTAATCAATCAGCAGGACGAGGTGAGCCCAGCCTCCTCCTACACCGCCATCTTCTCCAAATCAGCAATATAGAAGACACACTTAAGGAGAATAATGAAGCAGAAAAAAAGAGGGATACAAAGTTAAAAGAGCACCATACAAGACTTAGAGAAGTCAGTAACTTATTAAAAAAGAATAACATCTGAATCATAGGAGTCCCAGAAGATGAAGAGACAAAAGGGCAGAAGGTTTATGTGAAAAAATTACAGTGGAAAACTTTCCTAACCTGGGGAAGGGCACAGACATCAAAATCCAAGAAGTACAGAGAACTCTCAGTAGAGTCAAAAACCACCATTAACAAAGCATATCATATTCAAATGCACAAAACACACAGATAAAGAAAGAATTAAGGAAAAACCAAGAGAGGGAAAAAATAAATCCTCAATCTATAAAGGAACTCAGATCAGGTTCTCAGCAGACTTACCTACAGAAACTTGGCAGGCCAGAAAGGATAGGATAGATATAATCAATGTGCTTTAAAAGAAAAAAAAATATTCAGCCAATAATTATTAATCCAGGAATGGTCTCATTCAAAAGAGGAAAATAGATAAAGAGTTACCCCAGACAAACAAAAACTAAAGGATGTTGTGACCACTAAGCTAGCCCTGCAAGACATTTAAGGGGGAATCCTTTGAATGGAGAAAAGATGAAACAAAACAAAACAAAACAATTATTACATATGGTTTCAAACTATTACAAACTACAGTGAATGACATATCCTCTGTGGTAATAATACCTATTATTTTTATCTGGTATTTACAAAATAATGTAAAATAAAATCTTGATAATGTATAATCACTTTACTTTATTACTAGATGTTTATACATTTGAACCACCTAAACTTCTGCTATTTTTGAAAGATAACACCCAAATTGTGTGGACGATTAAATACAAAAAAGACTAAATGTGGCCAGAGAATAACATCTCAGAAAGAACAGAAAGAACAGCATCACTAAAATCTCCAACTCTACAGTCAACACAATGGCAACAAATTCATATCTTTCATTACTCACTCTAAATGTGAATGGACTAGGGGCGCCTGGGTGGCGCAGTCGGTTAAGCATCCGACTTCAGCCAGGTCACGATCTCGCGGTCCGTGAGTTCGAGCCCCGTGTCAGGCTCTGGGCTGATGGCTCAGAGCCTGGAGCTTGTTTCCGATTCTGTGTCTCCCTCTCTCTCTGCCCCTCCCCCGTTCATGCTCTGTCTCTCTCTGTCCCAAAAATAAATAAATGTTGAAAAAAAATTTTTTTAAATGTGAATGGACTAAATGTTCCAAGCAAAATATACATGGTAACAGCATGGATAAGAAAACAAGTTCCATGTATATGCCGTTTACAACAGACCCACTTAAGACCTAAAGACACCTTCAGCTTGAAACTAAGGGGATGCAGAACGCTCTATCATGCTACTGGTTGCCAAAAGAAAGCTGGAGTAGCCATACTTATAAGATAAGATTTATAGATTTTAAAACAAAGACCTTAACAATATGGAAGAAGAGCATTATATCACTTTTAAAGGGCTATTCACCAAGAAGATCATAACCGAAGGTGGAAGAACCCACATATATAAGGCAATTAATTACAAACATAAAGAAAATCATAAAAAATGATACCATAAGAGCAGGAGACTTCAACACCCCACTTCCAACAATGGACAGATAGTCTAAGCAGAAAACAAACAAGGAAACAATGGCTTTGATGACACACTGGACCAGGATGGACGTAACATATATATTCAGAAAATTTTATCCTAAATCATCAGAATACACATTCTTCTCAAATGCACATGGAAAATTCTCCAGAATAGATCACAAACTGAGATACAAAACAACCCTAAACAATTACAAAAAGATCAAGATCTTACCTTGCATATTTTCAGAACACAACACTATGAAACTTGATATCAACCACAATAACAATAAAAAAAAATGGTACGATCATGAATACTTGGTGGTTAAAGAGAATTCTAGTAAAGAATGAATGGCTTAACCAAGAAAGTAAAGAAGAAATTGTAAAGTACATGGAAGCCAATGAAAATGAAAACATGACAGCTTAAAACCTCTGGGATGTAGCAAAGCTGGTCATAAGAGGGAAGTATATACCAATCCAGGCATTCCTAATGAAAGAAGAGAAGTCTCAAATGCACACCCTAACATTACACTTTAAATAGCTGGAGAAAAAACAGCAAAGAAACCCCAAAACCAGCAGAAGACAGGGAATAATAAAGATTAGAGTAGGATTCAATGATACCAAAATAAAAAAAACAAAAACAAAAACAAAAACAAAAACAAAACAACAGTAGAATAGTTCAATGAAACCAGAAACTGGTTCTTTGAAAGAATAAAAAACCCCTAGCCAGACTGATTAAAAAGAAAAAAGAAAGCTGGGAGAGGGCAAGAGGGCAGGGAAACATGGAACTCTCATTTTTTCTCTCTCTCATCTCGGAAATGCAGCTAGATCAACACCAAACCATCTCGCACAACTAGCAAAGTGATAGGATTATCACAACGATCTGCACGACTTGAATCACAGAACTCTGCAGGTACACAGCACAGAGAGGTGAACTGGGGTAGAACGAAGTCATGAGGGTAGGGAGCTGTTTTTGCTTGGGGAGAGAGGATGGAGACAGGGAGGAGAGTACAGAAAAACACTCCTCTGAAAGCAGCTGTAGATAAAAAGTGCACTGAACCAAAAAAAAAAAAAAGTAGAAAATGACTGCAAGAGGCTGAACAAGAAAGGATAAAGGAGAGGGTTTAAATTCCATTAAGGCACTATAAACAGAGGAGCACAGAGTCTGAAACTCTGCACCTTGATACTTGACAGAGATCAGGCAGGAAGAGTGAATCCTTAGGTGCAGACAGTGAGGTCTGATGGGTCTTCAGGCCACATGGGGAGAGGTTGTTTCCCTGTTCAGATGACATTTGGTAAAGGTTGTGCAGCCTCCCCAAAGGCAAAGGTCCCAGCAGATGCGAGAAAACAGTCACATTTGTTGGTGTTGGAACAAGGGCATTAAGGGTGAAGCGTGGCACCAGATGGGTGTTGTGATTTACCATAATCCCTGAAACACTGCTGCTATAAAACCACACAAAATTTTCTGCGGTGGGCTGGCACCTGGCTGCAGTCTCTGGGCAACTGCAGCAGAGTGGTCACGTGAATGTACCAGGGGGTGGGCATGCACCTGGCCATTGCTTGGCAAGACACACCCCCTGAGGGTCTGAGAGGGTCAAAGCTGCAACACTCTCAGAAATGACAGGTTTGGAAACAGCTCTATCTGATATAAAACTCAGGACAGACGTGTCGCCTGGGAGGCTGACAGCTTGGTCACAGAAATGTATAGGCAGAGAGTGATGGAAGCCGGAGACAAAGTAGGGGTGCTTGTCAGTCGGTGAGAACACAGAGTTGTGATACTAGAGACTTGGTAGATGGGTGACACCATTTTTACCCCTCCCGTGAATGCAAATACAAGCCCTGCACAGGCCACAATGGTCCACCCAATAAACTAAGCAGCTCCATATAGTGGAGAATGGACCGGTTACACAAAGCCCCATCTAAATGGGCAAACTGTGCTCTAGAAGAATACCACAAACCTCTTTGCCTGTTTAGTTATAGACTATAATGTGCTTCATAGTTTTATTTCTAGGGGAAAATGGATGAAATTTCAATCGTATGTCATTCTGTTCACTGGTCCATCTGTTCAATTTTTTTTTCTGTTTCTTTTCTTTTCCTATTCTTGAATACAGAAAGAGAAAAGCGTATTTTTATTTTCCATTTTTATTAAAAATTCTTTAGTTTTTTCTAGTATTTTTTTTACTTTTTTGTACATTTTTAAAATTCTATTTTACTTTCATCTTTTTTAATTCTTTTTTTTTAATTTTCAAAAGTTTTCCTTTTTTTCTTTTCTTTTCTTTTCTTTTCTTTTCTTTTCTTTTCTTTTCCTCTCTACTCTATAAAACTTCTTTCAACAACCAGACCAAAAAACACCTAGGAACTAGCATCATTTATCTGATTTTTTTGTGTTGCTTTTAATTTTTGAATGTTTTTTATTTTATTAATTCTTTTTCTTCCTTCAAAATGATGAAATGAAAGAATTCACCCCACAAGAAAGAACAGAAAAGCATGACAGTCAGGGACTTAACACAGATACAAGCAAGATGTCTGAACTAGAATTTAGAATCATGAAAATAAGCATACTAGCTGGGGTTGATAAAAGCATAGAATCCCTTTCTTTGGGGGGGGACAACAAAAATCTAGTCAGGACAAAATTAAAAATGCTATAACTAGATTCAATCTTAAATGCTTTCTACAGCAATGAGGATGAACGAAGGAGATCAGTGAATCAGTGCTATAGAAGACAAATTTAGGGAGAATAATGAAGCAGAACAAAAAAGAGTGAAACAAAGTTAAAAGAGCATGATACAAGACTTAGAGAAGTCAGTAACTTATTAAAAAGGAATAATATCTGAATCACAGTTGTCCCAGAAGATGAAGAGAGAGCAAAAGGGGTAAAAGGTTTATGTGAACATATCAAATTGGGAAACTTTCCTAACCTAGGGAAAAACACAGACATCAAAATCCAGGAAGCACAGAGAGCTCCCATTAGATTCAACAAAAAATGACCATCAACAAGGCATATTATAGTCAAATTCACAAAATACCCAGGCAAGGAAATAATCATGAAAGCAGCAAGGGGAGAAAACTCCTTCACCTACAAGGGCAGACAGATCAGGTTCACAGTAGGCATATCCACAGAAACGTTGGTGTGCCAGAAAGGAATTGCAGGATATATTAATGTGCTGAATCAGAAAAATATTCAGCAATAATTTTTTATATAGCAAGATTATCATACAAAATAGAAGGAAAGATAAAATGTTTCCCAGACTGACACATGCACCTCATGTTTATAGCAACACTATCAACAATAACCAAAGTATGGAGAGAGCCCAAGTGTCCATTGATGGATCAATGCATAAAGGAGATGTGGCATTTATATACAATGTACTATTACTCAGCAATCAAAAAGAATGAAATCTTGCCATTTGCAACTACGTGGATGGAACTGGAGGGTATTATCCTAAGTGAAATTAGTCAGTCAAAGAAATACAGAAATCATATGACTTCACTCATATGAGGACTTTAAGAGAAAACCAGATTAACATAAGCGAAAGGAAACAAAAATAATATAAAAACATGGAGGGGGACAAAACAGAAGAGACTCACAAATATGGTTACTGGAGGGGTTGTGGGAGGGGGCATGGACTAAATGGGTAAGGGGCACTAAGGAATCTACTCCTGAAATGATTGTTGCATTATATGCTAACTAATTTGGATGCAAATTTTAAAAAATAAAAAAATAAATTAAAATAAGTTTCCTAGACTAAAAAAATGAAAAGAGTGTGTGACCACTAAACCAGCCCTGCAAGAAATTTTAAGGGGGACTCTATGAGGGGAGAAAAGACAGAACAAAACAAAAAAAGGTCAAAAGCAACAAAGACAAGAAAGGATCAGAGAACACCATCAGAAACTCTAAATCTACAGGCAACACAATGGTAACAAATTCATATTTTTCAGTACTCACTCTAAATGTCAATGGGTAAAGGCTTCAATCAAAAGACACAGGGTACCAGAATGGATAAGAAATAAAATACATCTATATGCTGTTTACAAGAGACTCATTTTAGACCTAAAACACGTTCAGAGTGAAAGTAAGGGGGTGGAGAACCAGCTATCATGCTAATGGTGGCCAAAAGAAAGCCTAATTAATCATACTTATATCAGAAAATCTAGATTTTAAAGTAAAGACTGTTACATGAGATGAAGAATGGAATTATATCAGAATTTAGGGATTTAGCCATCCAAGATCTAACAATTTTAAACATTTTTGCTTCAAACATGATTGCACCCAAATATGTAAATCAATTAATCACTAACATACAGAAATTCATTGACAATACTACCATAATAATAGGATACTTCAACACTACAACACTTGCTGAATCCCTGAAACACTGCTGCTACACGATTGCACAAACTTTTCTGGGGCTGCTGGCACCCAGTTGCAGTCTCCAGTCAGCAGCAGCATTGTCATGCAAACATACAGGGGTGGGCCAGCACACAGCTGTTGCTCATTGAGACACTTTCCCATTGGAGTCATTACAGCAATGGACAAATCATATAAGAGAAAATAAACAAGGGAACAACAGATTTGAATGACAATCTGGACCCAGATGGACATAACATATACATTCAGAATATTTCATTCTAAAGCCACAGAATGCACATTCTTCTTGAGTGCACATGGAATATTATCCAGAATAGACCCCACACTGGGACACAAATCATCCCTAAAAAAAGTACAAAACAATTGAGATCATGCTTTGCATATTTCCAGACCAAAATGCTATGAAACTCAAAATCAACCACAAGACAAATATCTGGAAAGCTAACAAATACTTGGAGACTAAATAACATCCTTCTAGAGCATGAGTGGGCTAAATAATAAGTTAAAGAAGAAATCTAAAAGTACATAGAATCCAATTTAATTTCAAACTTCTGAAGAAAAGGATAGGAAAAAGAAACTAATGCAAGGAGAGTAACAGAAATGCAGCATATCAGCCACTTTCAAATTTGCAAAGCAACTGAAAGATAGAATATGTGTATCTGCAACCTGACTTACAGACAACATGAGTGTTCTTTCGTGAACATGTTGTTAGACTGTGACACTTTTTGATTGAAAGAAACTATGGCTTGCACTTCATTTAAAAGTCCTGTGATATTATTTATTGCTAAATGATATTGTGAGGCCTCTCTTCTTCCATTTAGTAGAGACCAAGTGTGAGCTGTTGTGTTGTTGCAGGGAGCCAGTGAGAATACAGGGAGAGCAGGAGGACAGAGGAAACATGTTTCTAAGGAGAAAATGTAAAATGTGTGACTTTAATCTCAAAACCAATTTTATTTGAGCACAAAATAATTTATTAGAGACATTTGCCATCATATACTGCCTAGTAGACATAGACAATTCTTGTTTAAATAGCTACTTTACTGGAAGTTTGGGGTGGCTAATGTGAGCAATTCTTTGTGATTCCTTGCTTTTCATAAGGTACAGGATAAACTATATCTTTTTAGCTCATGATAAGTTACTCAAGTTCTGTGAATGTCATTTATTTTAAAAATTTTAATGTTTTTATTTATTTATTTTTGACAGAGAGACAGAGAGCAAGTAGGGGAGGATCAGAGAGAGAGGGAGACACAGAATCTGAAGCAGGCTCCAGACTCTGAGCTGTCAGCATAAAGCCTGACACAGGGCTCAAACTCACAGACCTTTAGATCATGACCTGAGTTGAAGTTGGACTCAACTGACTGAGCCGCCCAGGCACCCCATGATGCTTATTTTACAATTGTGGGTGATGATACCAGCCTCAGAATTTTGTTTCGACTTAGCATAATTTCTTATACCTGTCCAGGATGTTAGTGAAATGGAAAATAAAGGTTACATCTGAGTCTTCCCTTCCACTTATAGAAATGGCCCAGGAGCAAAATGTTATCTTTATCTCATACAGTATGTCACTTCAGACAAATATTGTCAATGTTGTGCAGTGGGATTAATCCAATGCTTATGTGTCAAAGTTGTCAGGAGGATTCAATGTAATCAATACAGGTTAGAGTTTTTTTTTTAATAGTCTATACATAGCCTACATATTTCTGTTTTAGTGACTAGAAGCAGAATAAATGGGTAAAAAGCAATCCATTTGAAGATTCTTTAGGCAATCAAAAATTGTCTACTTTGTCAAAATTAAAATAACCATCTAGTGGTTATGAATGAATTCCTGCTGGGGAGATCTTTCATTTTAATAAAGTCCTAGTCTAAATGACATATTAAAAATACACATGAGCCAAACCTATATTCATTTGAATTATTAGTCAGCTTGTGCTCAGTCTTGGCAATAAGAATTATGCTTACATTAAATTAAAATTTAATATTTTGTATATGTACATTTAAGGTGGGCATAGAATTACTCATATCACACTCAGGTGAGTATTAATATTTACCTTTTATTATTTCATGGATTCTTTACAGAAAACTTGGAATGTATATGCTTACCACCTTACCTTGTGACTTTGTGAAACAACATATAACTTCTTTCTCAAAGTAAGAAATGTTGATTATTTATTTAAGGAACAAGGTATTTCATAAAAACTTCAGAATTAGACTAAAATAATTTGAATAAAATGTAAAAACTCACATTTCTTTATTTTTCACATATGAGTTTTCCTCTTTCTTCAAGAATACCAATGAGTAGAAAATGGAAAATAACAGCCAAACATTAACAGGCTTCCTTTTATTGGGGTTTTTCCCCCATCAAGAATTGGGTTGTTTCTTTTCATTCCCATTATTTTCATCTTCCTAATGGCTTTTTTTGGCAACCTGTCCATGATTCTCCTCATCCTCCTGGACACCCATCTCCACACATCCATGTATTTTCTACTTAGTCACCTCTCCCTCATGGACTTGAACTTCATCTCCACCATCATTCCCCAGATGGCGTCCAATTATGTCTTTGGAAACAAGTCTATCTCCTTCATTGGGTGTGGGATACAGAGCTTCTTTTTGACTTTAGCAGATGCAGATGGGTTACTATTGGCCTCCATGTCCCATGATCGCTATGTGACTATTTGCTTTCCTCTTCATTATCCCATTCGTATGAGCAAAAAAGTGTGTGTGCTGATAATAACAGGATCTTGGATAATGGGGTCAATCAACTCCTGTTCTCACACTGCATATGCCCTCCATATCCCTTATTGTTGATCCGGGTTCATCAACCATTTCTTCTGTGATGTCCTAGCCATGTTGACTCTGGCCTGCATGGACACCTATGATCTATGAGTACACAGTGTTTGTGAGCACCACACCCTTGATTGCATTTCTTTTCATCGGCATTGCATGTTCCTGTGGCCGAGTTCTCCATGCTATCTGCCACATGCACTCAACAGAAGGAAGGAAGAAGCCCTATTCGGCCTGCAGCACACACCTCATTGTGGTGACTTTCTACTATGCACCCTTTGTTTACATTTACCTATGCCCAAGATGGCTGAGATCTCCCACAGAAGCCAAGGTTCTGGTTGTCTTCTACATTATTCTGACCCCAATGCTCAACCCCATCATTTATATCCTGAGAAACAAGGAGGTGATGGGAGCCCTGAGAAGAGTGATTCAGAGGATCTGCTCTATATAAGTTTGACAAAGTTCTCTTTAATCCTGCTGCCTTAAAATTCCATCTTTTTCACCTTTTACACTCATTAGGAGCAATGACATTCCAAGAATAAAGACAGGGATTATATTAATCTAGAAAATTGGAATAATTGAGATTTGACAAAATAATTTTATATTCTTTTATTTGTTTGTTTTCTTTGTGGTAATTTTTCAATAAATAGAAAGAACAAATATTTTCCCTTAGCCTGTGGGTAGTAAGAATTTATTAATATATTGAAATGATAATGGAAACAATCCAACATGATGGTATCACACATTACAATAATTCATATATACTTAACATCTCTTCCCAAATGGCTAAAATAGGAAAAATAACAGAAAGTGTTATCACGTTCCCAGGTTTCTTTGAAATCTAATATATATATATATATATATATATATATATGTATGTATATGTATATGTATATGTATATATGTACATATATACATATATATGTGTATATATATATGTGTGTGTATATATATGTGTGTATATATATGTATATATATATTTATCCTTTATATATATTTACCTTTTATATATATTTACCCTTGCCTGGTGAAAAAATGATTCTTCTGTTCCCTTATTTTCAGGGGAAGTGATAGGTATGGAGATTGGACAAAGAACTCTGTATAGAATTAGACATTCTCTCACCAGTAAGGAGGAAATACAAGTTTATATATTTTATGAGAAGGACTCTGGAAGTAACTAGATGAATCTAAGAAAGTCATTTACAACAGGTCTACATGATCGGGATAATTGTGATCAGGAAAATGAAGAATAGACTATGGAATAATGAGAGCCTTTTTCTAAAAGGATTGATGGGAATTATATACTGTTTAGTGCAGATTAGTCAGTCTGAGCCACTCCCCAGTTGTCTTTCAAAACACTCATTTCATAACCCCCAAAGCCACTAACTCCATTTCATAAGATGATTTCTGTTATCAGCATTTCATTATACATTTAATATTCTTATAATTCTACTGAATGAGATTTGGGTGCTTTGCTTTATTGTTAACCTCTCTGTAGCACGGTTTTCAATAGAGATACCTGTTTAATGACTAGCTTACAAAGGTCTTCCCATTACCTGCAGGCTAGTTCTACACCTGGGCACTATGAATGAACAGTCATCACTGTTTACGGAGTAAGTCTTCTATACTCTTTATTATATAAGAGTGGGTGTAAATAAGGAAGCTAGAATTAACATGTACAAAGCCCTGTATTATCCAAAGCATCACAGTGATGAATGGCTGATATATTAGAATTGGATATAAGTATTTTCCCCCCAAATAGCAGATCTGCATGTTAGATTATATACTGTAATTATGGATGCTTTTATACTAAAACTAAGTGAGTCCTTAGAGATTTCTTGACTATTTACTGTTTAAAAGCTTTATTTTGAAATGGTGTAACTATGATGGGAAATTTTTTATCAAAAGAACGTGTATGATTAATCTTTTAAAAAAGGAAGAGTTTGCTTAAGTTTCCTTCATATCACATAACTTCATTTTCAAATTTTGAAAAAAAAAAAAAGACATTCACTGTTTGGTATCAATGGCCAAAGGTTCATTAGGCATTACTCTTTACTACCAAGGTTTTCCAGTTGAATTAATTTGGGGTTTGAAATGTAATTAGTTAAGGTTCTTAACTAAAGTAAATTCATTTTTTAATAGAAAAAAAATCGGTAGAATTTAAGCAGAAAATATTATATTAAAAAGAGTGACAGAGGCACCTGGGGGTGCATCCAACTACTTGATATTGTTTCAGGTCATGATCTCTCAGTTGTGAGATCAAACCCCACATCAGGCTGTGCACTGAGCATGGAACCTGCTTGGGATTCTCTCTCTCCCTCTCTGTCCCTTCCTCTCTTTAGCTCTCTTCTGTCTCAAAAGAAATAAATTAACATTAAAAAAAGAAAAAAAAGTGAGAGACTTTCAGACTCTTCAGAAATTCTGGCCCAATGATGTCTGCAAAATACATAACCAAAATCAATTTCCAAAATGTTTCTGAGATTAATTAATATGACTCGCACCATTCACAGCTCAAAAATCATATGATGAGCTCCTCTGAAAACTTGATGAATTGCAATAAACACTTATTTATTTTTCTTGTGCTGTTTGCTTAGTGAATGTGCATATTCCTTGCTTATTTGAAGGTACCCACTTTAAAGTTAAAGTTTGAAATTAAAAGATTTAATAGAAAGTATGATTATATTCCCTTCCTATAACTGAGAGTCAAAAAAGGAAGTGACTATTTAGTTTTAACATAGACATCAGAACTTTTCCTTCCTAAGACATGTCAAGAGGGAAGTCAGACACAAAACAATGATCAAAGTTCTCTAAAATTTCCTTTGAAACAAGGGTCCTGTTTTGTGAATAATATGTAAGAAATATATATATTTCAAATATGCCAATGTGATTATCTATTTAAATATCTGTATTGTTCAATAAAAAATTCAAATAGATTGAAAACAATGTTTTAAATATTTTTTTTGTGTGTGGTTTTTTTGTTGTTGTTGTGGTTGTTTGTTTATATCTTTGTGTTTTTTTTGTTCTGTTTTATTTTGTTTTTGAAAAAGAGAGAGACATACAGAGTGAAAGAGGGAGTGGTAGAGAGAGAGAATGGAGAGAATCCTAAGCAGGCTTTGAACTGTCAGTGCAGAGCCCTGCATGGGGCTCCAGCTCAAAAATTATGACATCATGAGCTGAGCCAAAATCAAAATTTGGATGCTTAACCAACTCAGCCACCCAGGCACCCAAGAATTTTTTAAACAAATACATAGAAACATCAGTGCTATTATTTAGATTTATTAAAAAAATGATTTTAAACATATATGTAATTAATTGCATGCAATTCTTGTAAGTAGGAGTATATTTTCTTCTAAATGCTATTAAGCATTCCAGTGCAATTTAATAAATATGTTATCCTTTTTATTTTAAGTTGACTGAACACTTTTATCAGATATTTTGTTTCTACACACTTGTGATATGATTTTGAATGCTTTATTTTTATTTCCCCTGATTTCTTTCTGTTTTTCTAAAAAGTATTTTTCTTCCTCCTTTCTCTCAATCCTCACCCCCTCACTTTGGCAAACACCAATCTGTTTTCTGTGTCTATGAGCTTGTTTTCTTGTTGTGTTTTGTTTTATCTTCCATACATAGGAGAGATCATTTTGTATTTGTTTTTCTCTTTCTAATATATTTCACATACAATAATACCTTCAAGGTCTAATCCATGTTGTAACAAATGGCAAGATTTCATTACCTGTATAAATGTATTTAATATAAATTTGTAATTATATTTCACTTTTATTTAAATATTTAAATATGATATACATATATAAATATATAGTTATTATATCTATATTATATATACATATGTATATTTATATTTATTATATCTATATTTTGTGCATTTATATTTACTATGTTATATTATTGTTTTAATAAATAGACATGCATGTATATGTATATTTATACATATATATGTGTACAAGCATATTTATTATATGTGCATTTAAATATAGTCTGTGCAATATATAATGAGTAAATTATATATATATATATATATATATATATAATATTCACTCAACCATTAATGGGTTCTTAGGATACATAAGTTGTTTCCCTGTCTTAGCTTCTTAGCCATTGTCAATACTGCTGCAATGAACATAGGAATGATCAATGAACATAAAGATGCATATATCTTTACAAGCAGTGTTTCTGAAATCTTTGGATAAATATCCAGCAGTGGAATTTATGGATGTATGGTAGTTCCATTTTTAGTTTCAAGAGGAAAACTCCATATTGTTTTCTGTACTGGCTGCACCAGTTTTCATTCTCCCCAATAAAAAACAACGATTTCCATTTTTCCCCATCCTCACCAACACGTTATTCCCTGTCTTTTTGAAAATAGCTATTCTTAATGTGTAAGGTCATATCTCATTGTGGTTTTTATTTGCTTTTCCTGATTATTTATGACATTGTACATCTTTTGTTTTCTTTCTTTCTTTAACTTTTTACCCATCTATATGTCTTCCTTGGAAAACAAACTCTATTCATGTCTTCTGTCCATTTTGTAACCAATTTTTATGCCATTGAAATTGTGTGTTCTTTATCTGTTTTGAATACTAGCTTCCCTAAGGATAAATATGATTTACAAGTACCTTTCTTATTCAGTAGTTTGACTTTTAATTTTGTTGATGGTTCCTTGGTGTGCATATTTTTAGTTTAATGTACCCCACTTATCTTTACTTCTCTTCTTTTTGTCTTTGTGTAAGATTTATATAAATAATAACTATTATAAATATCTGTGTCAAGAAGCTAACCACCTGTTTCTTCCAGAAGTTTTATGGTGTCTATTCTTACATTTGTCTTCAAACACTTTTAAAATAATTTTTGTGTATGGTTCAAGATAATGGTTCAATTTTATTTTTTGTTTGCATGTGGCCACACAGTTTTCTGACTGAAAATGCATAGGATGTACAATTACTGAATAGACTATACTTTCACCATAGTATATTCTTGGTTTCTTTTTTGTACATTAGTTAACCATATATTCATGGGTTTATTTCTTGTCTGGGTATCCTTTCCCTTCCTCATCCTTTAGAATACACTGAATGCCATGGCGTCATTAAATGTTCACTGTTTTTGCATCTCCTGGAGAACTATGCTTCTACACCTCCTACACACTGTTTAGGAAGCACAGGGTATTTTATGACACTTTATTATCAGGATTTTATGGGCTGTTAGGGACTGATTACTTCACTGATTAAACTCACAGCCATCTCAGTGTATCTACCATCAGGTGTTCACCCATGGTGTTTGTGGTTCCCTAAGGATAATTTTGCCCTGAGATCCCACCAACACATTCCATTATATCTCAGACTCAAGATCTGCTGAATTTTTAATGTAAGTCCCCCAAAATAGTAGGCAGTTCTGAGGCATGAACTAACAATCAAGTGGTATTTATTCTGATTTGCAAGGGTGGTTCAATACTCACAAATCAATCAACATGATACACCACTTTAATAAAAGAAATGATAAGAACCGTATGATCATTTCAATAGATGCAGAAAAAAACATTTGACAAAAGCAAGATCCATTCATGACAAAAAAAGTATGGTTAGCATTATTGATCACAATAAAGGCAATATGCAAAATACTCACAGCTAATATCACCCTCAATGGGGAAAAACAGAGATTTTCCTCTGTAGTCAGGAATAAGACAGGGATGCTTACTGTCATCACTTTATTTAACATAGTAGTGGAACTCCTTACCACAGCAATGAGAAAAGACAAAGGAATAAAAGACATCTAAACCTGCAAGAAAGAAGTGAAATGTTTCCTATTTGCACATGACACGATACCCTATATAGAAAGCAGAAGGACTCACCAAAACATTGCTAGAAGTTACACACTAGTTTAGTAAAGACCCAGGATACAAAATCGACATACATAAATCTTGTATTCCTATACAACAATGAGGCAGCAGAAAGAGAAATCAAGGAATTGATCCCACTTACAATTGAACCAAACACATAAGATATCTAGTAATTCACCTAGTTAAAGTGTTAAAGATCTGTACTCTGAAAACTATAAAACACTGATAAAAGAAATTGAGGATGATGCACAATAAAAATGTAAAGACATTCCAGGCTTATGGACTGGAAGAACAAACATTGTTAAAATGTCTATACTACCCAAAGCACTCTACACATTTAATGCAGTCCAATTCAGATTACCACCAGCATTTTTCACAGAGCTACAGCAAATAATCCTAAAATATGTATGGAGCCACAGAAGACCAAACACACAAGGCAAACTTGAAAAGCAAAGCAAAGATAGAGGCATCACATCTCCAGACCTATTATGAAGCAGTAATGATCAAGGCGGTATGCTGTTGGCACAAAAATAGACACATATATCAATCAAACAGAATAAAAAACTCAGCACTGAACTCACAACTATATGGTAAATCAGTCTTCAACAATGCAGGAAAGAATATCCGATGGGAAGGTGCTGGAAAGCAACATGCAAAAGAATGAAAATGGACGATTGTCTTATATCATACACAAAAATAAATTCAGAATGTATGAAAGACCCGAGTGTGAGACAGGAAACTATAAAAACCCTAGAGGAGGGGCGCCTGGGTGGCGCAGTCGGTTAAGCGTCCGACTTCAGCCAGGTCACGATCTCGCGGTCCATGAGTTCGAGCCCCGCGTCAGGCTCTGGGCTGATGGCTCAGAGCCTGGAGCCTGTTTCCGATTCTGTGTCTCCCTCTCTCTCTGCCCCTCCCCTGTTCATGCTCTGTCTCTCTCTGTCCCAAAAATGAATAAACGTTGAAAAAAAAAAAAAAAAAAAAAAAAAAAAAAAAAAAAAACCCTAGAGGAGAACACAGGCAATAGCCTCTTTGACATTGACCTCAGCAACTTCTTACTAGATATATCTCCTGAGGCAAAAGAAACAAAGACAAAAATAAAGTATAAGAATTCATCAAAATAAAAAGTTCCTGCACAGCAAAAAAAAAAAAAAAAAAAAAAAAAAAAAAAAAAAAAAAAAAAAAAAACCAAAAGACTGAAAGGCAGCCTATGGAATGGGAGAATATATTTGTAAATGGCATATCTGATAAAGAGTAAGTATCCAAAATATAATGAACTTAGAAAACTCAACACCCCAAAAGTAATAATTTAATGAAAAATGTGCAGAGGATATGAATAGACACTTTTTTACCATAGAAGACACAGTTGCTCAACATCACTCATCATCAGGGAAATACAAATCAAATCTACAATGATAGAAGAAGGGCGGAGAGGCGGTGCGTGCTACAAGGATGGGCTGGAGGGAGCCAGGGCAGTGGAGGGCAGCATGCCAGGCAAGGCAGAGCCCCCAGGGTCTGGCTTGCAAAAGCAGAGGGGCTGGACTCTGTGAGTTCTGACAGCCAGCTGAACTTAACATCTGGAATGTGAAAAGTCAACAGCTCTGCTCTCAGAGAGCGGGGAGGGTGAGTGGATGCCAGAAGGGAGAGTTGTTGAGCAACAGAAGATGGAGCTCACTCAGCAGGGGAACAAAGGCACTGGCAAGTGCCATCTCCCTCTCCCATCCCCCAGATGAAATTCCAAAGGGAACACATTCCCATCACTGAACTTGCCTGCACTGCACAAACATCCAATGTTGTGCTTCTGTGGATCCATCCCTCTGACAGGCCTGCATCCCTCCTGGTGCCACAGGGACCCTCCTGCAGGGGACCACTGATGGCAAAACAAGCTAAGCCTGCCCCTCTAGTCCCTGTGCTCCTTGCGGATCCACCCTGTCTAATAGGCCCTTGGCCAGATCCCATTGAAACTGCACCACAAACCCGCAAGTGTGCAAGTAGCCCCGACAGGGGCCACACCACTCCACAGTGATCCCTGTCTCTGGGAGAGAGGAAGATAAGGTATACACCTGTCTGACTGTGGCCCCAGTGGTTGGCTGGGAGCAGACATGGGGTCTGACTGCAGCCCCCATGTTACTCCAGACAGCACAGGGGAAGGGCCCTGCAGTTTGGTGCTACCGCAGGGACTAGCCAAATGATGAAATGGAAGAATTCTCCTCAAAAGAAACACCAGAAAGTAGCGACAGGTAACAAATTGATCAAAACTGATTTAAGCAATATAATGGAACAAGCATTTAGAATAATAGTCATGAAATTAATTACTGAGCTTGAAAGAAGCATAGAAAACAGCAGAGAGGGGCGCCTGGGTGGCGCAGTCGGTTAAGCGTCCGACTTCAGCCAGGTCACGATCTCGCGGTCCGTGAGTTCGAGCCCCGCGTCAGGCTCTGGGCTGATGGCTCAGAGCCTGGAGCCTGTTTCCGATTCTGTGTCTCCCTCTCTCTCTGCCCCTCCCCCGTTCATGCTCTGTCTCTCTCTGTCCCAAAAATAAATAAACGTTGAAAAAGAAAACAGCAGAGAATCTATTGCTATAGAGATCAAGGCACTGACAGTCAAACAGGAACTAAAAATGCCATAAATGAGGTGCAAAATAAAATGGAGGTAGCCATAACAGGGATTGAAGAGACAGAGGAGAGAATAGGTGAATTAGAAGATAAAATTATGAAAAAAGATACCTCCAAGAAAATCAACAGCAACAATGATTCTATGCCTTTTTTAATTGGAGACTTAATCTGATGCTTTGTTTTGTCTGCCTTGCTTGGTTGGTTGTCGTCTTGTTTTGTATTCACTTGGGAATGTCCACTGAGACTTAGACAACGTAACTTAAGTTACTAATAGCTCAAGATATATAAGCCAATGTTGGGGAAGAATTTTTAAAAATGTCTTTATATATTTTCATAGGTGTGTTAAGGTCAAGTCAGTAGTTAAAGAAACATTTATTTAGTTTGTTCCAATATTATTGCATCCCTAAAGTTTTATGGAGCATACATTGTATATATTGTTGTTCAGTAAGTTCACAGTAATGTTGTATCTGTACATTTTACATATTATTTTATTTCACAAATTTGATTATCATGGACAAATAATTAATAATTAAATGGAATATGGTTAGTTTAATAAAAAAATATATAAAAAACTCTTAAAATATCACAAATGTGAAAGCTATCTTTAATTTACTTTAGGTATGACATATTTTCCAATTTTTCCATTCTGTTTGAAATAAGACATTAAACTATTAAAACTTTTCATTAATTAAACTAAATAATGCAAATTATGATATTGCTAATTTTAATGGAATAATATTAAAAAATGTTTAACAATGCAGTTTCATTGCAGATTATCTTAAATATTCTTCTGTTTTTCCTGGCATCCAGAAATTACATCAATCACAATTTCTATTTGGAAAAATACAACAATGGTCAAGTTTTAAAAATTTATCAGGTTTTTAATTTATTTGATTTTCTGATTATAACGTGTGTCAACATCACCTTCATTATATCTGGTATTTGGAATTCCTTGAACCTGATGAATATGTATGTTTATTTTCCTCTCAGGATTTGGTAAGTTTTTATTAATCTTTTCTCAACTTAGCTTTCTGCCCCTAACATTTTCTCTGCCCTCTGGGATTTTCATGACGTGTGTGTGTGTGTGTGTGTGTGTGTGTGTGTAGGATTTTTAAAGGATCCCATAAGTTTAGTAGGCTGTTTTTTTAATCTCTTTTTTAGTTTAATTTCCTTTTATTCTTCTGATAATCTGTCTTTGAGCTCACTGATTCTTGTACTTCATGAAGTCTGTACAGCCTTTCTATTGGTCTTTTTCAGTTCGATCACTGTGTTCTTCAGTTCTAGGATTTCCATTTTGCGGTTTTTTGTGTTTTTAATCTCTTTGCTAAGCTTATCATTTTCCTCAAGTATTGCTTTACTAATTTTGTTGAGTTGCTTGTCTGCTCTCATTTAGGTAAATATTCTGAATTCTTTGCAAGGTAGTTTTTAGATCTCCATTTCTTTGGGTCAGTTGCTTGTGATTTATTTCATTTTGATAGTGTCATGTTTCCCTGACACTTTGTGAATCTTGTAACACTATATTGGTGTTTGCATATTTGGACAGGTAGTCACTTTTCCAGTATTTATAGACTAGATTGCACAGAAGAAGTCTTTTACCAGTCAGTTTAGCCAGAAATTTTGGATAAGCCAGCTGGAAGTTACCACAAAGGGAGATGCTCCCAGAGTCCATGGGTAAGTGGGCTGGACATTTGTGTCCACAGTGATCATGGCTGCTCACTTTACTGTCTTTTCCCCAGGGTCAATTGAAACTGTGCCTTCTACTTCCTTAAATTTGTCTTTTCCCATTCCTGTGCTTTAATCCAGAATCCAGAACCCTCAAAAAATATGTGTTTGTGGATGGATGGTTATTTGTATCCACATATTTGTGAAGAGGTGTAGGCCAGAACCTCCCATTCCTGTATTATCCAGACATAATTACCATATGTAGAGAGGTCAACATAACTCTGTACTCTGTCATGGAAGTGGTGAATGAGACACAGCCCTACCATGCCTCAGCAAACTCAGAGTGTAGTGATCCTGAAATACCTTATATTCTCCCAAAGTGCATTAAAAGGAGGTGAGGGCTGAGTATCATAGATATCCCCAGGAGACACTACAGAACAAAGTATGTTGTGGAGCCATGGTATTTACTTTATTCTAAGAATTGAAAGAAAAAAGAAGTAGAAGCAGAAGCAGAAGCAGAAGCAGAAGCAGAAGAAGAAGAAGAAGAAGAAGAAGAATAGAACATGCATACAATCCTGATCTATTTACATTTAATTTCTGTGTTCAGTCCATTTGAATTTTTCGTAAAATTACACAGCTCTTAAATCAATTATCACATTTATTTATATTTTGTTAGGTATGTATGTACTTATTTATTTATTTTTATTTTGATTCCAGTATAGTTAACATATGGTGTAATATTAGTTTAGGTGTACAATATAGTGTTTCAACAATTCTATATATTACTCAGTATACATCCCCCTGTCAAACTCCCTTCTGGTAACCATGTATTTTGTTTTATATTGTTAACAGTCAGGTTTTTTTTTTTTGTATCACTCTTTTTTTCTTTTACTTTCTTCATTTTATTTGTTTCTTAAATCCCACATATAAGTGAAATCAGGTAGTATTTATTATTCTATCACTGGATTATACTGCTTAGTCTTCTGCCCATTTTTAATTGAATTATTTGTTTCTTTAGGTGGAGAGTTTTATAAGATCTTTATATATTATGGATAACAACCATTTATCAGATATCTCCTTTGCAAATACCTTCTCTCATGCAGTAGGTTGTCTTTTACTTTTGTTGACTGTTTCCTTTGCTGTACATGTTTTATTTTTATGTAGTCCCAATAGTTCATTTTCGTGTTTCATTCCCTTGCCTCAGGAGACATACCTAGAAAAGTGTTGCTATAGCTGATTTCAGAAAAATTATTATCTGTGCTCTCTTATAGAATTGTTATGATTTCAGGTCTTGAATGTAGGTCTTGTGTCCATTTTGATTTGACTTTTGTGTATGATGTAAGAAAGTGGTCCAGTTTTATACCTTTGCACATAGTTATCCAGTTTCCCAACATCATCTATTGAAGAGACTGTCTTTTCCCATTGGATATTCTTTCCTCCTCTGTCAAATATTAATTCACCATATAATCATGGGCTTACTCCTCAGCGTTCTAGTCTGTTCCCTTGATCCATGTACCATGTACTATGCCAGTACCATAGTGCTTTAACTGCTACAACTTCATAATATAGCTTGAAATCTGGAATTATGACACCTCCAGGTTGTTTTCTTTTTCAAGATCACTTTGGCTACCCAGGGTCTTTGGTGGTTCCAAATGAATTTGAGGATTTTTCAAATGAAAAATGCTGCTGGTATTTTGATGGGAATTGCATTGCATGTGTAGATGCTTTATGTAGTTATAAACATTTTAACAATATTTCCTCTTCCAATCCATGAGTATGGAATTTATTTGCATATATTTGTATTTTAGATTTCTTTCAACTGTGTTTTAACGTTTTCAGAGTACAGGTGTTTCACTCCCTTCATTCAGTTTATTCCTTGGTATTATATGATTTTTGGTGCAATTGTAAATGGGATTCTTTTCTTAATTTCTCTCTGATGCTTCATTATTGGTTTATAGATATGCGATGGGTTTTCTTTTCAATGATACTGTGTCCTGAAAATTCATGGAATTCATTTCAGTTCTGTTCATTTTGGTAAAGTCCTTATATTTTTCCACCTATGTCATCAGTAAATGTTTAAATTTTATGCGTTCCTTGCCAGACTGGATGGATGCCTTTATTCCTTTTTCCTGTTACATTGCTGTGACTAGGACTTCAAATTGTACCTTGAATAAAAGTGTTAGAGTGTACATCTATGTCATATTCTTTACCTTAGTTGAAAAGCTCACAGTTTTTCCCTAGAGTAGGATGTTAGCTGTTTTTTTTTCCATATACAGACTTAAATAGGTAGTGTTATATTCCCTTGTAACCTACTTTGTTGAGGGTTTTTATCATGAATTCATGTTGTACTTTGTCAAATGCTTTTCCTTCATCTATTGAAATGATCATATGGATTTTTATCTTTTCTCTTACTGATGTAATGTATCATATTGATTGATTTGAGAATATTGTACTACCTTTCTTTTCCACAAATGAATCCAAATTGATTGTTCTGATAATTTTTTTTCATTTATTGTTGCATTCTGTTTTCTAATAATTTGTTGTGGGTTTGTATCAATTCATTAGAGATATCTACCTATAGTTCTTTGTCTCTGTCTCTCTCGCTGTCTCTCTCTTCCCCTTTGTACTGCATTTATCTGGTTTTGATATCAGGATAATGCTGCCTTAACAAAATGAATTTGGACATTTTCTTTCCTCTTGTATTTTTTTAGTACTTTGAGAAGAATAGGTAATACCTCTTCTTTGTTATTATTTTTTATATTGCATTTGTTGTATCTTATCTTATTTTATTTATTTTATTTTATATTTTATTTTTTTAAATTTACATCTAAGTTAGTTAGCATATAGTGTAACAATGATTTCAGGGGTAGATTCCTTAATGCCCCATAAACCATTTAGCCCATCCCTCCTCCCAAAACCCCTCCAGTAACCCTCTGTTTCTTTTCCATATTTAAGAGTCTCTTCTGTTTTGTCTCCTTCCGTGTTTTTATATTATTTTTGCTTCCCTTACTTTGTGTCCTTCTGTTCTGTGTCTGAAAGTCCTCATATGAGTGAAGTCATGATATTTGTCTTTCTCTGACTGAATAATTTCGCTTAGCATAATACCATCCAGTTCCACCCATGTAGTTGCAAATGGCAATATTTCATTCTTTTTGATTGCTGAGTATGTGTGTGTGTGTGTGTGTGTATCTATATCTATATCTATATCTATATCTATATCTATGTCTATGTCTATATCTACCACATCTTCTTTATCCATTCATTCATCGATGGACATTTGGGCTCTTTCCATACTTTGGCTATTGTTGATAGTGCTGCTGTAAACATTGTTGTGCATATGCCCTTTTGAAACAGCACACCCGTATCCCTTGGATAAATACCTAGTAGTGCAATTGCTGGATCGTAGGGTAGTTTTATTTTTAATTTTTTGAGGAACTTCCATACTGTTTTCCAGAGTGGCTGCAGCAGTTTGCATTCCCACAAGCAGTACAAAGACATCCTCTTCCTCCGCATCCTCACCAACATCTGTTGTTGCCTGAATTGTTAATGTTATCCATTCTGAAAGGTGTGAGGTGGTATCTCATTGTGGTTTTGATATGTATTTCCCTGATGATAAGTGATGTTGAGCATTTTTCATGTGTCTTTTGGCCATCTAGATGTCTTCTTTGGAGAAGTGTGTATTCATGTCTTTTGCCATTTCTTCACTGGACTATTTGTTTTCTGGGCATGGAGTTTCATAAGTTCATTACAGATTTTGGATACTAACACTTTATCTGATATGTCGTTTGCAAATATCTTCTCCCATTCTATCGGTTGCCTTTTAGTTTTGTGGATTGTTTCCTTTGCTGTGCAGATGCTTTTTATTTTGATGAAGTCCCAGTTGTTCATTTTTGCTTTTGTTTCCCTTGCCTCTGGAGACGTGTTGAGTAAAAAGTTGCTGTGGCCAAGATCAAAGAGGTTTTTGCCTGTGTTCTCCTCAGGATTTTGATGGCTTCCTGTCTTACATTTAGGTCTTTTATCCATTTTGAGTTTACTTTTGTGTATGGTGTAAGAAAGTGGTCCAGGTTCATTCTTCTGCATGCCACTGTCCAGTTTTTCCAGCACCAGCTGCTGAAGAGACTGTCTTTATTCCATTGAATATTCTTTCTTGCTTTGTCAAAGCTTAGTTGGCCATATGTTTGTGGGTCCATTTCTGGGTTCTATATTCTCTTCCATTGATCTGAGTGTCTGCACTTGTGCTAGTACCATACTGTCTTGATGATTACAGCTTTGTAATACAGCTTGAAGTCTGGGATTGTGATGCCTCCTGCTTTGGTTTTCTGTTTCAAGATTGCTTTCACTATTTGGTGTCTTTTCTGATTCCATACAAATTTTAGGATTGTTTGTTCTAGCTCTGTGAAGAATGCTGGTGTTATTTTGATAGGTATTGCATTGAATATGTAGATTGCTTTGGGTAGCATCGACATTTTAACAATATTTGTTATTTGTATCCTGGAGAATGGAATATTTTTCCACATGTTTGTGTTTACTTCAATTTCTTTCATAAGCTTTCTATCCTTTTCAGTGTATATATTTTTTACCTCTTTGGTTAGATTTATTCCTAAGTATTTTATGGTTTTGGGTGCAATTGTAAATGGGATTTATTACTTGATTTCTCTTTCTGTTGCTTCATTATTGGTGTAAAGTAATGCAACCGCTTTCTGTGCATTGATTTTAATATCCTGCAACTTTGCTGAATTCATGGATCATTTCTAGCAGTTTTTTGGTGGAATCTTTTGGGTTTTCCATATAGAGTATCATGTCATCTGAGAAGAGTGAAAGTTTGATCTCCTCCTGGCCAATTTGGATGCCTTTTATTTCTTTGTGTTTTCTGATTGCTGAGGCTCAGACTTCCAATACTTGTTGAATAACAGTGGCGAGAGTTGACATCCCTGTCTTGTTCCTGACCTTAGGGGGAAAGCTCTCAGTTTTTCCCAGTTGAGGATAATATTAGCATTGGGTTCTTCATATATGACTTTTATGATATCAAGGGGTAATACCTCTTCTTTAAATGCCAGTAGAATTCACCTATGAGGCCATCTGGTTATATACTTTTATTGCTTACAGAGCAGGTTATAGACTTTCTGATTACTGATTCAATTTCATTGTTGGCAATCAGTATGTTCGAATTTTCTATTTCAACCTGATTCAGTTTTACCAGGTAATGTGTGTTTAGGAATTTACCTATTTCTTCTAATTTGTCTGATTTGTTATTATATACTATTTCATAATCTCTTCTTACCCTTTTTATTTCCGTAATGTCGGTTGTTATTTCTCCTTTTTCATTTATGATTTTGTTTATTTAAGTCCTTCATTTTATTTTTGAATCTAGTAAAGGTATATCAATTTTTTGATCTTCTCAAAGAACCAGACTGTTTCCTTGTTCTGTTCTTTTTTTTTCTCTTTTTTTTCTTTCTATGTCTTTATATCTGCTCTAATCCTTATTATCCCTTCCTTCTACTGTGCTTTTTGTTTGATTGTTTGTTTTTTGTTTTTGTTTTTAGGTTTTGTTTGTTTTTCTCTTTTACCTCATTTATATGTAATGTTGTATTGTTTATCTGACATCTTTCATGCTTCTTGAGGTAGGCCTGCATTGCTATTGCAACTTACAGCAGCTTTTCCTGCATCCCAAAGATTTTGGACCATTTTGCTTTCATTTTATTCTATCTCCATTCATTTTATGACTTCCTCCTTGACTTCTTTGTTGAGCCATGCATTGTTTAGAAGCATATGATTTAACCTCCACTTATTTGAGTTCTTTCTAGATTTATTCTTGTGCTTCATTTCTAGTTTCATGGTATTGTGGTCAGAAAGAATTCATACGATGGATGACTTCAATCTTTTTGAGTTTGTAGACAATTGTTTGTCGACCTAATATGTCATCTATTCTGGAGAATATTCCATATGCTTTTGAAAATAACATATAATCTGCTGTTTTAGAATGGAAAGTTCTGAATATATATGTTAAATCCATCTGTCCAAAAATCAAAGTCACTGTTTCCTACTTGTCTGTCTAGATGATCTATCTGTGTATTGATGTAAGTCGGCATTTAATTTCCCCTAATATTATTGTATTACTCTTGATAACTCACTTTATGCTTTTTATTAAATGCTTTATGTATTTGGGTGTTTCTATGTTGGGTGCATAAATATTTACAACAGTTATATTTTCTTATTGAATTTGTTTCTTTTGTGTTTATATAATTTCCTTCATGTCACTTTTTTCTTCTCCTTAGTTTCCATTTATTAAATTTATTTTATAGCCAATTTTTCCTATATAATTATTACTACCACTGCCTTTTAACAAACTTTTTCATAATAAATGCTTCTCATTCCCTGCACTTTCAATCTGCATCAGTCCTTATGTATGAAATGAAACTGTTGTGACAGTATATAGATGGGTCTTGATATTGTTTTATTGATTTTTAATCCATTAAATCACCCTATTTCTTTTGACTAGAGCATTTCACCCATTTACATTCGAAGTAAATAATGATAGATATTTATTTACTTCAATTTTGTTACTGGTTTTGTGGTTGTTTATGGTGTTCTTTTCTTTAAGTTTTAATTTTATCCCAGTTGGATTATCAACAGTGTACTTTTAGTTTAAGGGGTACAATTAGGTGGGGTTCCTGGGTGGCTCAGTCAGTTAAGTGTTCCACTTCAGCTCAGGTCATGATGTCATGGCTCATGGGTTTTAGCACCACATCGGGCCCTGTGCTGACATCTCAGAGCCTGGAACCTGCTTTGGATTTTGTGTCTCCCACTCTCTTTGCCCCTCTCCTACTCATACTCTTTCTCTGTCTCTGTCTCAAAAGTAAATAAACATTAAAAAAGAGTACAATATAATGATTGAACACTTTCATAGAATACCCAGTGCCCATAACAAGTAAACTCTTTATTTTCCATCAAATATTTAACCCATCCTCCCACCCGACTCCCTTCTGGTAATAATCTGTTTGTTCTCTATTTTTAAGTGTCTGTTTCTTGGTTTGACTCTCTCATTTTTTTATCTTTGCTCCTTCTGTTTCCCCTTAAATTTCACATGTGAGTGAAATGATACGGTATTTTTTTTTCTGATTGACTATTTCACTTATCATTATATTCTCCAGCTCCATCCATGTTGCTGCAATGCAGAGATTTCATTCTTTTTTATGGCTACCATTATATATATATTATATATATATATATATAAGATATATAAGATATATATAATATATATCTTATATATATAATATAATATTAATATGTAATATATATTATATATAATATTATATAATATATATAAAACCACTATATGTCATTTTATGTATATATATATATATATATACACACACACACACAACACCACTATATACCATTATATATATATATATATATATATATATATATATTCATTAGCCTGTGGAAACTTGGGCTATTTCCATAATTTGGCTATTGTACATAATGCTGCTACAAACACCAGGTGCATGGATCCCCTTTAATTACTATTTTGTATTTTTTTTAGTTTTATTTACTTATTTTGAGACACACACACACACACACACACACAGAGAGAGAGAGAGAGGAGTGAGAGACAGATTTCCAACCAGCCTTCATATTGTCTGCATGTACCTTATGTGGGGCTCACTCTCACCAACCGTGAGTTCAAGACCTGAGCTGAAATCAAGACGTGCATGCTTAACTGACTCAGACATTCAGGCACCCCAGTATTTTTTAGTCTTTATATGAACATCTAGTAGTACACTGGCAGGATATTAAGGTAGTTTTATTATTAACTTTTTGAGGAACCTCATACAGTTTTCCGGAGAGGCCGCACCAGTTTTCTTTCCCATTAATAGTGCAAAAAGATTCCCTTTTCTCCACATCCTGGCCAACATTTGTTTTCTTCTGTTGTTGATTTTAGCCATTCTCACAGGTGTGAAATGATATCTCATTGCAGTCCTAATTTATATTTCTCTGATGATCAGTGTTGTTGAACATATTTTCATGTGTTTGTTGTCATCTGGGTATTTTCTTTGGAAAAAAATGTCTACTCCTGTGCTGATAATTTTTAATAAATTACTAGTTTTTTGGATGTTGACTTTCATAAGTTCATTATATTTTTTGGATACTAATCCTTTATCAGATAAGCTGGTTTTAAATATATTCTATTCAGTGGGCTGTCTTTTAGTTTTGTTGACTGTGTCCTCTGTGCAGAAGCTGTTAATCTTGATAAAGTCTCAGTAGTTATTTTGTGCTTTTGTTTCCCTTATCTCAGAAGACATTTGTAGCATTAAATTTCTACTGCAGGTCTCAAAAATGTTACTACATGTGGTTCTCCTTTAGGATTTTAATGACTTCCTGTCTCACATTTAGGTCTTTCATGCATTTTGAATTTATTTTTCTATATGATGTAAGAAAGCGGCACAGTTTTATTTTTTTACATGGTTCTACCCACTTTTTCTGGCACCATTAATTGAAGAGAATTTTTTTTTCGATTGGATATTATTTCCTGCTTTGCTGAAGATTAGTTGATCATACAATTGTAGATTCATTTGTGGGTTTTCTATTCTGTTGCATTGATCTATAAGTCTGGTTTTGTGTTAATACCATTCTGTCTTGATCACTACCACCTTGTAATATAACTGGAATTCTGGGATTGTGATAAATAAGTCCAGGTTTGCCTTTTTTTTTTTCAAGGTTTCTGGGTATTCTGTGTCTTTTGTGATCTCATACAAACTTTAGGTATTTTTTTTTCACACTGCTTTAAAAAATGCTATTGTTATTATGATAGGGATTACGTTAAATGTGTAGATTGCTTTGGGTATTATAGACATTTTGCCGATATTTTTTTTTTTGCCAACATGAGCCTGGTGGAAGAAAAAAATATATTTTATGTGTGTGTGTGTGTGTTGTGTTCAATTTCTTTCAGTATTTTATAGTTTTAAGAGTATAGGTTTCACTTGTTCTGTTAAATATATTCCTAGATTTCTTGGGATTGGATTTTAGGACAATTGTAAATGGCCGTGTGCTTTGTGCACTCTGCTATTGTGTTTTGGCCCATTTATTCTTTAGGCTAGTCATCTTCAGAAGCTCTCCTTTCCTGCTGTGTGGATTTTTTGGTCTCTGGCCTGCATATGGGAAGTTTTAACTAGGTGTGTTCCGATCTGCTTTTGCAATGAAACCTGATACCACTTACATCAAAACTAAGGATGTGCAGAACTCTGTTTTCAGGAATTATGGTGCTGGCAAGGGCTTCTACTGGTCCTCTGGGGGAGGGACATGCCATGCAGGGGCTGAGAAAAGCATGAGTAAGAAGAGCAGTTCCCCAGAGCACAGGGGCCTGGGGCTTGGTGTAAGCAAGTTTGGAAGCTAGTGTTGGGACTGTGCTGCTCCCTGAAGGTGGCTATACATTTATGCTAAGTAGTGGGGGAGAGAATGGTGCCAACCAGTCCCTTTGTTCCTGGAGAGGTATCTCCTGAATTCTGCCTCTCAGGGATATGTTCTAGGAAAATTGAATAATCTTCCTCCTGTGTGCCCCAGGTGTCCTTCAGATAACTGTTTCCATGCTATCTGCCCCTGGGTTGTTTGCCTGATTTTTTTTTTCTTTTTCAAGAGCAGATCTGTATCCTCCAGGTTCTATCTCAACCAAGGCCACTGACCATTAAAACTTCACCATTTAAGTCCAGCTGGTGGCAAGAACTAATGATATTCTGCCCTTTTTTTGTTTTCTAAGTCAAAAACCTGGGGAAACACCCCTCTTGTGAGTTCCCTTGTGGTTTCCCTCTCTCATACCTTTATAAGTGACCACGGCCCCCTCTCCTCTGTAGCACCTACAACCTGTTTCCCACTTCCCAAATCACATCTTAGCACTTCCTTGTTTCGTTGATGTTCCTCTTCTCTCCCTTTAGTTATGGAATTTGTCCTCTCAGCTGTCAGGTCTATTTATGTGGTATTGTTGATTTGATAGTTATCTTGTTGTGTTTGTGGGATAAGGCAAGGGTACAGCCTCCTTCTCCACTGCCATCTCCCTCTTTTTGATGTCTTTTCTGATCCTTTCTACTCTTTCTCTCTTTTAGAGTTTGCTGGATTTCTTTTGTGATGTAGCTGAACTACTTTCTCTTTAATTTTGGCATATCTATTACTGGGTTTTGAATTGTGGTTATCATTTAGTTTGCATATAACTTGTTCTGCATATAGCAGTGTATATAAAAATGCAGTAGCTTAAATGAATCAATTTTTTACTTCTCTCTCATCTACGTTTTAAGTATATGATATCATACTTTTTGTATCCTTTTGTGAATCTCTTGAGTGATGTTTTGAAATATACTTATTTTGACTGCTTTTGTTTCCTACTTTTCTTACTCTTAATTATGGTCTTTCCTTCCCACTCAATGAGCCCCCTTTACAATAACATATCAGGCTTAGTGATAATGGATTCCTGTAAATTTTGTATGTATGTATGTAAATTTTGTATGTATTTATCTCTCCTTGTATTCAGAAAGATACCCTTGGTGGATATAATATTCTTGGCTGCAGTTTTTTCTCCCTTCACCTCTTTGAATATATCATGTCATCTCTCTCTCTATATATATATATTTTTAATTTTTTAAATGTTTATTTATTTTTGAAGGAGAGAGGGAGAGAGACAGAGTGCAAGCTGGGGAGGGCTGAGAGAGGGGGACACACAGAATCTGAAGTGAGCTCCAGGATCTGAGCTGTCTGCACAGAGCCTGATGTGGTGATCAAACTTGTAAACCATGAGATCATGACCTGAGCTGAAGTCAGAAGCTCAACCAACTGAGCCACTCAGGTGTCCCACTATTCTCTTCTGGTCAGTAATTTCTCTGCTAGAAAATCAGCTGATAGCCTGATGGGGTGTCTCTTGTATGTGACTGTTTTCTTTTTTTTCTTACACCTTTATTTGTTTGGTTATTTATTTCAGGTTTTTATTTAAATTCTAGTTGCTTAAAATATAATGTAATACTGATTGCAGGAGTAGAATTTGGTGATTCATCACTCACATGTAACACCCAGTGCTTACTGTTTTTAAAATTCTCTATCACTAGGGGTTTTTGTTGTTGTTGTTGTTTTGTTTTGTTTTGGTTTTGTTTGTTTTACATTTTAATACTAGCTGTCTTGGTGTGGATGTTTTTTGGTTGATTTTGTTGGGGAATCTCTTTGCCACTCGTATTTGGATTTCTATTTCCTTCTTATTTGGGAAATTATCATGTATTATTTCTTCAAAAAAAGTTCTGTCTCCATTTCTCTGTCTTCTCCTGTGATACCTATAATGTGGATGCTATTACACTTGATGGTATTCCTGTATTCCCTAAATCTATTCTCATTTTGCATTTTCCCCTCACATGTTCAGCTTGATTACTTTCTATTACTTTGTCCTCTAGGTTGCTAATTGTTCTTCTGCTTCTTCTAGTCATTTATTTATTCCATTTAGTGTACTTTAAATGCCAGTTATGGAGTTATTGTGTTCATCATCACTGTTGGTTCTTTTTTCTGTTTCTTTTTTATCTCTTTGTTAAAAGTCTCACTGATGTTCACTCTTTTCTCAAGCCCCACATATATATTTATAACCATTACTTTAAATTACTTATCATATATGTTAGTTAACTTTCTTTCATTTTGGTCTCCTGGTGATTCTGTTCTGCTTTTCATTTAGGACACATTTATTTGTCTCCTCATTTTGTCTAACTCTCTACGTCCATTATGTGTGTTGACAAAGTCATATATGTTTCTTCGTCTTGAAAGTACTGGCCTTATGAAGAAGAGGTCCTATGCTGCCCTGAAATGCAGTGTTACCATTTCATTAGGACCTGGTGCTTCAAAGTGTCTGCTTTGTGTTTTGTGTGCACTTGATGCTGTGGCCAAACCACTTTTTCCTTCAGTTCAGTTGTCTAAAGTGGCTCTCTTTTCCATTGTGGCAGTATTTTGTCCCAATGGTGTTAGTGACCCAGTGTGGGTCCTGCTTGGCCTTAGATTGAGACATACGAGGCATTTTAAAGAGGCAGTACCACCAAACTGTAAGGCATTTTCCTTGTATTTCCACCCTAGAAATTTTCATTGGTTTGTGGCACCTGTAGCCAAACCAACTGTATGCCACAAGTTCGTTGCTGAGGCATGAGTCTTTGTTGTTATCATTCTCTATCTCTAGTGAGGGGGTATTTTGGATATGTGCTGGCACCTGTCATGGCTGCTTGCCTACTGCCAGGCTTGTGTCAAACTTTGGATGGGCTCTAGTCTAGAGAGTATTGGATGCTGCTGTTTCATATGCGATAGACAGATGTGTAGTGTTAGCAAGGTGTGTCTGCAGGTCTTCTATGGGCGGTGGGAACTCTAGCTGCAGACAGCTAGGTCAGGAGAGTTGGAGGGGGCAGATGCACACAGCGAATATAGGGACACTGCATCAGTGTTAGGCAGTTAGGCAGGGGGATCAGAAAAGTCCTGTTTCTTGAAGGAGGCCAATTGTTTATAAAGGAGGTAGGGGATGGGAAATGGCACCTTGCAGCTTTTTTACTCCTGGAGAAGTCTCCCAAGGATCTCTGTCCCTCCAGCACAGGCTTTGAGATCAGTAATTAATATTCTTCCCATATGCCCCACATTTTTGCAAATCACTTCTATGCTGTATCTCTTTGGGCTACCTTGCAGTCTTTTCAAGGGCAAAGTCTCTGTTTCAAATCACCCTGCTCATTCTCCCAGAGCTTAAAAGTTCCAGGTTTTAAATACTGCTGGCTGTAAGTTCTTGCAAAAATTTAGCCCCTTAATTTTTTAAAGTCAAGTGTTATGGGGACTTGTCTTCACTGTGTGGGTTACCCAGTGCATGGGTCTTTTTCTTTCCCCTCTCAGTGCCCACAGTGTCCTTGACTCCCACAGTCAATCCTGTGGGTGTGTTGAGCTACAGATTGTATCTTTGCCCTTCCTACTTTCTTTGATGTAGTCTTTTCTCAACATTTAATTGTGTTTTGTTCTCTCAGTGTTTCGGTCCTTATATGGGTTGCTTACACAGATGTGAATGTTATCTTGTTGGATCCATGGGACAAGGTGAGTTTAGGGTCCTCTTAAGACATTTTTCACTGAACCTCTTTTTTTTCCTTCCCCTCCCCCATGGGTTTCTGTTAAGTTTCTCAGGATCCACATAACCATATGGTATCTGTCTTTCTCTGTATGGCTTATCCAATTTGACAATAAACTTCATATATCAAAAAAAATAAAAATAAAAAATTATTCTTTATATAAAAAATACATTTTTCACTGAAATCCACAAATGCTTACTTTAAAAAAGAAGCCTCAAATTCTGTTCCCATAAGGTGATGCAAGGGACTCTGAAGTCACTTCCTCCCCTCCCCACCAAAGCCACTCATATGTATAGAGCAATTCCTCCTGAAGAAATGTGAGCTGGGTGAACAGCATCCACACTTCAGATGATAGAAAGACCATATGCAGAACAGAAAGAGACATGGAGACTTGATTAAAAACAAAACCAACCAACCCAACAAACAAAAAGCAAAACCAGAAAGACAAACAAACAAACAAAAAATATAAGGCAAAACAAAACAAACAAAGAAACAAACAAAACACCTCACATCACAATGCTTTGAAATGCAGTCAGCAGGGATACTATCTTGAAATGATCTGTCTTCCCTGGGGAACAGGAAAGAAAAAACAAAAAATCAAAACACCACTTAAAAGTGCAAATAGAATGTAAAATCATGGGGACCATCAAGCAAATGGTCCAGAAATATGTTTTGAGATGTTTTCAGTGCAAATAGGTAGTTTTATTAAATCACAGGGACAGGATCCATGGGCAGAAAAAGTTGTACTTGTTACTGTGAAGAGTGACTGATTATCTACTTTTTTCTTAGGTTCGTTAAGAATAAGTAATTCTCTAAGGAATTTGTGTGTTGAAAGTGAGGTTTACAAGGACTTCCAGGGTCGGACTCTTGTCAAGATAAGGTTACCTTTTATTATCTAGTATAACATTAGTCATGAGACCCTCTAGAAACGTCATCTTCTGCATGTCTCAGATGTGCATCAGTGGGACACATGTTGTAAGGTGATTCCTTTTTGGTTCCATTTTTCCTGCCTTCGTTTTCCTCATCATAAAAGTTTCAGGACTTGAATTTCTACAAATGGCAGAGGAGCTGCGGAAACTTTCTCTGGGATGGAGAAGTTGGTGAAGACCAAGGTTTACATTCTCCTTTCAGCTTAACAGCATGGACAATAGCAAGATTCTCATGCTCTACCCTGCTTGCCAATTAAATGAGCCATGGCTATTACGAAAAATACACCAAATATGTGTTGGTCAGAAGTCCAGAAAAGAGGATTCTGGTGCACTGCTGTTGGAAATGTAAATTAGTACAGTCACTATATACATGAGTATGGGAGTTCCCGTAATAATCAAAAATAGGATATATGATCCTACAACCCCAATTCCTGGTATATATCCTAAGGAAATAAAATCCGTATATTAAAGAATTATATGCACTCTTATGATTATTGCAGCATTATTTATAATAGGTTAGATATGGAAACAACCAACGAGTAATCAACAAGTGAATGGAAAGAAAATATAGTGTGTATAGTAAATATGGGATATTTAATGTTTGTAAAATCCTTGAAAATGGAAATACTTCCATTTGTAGTAGCATAGATGAAACTGGAGAAGCAAGAGTGGTACCCTTTATGAGGAGCCACCCAGGCCCCCCAATTTTGTATTTTTGAATACAATTGAGACAAGGAATCATTGAATTAGATATAAGATTCATATGAATTAGACTGATGTATAGGAAATTATAAATTTGCATTGCAACCATGTAACTACTATGCTGTTTACCAAAATACTTCACACAAAAGAGGAGAGGGAAATATAGGGTTTCATTTATAAAATGAATAAATCACAGCAATAAAAGACATAGCTTGAGAAATACAGTCAATGATATTGTAATAACTTTATACTGGGACTACATTTTTGTGTAACTTTATACTGGTAACTACATTTATGGTGAGGGTAGTATATGTATAAACTTGTTCAGTTAGTATGTTGTACACCTGAGACTAATGTAACATTATGTGTCACTTATATGTAATTTTTAAAAACTGAATATATATATCCAAAAGTAATAAAATGGAAATTCTACTCTGTACAATTATCATTGAGAATTTGGGGTCTTATATGTTAATTTTGTTCTTACACAGAGTAAGTCATTATTGTGTTAAAGTGATCACCTTAAAATTATAAAGATTTTAATACAAACAGTAATCCAAACTGCCAAAGGACTAACACAATGGAATCAACATACATGTGAACACATCACATACTTGCATGAAAGAGCTCTACTCCTGGAGAGTATAACTCATGTACACACACAATATTAAGGCTTTCCCCACCAGCTACCATTCCCCATGTCCAGAGGATTAATCACAGGCTCTCAGCACAATGCACCTTCTCTCCCTCAATAAATACAACTTATCTTTCAAATGCAATTGCTTCTGAAAATATATTAGTACGATTATGGACAAATAAATTCTCACATTTGAAGTTCCTTTTGCATCCATGTATTGATATTTAGTATGTATTTCCTCACAGAATTGTGAAGTGACTATATTTTCATGAACATGATGTCAGTTAGTAGAGACTTTAGTCTTATTCAGCATAAGTCCAGGAAAGAAGTTCATAGATAACATCAGTTATTGACTCTCTTACTCATTTTACTATGGTGCTCTGCTGTTTTACAATAGATTATTAGAAGTAGCACCAATTCCTTTCAAAATTGTATAATGATATACTTTTTAGGCTTAAAGAGAGGTTCATTTTTTTAAGTATGCAAGTATTTAGGCAATTAATTCATTTTGTAATGTTACACACACACACACACACACACACACACAATCTTTTAAACCTATTTCAATCAAATAAAAATTTATTCTTGAAATACCTTGGTTAGTGAGATACTTAATGTATCAAATGCATGTTTTAATTGTTTATAAACAGCAGCTCTTAATTAATTCTAATGAAATTCTTTTAAGCACTTGCTTAAAAGTCTTGCCAACTATGTAATGCATCAAAATAAGACACGGACCTTTTTTTATCTTCCAGTTTTACAACATCACTGAATTTAATACTTGACAGTGGTCATCATAGTGTCATTATATGAACAGTTATTTTTCTTAGCAGATATCTATGAATATTTTCCAAACAAATGTATACACTCAGCTTTTATCCTTGAGCTTGATATTTTAGATAATTTCATGAAGACTCAGGAACAACCGTAATTCAGGTTTTTCTTTAGAGATTAAAAGTAAGACTACTTTTGTTGTGTGTGTTCACTTGTGAAAGTTCAGTGAGACTTGAATAATGTAGTTTAAATCACTAATAGCTCAAGATGACCTCAGGCCAAGATTGGAAAGGAGTTCTTATCATTTATTTGCAAGTTTTCAGATATATATTTAGGGGCAATTTAGTTGGGGAATCGAATATTTAACTTTTCATATTCTTCTAACATTATTATGTCTCTAAAGTTTTATAGAGTCATATATTTTACATACTGTTATTCAGGAATTGCATAAAATAGTGTGTAAACATATTAACTTATTTGGCCCTTTGGAGAACATTGGCTAGAAAAATTGCTACACTATTATGAAATATGATGAATTTAATGTCAACATATAAGGAGTAATTCTTAAATTATCACACAATTTTGTATATTGCTTAATTTAGTATAGATATTTATGTTTGAATGTTTCCAATTAAATTGGAAATTACTGTTATATTATAAAATGTATTTTAAATTACAATAAGTAATAAAATGACATACCACTCTTTTTGATGGTCTACTCTTTAGATAATTTTCAGTAATGTATTTATTATTGCAGATAATAGCTTAAATATTCTTAGGTTTCCTATTGTCTCCAGTATTTTCATCAGTAATTTGTGTATATTTGGAAGGAGTACCACCAGTCTAGTTTAGAGGGTTTATTCTAACCTTGTTATCTTAAAATATATACAACACAAAATTGGCAATTTTAACAAGGTTTGACTGTAGAATTTAATAACATTAAGTGCATTCACATTTTTGTTCATTTATCATTACCATCAATTTCTAGAATATTTTCACTGTACCAAATTGAAGCTTCTCATCTTATAAATAGTAATACCCTATTCCCCTACCTTACAGTCTTGCTAACATTTCCTTCTGTCTCAATTAATTTACCTATTCTAATACATCATAAAAGTGGAATCATACAGGGGTGCCTTAAGGGCTCAGTCAGTTAAGTATTCAACTCTTTATCTCAGCTCAGGTCTTGATTTCAAAGTTGTGAGTTCACACCCTAAGTTGAGCTTCACACTGAGCATGAAGCCTACTTAAAATGAAAGACCAAATATGTGGAGTTACACAATATTTTTTCTTTTCTGCCTGAGTTATTTCACTTCAGAAAATGTTTTCATATTTTTTTGTTTTGTTTTTCCTTTTTTTATTAAACTTTTAAGAACTTTTATTTTATATATATATATATATACACACACAAATATATATATATGAAATTTATTGTCAAATTGCTTTCCATACAACACCCAGTGCTCATGCCAACAGGTGCCCTCCTCAATACCCATCACCCACCCTCTCCCTCCCTCCCACCCATCAACCCTCAGTTTGTTCTCAGTTTTTTTTTTTTTTTTTTTTTTTTTTATGAAATTTATTGACAAATTGGTTTCCATACAACACCCAGTGCTCATCCCAAAAGGTGCCCTCCTCAATACCCATCACCCACCCTCTCCTCCCTCCCACCCCCCATCAACCCTCAGTTTGTTCTCAGTTTTTAAGTCTCTTATGCTTTGGCTCTCTCCCATTCTAACCTCTTTTTTTTTTTTTCCTTCCCCTCCCCCATGGGTTCCTGTGAAGTTTCTCAGGATCCACATAAGAGTGAAACCATATGGTATCTGTCTTTCTCTGTATGGCTTATTTCACTTAGCATCACACTCTCCAGTTCCATCCACGTTGCTACGAAAGGCCATATTTCATTTTTTCTCATTGCCACGTAATATTCCATTGTGTATATAAACCACAATTTCTTTATCCATTCATCAGTTGATGGACATTTCGGCTCTTTCCATAATTTGGCTATTGTTGAGAGTGCTGCTATGAACATTGGGGTACACGTGGCCCTATGCATCAGTGCTCCTGTATCCCTTGGATAAATTCCTAGCAGTGCTATTGCTGGGTCATAGGGTAGGTCTATTTTTAATTTTCTGAGGAACCTCCACACTGCTTTCCAGAGCGGCTGCACCAATTTGCATTCCCACCAACAGTGCAAGAGGGTTCCCGTTTCTCCACATCCTCTCCAGCATCTATAGTCTCCGGATTTGTTCATTTTGGCCACTCTAACTGGCGTGAGGTGATACCTGAGTGTGGTTTTGATTTGTATTTCCCTGATAAGGAGCGACGCTGAACATCTTTTCATGTGCCTGTTGGCCATCCGGATGTCTTCTTTAGAGAAGTGTCTATTCATGTTTTCTGCCCATTTCTTCACTGGGTTATTTGTTTTTCGGGTGTGGAGTTTGGTGAGCTCTTTATAGATTTTGGATACTAGCCCTTTGTCCGATATGTCATTTGCGAATATCTTTTCCCATTCCGTTGGTTGCCTTTTAGTTTTGTTGGTTGTTTCCTTTGCTGTGCAGAAGCTTTTTATCTTCATAAGGTCCCAGTAATTCACTTTTGCTTTTAATTCCCTTGCCTTTGGGGATGTGTCGAGTAAGAGATTGCTACGGCTGAGGTCAGAGAGGTCTTTTCCTGCTTTCTCCTCTAAGGTTTTGATGGTTTCCTGTCTCACATTTAGGTCCTTTATCCATTTTGAGTTTATTTTTGTGAATGGTGTGAGAAAGTGGTCTAGTTTCAACCTTCTGCATGTTGCTGTCCAGTTCTCCCAGCACCATTTGTTAAAGAGGCTGTCTTTTTTCCATTGGATGTTCTTTCCTGCTTTGTCAAAGATGAGTTGGCCATACGTTTGTGGGTCTAGTTCTGGGGTTTCTATTCTATTCCATTGGTCTATGTGTCTGTTTTGGTACCAATACCATGCTGTCTTGATGATAACAGCTTTGTAGTAGAGGCTAAAGTCTGGGATTGTGATGCCTCCTGCTTTCGTCTTCTTCTTCAAAATTCCTTTGGCTATTCGGGGCCTTTTGTGGTTCCATATGAATTTTAGGATTGCTTGTTCTAGTTTCGAGAAGAATGCTGGTGCAATTTTGATTGGGATTGCATTGAATGTGTAGATAGCTTTGGGTAGTATTGACATTTTGACAATATTTATTTTTCCAATCCATGAGCAGGGAATGTCTTTCCATTTCTTTAAATCTTCTTCAATTTCCTTCATAAGCTTTCTATAATTTTCAGCATACAGATCCTTTACATCTTTGGTTAGATTTATTCCTAGGTATTTTATGCTTCTTGGTGCAATTGTGAATGGGATCAGTTTCTTTATTTGTCTTTCTGTTGCTTCATTGTTAGTGTATAAGAATGCAACTGATTTCTGTACATTGATTTTGTATCCTGCAACTTTGCTGAATTCCTGTATCAGTTCTAGCAGACTTTTGGTGGAGTCTATCGGATTTTCCATGTATAATATCATGTCATCTGCAAAAAGCGAAAGCTTGACTTCATCTTTGCCAATTTTGATGCCTTTGATTTCCTTTTGTTGTCTGATTGCTGATGCTAGAACTTCCAGCACTATGTTAAACAGCAGCGGTGAGAGTGGGCATCCTTGTCGTGTTCCTGATCTCAGGGAAAAAGCTCTCAGTTTTTCCCCATTGAGGATGATGTTAGCTGTGGGCTTTTCATAAATGGCTTTTATGATCTTTAAGTATGTTCCTTCTATCCCGACTTTCTCAAGGGTTTTTATTAAGAAAGGGTGCTGGATTTTGTCGAAGGCCTTTTCTGCATCGATTGACAGGATCATATGGTTCTTCTCTTTTTTTTTGTTAATGTGATGTATCACGTTGATTGATTTGCGAATGTTGAACCAGCCCTGCATCCCAGGAATGAATCCCACTTGATCATGGTGAATAATTCTTTTTATATGCCGTTGAATTCGATTTGCTAGTAGCTTATTGAGAATTTTTGCATCCATATTCATCAGGGATATTGGCCTGTAGTTCTCTTTTTTTACTGGGTCTCTGTCTGGTTTTGGAATCAAAGTAATACTGGCTTCATAGAATGAGTCTGGAAGTTTTCCTTCCCTTTCTATTTCTTGGAATAGCTTGAGAAGGATAGGTATTATCTCTGCTTTAAACGTCTGGTAGAACTCCCCTGGGAAGCCATCTGGTCCTGGACTCTTATTTGTTGGGAGATTTTTGATAACCGATTCAATTTCTTCACTGGTTATGGGTCTGTTCAAGCTTTCTATTTCCTCCTGATTGAGTTTTGGAAGAGTGTGGTTGTTCAGGAATTTGTCCATTTCTTCCAGGTTGTCCAGTTTGTTGGCATATAATTTTTCATAGTATTCCCTGATAATTGTTTGTATCTCTGAGGGATTGGTTGTAATAATTCCATTTTCATTCATGATTTTATCTATTTGGGTCATCTCCCTTTTCTTTTTGAGAAGCCTGGCTAGAGGTTTGTCAATTTTGTTTATTTTTTCAAAAAACCAACTCTTGGTTTCGTTGATCTGCTCTACAGTTTTTTTAGTTTCTATATTGTTTATTTCTGCCCTGATCTTTATTATTTCTCTTCTTCTGCTGGGCTTAGGCTGCCTTTGCTGTTCTGCTTCTAGTTCCTTTATGTGTGCTGTTAGATTTTGTATTTGGGATTTTTCTTGTTTCTTGAGATAGGCCTGGATTGCAATGTATTTTCCTCTCAGGACTGCCTTTGCTGCGTCCCAAAGCGTTTGGATTGTTGTATTTTCATTTTCATTTGTTTCCATATATTTTTTAATTTCTTCTCTAATTGCCTGGTTGACCCACTCATTCGTTAGTAGGGTGTTCTTTAACCTCCATGCTTTTGGAGGTTTTCCAGACTTTTTTCTGTGGTTGATTTCAAGCTTCATAGCATTGTGGTCTGAAAGTAAGCATGGTATAATTTCAATTCTTGTAAACTTATGAAGGGCTGTTTTGTGACCCAGTATATGATCTATCTTGGAGAATGTTCCATGTGCACTCGAGAAGAAAGTATATTCTGTTGCTTTGGGATGCAGAGTTCTAAATATATCTGTCAAATCCATCTGATCCAATGTCTCATTCAGGGCCCTTGTTTCTTTATTGACCATGTGTCTAGATGATCTATCCATTTCTGTAAGTGGAGTGTTAAAGTCCCCTGCAATTACCACATTCTTATCAATAAGGTTGCTTATGTTTATGAGTAATTGTTTTATATATTTGGGGGCTCCGGTATTCGGTGCATAGACATTTATAATTGTTAGCTCTTCCTGATGGATAGACCCTGTAACTATTATATAATGTCCTTCTTCATCTCTTGTTACAGCCTTTAATTTAAAGTCTAGTTTGTCTGATATAAGTATGGCTACTCCAGCTTTCTTTTGGCTTCCAGTCGCATGATAAATAGTTCTCCATCCCCTCACTCTCAATCTAAAGGTGTCCTCAGGTCTAAAATGAGTCTCTTGTAGACAGCAAATAGATGGGTCTTGTTTTTTTATCCATTCTGATACCCTATGTCTTTTGGTTGGCGCATTTAATCCATTTACATTCAGTGTTATTATAGAAAGATACGGGTTTAGAGTCATTGTGATGTCTGTATGTTTTATGCTTATAGTGATGTCTCTGGGACTTTGTCTCACAGGGTCCCCCTTAGGATCTCTTGTAGGGCTGGTTTAGTGGTGACAAATTCCTTCAGTTGTTGTTTGTTTGGGAAGACCTTTATCTCTCCTTCTATTCTAAATGACAGACTTGCTGGATAAAGGATTCTTGGCTGCATATTTTTTCTGTCTAGCACCCTGAAAATCTCATGCCAATTCTTTCTGGCCTGCCAAGTTTCAAAAGAGAGATCAGTCACGAGTCTTATAGGTCTCCCTTTATATGTGAGGGCACGTTTACCCCTTGCTGCTTTCAGAATTTTCTCTTTATCCTTGTATTTTGCCAGTTTCACTATGATATGTCGTGCAGAAGATCGATTCAAGTTACGTCTGAAGGGAGTTCTCTGTGCCTCTTGGATTTCAATGCCTTTTTCCTTCCCCAGTTCAGGGAAGTTCTCAGCTATTATTTCTTCAAGTACCCCTTCAGCACCTTTCCCTCTCTCTTCCTCCTCTGGGATACCAATTATGCGTATATTATTTCTTTTTAGTGTATCACTTAGTTCTCTAATTTTCCCCTCATACTCCTGGATTTTTTTATCTCTCTTTTTCTCAGCTTCCTCTTTTTCCATAACTTTATCTTCTAGTTCACCTATTCTCTCCTCTGCCTCTTCAAGCCGAGCTGTGGTGGTTTCCATTTTGTTATGCATTTCGTTTAAAGCGTTTTTCAGCTCCTCGTGACTGTTCCTTAGTCCCTTGATCTCTGTAGCAAGAGATTCTCTGCTGTCCTGTATACTGTTTTCAAGCCCAGCGATTAATTTTATGACTATTATTCTAAATTCACTTTCTGTTATATTATTTAAATCCTTTTTGATCAGCTCATTAGCTGTTGTTATTTCCTGGAGATTCTTCTGAGGGGAGTTCTTCCGCTTGGTCATTTTGGATAGTCCCTGGCGTGGTGAGGACCTGCAGGGCACTTCCCCTGTGCTGTGGTGTATAACTGGAGTTGGTGGGCGGGACCGCAGTCAGACCTGATGTCTGCCCCCAGCCCACCGCTGGGGCCACAGTCAGACTGGTGTGTGCCTTCTCTTCCCCTCTCCTAGGGGCGGGATTCACTGTGGGGTGGTGTGGCTCGTCTGGGCTACTTGCACCCTGCCAGGCTTGTGATGCTGGGGATCTGGCGTATTAGCTGGGGTGGGTAGGCAAGGTGCTTGGGGGCAGGAGGGGCAGGCTTAGATCGCTTCTCCTTAGGTGATCCACTTCAGGAGGGGCCCTGTGGCAGCGGGAGGGAGTCAGATCCGCTGCCGGAGGTTTGGCTCCGCAGAAGCGCAGAGTTGGTTGTTTGCGCGGAGCGAGCAAGTTCCCTGGCAGGAACCAGTTCCCTTTGGGATTTCGGCTGGGGGATGGGAGGGGGAAATGGCGCTGGCGAGCGCCTTTGTTCCCCACCAAACTGAGCTCTGTTGTCAGGGGGCTCAGCAGCTCTCCCTCCCTTTGTCCTCCAGCCTTCCCGCTTTCTGAGCAGAGCTGTTAACTTATGACCTCCCAGACGCTAAGTCGCGCTTGCTGTCGGAACACAGTCAGCCCGGCCCCTCCGCTTTTGCAAGCCAGACTCGGGGGCTCTGCTTGGCCGGCGAGCCGCCCCTCCGCCCCGGCTCCCTCCCGCCAGTCCGTGGAGCGCGCACCGCCTCGCCGCCCTTCCTACCCTCTTCCGTGGGCCTCTCGTCTGCGTTTGGCTCCGGCGACTCCGTTCTGCTAATCCTCTGGCGGTTTTCTGGGTTATTTAGGCAGATGTAGATGGAATCTAAGTGATCAGCAGGACGTGCGGTGAGCCCAGCGTCCTCCTAAGCCGCCATCTTGTCGCCACCAAGTCTGGCTTCTCTGTTCTCAGTTTTTAAGAGTCTTTTATGGTTTGGCTCCCTCCCTCTCTAACTTTTTTTTTCCTTCCCCTCACCCATGGTCTTCTGTTAAGTTTCCCAGAATCCACATAAGAGTGAAAACATATGGTATCTGTCTTTCTCTGTTTGATTTATTTCACTTAGCATAACACTCTCCAGTTCCATCCATGTTGCTACAAAAGGCCATATTTCATTCTTTCTCTTTGCCACGTAGTATAAGAAATTTCCTACATAAACACACAGTATTATGTTGGTTCAGGTTGTATAATATAGTGATTCAACAATTCTCCTAATTAATCAATGTTCATCATAAGTGTACTCTTAATACATATCAACTTTCTCTCCCAACCCTCACCCACCTCCCTTCTGGTACCCATCAGATTATTCTCTATAGTTGAGTCTATATTTGTCATTTTTTTCTTTATTTTGTTTCTTAAATTCCGCATATGAATAAGTCATATGGTATTTATCTTTCTCTGACTGACTTATTTTGCTTAACATCATACTCCCTGCTGAAGCCAAGTTATCCAACCAGCCTGATGGCAGGGCCCAGGTGGTGGATGGATCAGGACTGCATGGCGGTTCACTGAAAGTGAAGCTTCTTGTATGCAAGCTTTTATGTAATTTGGCCTTAGTGTTGGTCGGGGCAGCCTCCCGACCAATGAAAGTACCTGGGGATTTGTCAGTTGGGGAATTGCCCACAACAGGCCTCCCAGGAAAAGAACCATTGGGGAAAGACATAAGATTCCGCGGGGAAATTATGCAACCTTACATCTAACCCTCGCCACTCCCTATAAAGACTCCTCTACCTAAAGGAAGGATAGCCCCATATATTTCCCAGCCAAGGAGGGGAAAAATGGGTTCAAAATCCCCACTCCAGCAACAAAGAAGTGTATCTATGGTTACAAGTTACTCCAACCCCTAGGCCCACTTGGCCTCCAGGAGGCATTCCAGATGATAACTGGACCTGGTGGATTAAGATACAGAATGGTTCATTAGTTCCTAGGTATACATTGTCTTTCTGGGAACGCATGATGTGTGGGTTGCCAGGGCCCTCTTGGCTCCCTCCTGGCACCTCAGACCAAAGCAAATACCTTTGTTATTTGTACTGCAAATGGTTGAAAGGAACAATTAAGAAGTCATATCCCTGTAAATGTTCCACTTGAGATGTTGAGAGATAGATGACCTTTCATGAAAATAGCAAAGCAAATGCTTTATAGACTATAAATAAACATAGATACATAATGAAAGTAGTATGAAGAAACTAATCAATAAGCAAAAGGCAGAAGGGAATGTTACAAAGAAATAACCATGAGGTTATTGGGTGATTACACAAAAGAACATTTTTAGAAATAGGTAAAGCCAAGAAACATAGATGATGCATGCTACAAGGAAATTGCTAACAAATATAATGCCACGTTTGCCACAATAAAGTGGCCAGTCTAACACATTGCTGTTGTCTGCGTCCATTTGTTATTTTTGCCGATGCTGTTCATCCTTTGGGAACCCCTGGACCTGCTGGGGCTGAACTCAGCAACTCTCAACCTGCCCATGTTGCTGCAAATGTCAAGATTTAATTCTTTTTTTATAGCTGTGTAATATTCTATTCTGTATTTATACGTCTTCTTTATCTATTCATTAGTCAATGGACATTTGGGCTTGTTCCACATTCTCACTATTGTAGATAATGTTTCAATAAACATCAGGCTGTATGTATCCCTTTGAATAAGTATTTTTGCATTCTTTGGGTAAATGCCTAATAGTATATTTCATGAAGTATATTACACTTCAAAAGTGTAAGAGGGTTCCCACTCCTCCACCTGTTGGCCAAAACTTCTTGTTTCTTCTGTTGTTAATTTTTGTCATTCTTACAGGTATCAGATAATGTCTCATTGTAGTTGTGATTTCTTTTTCCCTGATGATGAGTGATGTTGAGCATCTGTATGTCTTCTTTGGGAAAAAAATGTCTATTCATATCTGCTGCCCATTTTCCATTAAATTGTTTTAGAGTGTTGAGTTTTCTAAGTTCATTATGTTTTGACTACTAACCCTTTATCGGACATGCCATTTACAAATATATTCTCTCATTCCACAGGCTGCTTTTTAGTCTGTTGTTTTCTTTACTGTGCAGAAACTTTTTATTTTGATGAATTCCTAGAGTTTATTTTTGTCTTTGTTTCTTTTACCTCAGGACACATATCTAGTAAGAAGTTATTAACACCAATGTCAAAGAGGTTACTGCCTGTGCTCTCCTCTAGGAATTTTATAATTTCCTGTCTCACACTTAGGTCTTTCATACATTCCGAGTTTATTTTTGTGTATGATGTAAAAATTTGTCCATTTTCGTTCTTTTCCATGTTGCTTCCCAGTTCTCCCAGCACCATTTGCTGAAGAGACTGTCTTTTCCCCATAGGATATTCTTTCCTGCATTGTTGAAAATTAACTGACCATATTGTTGTGGGTTCACTTCTAGGTTTTCTATTCCGTTTTATTGATGTATGTGTCTATTTTTGTGCCAATAGCAAACCGCCTTGATCATTAGTGCTTCATAATATAGCTTAGGTCTGGAAATGTGATGCCTCCATCTTTGCTTTGCTTTTCAAATTTCCCTCAGGTATTTGGTCTTCTGTGGTTCCATACAAATTTTAGGATTATTTGCTGTAGCTCTGTGAAAAATGCTGTTGGTAATCTGACTTAGATTACATTAAATGTGTAGATTTTTTGGGTAGTAGAGACATCTTAACAATGTTTGTTCTTCCAGTCCATAAGCCTGGAATGTCTTCCATTTTTTGTGTGTGTCATCCTCAATTTCTTTTATCAGTGTTTTATAGTTTTCAGAGTACAGGTCTTTTAACACATTAGTTAGATTAATTCCTAGATATCTTATTGTTTTTGGTTCAATTGTAAGTGGGATAAATTCCTTGATTTCTCTTTCTGCTACCTCACTATTGTTGTATAGGAATACAAGATTTATGTACATTGATTTTTTTATCCTGGGACTTTACTAGACCGGTATGTTTTGGTAGGTCTTTCAGTTTTCTATATAGGGTATCGTGTAATGTACAAATAGGGAAAGTTTTACTTCTTTCCTGCAGATTTAGATGTCTTTTACTCCTTTGTCTTGTCTCATTGCTGTGGCAAGGAGTTCCACTACTATATTAAATAAAGTGATTAAAGTAAACACCCTTATCTTATTCCTGACTATAGAGGAAAAGCTCTGTTTTTCCCCATTGGGGGTGATATTAGCTGTGGGTATTATGTATATTGCCTTAATTATGTTGAAGAATGTTCCCTCTAACCATACTTGTTTTTTCTTTTTTATCACGAATGGATGTTGCTTTTGTCAAATGTTTTTTTTCTGCATTTATTGAAATGATCATATGGTTCTTATTCTTTCTTTTATTAGTGTAGTGTATCATATTGATTGATCTGTGAATATTGAACCACCCTTGCAAACCAGGAATAAATGTCACTTGATTGTTAGTTCATGCCTCAGAACTACCTACTATATTTGAGGATTTACGTTAGCAATTCTCAAAATCACTCATCATCAGGGAAATGCAAATGAAAACCACAATTAGATACCACTTCACACCTGTCAGGATGGCTAACATTAACAACCCAGGCAACAACAGATGTTGGGTGAGGATGCGGAGAAAGAGGATCTCTTTTGCATTGTTGGTGGGAATGTAAAGTGATGCAGCCCCTCTGGAAAACAGTATGGAGGTTCCTCAAAAAACTAAAAATAGAACTACCCCTGACCCCATAATTGCACTACTAGGCATTTATCCACGGGACACAGGTGTGCTGTTTTGAAGGGACACATACACCCCCATGTTTATAGCAGCACTATCAACAATAACCAAAATATGGAAAGAGCCCAAATGTCCATTGATGGGTGAATGGATATAGAAGATGTGGTATATATATATACAATGGAGTATTACTTGGCAATCAAAAAGAATGAAATCTTGCCATTTGCAACTACATGGTTGGAACTGGAGGGTATGATGCTAAGTGAACTTAGTCAGAGAAAGACAAAAAACATATGACTTCAGTCATATGAGGACTTTAAGAGACAAAACAGATGAACATAAGGGAAGGGAAACAAAAATAAAATATAAACAGGGAGGGGGACAAAAAAGAAGAGACTCATAAATATGGAGAACAAACTGAGGGTTACTGGAGGGGTTGTGGGAGGGAGGATGGGCTAAATGGGTAAGGGGCACTAAGGAATCTACTCCTGAAATCATTGTTGCACTACATGCCAACTCATTTGGATGTAAATTTATTAAAAAAATAAAATAAAAAAAAAGAAATTCACAAGAACTTGATTGTGGGATATAATGGAACCTGTTGGTGGGATCTCAGGGCAAAATTATCCTTAGGAAACCACAATGACCATGGGTGAACACTTGATGGTAGACATACTGCAATGGCTGTGAGTTTACTCAGAGAAGTAATGATTCCCTAAGAGCCCATAAGACTCTGATAATGAAGCAACGTAAAATACCCTGTGCTTCCTAAACAGTGCGGAGGAGGTGTAGAAGCATACTTCTCCAGGAGACACAAAAACAGTGAGCATTGCATTGTGCTATGACATTAAGTGTATTCTAAAGGATAAGGAAGAGTAAGGAAGCCCAGACCAGAAATAAATCCATGAATATATGGTTAGCTAATTTACAAGAAATAAGCCAATAATATACTGAGAGAACAGTATATTAGAATATTATATATTCTATATATATTAGAATAATATTAGAATATTATATATTAGTATAACAGAATAATAGACTGAGAGAACTGAGCCAATAATATACTGAGAGAACAGTATATTAGAATATTATATATTCTATATATATTAGAATAATATTAGAATATTATATATTAGTATAACAGAATAATAGACTGAGAGAACAGTCTATTCAGTAAGTGTAAATGCTATGCATTTTCCAGTCAGAAAACTATGTGGCCACATGCAAGCCATTATCATAAACCCTACACAAAAATTATTTTAAAAGGGATTGAAGACAAATGTAAGAATTGACACCACAAAACTTCCAGAAAAAACAGGTGGTTAACTTCCTGACATAGATATTCATAATACTTATTATTTTTAAATATTACACAAAAGGCAAAAAGAAGAAAAGTGAAAATAAGTTGGGCTATATCAAACTAAAAATATACACAACAAAAAGAACCATCAACAAAATTAGAAGACAAACTACTGAATAGGAAAATATACTTTTAAGTGATATGTATAATAAGGGAGGCTAGTATTCAAAATAGATAAAGAAGACACAATTTCAATAGCACAAAAAATGATTACAAAATGGACAGAAGACATGAATAGACATTGTTTTCCAAAGAAGACATACAGATGGACAAAAAGTTAAAGAAAGAAAAAAATAATAAAAGGATGATCAACGTCGTAAATAATCAGGGAAAAGCAAATAAAAGACACAATGAGATATCACCTTACTCATTAAGAATAGCTATTTTCAAAAATACAGGGAATAACATGTTGGTAAGGATGTAGGTAAATGGGAATCTTTGTTCATTTCGGGGGGAATATATAATGAAATGCTGCTAACAGAAATCATCCTATGAAATGGAATTAGTGGTTTTTGGGGCTGTGAAATTTGAGTGTTTTGAAGAATAACTGGGGAGTGGCTCAGACTGATTAATCTGCACTAAACAGCATATAACTCCCATCAATCCTTTTAGAAAATGGCTCTCATTATCCCATAGTCTATTTTTCATTTTCCTGATCACAATTAATTATCCTGATCATGTATACCTGTTATAAATTACTTTCTTAGGATTCATCTAGTTACTTCCAGTGCCCTTAACATAAAATATATAAACTTGTATTTCCTCCTCAGTGGTCTGAGAATGTCTAATTCCATACAGAGTTCTTTGCCCAATCTCTATACCTATCACTTCCCCCCAAAATAAGGAAACAGAAGAATCATTTTTCACCAGGTAAGTATAAAATATTATATATATATATATATACATATATATATAGGGGGGTATTTGATTTCAAAGAAACCTGGGATGTTATACTTTTTGCTCTTGTCTTCCTATTTTAGCCATTTAGGAAGATATAAGTATGTAAGAATTAGTATAATGACTAATACTATCATTTTGGACTGTTTCATAATCATTTCAATGTATTAATAAATTCTTATTACCCACAGGTTAAGAGAAAATGTATGTTCTTTCTATTTATTGAAAAATTACCACAAAGAAAACAAACAAAAAAGCAGTGAGAATATAAAATTATTTTGTCAAATCTCAATTATCTTAATTTTCTAGATTAATATAACCTTCGTCTTCAATCTTGGAATGGTATTGTTTTAATGAGTTGTAAAAGATGAAAATGATGGAATTTTAAGACAGGCGGATTAAAGAGAACTTTTTCTAAACTTATACAGAGCAGATCCTCTGAATGACTCTTCTCAGGGCTCCCATCACCTCCTTGTTTCTCAGGCTATAAATGATGGGGTTGAGCATTGGGGTCAGGATGGTGTAGAAGACAGCAAGAATCTTGTCCTCTGTTGGAGATCTCCACGATCGTGGGCGTAGATAAGTATAAGCAAAGGGTGCATAGTAGAAAGTCACCACAGTGAGGTGTGTGCTGCAGGTAGAATAGGCTTTCTTCCTTCCTTCTGTTGAGTGCATGTGGCAGATGGCATGGAGAACTCGGCCATAAGAACATGCAATGCCAATGAAAGGAAATGCAATCAAGAGTGTGGTGCTCACAAACACTGTGTACTCATAGACCCAGGTGTCCATGCAAGCCAGAGTCAGCATGGCCGGGACATCACAGAAGAAATGGTTGATGGACCTGGATCGACAATAAGGGATATGGAGGGCATATACAGTGTGGGCACAGGAGTTGATTGAGCCCATTATCCAAGATCCTGTTATCATCAACATACACACTTTTTTGCTCATACGAATGGGATAATGAAGAGGAAAGCAAATAGCCAAATAGCGATCATAGGCCATAGAGGCCAATAGTAACCCTTCTGCACCTGCTAAAGTCAAGAAGAAGAAGCTCTGTACCCCACACTCAATAAAGGAGATAGACTTGTTTCCAAAGAGATAATTGGATGCCATCTTGGGGACGATGGTGGAGATGTAGTTCAGGTCCATGAGGGAGAGCTGACTAAGTAGAAAATACATGGGTGTGTGGAGATGGATGTCCAGGAGGATGAGGAGAAACATGGACAGGTTTCCGAAAAGAGCCATTAGGAAAATGATAACAATGAGAATGAAAAGAAACAACCCAATTCTTGATGGTGGAAACAACCCCAATAAAAGGAAGCCTGTTAATGTTTGGTTGTTATTTTCCATTTTCTATTCATTGGTTTTCCTGAAGAAAAAGAAAAACTCATGTGTGAAAAATAAAGAAATGTGAGTTTTTACATTTTATCCAAACTATTTTAGTCTAATTCTGAAGTGTGTATGAAATATCTAGTTCCTTAAATAAATAATCAACATTTCTTACTTTGAGAAAGAAGTTCTATGTTGTTTCACAAAGTCACAAGGCAAGGTGATAAGCATATGCATTCAAATTCTTCTGAAAAGAATCTATGAAATAATAAAAAGCAAATATAAATACCCACCGTGTATTTATACATATCATATATGTGATATGATCATATATCATATACATATCATAAACGTGATATGAGTAATTTATGCTCTTCATAAGTTCACATATCTAAAATATTAAAGCTTAATTTGAGTTAAGCATAAATCTTATTGCCAAGACTAACCACAAGTTGACTAATAATTTAATTAATATGGGTTTGGCTCATGTGTATTTATTTTCTACTATTTAGACTAGGACTTTATTAAAATGAAAGATCTCCCCAGCAGGAATTCATTCATAAGCACTAGATGTTTATTTTAATTTTGACAAAGTAGACAATTTTTGAATGCATAAAGAATCCTCAATTTGATTACTTTTTACCCATTTATTTTGCTTCTAGTCACTAATGCATAGTCACTATGCATAGTCCATTTACAAAACTCTGACCTATATTGATTACTTCCAATCCCCTTGCAACTTTGACACGTAAGCATTGGATTAATCTTACTGCACAACATTGAAAATGTTGGCTGTCTTCTACTGACAACAATGACAATATTTGTCTGAAGTGACATACTGGATGAGAGAAATATAATATTTTGCTCCTGGGCCATTTCCATAAGTGGAAGGGAAGACTCAGATGTAACCTTTATTTTCCATTTCACTAACATCCTGGACAGGTATAAGAAATTATGCTAAGTCGAAACAAAATTCTGAGGCTGGTATCATTACTCACAATTGTAAAATAAGCATCATGGGGTGCCTGGGCGGCTCAGTCAGTTAAGAGTCCAACTTCAACTCAGGTCATGATCTAAAGGTCTGTGAGTTTGAGCCCTGTGTCAGGCTTTATGCTGACAGCTCAGAGTCTGGAGCCTGCTTCAGATTCTGTGTCTCCCTCTCTCTCTGATCCTCCCCTACTTGCTCTCTGTCTCTCTGTCAAAAATAAATAAATAAAAACATTAAATTTTTTTTTCAACGTTTATTTTTGGGACAGAGAGAGACAGAGCATGAACGGGGGAGGGGCAGAGAGAGAGGGAGACACAGAATCGGAAACAGGCTCCAGGCTCTGAGCCATCAGCCCAGAGCCTGACGCGGGGCTCGAACTCACGGACCACGAGATCGTGACCTGGCTGAAGTCGGACGCTTAACCGACTGCGCCACCCAGGTGCCCCAAAACATTAAAATTTTTAAAATAAATGACATTCACAGAACTTGAGTAACTTATCATGAGCTAAAAAGATATAGTTTATCCTGTACCTTATGAAAAGCAAGGAATCACAAAGAATTGCTCACGTTAGCCACCCCAAATTTCCAGTAAAGTAGCTATTTAAACAAGAATTGTCTATGTCTACTAGGCAGTATATGATGGCAAATGTCTCTAATAAATTATTTTGTGCTCAAATAAAATTGGTTTTGAGATTAAAGTCACACATTTTACATTTTCTCCTTAGAAACATGTTTCCTCTGTCCTCCTGCTCTCCCTGTATTCTCACTGGCTCCCTGCAACAACACAACAGCTCACACTTGGTCTCTACTAAATGGAAGAAGAGAGGCCTCACAATATCATTTAGCAATAAATAATATCACAGGACTTTTAAATGAAGTGCAAGCCATAGTTTCTTTCAATCAAAAAGTGTCACAGTCTAACAACATGTTCACGAAAGAACACTCATGTTGTCTGTAAGTCAGGTTGCAGATACACATATTCTATCTTTCAGTTGCTTTGCAAATTTGAAAGTGGCTGATATGCTGCATTTCTGTTACTCTCCTTGCATTAGTTTCTTTTCCTATCCTTTTCTTCAGAAGTTTGAAATTAAAACACTGAGAAAATGGGACTCAATTTTAGAGTTCATGTATTTATTGTTGGTACAGAATTTTAAAATATGCTCCTATTGTCACACAGATAAAAAAAATAAATTAATTAAGATCCAAATACTTACAGTAATTTCTTTAAGAACATAGCAACCAATGTATAGCTGTGTCTAGAATTTGTGTCCCCTAGTCAGTATGCAGAGGTCTATCTCAAAGTCAACAGTATTTCAAAATTGTGCTTCCCTTCTTTTCTCCAATGAATTTTCAGGCCAGCAATATCCTTACCAAAAGTTAGCCTGCTACAGAAGGATAAATTATAGAAATCCTTTGTGCTTTAGGAAATCTTTTTTTTTTTTGTTATTTAATGAAAGGTTTATTTTTTTTTCTGAAATTTATTGACAAATTGGTTTCCATACAACACCCAGTGCTCATCCCAAAAGGTGCCCTCCTCAATACCCATCACCCACCCTCTCCTCCCTCCCACCCCCCATCAACCCTCAGTTTGTTCTCAGTTTTTAACAGTCTCTTATGCTTTGGCTCTCTCCCATTCTAACCTCTTTTTTTTTTTTCCTTCCCCTCCCCCATGGGTTCCTGTTAAGTTTCTCAGGATCCACATAAGAGTGAAACCATATGGTATCTGTCTTTCTCTGTATGGCTTATTTCACTTAGCATCACACTCTCCAGTTCCATCCACGTTGCTACAAAAGGCCATATTTCATTTTTTCTCATTGCCACGTAATATTCCATTGTGTATATAAACCACAATTTCTTTATCCATTCATCAGTTGATGGACATTTAGGCTCTTTCCATAATTTGGCTATTGTTGAGAGTGCTGCTATGAACATTGGGGTACAAGTGGCCCTATGCATCAGTACTCCTGTATCCCTTGGATAAATTCCTAGCAGTGCTATTGCTGGGTCATAGGGTAGGTCTATTTTTAATTTTCTGAGGAACCTCCACACTGCTTTCCAGAGCGGCTGCACCAATTTGCATTCCCACCAACAGTGCAAGAGGGTTCCCGTTTCTCCACATCCTCTCCAGCATCTATAGTCTCCTGATTTGTTCATTTTGGCCACTCTGACTGGCGTGAGGTGATACCTGAGTGTGGTTTTGAGTTGTATTTCCCTGATAAGGAGCGACGCTGAACATCTTTTCATGTGCCTGTTGGCCATCCGGATGTCTTCTTTAGAGAAGTGTCTATTCATGTTTTCTGCCCATTTCTTCACTGGGTTATTTGTTTTTTGGGTGTGGAGTTTGGTGAGCTCTTTATAGATTTTGGATACTAGCCCTTTGTCCGATATGTCATTTGCGAATATCTTTTCCCATTCCGTTGGTTGTCTTTTAGTTTTGTTGGTTGTTTCCTTTGCTGTGCAGAAGCTTTTTATCTTCATAAGGTCCCAGTAATTCACTTTTGCTTTTAATTCCCTTGTCTTTTGGGATGTGTCGAGTAAGAGATTGCTACGGCTGAGGTCAGAGAGGTCTTTTCCTGCTTTCTCCTCTGAGGTTTTGATGGTTTCCTGTCTCACATTTAGGTCCTTGATCCATTTTGAGTTTATTTTTGTGAATGGTGTGAGAAAGTGGTCTCGTTTCAACCTTCTGCATGTTGCTGTCCAGTTCTCCCAGCACCATTTGTTAAAGAGGCTGTCTTTTTTCCATTGGATGTTCTTTCCTGCTTTGTCAAAGATGAGTTGGCCATACGTTTGTGGGTCTAGTTCTGGGGTTTCTATTCTATTCCATTGGTCTATGTGTCTGTTTTGGTGCCAATACCATGCTGTCTTGATGATAACAGCTTTGTAGTAGAGGCTAAAGTCTGGGATTGTGATGCCTCCTGCTTTGGTCTTCTTCTTCAAAATTCCTTTGGCTATTCGGGGCCTTTTGTGGATCCATATGAATTTTAGGATTGCTTGTTCTAGTTTCGAGAAGAATGATGGTGCAATTTTGATTGGGATTGCATTGAATGTGTAGATAGCTTTGGGTAGTATTGACATTTTGACAATATTTATTTTTCCAATCCATGAGCAGGGTATGTCTTTCCATTTCTTTAAATCTTCTTCAATTGCCTTCATAAGCTTTCTATAGTTTTCAGCATACAGATCCTTTACATCTTTGGTTAGATTTATTCCTAGGTATTTTATGCTTCTTGGTGCAATTGTGAATGGGATCAGTTTCTTTATTTGTCTTTCTGTTGCTTCATTGTTAGTGTATAAGAATGCAACTGATTTCTGTACATTGATTTTGTATCATGCAACTTTGCTGAATTCCTGTATCAGTTCTAGCAGACTTTTGGTGGAGTCTATCGGATTTTCCATGTATAATATCATGTCATTTGCAAAAAGCGAAAGCTTGACTTCATCTTTGCCAATTTTGATGCCTTTGATTTCCTTTTGTTGTCTGATTGCTGATGCTAGAACTTCCAGCACTATGCTAAACAGCAGCGGTGAGAGTGGGCATCCTTGTCGTGTTCCTGATCTCAGGGAAAAAGCTCTCAGTTTTTCCCCGTTGAGGATGATGTTAGCTGTGGGCTTTTCATAAATGGCTTTTATGATCTTTAAGTATGTTCCTTCTATCCCGACTTTCTCAAGGGTTTTTATTAAGAAAAGGTGCTGGATTTTGTCGAAGGCCTTTTCTGCATCGATTGACAGGATCATATGGTTCTTCTCTCTTTTTTTGTTAATGTGATGTATCACGTTGATTGATTTGCGAATGTTGAACCAGCCCTGCATCCCAGGAATGAATCCCACTTGATCATGGTGAATAATTCTTTTTATATGCCGTTGAATACGATTTGCTAGTATCTTATGGAGAATTTTTGCATCCATATTCATCAGGGATATTGGCCTGTAGTTCTCTTTTTTTACTGGGTCTCTGTCTGGTTTAGGAATCAAAGTAATACTGGCTTCATAGAATGAGTCTGGAAGTTTTCCTTCCCTTTCTATTTCTTGGAATAGCTTGAGAAGGATAGGTATTATCTCTGCTTTAAACGTCTGGTAGAACTCCCCTGGGAAGCCATCTGGTCCTGGACTCTTATTTGTTGGGAGATTTTTGATAACCGATTCAATTTCTTTGCTGGTTATGGGTCTGTTCAAGCTTTCTATTTCCTCCTGATTGAGTTTTGGAAGAGTGTGGGTGTTCAGGAATTTGTCCATTTCTTCCAGGTTGTCCAATTTGTTGGCATATAAGTTTTCATAGTATTCCCTGATAATTGTTTGTATCTCTGAGGGATTGGTTGTAATAATTCCATTTTCATTCATGATTTCATCTATTTGGGTCATCTCCCTTTTCTTTTTGAGAAGCCTGGCTAGAGGTTTGTCAATTTTGTTTATTTTTTCAAAAAACCAACTCTTGGTTTCATTGATCTGCTCTACAGTTTTTTTAGTTTCTATATTGTTTATTTCTGCTCTGATCTTTATTATTTCTCTTCTTCTGCTGGGCTTAGGCTGCCTTTGCTGTTCTGCTTCTAGTTCCTTTAGGTGTGCTGTTAGATTTTGTATTTGGGATTTTTCTTGTTTCTTGACATAGGCCTGGATTGCAATGTATTTTCCTCTCAGGACTGCCTTTGCTGCGTCCCAAAGCGTTTGGATTGTTGTATTTTCATTTTCATTTGTTTCCATATATTTTTTAATTTCTTCTCTAATTGCCTGGTTGACCCACTCATTCGTTAGTAGGGTGTTCTTTAACCTCCATGCTTTTGGAGGTTTCCAGACTTTTTTCTGTGGTTGATTTCAAGATTCATAGCATTGTGGTCTGAAAGTAAGCATGGTATAATTTCAATTCTTGTAAACTTATGAAGGGCTGTTTTGTGACCCAGTATATGATCTATCTTGGAGAATGTTCCATGTGCACTCGAGAAGAAAGTATATTCTGTTGCTTTGGGATGCAGAGTTCTAAATATATCTGTCAAGTCCATCTGATCCAATGTCTCATTCAGGGCCCTTGTTTCTTTATTGACCGTGTGTCTAGATGATCTATCCATTTCTGTAAGTGGTGTATTAAAGCCCCCTGCAATTACCACATTCTTATCAATAAGGTTGCTTATGTTGATGAGTAATTGTTTTATATATTTGGGGGCTCTGGTATTCGGTGCATAGACATTTATAATTATTAGCTCTTCCTGATGGATAGACCCTGTAACTATTATATAATGTCCTTCTTCATCTCTTGTTACAGCCTTTAATTTAAAGTCTAGTTTGTCTGATATAAGTATGGCTACTCCAGCTTTCTTTTGGCTTCCAGTCGCATGATAAATAGTTCTCCATCCCCTCACTCTCAATCTAAAGGTGTCCTCAGGTCTAAAATGGGTCTCTTGTAGACAGCAAATAGATGGGTCTTGTTTTTTTATCCATTCTGATACCCTATGTCTTTTGGTTGGCGCATTTAATCCATTTACATTCAGGGTTATTATAGAAAGATACGGGTTTAGAGTCATTGTGATGTCTGTATGTTTTATGCTTATAGTGATGTCTCTGGGACTTTGTCTCACAGGGTCCCCCTTAGGATCTCTTGTAGGGCTGGTTTAGTGGTGACAAATTCCTTCAGTTTTTGTTTGTTTGGGAAGACCTTTATCTCTCCTTCTATTCTAAATGACAGACTTGCTGGATAAAGGATTCTTGGCTGCATATTTTTTCTGTCTAGCACCCTGAAAATCTCGTGCCAATTCTTTCTGGCCTGCCAAGTTTCAAAAGAGAGATCAGTCACGAGTCTTATAGGTCTCCCTTTATATGTGAGGGCACGTTTACCCCTTGCTGCTTTCAGAATTTTCTCTTTATCCTTGTATTTTGCCAGTTTCACTATGATATGTCATGCAGAAGATCGATTCAAGTTACGTCTGAAGGGAGTTCTCTGTGCCTCTTGGATTTCAATGCCTTTTTCCTTCCCCAGTTCAGGGAAGTTCTCAGCTATGATTTTTTCAAGTACACCTTCAGCACCTTTCCCTCTCTCTTCCTCCTCTGGGATACCAATTATGCGTATATTATTTCTTTTTAGTGTATCACTTACTTCTCTAATTTTCCCCTCATACTCCTGGATTTTTTTATCTCTCTTTTTCTCAGCTTCCTCTTTTTCCATAACTTTATCTTCTAGTTCACCTATTCTCTCCTCTGCCTCTTCAAGCCGAGCTGTGGTGGTTTCCATTTTGTTATGCATTTCATTTAAAGCATTTTTCAGCTCCTCGTGACTGTTCCTTAGTCCCTTGATCTCTGTAGCAAGAGATTCTCTGCTGTCCTCTATACTGTTTTCAAGCCCAGCGATTAATTTTATGACTATTATTCTAAATTCACTTTCTGTTATATTATTTAAATCCTTTTTGATCAGCTCATTAGCTGTTGTTATTTCCTGGAGATTCTTCTGAGGGGAGTTCTTCCGCTTGGTCATTTTGGATAGTCCCTGGCGTGGTGAGGACCTGCAGGGCCCTTCCCCTGTGCTGTGGTGTATAACTGGAGTTGGTGGGCGGGGCCGCAGTCAGACCTGATGTCTGCCCCCAGCCCACCGCTGGGGCCACAGTCAGACTGGTGTGTGCCTTCTCTTCCCCTCTCCTAGCGGTGGGATTCACTGTGGGGTGGTGTGGCCCGTCTGGGCTACTTGCACCCTGCCAGGCTTGTGATGCTGGGGATCTGGCATATTAGCTGGGGTGGGTAGGCAAGGTGCACGGGGGCAGGAGGGGCAGGCTTAGATCGCTTCTCCTTAGGTGATCCACTTCAGGAGGGGCCCTGTGGTAGCGGGAGGGAGTCAGATCCGCTGCCGGAGGTTTGGCTCTGCCGAAGCGCAGACTTGGGTGTTTGCGCGGAGGGAGCAAGTTCCCTGTCGGGAACCGGTTCCCTTTGGGATTTCGGCTGGGGGATGGGCAGGGGAGATGGCGCTGGCGAGCGCCTTTGTTCCCCACCAAACTTAGCTCTGTTGTCAGGGGGCTCAGCAGCTCTCCCTCCCTTTGTCCTCCAGCCTTCCCGCTTTCCGAGCAGAGCTGTTAACTTATGACCTCCCAGACGCTAAGTCGCGCCTGTTGTGGGAACACAGTCTGTCAGGCCCCTCCGCTTTTGCAAGCCAGACTCGGGGGCTCTGCTTGGCCGGCGAGCCGCCCCTCCGCCCCGGCTCCCTCCAGCCAGTCCGTGGAGCGCGCACCGCCTCGCCACCCTTCCTACCCTCTTCCGTGGGCCTCTCGTCTGCGTTTGGCTCCGGCGACTCTGTTCTGCTAATCCTCTGGCGGTTTTCTGGGTTATTTAGGCAGGTGTAGATGGAATCTAAGTGATCAGCAGGACGTGCGGTGAGCCCAGCGTCCTCCTAAGCCGCCATCTTGCCGCAACTCCTAGGAAATCTTTTAAGGAATCTAACCAGCCAAATATCCTGTACATGTAACAGACTAGTTGCCTCCCTTACAGTGTCTAATCACACACCCATGTATGTAATACTCTGTGAGCTCCCTGGTTCTGCCAAAGGTTAATTCAGTCCAACACAAGGTAGCAGAAGCAAAGGAAACTTAATACTTTAATACTTTGTATCCTTTGAATGATTTCAACATTTAAGTATCTCATTTATTATTTAAACAAATTACATTTTCAATAGCTACAAAATAAATTGGGAATGTATATTTGTGTGTTTCCATAAAACTGCATAAATTGAAATTAATTTGAATCAAAGAATTATACACATATGTGCACACACACAGATCATGAAAATGTACACATTCTTTGTATTGTTTTCAGGTTGAGTTGATGGTGTTACATTTCACAAGTAAATTGTATAGAATTTGATGTCTAACCTTTCCATTATTTCTATTCCTGCCACTTGTAAATAATTTGACACTGAACAGGTAAATTCAACTCTGTGAGCTTGCAACTTAAAAATCAAGCAAGCGTAAAAATTAAATGAAGTGATAGTTACTTCTATCAGTTCATTTGCTTATAATTTACTTGCTTATAATAGTTACTGCTATCAGTACATTTGACTTATAATTATCATTAATGCAGTGATACTAACAATCGGTGGTGTGAATCTACCTTCTCCTCTTACCCAAGGGATAGCATGCAATGTCTACAGATGGTTTTGGTTATCACTACTGGGGAGTTATACTGGCATCTAGTAGATGCTGCTAAATATTCTACAATGTACAGGTTACTCACAGATCACAAAATTTTCCCCAGAATATTAGTTTTGCTGAAGTTGAAAAACTCTAAATTAATGGTAGATTTGATCATCTTTTCCATCTTTATTTTCTTCATTTGACACTCATCATCTACTAAGATTATACAATGATTTCTTTTTTTAAGTATATTTTTAAGAGAGAGAGAGACGTGTCAGGCTCTGGGGTGATGGCTCAGAGCCTGGAGCCTGTTTCCGATTCTGTGTCTCCCTCTCTCTCTGCCCCTCCCCCGTTCATGCTCTGTCTCTCTCTGTCCCAAAAATAAATAAACGTTGAAAAAAAAATTTAAAAGAGAGAGAGAGAAAGAAAGAGATAGAGAGCTGGGGAAGGACAGAGAGAGAGAGGGAGACACAGAATCCCATGCAGCCTCCAGGCTTAGAGCTGTCAGCCCAGAGCCTGGTGCCCGGCTCGAACTCACAAACCACATGATCATGCCCTAAGGTGAAGTCTAAGAATTTGGACGCTTAACCAGCTGACCCACCCAGGCTACCCATGTTTTTAATTCTTTTTTTTTTCATTTTCGTTTCTTTATATTCCCATTTGATTCTCAAAATGCACTGCCAGCTTGTCCATGCAATGACCATTATGCCAACTGCACTACAGCTTTCGTGATGCACAAGGCAAAAGAACAACAGTCAGCACTAGGTAAAGCCTTGTAAATACTTGGTATTTACCATACTTGGTAAAACCTTGTAAATACTACCCCCCCCCCACCATCCCGCTGGCAAAATCACATGGAAGAAACAACACACCCTAGTTTATTTATTGAGGACTTGGCAGCAGATCATCTGTGCATCCCAGCTGAATTCAGTTCTCACAAGAGTGGACACTGAACAAGCCTATTTCAGCAAGTGTCAGTCTGACCCTTATCTCTCTTCCAAGTTAGCTATCATGTCTGTAAATATGCTCTGAAAACAAACAAATCCAACACAACACTGTTCCCTGCGCTTGTTCCACAGGCACTCTGCCTAACATTGTTGTGTAAAATGTAATCAGCTGTGGCACCACCTGTGGTCTCACTCTGAACTCGGTGTCTTAACTGACTATCCAAATGGCAGCATCACCTCCTTAGAGATACTCAACCACGATGAGAAAAGGGTAATTACAAATGGAACTAAAATGTTTATAATTATATCAGGTGCCTACATGTGAACATCTTCATTGCCTAGAGTAGAATATCCATATGAAAGTGTCACATTACAAACATGCTCACTTTTGCTGTCACCTTTGCTCCATGTTAGAGATTCTGCATCAGGCTCTAGTCATATTATACCATTCAAAAATACCTTTCCCACAGTCCTGGAGTTCCCTTCCCTGAGTTTTCTGATGCGTTCAATCTTACTTATATTTTAATTGTCTTTTTTTTTGAAAATTTTTAATGTTTATTTATTTTTGAGACAGGGAGATAGTGTGCGAGTCAGGGAGGGACAGAGAGAAATTGAGGCAGAGTATGAAGCAGGCTCCAGGCTCTGAGCTATTAGCACAGAGCCCAATGTGGGGCTCAAACTCAGGAACCTTGAGATCATGATCTGAGCTGGAGTCAGAAGCTTAACTTACTGAGTCCCCCAGGTGCCCCCTATTTTCATTATCTCTTAAATATATTGTGTTATATAAATTTATTTGGTCAACTCAGGATAGAGACATGTTCTGTCATTTGCCATTCTCTTCTAGCTCACTTATAGTTAACTTTAGCATCCATCACCTATATGGATGCTATATAGCAAGTATCTATATTTCATGAATGTGCAGCCTTGAATGTAGGGCTGTGTCTTATCCCCCATAATTCAGGTAAGAAATTTATATATAATATCAACCATTCCACCATTTTTCACTAGGATAGATTATTATCACAAAAGTTCTCCCCAGAATTGAAGATAATGCATATTTTATGTATAAACATCATTGTCTCTAAATTTTATTTAGTATTTTTCATGTTTATTCATTTTGAGAGAGAGAGAGAATGAGAACATGTGAGGGGACAGGGGAGCAGAAAAAGAATCCCAAGCAGGCTCCACACTGTTAGTGCAAAGTCTAAAGAAGGGTTCTATCTCATTGGACTGTGTGATTATGACCTGAGCTGAAATCAAGAGTGTGATGCTTAAACCCTTGAGTCACCAAGGAGCCCCAGAACTTTGTTTTTATGAAATTCACAATTATCAGGGTGCCTGGGTAGCTCAGCCAATGAAGCATCTGACTTCAGCTCAGGTCATGATATTAGGGTTCCTGAGTTCGAGCTCCAAGTCAGGCTCTGAGCCTGCTCCGGATTCTGTCTCTCTTTCCCTCTCTCTCTGCCCCCTCACCTGCTCACACTCTGTCCCTCTCACTTTCCCTCTCTCTCAAAAATAAATGAGCATTTAAAAAATTGCAAAAAATTCACAAGTACCCATCTGGTTCTTTTAATTTTATATTCTAAATTATGTATACAGCAATTATATATACATTAGAGTCCAAATATAATTATCTTTTTGAAGTTTGTTAATTAATAAGATGTGAATTTATGAGTGACTTATCGCAGTGCTTAACACAGAGCAATTCTTTATTAGGTGTATTCAAAATCTTCCTACAGAATTTTCATGTTTCTCAATAAAAACACAAATTAGAACCCATATGTCACTGTCTTTCTAACTTCTGGGTAGGGCCACATGCATTTGCTGAGTAAATTTCCATAAGTACAATTTCTGTAAAAATGTACAAACTCACCTCTCAATTCAGTACTTAACATGTCAGGTACACCCATGGAAACGCATCTGCAATGATGTCTCTAGGCTTCTATACTTGGAGGTGAGTCTTAATATGTCTTGTTTTCATTGTGTTCACTTGGCAATGCTCCTGAGACTAGGACAATAGAGACAGAGTCAGAAATAATGCAGGGGGAACAGTTTTGAAAACTTCCCAGATCTTTTCATGGAATTTTGTCACTTCCAATTCTTGGGGGAAAAGCTAAATGGTATTTATTTTAACATTTATTATTATTTAAAAAATCATGTCATTACATTTTTCTCTATTTCTGGATTTTATATACTAATATCCGGTAAGTATATAGTTATATTGTACCCAGACATATTAATTAATTTTCTTGGTTTCATTAAATTGACCAGAATATCTAATTATTCAAAATTATTTAAATTGGATGATTTTAACTGAAGAAACATAATCTAAAGCAACATAACATGCATGATATTATGAAAGAATATCACACATATTAACATGCCTAAGTTTATTAAACTAAGTTTATTTATTCAATTAGCTTATGTTACATGTAAAATTTATTTGAATGTATTTCTTGATCTTCTCATTTTTGATCTTCCACACAATTTGGGTGTTATCTTTCAAAAATAGCAGAAGTTTAGGTGGTTCAAATGTATAAACATCTAGTAATAAAGTGATTATACATTATCAAGGTTTTATTTTGCATTCTGTTGTAAACACCAGATAAAAATAACATAGGTATTACCACAGAGGATATATTATTCACTGTAGTTTGTGATATTTTGAAACCATATGTAATAAAACTTTTAACCCGAATAATACCTACCTGTTCTTAGTGTTTACATATTTCAAACAATAAAATTAATATAATATTGATTATCTTAGCAAAAGTATGAAAAAGAAAATATTTAAAAGTTTTTGGCAAAAAAAATTATCTCAATGGCAAAGTGCATCAAATTTGCAATCCAAGGTAGTTGGACAAATCATTTTTTGAAATGATTAAACACTTGATTTTTCATATTAAAAAAAAAGTCTTGAAGAAACAGAGTCCAGTGTGTCTTCTATCTTCCTTAGAGAACAAAAAAACTGTCTATGATGAAAAAGTTGTTGAGAACTTTCATTTGACCTATGGAAGGAAGTTAGAATAAATTTTACAAAGAAGACATTTTACACTCTGCTTTAAAATGACCCTTGGTGGTCATAAGTATAGTTATTGGAGATCTGAGATAAGTGGCACCCTCTGGATAATTGGAGATACTAAACTATGGAAGCATGTGGCCTGCAACTGAGAGCGGAATCATCCCTAGAGAATGGCCAGTGCATGGGGAGGCTGTAGGATGGTGGACAGATTAGGACGGCTGTATGTCCCCAGTTACCAACTGAACATGGCACAGGGCTATAGAACAGCCTTGGTTGGCAAATGGAGCAGACAGTGAATGGAGGATAAGGCTTAATTTGGAATAAACCTGATGCCAGTTAAGCCCAAGGTGGAAGTTAAGGCAGCAGGTGGGAAAGGATGTCAAGACCTTCCTTCTTATTCTCCACAATGCATGACCTGTGCTTTCAAAGCTGAATATGAGGGCAAGATAGAGATGCATCAAAGTCAAACTCATGATAACAATTAAGATCAATATGTCCAAGGAAGTTTATCTTCCTGAGTTCAGGATGAAAGAGGAAAAAACGAAAGCAGAAATTCCTATTTGGCAGAGTATAACCTTGGACCAACAAGTTGTGAATATAGAAATTCTTCAGTCCCTTAAAATGGTAATTTTACTTTTTTAATTTTTTTTCTTCTGTGAATAGAAGTAGGTTCTCATAAAATAAGATGAATTCAAAAGAAGTCAAGTAGTATTTCAATATATGACAGTGGTGAATTCAAGCAGTAAAATAGAAATGAAATCAGAATGAACACAATGTAAATTGAAACCTGGATAATCTTAAAACATCTACTAAAGCTATAATTACCTGTGCTATTTCCAAATAGTTGATTCAAATATAGAAATACTATATTTCTTCACATATGGGCAAGTTAAGTCATTCTTATATCATCCTTGAGTTCCAGTTTAGATTTTCAAAAGAAAATCTGGAAAAATAGTCTTAAAATATTTAATTTAAAGAAAATTCATGTTACTTAAGATATTTATATAATTTTGAAATACAATTGTTCTAGGATTTATCATTCTTCTAAATATATGCAGAATATGCTGCACATATAATTTTTACAAGGTGAAATAAAACAATCATTAACATCACTACATATTTTAAGCATATCACAAAACTTGGCATCATGGTGAATCATTCCTGTCACAAGTTAGCAAATTATTAGGACAAATTCTCATAGTGTGTTAAGCTACAGTAGGGCAATCAAAGTTAGCTACAACAATAAGAAACTTTAGTATCTTAAAATAACAAAGCTTTCTTGTATTTGGTGAGACACTGTGACATTGATGGGTTGACTTCTCTCTCTCTCTCTCTCTCTCTCTCTCTCTCTTCCGGTATGTCATTCTGGATCATGTGACTGCCACTATCTCCATGAAAGAGTCTCCATGAAAGATGGCTGGCTGGAAATGATACTTTATTTTTTGGCGTTCAACCTATTTTCTAAAAAGGTAATCACATGGGTATAACTTAAATACCACAGAAGCTGGGAAATAAAAAGAATACATAAGTATTTGTTAAGCACTGTCTTTGGTACATATGGTGACTATAATATAAAATATATCAACTAAATATACAGAATTACTATTAATGAAGAATGATCTTGTATCTACATAAAATAAGTTAATAAAGATATGGAATGTTTTATTCAATTTTGTTTCTTTTGTAATTTTATTCAATTTTGTTTATTTTAAAATATATCTATAAGGGAACCTGGGTACCTTAGGCAGTTAAGGGTCTGATTTCAGCTCAGGACATGATCTCATAGTTTGTAAGTTAGAACCCCACATGGGGCTTTCAGCTCTCAGCACAGAGGCTGTTTCAGATCCTCTGTCTCACTCTTTCTCTACCTCTCCTACCCTCCTCTCTCTAAAAAATAAATAAATATCGAAAAAGAACATAAATAAAATATATCTGTAAATGTAAATGAACAGATGAGTAGAGGTTCATAAACAGAGAAGCAGAGAAAATTTATAAATAACCAGTTTTAGAGGAAATTTTATTTAAATTCTCATAATGCCATTGTGAGACTAATATTATTTTGTTAGAAATTACAAATGGGAAAAATGGCACACTAAGATTAAACAAATCATTCAATCTAATTGTATTAGAAAGTGGTAAAATCATGAGTTGACTGCGCTTGGATGGCTCACTTGATTAAGCCTCCAACTTCAGCTCAGGTCATGATCTCACAGTTTCTGGGTTATTGTCCTACAATGGGCTCTGCGCTGACAGCTTAGAGCCTGGAGCTTACTTCAGATTCTGTGACTCCCTCTCCCTCTGCCCCTCTCTAACTCATTCTCTCTCTCTCATTCTCTCTCTCTCTCAAAAAAAAAAAAACAATAACATTAAACACTTTTTTTTTTTTAATCATGAATTGATCTCTGGTACTCTTTGTCACTAAGGTAAACTAGAGAGATCATACATATGTTTTTTTTGATTACCAATATTTGCTAATTTATACCATTATGGTCAGTTTGGAAGGTTTTGCAAAATTAACCTGTTGTTCTTTGGGCTTGCTATTTCATATTCTGCATATTTTATTAGAACCTCTAGAAGAGGTGATAATCAGTGAATGTAGAGACATAAGAATATTGATGTCACAGTCCAAGTCCCTATTTGTCCTGCTATGGTATAGGCTTTGTGTCATGAATTTAAAAACCTCATATAAAGATCACAGAGTTAGAGGCATGGCTATATATATATATATATATATATATATATTTCTTAAAGTCTGACTGCTCTGCAATCTAAAAATCCACGACACTAGTTAATATATATTTCAGAACATGTATACCCAGCAAGTAACTCAGAGAATTAATATGGTTATCCATATCTTTTTCTTGGTTGCCTTAAATAACATGGCTTTTCAGGATTACTCTACCTACCTTTAAATCCTAAAATGGCTAAATCCTAAATGGCTAATCCTAAAACTAAAACAGTAACCCGATGAATGTTTACTTTACCTAAATTTTTCAATCAAAAAAGTATTAGGCTAATTGGTGGTCATTTTTCAATTCACACTATTAATTTAACATGGAAGACAACAGCAACAATCAATGATACCATTATTGACAGAGCTACTCAAGTTTATGATTCACATAAGAAAATATCAAGCCTCAGGGTTTCTATTCCTGTTAGTAGATTCTCAAAGGATAATTTCTAAATCCCTAAAGGGAAACTGCTGGGAAGCACCTAATTTCTAATGCAACACTCAGCAGAAGCTATTTAGGTGATGATGACAAGAATGAGTGATTAGGAGACAAGGGTGAATGAAAATGAAATCAGAAGCAGGCAAGATGGCGGCTTAGGAGGACGCTGGGCTCACCGCACGTCCTGCTGATCACTTAGATTCCATCTACACCTGCCTAAATAACCCAGAAAACCGCCAGAGGATTAGCAGAATGGAGTCGCCGGAGCCAAAGGCAGACGAGAGGCCCACGGAAGAGGGTAGGAAGGGCGGCGAGGCGGTGCGCGCTCCACAGACTGGCGGGAGGGAGCCGGGGTGGAGGGGCGGTTCACCGGCCAAGCAGAGCCCCCGAGTCTGGATTGCAAAAGCGGAGGGGCCTGACGGACTGTGTTCCGACAGCAAGCGCGACTTAGCTTCTGGGAGGTCATAAGTTAACAGCTCTGCTCTGAAAGCGGGAAGGCTGGAGGACAAAGGGAGGGAGAGCTGCTGAGCCCCCTGACGACAGAGCTCAGTTTGGTGGGGAACAAAGGCGCTCGCCAGCGCCATCTCCCCCGCCCATCCCCCAGCCGAAATCCCAAAGGGAACCAGTTCTTGCCAGGGAAATTGCTCGCTCTGCGCACCCAACTCTGCGCTTCAGCGGAGCCAAACCTCCGGCAGCGGATCTGACTCCCTCCCGCTGCCACAGGGCCCCTCCTGAAGTGGATCACCTCAGGAGAAGCGATCTAAGCCTGCCCCTCCTGCCCCCGTGCACCTTGCCTACCCACCCCAGCTAATACGCCAGATCCCCAGCATCACAAGCCTGGCAGGGTGCAAGTAGCCCAGACGGGCCACACCACCCCACAGTGAATCCCGCCCCTAGGAGAGGGGAAGAGAAGGCACACACCAGTCTGACTGTGGCCCCAGCGGTAGGCTGGGGGCAGACATCAGGTCTGACTGCGGCCCCGCCCACCAACTCCAGTTATACACCACAGCACAGGGGAAGTGTCCTGCAGGTCCTCACCATGCCAGGGACTATCCAAAATGACCAAGCGGAAGAACTCCCCTCAGAAGAATCTCCAGGAAATAACAACAGCTAATGAGCTGATCAAAAAGGATTTAAATAATATAACAGAAAGTGAATTTAGAATAATAGTCATAAAATTAATCGCTGGGCTTGAAAACAGTATAGAGGACAGCAGAGAATCTCTTGCTACAGAGATCAAGGGACTAAGGAACAGTCACGAGGAGCTGAAAAATGCTTTAAATGAAATGCATAACAAAATGGAAACCACCACAGCTCGGCTTGAAGAGGCAGAGGAGAGAATAGGTGAACTAGAAGATAAAGTTATGGAAAAAGAGGAAGCTGAGAAAAAGAGAGATAAAAAAATCCAGGAGTATGAGGGGAAAATTAGAGAATTAAGTGATACACTAAAAAGAAATAATATACGCATAATTGGTATCCCAGAGGAGGAAGAGAGAGGGAAAGGTGCTGAAGGTGTACTTGAAAAAATCATAGCTGAGAACTTCCCTGAACTGGGGAAGGAAAAAGGCATTGAAATCCAAGAGGCACAGAGAACTCCCTTCAGACGTAACTTGAATCGATCTTCTGCATGACATATCATAGTGAAACTGGCAAAATACAAGGATAAAGAGAAAATTCTGAAAGCAGCAAGGGGTAAACGTGCCCTCACATATAAAGGGAGACCTATAAGACTCGTGACTGATCTCTCTTTTGAAACTTGGCAGGCCAGAAAGAATTGGCACGAGATTTTCAGGGTGCTAGACAGAAAAAATATGCAGCCAAGAATCCTTTATCCAGCAAGTCTGTCATTTAGAATAGAAGGAGAGATAAAGGTCTTCCCAAACAAACAAAAACTGAAGGAATTTGTCACCACTAAACCAGCCCTACAAGAGATCCTAAGGGGGACCCTGTGAGACAAAGTCCCAGAGACATCACTATAAGCATAAAACATACAGACATCACAATGACTCTAAACCCGTATCTTTCTATAATAACCCTGAATGTAAATGGATTAAATGCGCCAACCAAAAGACATAGGGTATCAGAATGGATAAAAAAACAAGACCCATCTATTTGCTGTCTACAAGAGACCCATTTTAGACCTGAGGACACCTTTAGATTGAGAGTGAGGGGATGGAGAACTATTTATCATGCGACTGGAAGCCAAAAGAAAGCTGGAGTAGCCATACTTATATCAGACAAACTAGACTTTAAATTAAAGGCTGTAACAAGAGATGAAGAAGGACATTATATAATAGTTACAGGGTCTATCCATCAGGAAGAGCTAATAATTATAAATGTCTATGCACCGAATACCAGAGCCCCCAAATATATAAAACAATTACTCATCAACATAAGCAACCTTATTGATAAGAATGTGGTAATTGCAGGGGGCTTTAATACACCACTTACAGAAATGGATAGATCATCTAGACACACGGTCAATAAAGAAACAAGGGCCCTGAATGAGACATTGGATCAGATGGACTTGACAGATATATTTAGAACTCTGCATCCCAAAGCAACAGAATATACTTTCTTCTCGAGTGCACATGGAACATTCTCCAAGATAGATCATATACTGGGTCACAAAACAGCCCTTCATAAGTTTACAAGAATTGAAATTATACCATGCTTACTTTCAGACCACAATGCTATGAATCTTGAAATCAACCACAGAAAAAAGTCTGGAAACCTCCAAAAGCATGGAGGTTAAAGAACACCCTACTAACGAATGAGTGGGTCAACCAGGCAATTAGAGAAGAAATTAAAAAATATATGGAAACAAATGAAAATGAAAATACAACAATCCAAACGCTTTGGGACGCAGCAAAGGCAGTCCTGAGAGGAAAATACATTGCAATCCAGGCCTATCTCAAGAAACAAGAAAAATCCCAAATACAAAATCTAACAGCACACCTAAAGGAACTAGAAGCAGAACAGCAAAGGCAGCCTAAGCCCAGCAGAAGAAGAGAAATAATAAAGATCAGAGCAGAAATAAACAATATAGAAACTAAAAAAACTGTAGAGCAGATCAACGAAACCAAGAGTTGGTTTTTTGAAAAAATAAACAAAATTGACAAACCTCTAGCCAGGCTTCTCAAAAAGAAAAGGGAGATGACCCAAATAGATGAAATCATGAATGAAAATGGAATTATTACAACCAATCCCTCAGAGATACAAACAATTATCAGGGAATACTATGAAAACTTATATGCCAACAAATTGGACAACCTGGAAGAAATGGACAAATTCCTGAACACCCACACTCTTCCAAAACTCAATCAGGAGGAAATAGAAAGCTTGAACAGACCCATAACCAGCGAAGAAATTGAATCGGTTATCAAAAATCTCCCAACAAATAAGAGTCCAGGACCAGATGGCTTCCCAGGGGAGTTCTACCAGACGTTTAAAGCAGAGATAATACCTATCCTTCTCAAGCTATTCCAAGAAATAGAAAGGGAAGGAAAACTTCCAGACTCATTCTATGAAGCCAGTATTACTTTGATTCCTAAACCAGACAGAGACCCAGTAAAAAAAGAGAACTACAGGCCAATATCCCTGATGAATATGGATGCAAAAATTCTCCATAAGATACTAGCAAATCGTATTCAACGGCATATAAAAAGAATTATTCACCATGATCAAGTGGGATTCATTCCTGGGATGCAGGGCTGGTTCAACATTCGCAAATCAATCAACGTGATACATCACATTAACAAAAAAAGAGAGAAGAACCATATGATCCTGTCAATCGATGCAGAAAAGGCCTTCGACAAAATCCAGCACCTTTTCTTAATAAAAACCCTTGAGAAAGTCGGGATAGAAGGAACATACTTAAAGATCATAAAAGCCATTTATGAAAAGCCCACAGCTAACATCATCCTCAACGGGGAAAAACTGAGAGCTTTTTCCCTGAGATCAGGAACACGACAAGGATGCCCACTCTCACCGCTGCTGTTTAGCATAGTGCTGGAAGTTCTAGCATCAGCAATCAGACAACAAAAGGAAATCAAAGGCATCAAAATTGGCAAAGATGAAGTCAAGCTTTCGCTTTTTGCAGATGACATGATATTATACATGGAAAATCCGATAGACTCCACCAAAAGTCTGCTAGAACTGATACAGGAATTCAGCAAAGTTGCATGATACAAAATCAATGTACAGAAATCAGTTGCATTCTTATACACTAACAATGAAGCAACAGAAAGACAAATAAAGAAACTGATCCCATTCACAATTGCACCAAGAAGCATCAAATACCTAGGAATAAATCTAACCAAAGATGTAAAGGACCTGTATGCTGAAAACTATAGAAAGCTTATGAAGGAAATTGAAGAAGATTTAAAGAAATGGAAAGACATTCCCTGCTCATGGATTGGAAAAATAAATATTGTCAAAATGTCAATACTATCCAAAGCTATCTACACATTCAATGCAATCCCAATCAAAATTGCACCATCATTCTTCTCGAAACTAGAACAAGCAATCCTAAAATTCATATGGAACCACAAAAGGCCCTGAATAGCCAAAGGAATTTTGAAGAAGAAGACCAAAGCAGGAGGCATCACAATCCCAGACTTTAGCCTCTACTACAAAGCTGTCATCATCAAGACAGCATGGTATTGGCACCAAAACAGACATATAGACCAATGGAATAGAATAGAAACCCCAGAACTAGACCCACAAACGTATGGCCAACTCATCTTTGACAAAGCAGGAAAGAACATCCAATGGAAAAAAGACAGCCTCTTTAACAAATGGTGCTGGGAGAACTGGACAGCAACATGCAGAAGGTTGAAACGAGACCACTTTCTCACACCATTCACAAAAATAAACTCAAAATGGATCAAGGACCTAAATGTGAGACAGGAAACCATCAAAACCTTAGAGGAGAAAGCAGGAAAAGACCTCTCTGACCTCAGCCGTAGCAATCTCTTACTCGACACATCCCCAAAGGCAAGGGAATTAAAAGCATAAGTGAATTACTGGGACCTTATGAAGATAAAAAGCTTCTGCACAGCAAAGGAAACAACCAACAAAACTAAAAGACAACCAACGGAATGGGAAAAGATATTCGCAAATGACATATCGGACAAAGGGCTAGTATCCAAAATCTATAAAGAGCTCACCAAACTCCACACCCAAAAAACAAATAACCCAGTGAAGAAATGGGCAGAAAACATGAATAGACACTTCTCTAAAGAAGACATCCGGATGGCCAACAGGCACATGAAAAGATGTTCAGCATCGCTCCTTATCAGGGAAATACAACTCAAAACCACACTCAGGTATCACCTCACGCCAGTCAGAGTGGCCAAAATGAACAAATCAGGAGACTATAGATGCTGGAGAGGATGTGGAGAAACGGGAACCCTCTTGCACTGTTGGTGGGAATGCAAATTGGTGCAGCTGCTCTGGAAAGCAGTGCGGAGGTTCCTCAGAAAATTAAAAATAGACCTACCCTATGACCCAGCAATAGCACTGCTAGGAATTTATCCAAGGGATACAGGAGTACTGATGCATAGGGCCACTTGTACCCCAATGTTCATAGCAGCACTCTCAACAATAGCCAAATTATGGAAAGAGCCTAAATGTCCATCAACTGATGAATGGATAAAGAAATTGTGGTTTATATACACAATGGAATATTACGTGGCAATGAGAAGAAATGAAATATGGCCTTTTGTAGCAACGTGGATGGAACTGGAGAGTGTGATGCTAAGTGAAATAAGCCATACAGAGAAAGACAGATACCATATTGTTTCACTCTTATGTGGATCCTGAGAAACTTAACAGGAACCCATGGGGGAGGGGAAGGAAAAAAAAAAAAAAAGAGGTTAGAATGGGAGCGAGCCAAAGCATAAGAGACTGTTAAAAACTGAGAACAAACTGAGGGTTGATGGGGGGTGGGAGGGAGGAGAGGGTGGGTGATGGGTATTGAGGAGGGCACCTTTTGGGATGAGCACTGGGTGTTGTATGGAAACCAATTTGTCAATAAATTTCAGAAAAAAAAATAAAATAAAAAAAAATAAAAATACATTGACAAAAAAAAAAAAAAAAGAAAATGAAATCAGAAGCAAAATAGTGGTGCTGATGAAAACTCCAGTCTCATAGGTCATGGTATCCTCACAGGAGAGATGCAAGATGACAGGAAGTTCACAGTATAAATGATTGATTTCTCTTAATCTACAAAAGGGCAATCTCGTGGTATAGACAGTATGTATCAATGCATTGCAAGTACTACTGTTCCATGAGCTAACAGCCATCAACCTTCAGAGGGGTCAGTTCATGAGGAGTAGATAGTATAAATGATTGCAGATGGAAACATGTCAGTCATAGGACATGAGTTCCAAGGGAATACACTCACTCCCACCCAGAGCCAACCCCAGGAAGATCAGGGTGCCATAGTGACTAGCAGACTTGACTGTCTTATGCAGAAGGTAGTCATTCATCATCTTGAGGACAAAGGCAGCTGTGAAGAGGATGACAATGAGAGAGAGCTGCCAAAGGAAAAAAATACATCGGGATATGAAGATGGGGGTCTACCAGGATCAGGAGAATTGAGAGATTCTTTCCAGTTAGTGTGAAAAGAAACATTATTGTTATAAGGTCAAAAAGACAGAAGTGAATTGGGGTGTATTTCAGCAGACCCAGAAGAATGAATCCAGTGATAGTGTGGTTTTCACTCTGGAAATCTCTATAGCGGTAAAAGTAAAAACATGTAATTTGGAAGCTATTTCATTACTGGTAGTGTTTAGCACAGAAGATAACCCACCAGAAAACTTTATATTACCTAAAGAATATTGGAGAAAACAGTGAATCTAGTAGACCTAAATTTATCAAATGAGGGGTACCTGTGTGGCTTAGTTGATTAAGCTTCTGTCTTCAGCTCAGGTCATGATCTCACAGTTTGTGAGTTCGAGCCCCATGACAGGTTCTGTGCTGACAGTTCAAAGCCTGGAGTCTACTTCAGATTCCTTGTCTCCCTCTCTCTTTGCCCCTCCCCTGCTTGCTCTCTCTCAATAAATAAATAAACAAATAAATAAATAAATATTTAAAATAGGATATATAAATAAATATTAAAAAAATAAAGAATTTGGAGTGCCTGGGTGGCTCAGTCGGTTGAGTGTCTGACTCGGCTCAGGTCATGATCTCACAGTCTGTGAGTTTCAGCCCCAAGTCGGGCTCTGTCCTGACAGCTCAGAGCCTGGAGCCTGCTTCCGATTCTGTGTGTCTCTCTCTCTCTGCCCCTCCCCCGCTCATGCTCTGCTTACATCACATGGTGTGAGAAAATTCAGTAAGAGAATAAGAATACTTAAAAAATGGGGTGCCTGGGTGGCTCAGTCAGTTGAGCGTCCAATTTCGGCTCGGGTCATGATCTCATGGTCTGTAGAGTTTGAGCCCTGCATCGTGCTCTGTCTGTGCTGACAGTTCAGAGCCTGAAGCCTGCTTCAGATTCTGTGTCTCTCTCTCTCTCTGCCCCTCCCCCGCTCTCTCTCTCTCTCTCTCTGTCAAAAATAAAATAAACATTAAAAAATAGAGAATAAGAATACTTAAAATGTTTTGTTTATATCTACTAAATATCCAGATACTTTACCCAGTATGCTGAAATGATGCATTATAGTTATAGATGGTAATAATGTGGTATTAACCTAAAAATAATGTTTAAAAAATACTTTATTCAGTGCATGTGAGTATTTCCAAAGATCTGTGGTTTTTTAGATGTTGGGATGATGGCAGCAGAATAGCAGGACCTTACTCTGATTTTGTCCCAAAAGCACAAGTAGATATTTATGATATCAACTTAAATACACCAGAAGTCAAGCTGAAGACTAACAAAACAAACTAAGCAACTTAAAGGAGATAAAAGGACACATCGAAGAATCTAGGACATGCTGTGTTATGGTTTTGGAGAGTACAGATTATAGGTGCTACAGAGGGAAATGAGACTGGTTGGTGATAAACGTAAGAGAGAAAGTGTAGAGCACATAGGCAAACACAAAAGAAGAACACTTTCCCAAGGATATTGACTTGGAAAAGTAGATGGGCTGATATATTTCAGTTCTTGCAACAAGCAGGTCTTCAAGACTACAGTTTTAAGGATCAGCAGGGTTTTCTTGGCTAGAGCTCTGGAAGAACTACTCTACTCCAGGAGAGAAGTTGAAAAAACAATCAGAGGAAGACAGGTTGGAAACATCAATCTGAAAATCTCTGGTCCACAAAGTGGGAGAATCTTTGTTCTTCTCAGAGTTATTTCCTGAGAGGAAGCATTCACAGATACAAAGAGTTGGATGGTGCCACTTCCGCCATCTCTGCCTCTTAGCATAAACACAGAGCCACCTGAGGGAAGCAACTCACTGGCTGTCTAACTTGTTTACACAAAGCCTTACTCCCTGTCCTCTGGAGGGACTGCCCTTCTTCCTTTAGATTGCTTCAGTCCCAGTGGGATAGGATTCTCCCCCAGAAGAACAGCACAAAACCAAATACCAAATCTCCCAAATAGAGGGTTATGCAAGACTTCAGTTCCAGTGGAGTAGTATCAGCTCTCATTTCACAAGCAGACCAGAGAACAACTAGTTAAAACTTTCAACATTCTGGATAAAGAACAAAACCTGCCCACAGCAGGCAAGAAGAGTCTCTGTATAGGACTGGCCTGAAGGATAAAGTAGCCAAAACACAACAACAGAGTGTATGCAGCACACACCAGAGAAACTCCATGAACTGCCAGTACCTAGACACTAAATGAAACGAAGAATAAAATAAATTAAATTGGAAATAGGCTTCATGAAATGCAGGCCAGGCAAGAAGTATCAGAGGAATGAATTAGTGACCTAGAAGACAGCATGGTGGAAAGAAATGAAGTTGAATAAATGAGAAAAAAAAGAAATATGAGCAAGAGAATAGACTTAGAGAACACAATGACTCCATCAACATAAAAACATTCTTATTGTAAGAGTCCCAGATTAAGATGAAATAAATGAAAGGGAAGAAAATATATTTGAGGAAATAACAACTGAAAACTTTCCCAATCTAAGTAAGGATACATCCAGATCCAGGAGGTATAGAGAACTCACATCAAAATTAACAAAAGCAGTCAATTCCAAGAAATATTAAAATCAAATTTACAAAATATAGTGATAAAGAAAACATCTTAAAAGCAGCAAGACAGGGGTCTCTGGGTGGCTCAGTCAGTTGAGCATCTGACTTTAGCTCAAGTCATGATATCATGGCTTATGTGTTTGAGCCCCACATCAGTCTCTGTGCTGACAGCTCAGCTCCTGTAGCCTGTTTCAGATTATGTGTCTCTGTCTCTCCCTCTGCCCCTTCCCCACTCAAACTCTGTCTCTTTCTCTCTCACACACAAAAATCAACATTAAACAAGTTTTTAAAGAACAGAAAGACAAAAGAAGTCCTTAACTTACAATGAAAAACCCTAAGTGTTGCAAGAATTTTTTTCAATAGTAAATTGCAGGCTAGAGGGACTGGTATGATATATTCAAAAGTGCTGAATGAAAAATACCTGCAGCCAAAAATAATCTGTCCAGCAAGGCCATCACTCATAAAGAAGGAAAGATAGTTACACAGCAAACAAAAAACAATGGAGCTCATGAGCACTGAACCAGCCCTGCAAGAAATACTACAAGGAACTCTTTGAGTTGAAAGGAAAGACCAAAAGTGAAAAAGACAACAAAAGATGAGAGAAAATCTCTAGAACAATGACAAGAGAAGTAATAAAATGGAAATAAATACATAGGCATCAATAGTTACTTTGAATGTAAATGGAAAAAAAAATGTTCCCATAAAAAGATATAGGGTGTCAGAATGGATGGAAATGGAATTCCCATCTATATACTACCAACAAGAGACAAATTTCATACCTAAAGACACTTCATATTGAAAGTGAAGAGATGCAGAAACATTTATCACACAAATGGATGTCAAAAAAAGCTGGAGTAGCAATGCTTGAATATGACAAACTAGACTTTGAAAGAAAGACTGTAACAAGAGATGAAAAAAGCAATATATGATAATAAAGGGGAGAATCCAAGGACTCCTGGGTGACTCAGTCAGTTGAGTGTCCAGCTCTTGATTTTATCTCAAGTCATGATCTCAGGCTTCATGTGTTTGAGTTCTGCATCAGGTTTTGTGCTGACTGTGTGCACCCTGCTTGGGATTCTCTCCCTCTCTCTTTGTCCTTCCCTGCTCATTCTCTCTCTCTGTCTCTCTCAAATATACATAAACATTGAAAAGTTAAAAAAATAAAGGGGACTTTCTAACAAAAATACATAACAATTGTAAATATTTATGCCTCCAACATAATAACACCCAAATAAATAAAACAATTAATAATAAACATAAAGGAACTAATGGGTAATGAAACAATAATATCACACTTACAACAATGAAAAGATCACCTAAAAAGAAAATCAACAAGGAAACAAAGTATTTGAATTACACACTGAACCAAATGGACTTAACAGATATATTTAGAATACTCCATCCTAAAAGAGCACATTAAACATTCTTTTCAACTGCACACTGGACATTCTCCAGAACACATCACATATTAGAATGTCACAAATCTGGTCTCAACATATATAAAAAGAATGAAATAATACCATGAACCCTTTCTGACCAAAATGCTATGAAACACAAAGTCAACCACAAGAAAAAAAAAATGGAAAGACTAAAAATACATGCAGGTTGAAGAATATCCTACTAAACAATGAATGGGTCATCCAGTAAATTAAAAAAAGAAATTAAAAAAATATGCATGGAAACAAATGAAAATGAAAGCACAATGGATCAAAATCTTTGGTATGAAGCAAAAGTAGTCCTAACGGGGAAGCATATAGCAGCACATGCCCACCCTAAGAAGCAAGAAACATATCAAATGAACAACCTAACCTTCTACCTAAATTAGTTAGCAAAGTAAGAGCAAACATAGCACAAAGCCAGCAAAATTAAGGAAATAATAGGGAATAGAGCAGAAACTAATGATATAGAAACAAAGAAAAATTAACAAAGTAATTAAACCAGGAGCTGATGGTTTGAGAAATCAGTAAAATTGATAAACCCTCAGACAAACTTGTCAGAATGAAAAGACAAAGAACCCAAATAAATAAAATCAGAAATAAGAGGAGAATTGACAACCAACACCACCGAAATACAAACAATTATAAGAGAATATTATGAAAAATATATGTCAACAAATATTGCAACAAATCTTGTAATCTGAAAAAATGGAGAAATTCCTAGAAACATATGAGTTACCAAAACAGAAACAGGAAGAAACAGAAAATTTGAACAGACAGATAATCAGCAAAGAAATTGACTCAGTAATCAGAAAACTCCCAGAAAACAAAAGTCCAGGGCCAGATGGATTCATAGGTGAATTTTAATAAACATTTAAGGAAGAGTTAATACCTGTATTTATCAAGCTATGTGAAAAATATAGGAAAGGAAAACCTCAAAAATAATTTTATGATTATCCAGCATAGTGGAGAAGTAGGGAGATCTGTACTTCCCACATCTCTCAAACAAAGAAGGGCTAAAGCCAAAGGAATTTGAACCCCAAGAGTCTGGGAGGAAAAGAGAATGAGTCTAAAAGGGAGACACAAGGAACATCCATGATGGGCTATAGGTGGATGATTGCATCAGATGAATGCAGGCCACGTTGGCCTGGCAGGGGAGAGATGAAACAGGCCACGTTGGCATGGCAGGGGAGGGATCCCCTTTTGCAAAGAGACAAAGGGAAGAGAAAGAGTGGCTGGGGAAGCACAGAACTGTTTCTGGACAAAAGATAAACCTCGGACTGGGACTGAGAGGGATTCCATCTCTGTGGAAATTTCTTCTGAATGGGGTCAGCTGCCCCATTTGCGCCCCTAAGGAGGAGGGGAAGCAGCCCCCAGTTCGGTGATAGGTCAGGAGCACAGTCTGTAGTAGGAGAGAGCAGTCCTCCCTGGAGTGCTGTGGGACAGGGTAAGGCCTGCCTGTGTCCACAACCCCCTGACTAGGCAGCAACGTCAGCAGCACAGTCTGCAGTAGGAAAAGGTATTCTTCCCTGAAGTGCTGCAGCACAGACAAAGCCAGCTGGTATCACATATCAAGCCACACAGAGAGGCACTTCCCCAGTGCCAGAGCACAGGGAGTGGAACTTTGAGTCCTAGCAAAGTGCCGGGTCAGAGGAATCAGTGGAGTGAGAGGGCCGCCTCATCTGTGCCCACAGCACAGTGAGGACAACTCAAACAGAGTCCACAGGCTCTTGGAGAAGAGACTGGGGGATCACCATTTCCCCACCACCACCACCACCACCATGGTGGGGCCTCAGGGATCAGTCCTCAGGGACCAGAGTGGAGGTGGGACCAGCCTACACCAAACCAGGCCCCTCCTTGCTGGGTAACTGCATATCTGCTGGAGCCAGATAGATGTTGTGTAACCAGACGGTTCCATCATCCAGGCCAGTGATGCTGCATAGCCCAGATTAATTCCAGGGCAACTCTTGTTATTTACATATATTCTCCCTTCTTATTTCTTTCCTCCTCTAGGCTGGTTACTTTGGTCATTGGTTTGTTTAAACAAATATATGTAATCCATTCTCTTGATACATGTTCTAGACCTCCTTTGGTACATTCCTTTCTCTCTGTAATAATCATGCCATATAGTTTCTCTGTCTGGGAAACTTTTTTTATTTCTTGCCTCTTTCTTTATTTTCCTTTCTCTCTCTCTCCAGTTTAAGCCATTTAGTCTCTCTGCTCAATCTTTTTTTTTCTTCTTTGTACCCACCCCTGTCATTTCTCTCTTTGTATGTGCTCTTCCATCAGCATTGCCTCTACCTTGTTCTTCACTTGTAGCTGGTGTTTCTCGTTTTTGCTTTTGGATTGTTTTTGTTCATTTGTTTGTTCTTGTGTGTGTGTGTGTGTGTGTGTGTGTGTTTATTTGTTTTATTTTTTGGTGTGTTGGATGCCTTTGTTTCCTGTTTGTTTGTGTGTTTGTTTTCCTTTCCAGGGCTACTTCTAGGAAAAAAAATAAAGCACACTTCATAGAGGGTTCAAACCATCACTATGAGTAGAGAAATAAAATAACCAAAGTCACAACAACAGAGAACAAGTAACACTGTCTGACAAACACTTCCTGAAGGACCAGGCCCTTGACAGTGTATGACCCCATTTAATATAGGACTGCTCACAGGTGCAGAGCACATAACAAGCTTTTAAAACTCATAAGGACAGAAAACTAGCCAAAATGACAACATGGAAGAATTCCTCTCAAAAAAAATTCCAGGAAGAAGTGACAGATAAAGAATTAATCAAAACAGATCTAAGCAATATAACTGAACAAGGATTTAGAATAATATTCATAAGATTATGAAAAAGGCATAGTAGACGGCAGAGAATCTATTACTGCAGAGATCAAGGAACTAAAAAATTGTCATGATGAATTAAAAAATGCTATAAATGAGGTGCAAAATAAAATGTAGGTGGCCACAGCAGGGATTGAAGAGGCAGAGGAGAGAATAAGTGAATTAGAAGATAAAATTATGGAAAAAGAGGAAGCTGGGAAAAAGACAGATAAAAAAAATTGGTGATCAAGGGGGAGAATTATAAAACTAAGTGATGCAATAAAACTGAGCAATATCCATGTCATAGGAATTCCAGAAGAAAGAGAGAAAGGGGATGAAGGTGTACTTGAACGTATCATAACTGAGAACTTTCCAGATCTGGGGAAGTAAACAAGCACTGAAATCCAAGAGGCACAGAGAACTCCTGTCAGATGTAATTTGAATTGGTCTCCTGCATGACATATCATAGTGAAACTGGCAAAATCCAAAAATAAGGAGAGAATTCTATAAGAAGCTAGGATTAAACAGGCCTTAACATACAAAGGTAGAGACATAAGTGTAGTAGCAGACCTAGCTACTGAAACTTGGCATGCTAGAAAGCAGTAGCAGGAAATCTTCAATGTGATGATCAGAAAAAAATATGCAACCAAGAATCCTTTACCCAGAAAGCTTGTCATTCAGAATAGAAGGAGAGATAAAAGTTTTCCCAAACAAACAAAAACTTAAGGAATTCAATACCACTAATCCAGCCCTAAAAGAGATCCTAAGGAGGACTCTGTGAGTGAAATGTTGCAAGGACCACAAAGTACCAGAGACACCACTACAAACATGAAACCAACAGATATCACAATGACTCTAAACCTATATATATCAATAATACACTAAATGTAAATGGACTAAATGCTCCAACCAAAAGGCATAGGATATCAGAATAGATAAAAAAACAAAAACAAAAACAAAAACACAAAACAAAAAACAAGGCCCATCTATTTACTGTCTACAAGATACTCATTTTAGACCTGATTGAGGTCTTAATGATTAGACCTCATTTTAAACTTTCAGATTGAAAGTGAGGGAATGGAAAACTATATATCATGCTACTGGGAAGTCAAAAGAAAGCAGGAGTAGCCATACTTATATCAGACAAACTAGACTTTAAATTAAAGGTTGTAACAATAGATGAAGAGGGCATTATACAATTATTACAGGGTCTATCCATCAGGAAGAGTTAATAATTATAAATGTCTATGCACCTAATTTGGTAGCACCCATATATATATATATATATATATATATATATAATCATGAACATAAGCAACCTTATTGATAAGAATGTGGTAATTGCAGAGGACTTTACTACTCAATTTACAGAAATGCATAAATCACCTAGACAGAGAATCAGTAAAGAAACACAGGCTCTGAGGAATACATTGGACCAGATGGACTTGGCAGATATATTTAGAACTCTGCATCACAAAACAGCAGAATATATTTTCTTTTCGAATGCATATGGGACATTCTTCAAGATAGATCACATAATGGGTCACAAAACAGCTCTCAATAAGTATAAAAGAATTGAGATCATACCATGCACACTTTCAGATCACAATGCTATGAAACTTGAAATCAACCACAGGAAAATGTCTGGAAAACCTCCCAAAATGCATGGAGGTTAAACAACATCCTGCTAAACAATGAATGAGACAAATAGGCAGTTATAGAAGAAATATATATATATATATATATATATATATATATGAAAATACAGCAATCAAAACACTTTGGGATGCAGCGAAGGCAGTACTGAGAGGAAAATACATTTCAATTGAGACCTATCTCAAAACAAGAATAATCCCAAACAAAATATAACAGCAAACCTAGACAAAATAGAACCAGCATAGCAAAGACACCCCAAACGAAGCGGAAGAAGAGAAATAATAAAGATCAGAACAGAAATAAACAATATAGACTCCAAAAATGAAAACAAAAACAAAACAAAACAAAACAAAAAAACTAAAGAGCACGTCAATGAAACCAAGAGTTGGCTCTTTGAAAAAATAAACAAAATTCATAAACCTCTGGCAAGGCTTCTCAAAAAAAAAGAGAGGACCGAAATAGATAAAAACAGGAAAGAATACGGATTTATTACAATGAATCCCTCAAAAATACAAGCAATTATCAGGGAATACTATAAAAATTATATGCCAACAAACTGGACAACCTGGAAGAAATGGACAAATTCCCAAGCACCCACACGCTTCCAAAACCCAAACAGGAAGAAATAGAAAACTTGAACAGACCCATAACCAATGAAGAAATTCACTCAGTTATCAAAAATCTCCCAACAAATAAAAGTCCAGGAACAATGGCTTCCCTGGGGAATTCTACCAGACATGTAAGGCAGAGATAATTCCTATCCTTCTTAAGGATGCTCCAAAAAATAGAAAGGGAAGGAAAACTTCCAGATTCATTCTATGAAGCCAGCATTACTTTGATTCCCAAACCAGAGACCCAGCAAAAAAAAGGTAACTATAGGCCACTATTCCTGATGAATATGGGTGCAAAAATTCTCAACAAGATACTAGCAAATTGAATTCAACAGCATATAAAAAAATTATTCACCATCATCAAGTGGGATTCATCCCTGGGCTGCAGGGCTGATTCAGTATTTGCAAATCAATCAATGTGATATTTCACATTAACAAAAGAAAAGAACCATATGCTCCTGTCAATGGATGCAGAAAAAGCATTTGACAAAATACAACATCCTTTGTTAATAAAAGCCCTGAAGAAAATCATAATAGAAGGAATATACCTAAATATCATAAGTTATATATGAAAATCCCACAGCTAATATCATCATCAACGGGGAAAACCTGAGAAGTTTCTCCATGAGATCAGGAACATAACCGGAATATTTACTCTCACCACTGTTGTTTAACACAGGGTTGGATGTCTTAGCCTCAGTAATGATACAACAAAATAAAATAAAATGCATCAAAATTGTCAAAGAAGAAATCAAATTTTCACTTTTCAAAAAGACATGATACTCTACAGGGAAAATGCTGCAGACTCCACCAAAAGTCTGCTAGAACTGATACATGAATTCAGCAATATCTCAGGATACAAAATTAATGTACAGAAATCAGTAGCATTTTTATACACCAATAATGAAACAACAGTAACACAAATAAAGAAACTGTTCCCATTCACAATTGCAACAAGAATCATAAAATATCTAGGAATAAACCTAACCAAAGATGTAAAAGATGTTTATGCTGAACACTATAGAAAACTTATGAAGGAAATTGAAGGAGATACAAAGAAATGGAAAAACATTCCATGCTCATGGATTGGAAGAATAAATAATGTTAAAATGTCAATACTACACAAAGCAATCTACACATTCAATTCAATCCCAATAAAAATTGCACCAGCATTCTTCTCAAAGTGAGAACAAACAACCCTAAAATTTGTATGGAATAAAAAACGACCCTAAATAGCCTAATATTGAAGAAGAAAACCAAAGTGGGACGCATCACAATCCCAGACTTTAGCTTCCACTATAAAGTTGTAATCATCAAGAGAGTATGTTATTGGATGATAAACAGACATATAGACAAATGGAATAGAATAGAGACTCCAGAATTGGACCCACAAATGTATGGCCAACTAATCTTTGACAAAGCAACAAAGAATATCCAATGGAAAAAAAATTATCTTTAATAAATGGTGCTGGGAGAAAAAGAAGAATGAAACTAGACCACTTTCTTACACCATACACAAAAATAAACTCAAAATGTATGAAAGACTGGAATGTGATACATGACACCATCAAAAACCCTAGAGAAAAAAGCAGGAAAAAACCTCTCTAACCTCAGATGCAGCAATTTGTTGCTGGACACATCTCCAAAGGCAAGGAAATTAAAAGCAAAAATGAACAATTGGGACCTCATGAAGATAAAAAGCTTCTGCACTGCAAAGGAAACAATCAACAAAACTAAAAGGCAAGGGACAGAATGGGAAAAAATATTTGCAAATGACATACCTGATAAATAGCTAGTATCCAAAATCTATAAAGAACTCTCTGAACTCCACACCTGATAACAAATAGTCCAGTGAAGAAATGGGCAGAAAACATGAATAGACACTTCTCTAAAGAAGACATCCAGAAGGCAAACAGGCACATGAAAAGATGCTCAATGTCACGCCTCATCAGGGAAATATAAATCAAAACCATACTGAGATATCACTTCATACCAGTCAGAGTGGCTTAAATGAACAAATCAGGAGACTATAGATGCTGGAGAGGTTATGCAGAAATGAGAACCCTCTTGCACTGTTGGTGGGGATACAAACTGGTGCAGCCACTCCAGAAAAAGGTGTAGAGGTTCCTCAAAAAATTGAAAACAGATATACCCTATGACCCAGCAATAGCACTACTGGGAACTTACCCAAGGTATACAGGAGTGCTGATGCATAGAAGCACTTGTACCTCAATATTTATAGCAGCACTTTCATCAGTAGCCAAATTATGTAAAGAGGCTAAATGTTCATCACCTGATGAATGGATAAAGAAGGTGTGGTTTATATATACAATGGAATACTACTTGGCAAAGAGAAAGAATGAAATCTGGCCATTTGTAGCAACATGGATGAAACTGGAGAATAGTATACTACGTTATATAAGTCAGGCAGAGAAAAACAGATACCATATGTTTTCAGTTATATGTGGATCCTGAGAAACTTAACAGAAGACCAGGGGGGAGGGGAAGGGGGGAAAAAAAGTTACAGAGAGGGAAGGATGCAAACCATAAGAGACACTTAAAAACAGAGAACAAGCTGAGGGTTGATGGGGGGTGGGGGAGAGGGGAAAGTGGGTGATGGGCATTGAGGAAGGCACCTGTTGGGATGAGCAATGGGTGTTGTATGGAAACCTATTTGACAACTATATATATATATATGTGTGTGTGTGTATATATATATATATATATATATATATATATATACATGTTTTTAATACAAGACAAAAAAAAGAAGATAAAATTAGGAAAAAGATGCATGTGAAAAAGAGAGATAAAAAAATCCAGGATCAAGAGGGGAGAATTAGATATCTAAGCAATGTAATCAAACGGAACAATATCTATATCATAGGAAATACAGAAGAAGGGAGATTGAAATGGGCTCAAGTTTTACTTGAATAACTCGCAGCTGAGAACGTTCCCAGTCTGGGGAAGGAAACAGACATAGAAATCCAAGAGGTACAGAGAACTCCCTTCAGATGTAACTTGAATCGATCTTCCTCAGGACATATCATAGTGAAACTAGCAAAATACAAGGATAAAGGGAGAATTCTGAAAGCAGCTAGGGAGAAAAGGACATTAACATACAAAGGTAGAGGGATGAGGGTCGTAGCAGACCTAGCTACTGAAACTAGGCAGGCCAGAATGAAATGGCAGGAAATCTTCAATGTGATGAACAGGAAAATATGCAGCCAAGAATCCTTTTATCTAGCAAGACTGCCATTCAGAATAGAAGGAGACATAAATGTTTTCCAAACAAAACAAAACAAAACAAAACAAAACAAAACAAAACAAAAAACTGAAGGAATTCATCAGCACTAAACCAGCCCTATAAGAGATCCTAAGGGGGATTCTGTGAGTGAAATATTACAAGGATCACAAAGGGCCACAAACATCACTACAAGTATGAAACCTACAGATAACACAATGACTCTAAAACCATATATTTCAATAATAATACTGAATAAAATTGGACTAAATACTCCAACCAAAAGACATAGGGTATCAGAATGGATTAAACAAACAAACAAACAAACAAACACATCAATAACAACAACAGCAACAAAACATCTATTTGCTGTCTACAAGAGACTCATTTCAAACCTGAGGCTACTTTCTTATTGAAAGTGAGGGTGCAGAGAACTGTCTATCTTGGTACTGGAAGTCAAAAGAGAGCTGGAGTAGCCAGACTTACATACGACAAACTAGACTTTAAATTAAAGGCTATAATAAAAGATGAAGAAGAGCATTATAAAATAATTATAGGGTCTATCCATCAGGAAAAGCTAACAATTATAAATGTCTATGTACCAAATTCAGAGCCACCCAAATATTTAAAATAATCATAAACATAAGCAATGTTATTGATTAGAATGTGGTAATTGCAGGAGACTTTAATGTTCCACTTACAACAATGGACAGATCATTTAGACACAGGATCAGTAAAGAAACAAAGGCCCTGAATGATACATTGGACCTGATGGACTTGACAGATATATTTAGTATGCTACATTCCAAAGCAGCAGAATATACTTTCTTCTTGAGTGCCCATGGAACACTATCTAAGATAGATAACATAATTGGTCACAAAACAGCCCTCAATAAATAAAAACAAATTGAGATAATGCCATGAACACTTTCAGATCACAATGCTATGAAATTTGAAATCAACTACAAGAAAAAGTCTGAAAAACCTCCAAAAGCATGGAGATTAAAGAAAATTCTACTAAAGAACAAATAAATCAACCAGGACATTAGAGAAGAAATTAAAAGATACAGAAAAAAAATTAAAATGAAAATACAACAATCCAAACTGTGATGCAGCCAAGGCAGTCCTAAGAGGAAAATACATTGCAACCCAGGCCTATCTCAAAACAAGAAAAATCCCAAATACAAAATCTTACAGCATACCTAAAAAAAAATTAGAAGGAGCACAACGAAGACACCCCAAACCCAGCAGAAGAAGAGAAATAATAATAAAGATCAGAGAAGAAATAAATAATATAGAATCTACAAAAAGAAAAAAAAAACAATAGAGCAGATCAATGAAACCAAGAGTTGGTTTTTTGAAAAAAAAAAAAATAAACAAATGTCATAAACCTCTAGCCAGTCTTCTCAAAAAGAAAACAGAGAATCCCAAATAGATACTATCACAAATGAAAATTGATTTATTACAACCAATCCTTCAGAAATACAAGCATTTATCAGGGAAAACTATGAGAAATTATATGCCAATAAACTGGACAACCTGGAAGAAATGGACAAATTCCTAAGCACACACACACTACCAAAACTCAAATGGGAAGAAATAGAAAATTTGAACAGACCCATAAGTGGTGGATAAATTGAATCAGTCCTCAAAAATCTCCTAACTAATAAGAGTCCAAAACCAGATGGATTCCCTGGGGAATTCTGTCAGATATTTAAAGCAGTTAATCCCTATACTTATCAAGCTGTTCCAAAAAATAGGAATTGAGGGAAAATTTCTAGACTCGTTCCATGAAACCAGCATTACTTTGATTTCTAAACCAGACAGAGATCCAGCAAAAAAAGAGGACTACAGGCCAATATCCCTGATGAATATGGAAGCAAAATTCTCAACAAGATACTAGCAAATCAAATTCAACAGAGTATGAAATGAATTATTCAACAATATCTAGTGGGATTCATTTGTGGGCTGCAAGGCTGCTTCAGTATTCTCAAATCAATCAATGTGATACATCATATTAATAAAAGAAACACTAATAACAATATGGTCCTGTCAATAGATGCAGAAAGAACATTTGACAAAATACAACATTCTTTCTTGATGAAAACCCTCAAGAAAGTCAAAAGAGAAGGAACATATTAAACACCAAAATAGCCATTTGTAAAAAGCCCACAATTAATATTATCCTCAATGGGGAAAACCTGAGAACTTTCCCCCTAAGATAAGGAACACGACAGGGACATTCACTGTCACCAGTGTTGGTGAAAATAGTGCTGGAAGTCCTAGAATCTGCAATCAGACAACAACAAAAGAAAAGGGATCAAAATTGGCAAAGATTATGTCAAACTTACATTTTCCCAGACGACGTGATACTCTATATAGAAAACCTGACAGACTCCACAAAAAATATGCCAGAACTGATACATTAATTCAGCAAAGTCTCAGGGCACCAAATTAATGTACAGAAATAGTTTGCATTTTTATCCACCAATAATGATGTAACAGAAAGAGAAATAAAGAAACTGATCACAATCACAATTGCACGAAGAACCATAAATTACTTAAGAAGAAGTGTAACCAAAGATGTAAAAGATTTGTATGCTGAACACTATAAAAAGCTTATGAAGGAAATTGAAGGAGATACAAAGAAATGGAAAAACATTCCATGCTAATGGATTGGAAGGATAAATATTGTTAAAATGTCAATACTACCCAAAGCAATCTACACATTCAATGCAATCCCAATCAAAATTGCACCAGCACTCTTCTCAAAGCTCGAACAATCTTAAAATTTGTATGGAACCACAAAAGACCCAGAATAGCCAAAGTAATATTGAAGAAGAAAACCAAACCGGGAGGCATCACCATCCCAGACTTTAGCCTCCACTACAAAGCTGTAATAATCATCAAGACAGTATGGTATTGGTCCAAAAACAGACACATAGATCAATGGAATATAATAGAGACTCCAGAATTGGACCCACAAAAGTATGGCCAACTAATCTTTGACAAAGCAGGAAAGAGTATCCAATGGAAAAAAAGACAGTCTTTTCAACAAATAGTGCTGGGAGAACTGGACAGCAACATGCAGAAGAAGGAAACTAGACCACTTTCTTACACCATACACAAAAATAAACTCAAAATAGATGAAGGACCTGAATGTGTGACAGGAAATCATCAAAACCCTAGAGGAGAAAACAGGAAAAAACCTCTCTGACCTCAGATGCAGCAATTTCTTGCTGGACACATCTCCAAAGGCAAGGGTGTTACAATAAAAAAAAAATGAACTATTGGGACCTCATCAAGATAAAAAGGTTATGCACTGCAAAGGAAACTATCAACAAAACTAAAAGGCCACGGATGGAATGGGAAAAGATATTTGCAAATGACCTATCAGATAAAGGGCTACTTTCTAAAATCTATAAAGAGCTCACCAAACTCCACACCCGAAAAACAAATAACCCAGTGAAGAAATGGGCAGAAAACATGAATAGACACTTCTCTAAAGAAGACATCCAGATGGCCAACAGGCACATGAAAAGATGCTCAATGTCACTCCACATCAGGGAAATACAAATCAAAACCACACTGAGATATCTCTTCATGCCAGTCAGAGTGGCTAAAATGAGCAAATCAGGAAGCTATAGATGGTGGAGAGGATGTGGAGAAATAGGAACCCCCTTGCACCATTGGTGGGAATGCAAACTGGTGCACCCGCTCTGGAAAACAGTGTGGAGGTTGTTCAAAAAATTAAAAATAGATCTACCCTATGACCCAGGAATAGCACTGCTAAGAATTTACCCAAGGGGTATAGGAATGCTGATGCATAGGGACACTTGTACCCCAATATTTATAGCAGCACTCTCAACAATAGCCAAATGATGGAAAGAGCCTAAATGTCCATCAAATGATGAATGGATAAAGAGGTTATGGTTTATATATCAATGGAATACTATGTGGCAATGAGAAAGAATGAAATATGGCCTTTTGTAGCAACATGGATGGAACTGGAGAGTATTATTCTAAGTGAAATAAGTCAGGCAGAGAAAGACAAATGGCATATATTTTCACTCATATGTGGATCTTGAGAAACTTAACAGAAGATCCTAGGGGAGGGGAAGGGGAGAAAAAGTTACAGAGAGGGAGGGAGGCAAACCATAAGAGACTCTTGAGTACTGAGAAGAAACTAAGGGTTGATGGGGGTTGGGAGAGAGGGGAAAGTGTTTGATGGGCATGGAGGAGGGCACTTGTTGGGATGAGCACTGGGTGTTGTATGGATACCAATTAGGCAATAAAATATATTTATAAAATAATAAAAAAATCATTTTATTTTAATAAATTAAAAAACGTCATTTCATGAAGCTAAAATTACCCTGATATGGAAACCACAAAATATTTATATTAAAAATTAGAACCAATGACCAATATTCCTGAAGAACATATAAAAATTCACAATAAAATTATAACAAGCTAATTCCACAATACATTAAAACATTTATTCACCATGATCAGGTGGTATTTATTCATCAAGTGCAAGGTGTATCAACATTTAGAAATCAATCAACAGGAAACACCACATAAATACATTAAAGGGAAAGAGATATATGATCCTCTCTATAGATGCAGAAAAACAATTGAAAAAGTACAACATCAACGCATTATAAAAACCCTCAACAAAGTAGGTTGAAAGGTAATGTACTTCCATGTAATAAAGTCTATATATGGAATACTCATAGGTAATACATCCAAAATGAGCAAAATTTGAGGGCTTTTCCTCTCTGGTTGGGAATAAGACAGTGGTGTGAACTCTTGCCAATTTTATTTCAGATAGTCCTGGGATACTTAAGAACAACTATCAGAAAAGAAAAAGAAACACATCAAAATAATTAAGAAATAAAACTTTCACTATCTGCAGATGACATCATAGTCTATATAAAAAACTCAAAAAACAACCAAATATTTGCTAGAGATGATACATGAATTCAGTAAAGTGGCAGGATACAAAATCAACATAAAAGTCTTTTGCATTTCTATACACTAATAATGAAGCAGTAGGAAGATAAATCAAGGAATTAATTCCATTTACAATTGTCCAAAAAACCATATGATATCTAGGAACAAACCTAACCAAAGAGGAGGAATACCTGTACTATAAAAACTATAAAAACTATACTATAAAACCTGTACTATAAACACCATAAAAAACACTGAAAAGAGAAATTGAAGACACAAAGAAATGGAAAAATATTCCATGCTCATGGATTAGAAAAACAAATACTGTTAAAATGTCGTACAACCCAAAGCAATCTACATATTTAATGCAATTCCTATTGAATAACACCAGCAGTTTTCTCAGAACAAAACAAAGAAATCTAAAATTTGTAAGGAACCACAAACAATACCAAATAGTCAAAGCAACCTTGAAAAAGAAAAGGACAGGAAAGGACAGAAAAGAAAAGAAAGGAAAAATAGAAGAAAAGAGAAGAAAGAAAGAAAGAAAGAAAGAAAGAAAGAAAGAAGAGAAAAGAAGAGAAAAAAAAGAAAAAATGAAAGGAAAGAAATAAAAGAAAATCAAGAGACATCACAATTCTAGACTTCCAGCTGTCTTACAAAGCTGTAATCATCAAGACAGTATGATACTGGCACAAAAACAGACACATAGATCAATAAAATAGAAAAGGAAACCTAACATTAAACCCTTAACTATAAGGTAAATTAATCTTGAACAAAGCAGGAAAAATCATCCAATGGAAAAAGACAGTCTTTTCTTTAAAAAAAAAATGTTTATTTAGTTTTGAGAGAGATAGAGAGACAAGCATGTGCAGGGTACAGGCAGAGGGAGAGGTAGACACAGAATCTGAAGCAGGCTCCAGGCTCTGAGTTGTCAGCACAGAGCCCGATGCAGGGTTTGAACTCACGAGCTGTGAGATCATGACCTGGGCTGAAGTCAGACACTCAACTGACTGAGCCACCCAGGCACCCCAAGACAGCCTTTACAACAAATGGCTTTGGGAAAACTGGATAGTGAATGCAGAAGGATAAAATTTGACAACTTTATTACAGTGTACATACAAAAAAATCAAAATGGACAAAGGATCTAAATGTGAGACAGGAAATCATCAAAATCCTAGAAGAGATCACAGGCAATAACATCTTTGACATCGACTGTAGCACAGTCATACTAGATATGTCTCCTGAGGCAAGATGAAAGCAAAAGTAAACTATTGGGAAATCATCAGTATAAAAAGCTTCTGCACAGTGAAGGAAACAATTAACAAAACTAAAAGGCAGAAGTAGAAGATATTTACAAATGACATATCCGATAAAGGGTTAGTATCCAAAACATATAAAGAGTTTATAAAACTGAACATGCAACAAACAAATAATCCAGTTAAAAAATGAGCAGAAGACAGTAGTAGACATTTTTCCAAAGAAGACATACAGATGCTTAACACACACATGAAAAGATGTTCAGTATCATTCATCATTAGGAATACAAATGAAAACTTCACTGAGATATCATCTTACACCAGTCAGTTTGGCTAAAATTAACAACACAAGAAGTAACAGGTGTTAACAAGGATATGGAGAAAGGGAAAATTTCTTGCATTTTTAGTGGGGATGCAAACTGGTTCAGCCATTCTGAAAAACAGTGTGGAGATTCCTCAGAACAGTAAAGTAGAATTAGTCTACAATACAGCAATACCACTACTGGGTATTTGCCCCTTGCCCCTCCAAATAAAAATGCTAATCCAAAGGGATATGTGGATTCCAATGTTTATAACAGTGTTAACTACAATAGCCAAAAAATGAAAAAGGGTCAAGTGTTGTTCACTGACAGATAAATAGATACAGAAGATGTAGTATGTGTACACACACACACACACACACACACACACACAAACACACACACACTGGAATATTACTCAGCCACCAAAAAGAATGAAATCTTGCCATTTGCAATGATGTAGATGGCGCTAGTGAGCATTATGCCAAGTGAAATTTGTCAGAGAAATACTAATACCACTTGATTTCACTCATATATGGAATTCAAGAAACACATGAGCAAAGGGAAAAAATAGGGAAAGAGAGGCAAACCAATAAAATAATTTTTGACTATAGAGGACAAACTGATGGCTACAAGGGAGAAGGTTCATTGGTATTTCAGTTAAACAGGTGATGAGATTTAAGGAGTGCCCTTGGTGTGATGAGTATTTCCTGTTGTATGGAAGTGTTGATCACTGAATTCTACACTTAAAATTACTATTACACTGTAAATTAACCAACTGGAATTTAAATTAAAACAATAAAAACTTAAAGAGTCTTTTTTTTAAAGGACAGTATGTAGAATATATCAGTCCTACAAAATGCAAAGTATGTTAAATAATTACTTTCTAATAGATTGGTATCATAAGGGTGTTTAAAATAAAATAATGAATATTTGATCAGAAAATCATTTGGCACTGAATTTCATAAGATGATTGCTTCATGGAAATATCTAGGTAACCACATTCTTCATGAGTCTTTCATAATCAAGATTATATCACTGTACTAGTATTTGAAAGAAATTGCTCATTTGTAAATAATGTAAAAAGTTGACAAGGTAAATAATTTAAGGCTGAATTTATTCCTTCATTGATATTGTAGTAATGCAATTAAAATGGTTATTTTGGGGGGCGCCTGGGTGGCTCAGTCGGTTGAGCGTCCAACTTCGGCCCAGGTCATGATCTCACGTCTGTGAGTTCAAACCCCGCGTCAGGCTCTGTGCTGACAGCTCCGAGCCTGGAGCCTGTTTCAGATTCTGTGTCTCCCTCTCTCTCTGACCCTCCCGCATTCATGCTCTGTCTCTCTCTGTCTCAAAAATAAATAAATGTTAAAAAAAAAAAATAAATAAAATAAAATGGTTATTTTGGTAGGATCATATACATGCAGCCACGTTGAAGGATACTTTGTCCATGTAACAAATATCTTAAAAGTAGCAGAGGATTCTCTTATATTTTAGTCACCAATACAACATTTACCTAAAATTTAAGCATTGGGATGTTGCGTAGTCATGAATTTGACATCATGTGTGCAGAAATATCCATTTTTATAGCTACTTGACTTCCTGGTTACTAATGATCTGTTCACAAATCCTAGGAAACTGAACAAATGCAGTCATGTCCCCCTTCACTGGGTAACAACTTGGATGTTTAAGCTGAATAAGTAGAAAGGCCTTTAAAGAATATCTTCTTTGTGCATTTCCTTGTATGTGGCACCAGAAAATAAGCACTAAACAAATTAATTTAAACATCAGGATGTGCAAACATGGGGATTTTATTCCATTCTGATCATTGATCCTTTTGAATCATCTCCAGTGGGATTTTTATCATAGGGAAATGAGTAGGCTAAAGGATCTGCTTAATTGGATACAACTGTGAAATGTTCCTAAGTCCCTCAACACACTCGTGTTCTGAGGGGGAGAAGAAGAATGCCTGGAGTTTAATATGATTTAGGTAAACCATCAGATAATGGAATATATTTACAAGTATCAACACTGTTATTTACAAATGTTGTTAGATATCAATAGAAGCTTTTTTGTGTGAGAAATGAGGTGAAACTAAACAGCCTTAAATAAAGTTCAACTAGTGCTCAGTTTCGTTGTGCAATTAGGTTAATGGAAGCTGTAGAGAAAATATTGAAAATTACTTAGTTATATTATTTCAAATATATTGATAAGAAATCTGTAACGTCCATTTGAAATATCATATCAGCTATGATTCACCCAGAATTATAGTATATTTAAAGTGTAGTAAACAATCATTGAAGTGACAATTTAAAATATATCTGTGTTCCTTTATTAATCACTCTTAAGGTCCAGTTCTAAGGACATATTATTGTCCTAGACACCACATAGATTTGTTTACATAAAGAAAATAAAAATTGGGTATAAAAATTACAGAAATATATCTAAACTTAGTGGAATATAAATAGGAAACAGCAGAGTTTTGCAAAAGCAAATTCCAAGGATTCATAAGACACATCTATGATATCTCTTCGATCTATTGTGAAGCCCTATAAGATAAATCAATACTGTATATAAGAATTATATTGAATATAAATATTTTGGAATGGGTGTATATAATTACCAACAGCAGGCATGACTCAACATATATTCTCACTATTATAAACTCATTTAAAACTTCCTTCTTTTAGAAATAATTTAAAAACTCAATTCAAATTTATTTAATAATTACAGATTGATTTTTTTACATTTATTCATTTCTGAGAGACAGACAATGCACAAGTGGGGGAGGGGTAGAGACAGAGGGAGACACAGAATCTGAAGCAGGCTCCAGGCTCTGAGCTGTCAGCACAGAGCCCAACATAGGGCTCCAACTCACCAACCACGAGATCATGACCTGAGGCAAAGTTGGACGCTCAACCCACTGAGCCACCCAGGCATCCCTACAGATTGACTTTGATGTTAAAGATATCACACATGATTTTATTTGGTGAGTTGGTGATATCACTAATTCAATTGTGTTATGTTATTTTCTCTGTTTTTATTAGTTTAAGTTTCATTGTAAATGCGGATCCTGTGGCTGGGAGACTATGAAAACAGCATCATCCGGATTTGCATCTGACATTCCCAGTTGTCTACAATATGCTACGTAGGAAGCTGTCAGAATAGTAAGGAGAATCATTTTCTTTAATTTTAGAGAGAGAGAGAGAGGGAGAATGCAAGCTAAGGAGAGGGGGAGACAGAGAGAGAGAGAGAGAGAGAGAGAGAGAGAGAATCTTAAGCAGGTGCCATACCCAGTGACGAGCCCCACACGGACTCCATCCCACAACCCTGAGATCATGATCTGGGCTGAAACCAAGTGTCAGACACTAACAAACTGAGTAACGCAGGTGACTCTGTAAGGAAAGTTCTTTATCAACATCCGACCCCAAATAACACCTCACCAAACTGACCACAATTTGTAGCATGCATGCTCCTGAAATCATCATGAAGAATGGAGTGGTGGAACTGACCTTGAACTCTATATTAGTTCACAACTTCCAAAAGTCAATGGTTCTCTACGCTAGCCATCAATTTCTTACTGAAATAATCTTTTTGGGCTTGTGTCAAATACAACTCACGTCTGACTTTTATTCCTGTTTTCTGTTTTGAATTCTCAAAGGCACCCATTATGCCACTGCAATCATGGTACAGAAATAAGAACAATTGTAGTCCTATGTAACAGGTCTTAAAGCTTCTGTTTTGGTCTCATATCTTTCACTTTTATTCCTATTCCATTTGCCAGAACAAGTCACACAGTGAAACTTTCATTTAAAAAAAAGTTGGGGGCTCCTATATGGCTCACTTGGTTAAGTGTGGGACTTCAGCTCAGGTCACGATCTCACCACTCATGAGTTCGAGACCCAAGTCAGGTTCTGTGCTGACAGCTCAGACCCTGGAAACTGCTTTGGATTCAGTCTCCCTCTTTCTATCTCTCCCCCATCCGTGCTTGAATTCTCTCTCTCTCTCTAGCTCTCTCTCTCTCAAAAATAAAGATTAAAAAAGATGGGAAATATTCCACTGCTCTGGATGCACTGAAGAAAAATCTCCCCCCTTTTTCCCAGGTGTAGTACTTTTATTGCTTGAATGGTATAAGATTTCATATATGCCCAGGTCTGCATTTGGCTTATAATATACCCATTATTAGTTATGTTTTTACTTAAAAAATATTGTAATGCAAAAAAGGCAACCACAAAATCTTAGTGGCATAAAAAATAAGCATTTATTTCACACATCCTTACAGGTTGGTTGGCTGGGTTGTGAGTAGATATTGATTCCATGTGTCTTTTATTTATCTTAAACCAACTGAATGGACAGCAGCTACTCAGGTCATGCTCATCTTGTGGGGGAAACTCAAGTTTTCAGGATAAAACCTCGTATAGAATAAGCAGAGTCTCCTACTTTAATCCACATTTTATGAGCTAACTAACATGGCCATCACCAGTGTCAAGGAATCATGAAAACATATTCATCCCATTTATATCATATAGGTGTGTGTTTGAAGATGTGTTAATGTTTCCTAACCAATAGGCTAATCTATACAAATTCTACTCATGTTTTCAATAAATATTATATAGTACCAACCATTTGTCAGATATAAAAGTCAGTTTTTAATGTATATGCCTTCAAGTTTAGACAGGCAGAAACAGACACAAACACAAACATTTAAAAAAAGTACAATATGGGGGAAAACAGTGGTGGGCTTAAGTTGGAGGAACAAGGATAAGTCCTCGACTATGGAGAAATTTCAGTAGAGGACTAAATAGATTAAAAGAAGTGGGTATGCATACATCTGGTAGTAAAGTGTTCAAAGCAAGTAAACTAGATTAAGGTCCTAAAGTAGGAGCTAAGTAAGAATGTCCAAAGGAAAAAAAAAAAAGTTACAGAATATAATGAAAGCCACATTTATTCTAAAGTTTAAATGGAGAGATAAAAGACCCAGAATAACCAACAAAGTATTGGAGGAGGAGGACAAATTTGAACTGATAAAACATAGAGTCAAGACCTGCTATAATGCTACAGTAATCAAGGCAGTGTGTTGTTGGCAAAATAATAGACATGTAGATCAGTGGAAGAGTATAAAGCCCAGAAATAGACACATATAAATATAATAACTTGTTATTTGACAAAACAGAAAAAGTAAAGCAAAGGGAAATGTAGTATTTTTCAATAAATGATGTTAGAACAACTGGACATACATAAGCAAAAAATGAATCTAGACACAAACCTTATACCCTTCTCAAAAACTAAATAAAATTGAATCATGGACTTAAATGTAAATCACCAAACTATAAAATTTCTAAAATAATGGGAAAAAACTAGATGACCTTGGTAGAGTGATGACTTTTTTGATACAATACCAATGAATTTCTCCCCAGGAAATAAATAATGAAGAAGGTGAACTTAATTAAATTGGAAACTTTTGCTTTGTGAAAAACTGTATCAAGAGAGTAAGAAGACAAGAGACAGAGTGTGAGAAATTATCAGCAAAACCACATCTGTTATCCAAAATATTTGAAGAACTCTTAAAATTGACAGTAAGGAAACAACTTGATTTAAAAAACGGGACAAATACTTTAACAAATACTGAACCAAAACCATATAGATATAGATGTAGATGTAGATAGATAGAGATAGAGATAGATACAGTCTCAGATAGAGATAGATGATAGGTAGATAGACAGATAGCTGGCAAATAAGCATGTGAAAACATGCTCCAATTAAATGTCATCAGAAAAATGCAAATTAAAACAACAATTAGATTCTTCTACACATCTATTGGAACGTCCAATATCCAGAGCACTAACAACAACAAATGCAGACCAAGATATGCAACAAGAATGACTCTGATTCACTGCTGGTAGGAATGCAGAAAAATTGGAATGCAGCCACTTTGGAAAATAGATTGGCAGTTTCTCACAAAACTCAACAAACTCACCTTAGAACCTAGCAATCACACAACTTGGTATCTATCCAAATAATTAAAAGGTCATGTCCACACAAAAATTTTGCATGGATATTTATAGCAGCTTTATTTATAATTGACAAAACTTGGAAGCAAGCAACAAGTCCTCCAGTAGGTGAATGTGTAAATAAACCATGGTGCATTCAGACATTGGAATTTTGTTCTAGACTAAAAACAAACAAGCTGAAACTTTGATAGCCATTAAGAAGACATGAAGAGCCTCAAAATCATATTACTAAATGAAATAACCCACTTTGAAAAGGACATATACTATAGGATTCCAACTATACAATATTCTTGTGGAAAGGGCAAAGCTATGGAGACAGGGATTGGAGGAGGGGGAAGGAGTGAATTCGTGGAAAACAGACTTTTTTTAGGATAGTGAAACTATTCTGTACGATACTATAATGATGGATCCAAGTCATTATACATTTGTTCAAACCTATAGAATGTATAACACCAGGAGTAAACCTAAGGTAAACTATAGACTCTGGGTGATTGTGATGTGTCAATGTAGGTTTATCAAATGTAACAAATGCACCGCCCTGGTAAGGATGTTGATAATGAGGGAGACCAGAGATGTGTAGGGAAGAGGTATATGGGAAATATCTGTATCTTCCTCTCAATTTTACTGTGAACATAAAACTACTCTTTAAAAATAAAGTTAAAAAAATAAAAAGAAAAAGAATGAGTACAATTGTATACATTAGGACAAATGTTGCCCACAAATATCATTCATCATGGTAAATAAAATAGGAGAAAATATGCAGTTATTGTAGATAAATTCTATATTTTAAACAACATTAGTAATTACGGAATTCCAAAGATGTCCCAGGATTAGGACTAATGCAATAATCCAGTAATTAAAAATTATTTCATTCATGTTATTCATCAGCTCCTATTTTTGGTTCTACAATTACAGGAGTAAATAAAACAGATTTCTTACACTCAGAGGCTTGCATTCCAATAGGGGAATGTACAAGTGCATACATAAATAAGTAAATGTTATAATGCCAAATAATGGTAACGCTTGTGAATTTAAAACGTGGGAGGCAATAGATAGAATACCATTGTACCCTTAATTTGTTTGGTCAAGACTTCTTTTATTAATGATATTTGAAAGAGATCTGAATGTGATGAGGGAGTGAGCCAATTTATGCAGAAAGAAGTGCTAGGGGATGGAGCAACAGTGTAAAGTCCTTGACACTATGAGGAAAAGTAAAGATGGCAGCAGTAAAAATCCAGTGAAAGAGGGAAATACTATGGTTAAGTTCACACATGTATCCAGTATCTGCTTGTCAACTTGGACTTATTTAATATATATTGAATAAATTTGAGCATAGAGCTATATCAGCTGTCTAATTTTTCTAGAGAACACTTTTAGAAGTCCTGGAAACATTGTAAATTTTTAAATGTTTGTTTATTTATTTAGTTATTTAGTTATTTAGTTATTGAGAAAGAGAGAAAGAGAGAGAGAGAGGAGGAAAGAGAGAGTGAGACAGAGGGTCCAAAAAGCAGACTCTGGGCTGGCACTGATAGTAGACATCCTGATGTGGGGGCTGAAACTTAGGAACCATTGTAAGTTCATTACCTGAACTGAAGTCAAATGCTTAAATGACTGAGCCCCCAGGTTCCCCAGTCATGGAGACATTTTAGAAGAAAAGGATGAAAACTGGAAGAGCAGTTAAAAGTTCTTCATGGTACCAAAGCAAGAGACAATTTTGTCTGAGTTCAAGAGTCTACAAGGGAGCTGTTGAGAAGTGGGCAGATATGGAACCTGTTCTAAAGATGCAGCAACAGGTATGCTGGTGAATTGAAAGTAAGATGTTAGAGAAAGAGAAGAGTCAATAATGATTCTAAATTAGAGAAAAACTATGATATCACATGAATGGTGACAGATTTTTGTTAAAAAAGAACAGATGACTTCCAAACACTAAACACAAAACACGCAAACACACACAAACACAAATACACATGCATACACACAAACTCTTTGGTAATGCAGCAAAAATGTCTATAATATGGTAAAATTCATAGCCACTTTACATTAAAGATAAAACACCCCCAATGCTTCTCATCAATTATACAATCAGGATATTAAATACTATGTAACATGCTTGTTTTGTTCAACATCTTCCTGGAAAACAAGCAAAAATAAGTATTTGCGTATGATATAAGTAATTTGGTATATGTTTGAATTTAACTGGAAAGCTATACGGATGCTCAGGAAGTAGAGGGGACACACAATTGATATAGAAAAATGAAGGATCATAAACAGTTAGAAATACTACTTTTATAAATTTACAATGTAGCAAAATTTACACATCTCTTCCTCATCAGGAAGATTGCAATATTTGTATAAGGACAATTTTCCCCTGAACTTTATAAAAGAGGAGGCAAGTCAATGAATTGTTTCTAGTTGGAAAGGTAGAATATAGAATATAGGTAAAATATACATTTTTTATTCATCTTCATGTACTCTAAAATACTATGAAATTCAGATTCAAATTCTCATTTCTTAAGATTCCTTTTGGGGTTTGGGCGCCTGGGTGGCTCAGTCAGTTAAGCCTCTGTTAATTGACCATATCATTTATATTGTCATGTTTTCTATCTACCCCTGCCTTGTATCTTATAAACACTTTACTGCCTATTTCCTACACATGCCTCCTGTGTTTTTTCCAAGTCTCTAGTCTCCTCCTTCATTGCTTCTTCTTTTGTGAGTCCAATCTGGAATAGGTTTTGAGAAACCTGGGTGAATGTTGCCTGAGTCTCCTTGTATGTGAACTTTTCTCCCTCATTTATTTACCAGGTTAATGGTTATGCCAGTTGGAGCCAATTATCTGGTTCAGCTACCTCTGCACAGGGACTGTAAGGAATATTCCCAAGCAGTGGCCAAAACTTCTTTTGTTCCAGGGAAGTTCCCTGTCTTCTCCAGCTGGACATGGACTGCCTATTTTTGCTTTTTGTTGGAGGAAAGCAACTTTTTTGTTACAGGAAAGTAATTTTGTTCCTCTGTCCAGGCTGATGAGCTTTAGGACTGGGAGTCTTCTTTGTCTTCACTGTGAGCTTTTATCCTCCCCTAGGCTTGCTGGTAGTACCTCAACTCTTCTGTTTCCACCTACCCCTCCTCCTGTTTCTGCACCACCATGGGTGCAGCAAGCATAACTGGCTCCTGTACCAGTCTCCATGCCTCCAGTGCCAGTGGCTCTGCTCCTTGTATCCTTTTTATCTAGGAGCAAAGAGCACCCTAAGCTGTTGCAACACCTTCTTATGAGGTTCAAACCAGACATGTCCCTAATAAACATGAAAGGGCCCAAGGGTCCTCTTGGATTTAATCTACCCACCCCATCTCCTCACAGGTGCTGCACATCTGTCCACATGGACAGTGGGAACAAGGTGACTGGCTCTTATGTTGACCTAGGTGCAAAATATTCAATATTGAAACATATAAGTTTGTTAGTTCAATTATAGTAGACTTGTCTTTAGATTTATCAGCATTAAGTATAACTTTTCTTCTACCAAGGTTTACTAAAGGCAAACATCTGGACAATTTTCAGGTCATTAGGTCAACATAATGGGAAAAGTTGTATGAAAAACAGATTTCTTCTGAGCTGTGGGGAATAAGCTTAGGAATTCCCTGGGTTTTCACAGATAGGTTAATAAGGCATAAAGAATTAGAAAGTCACAGGATGCTCACACCCAAATTTAGGTAAGCAAGATTAAGTAAATAGGTATAGAAAGGGCAGGGCAAAAGTCCCAGTATAGAGAGCACAGGGCAAAGGCCCCAAAACAAACTTATATGAGGTAAACAAGATTAGGTATTCAGAGCAGAAACACACCCAACTTAGTACTATAGCAGAAAGCTGCTTTCATAGGAAGGAAGGACCAAATCAGGTAAATAGGTAAATAGGGCTATAGACTGCTGTGGGGCAAATTTGCCCAGAGTGGAGCTAATTAGTAAAGGAAAGGTGCCTTGTTGACCCTGAGGTAGCTTGCTCTATCTTGTCCCCTAGACCAGTTTAGGTAAACAGAGGTGGTACCTCATGTCTGCGGTAAACAAACTTCCACAGGGCCGCCTGGCACCAGGATTTTGTTTGTATTAATTCAAACCCCCAACCCCGAATATCTTCAAAACCTCCTTTCCCTCACTTCCATGAGTTAATGTTCACAGTTTCATTGTCTCTTTGTGCACATCCAGCACCATGTTTGTAAGCCTTCTGATCATAATAAAACGGAGGAAGGACACTTAATTGGAGCTCTTCCCTTCCCCCAGACATTAGCCATCTCTTGCATTTTAATCCTGCATCCCACTTTCTTGCTAGACAAGAAATAACCCTAGACCCAGAGTCTAGGACACTGAGCTAAGTTCCAGGGTAAAGAAAAACACAGCTGTTCCTTATTAACCTACACCTGGCCAAGGAAACAGACCTGAGAGAAGAAGGGTCCTGATGCTCACACATAAAGGCTGCCTCCCAGTTGGGGGTCTCAGTGCTGGAAGGCCAGACCTCTGTCCTCCCATGAGCTATCATGGGTCACAGTCCTGAATTTTGGTTCTCTTACATTCACACCATTTTTAAAATACTGTGAACATGATTCCCCAAACAGAAAACTAACTTGTTTGGCCACTCACATAGGGGAAAGTGAAAGCAGGAAGTAAGTGGACTCTGAACAAAATGACTCATGCTTCAAATAGTAAAGGATCAAATAAGAAAGAAGATTAAAGCAGGGTTATTGATAACATGATGAAGCAATCTCCTTACAGAATGAAGATAACTTTAACCCTAAATTCTTCATTTCAGTATGGAGATTGGTTTTCTGAATTAGAATTTACACCACTCTTTTACTCTTTCAAGGAAAACAAAATTAGTGACATTCAAGTTGTCTTAATTGGCAGAAGGTAAACATGAACAGTGTCACATAATACAGACAGGAGTTCTGTGCACAAGTACAGAGGTTGTGAGATGCCTGGACCTCAACATCGCGCTAGAGAGGGTGTTTCAGGGGTGAATTACAGTAGAGGGAGTCTTCTCCTTTCATCCTACTTTTGGGAATAAGCATGGGAGCACCTGTGCTACATATTTTAGCTCCAATATGTACACAAAAATCAAAAATCAAGAGTAAATATGAAAAAAAATAAACTAGTTACAAAACTGGGCCAAACAACCTAAATAGGCCTGGTTTACGGTTTCTCTATGTTAGTCATAGACTATATGTGGGTAATAAATACTTATATGAATATATGTACAACATCACTAGCCACAAAGAAAATATGAAATTAAACCATTATGAGATACCATTGCACATCTGTTGTAGCAAATTAACGTTGTGGGGTTTTTTGTTGTTTTTTGTTCTTGTTGTTTTTAAGTGACAATGCCAATAGTTGTAATGGTACAGATAAACTAGATCAATCATACATTGTTAATGTGAATGTAAAATGGTACACATGCTCCAAAAAATAGTTTTATAAATTCTAATAAAACTAAACATATGAATGCCACATAACACTAAAATTTTATTTTATTTTACATTTTCTATTATATTATTTTATTTTATTTTATTTTTTTATTTTTTAATACGATATTGTCAAGGTAGCTAATATATAGTGTATACAGTGTGCTCTTGGTTTTAGGAGTAGATTCCCATGATTCATCGCTTACATGCAACACCCAGTTTTCATCTCAGCAAGTGCACTCCTCAATGCCCATCACCCATTTCCTCCTTCCCCCTCATCCATCAAACATCAGTTTGTTTTCTGTATTCAAGGGTCTCTTATGGTTTGCCTCCCTCTCTGAAATTATTACCTTCCCCCATGGTCTTCTGTTAAGTTTCTCAAGTTCCACGTGTGAGTGAAAACATATGATATCTTTCTCTTACTTACTTCACTTAGCATAACACCCTCCAGTTCCATCCATATTGTTGCAAATGGCAGCATTAACAAGCAGTATTTCATTTCATATATAAATCACATCTTTATCCATTCATCAGCTGATGGATATTTGTCCTCTTTCCATAATTTGGCTATTGTTGACAGTGCTGTTATAGACATTGGGGTACATGTGCCTCTATGAATCAGCACTCCTGTATCCTTTGGATAAATTCCTAGTAGTGCTATTGCTGTGTCATAGGGTAGGTCAATTTTAATTTTGTGAGGAACCTCCACACTTTTTTCCAGAGTGGCTGCAACAGTGTGCATTCCCACCAGCAGTGCAAGAGGGTTCCCATTTCTCCACATCCTCACCAACATCTGTTGTTGCCTGAGTTGTTAATTTTAGCCACCTGACTGGTGTTAGGTGGTATCTCAGTGTGGTTTTGATTTGTATTTTCCTAATGATGGATGATGCTCAGCATCATTTCATGTGTCTGTTGGCTATCTGGATGTCTTCTTTGGAAAAGTGTCTATTCATGTCTTCTGCCATTTCTTCACTGGATTATTTGTTTTTTTTTTTTTTTTTGGTGTTGAGTTTGGTAAGTTACTTATAGATTTTGGATAATAAACCTTTATCCAATATGTCATTGCAAATATCTTCTCCCATTCCATCAGTTGCCTTTTAGTTTTGTTGATTGTTTCCTTTACAGTGAAGCAGCTTTTTATCTTGATGAGGCCCCAATAGTTCATTTTTGCTTTTATTTCCCTTGCCTTCAGAGACGTGTTGAGCAAGAGATTGCAGCAGCTGAGGTCAAAGTGGTTGTTGCCTGTTTTCTCCTGTAGGGTTTTAATGGTTTCCTGTCTCACATTTAGGTCTTTCATCCATTTTGAGTTTATTTTGGTGTATGGCATAAGAAAGTGGTCCAGTTTCATTTTTTTTTGCATGTTGCTGTCCCGTTCTCCTAATATTTTAATTCTTGGCAATATTCACAGAGAAATAAAAACTATGTTTGAAAAAGTTGTGTACAGAAATGTCCATAAGCTTAATCTGTATTAGTCAGAATTTTGAAGTAATCCTAATATACTTCAATGGGTGAATAGTTGTACTGTGGCACATCCATACTATGATATACTACTCATTAATGGAAAGGAAACTGTTGGTACACGAATCAACTTGATGGATCCAAATGGAATTACATTGTGAAAAAATCTAATGACATAAATTATATACTGCATGTGTCTAGCCATATAATGTTTTCTAAATTACAAAATTACATTAATGTGGATTAATTAAGTATTTCACATAGGTTAGGTACTGTGAATAGTATTGAGGTGTAGGGTCGAAGATAAATGCGACTTCAAAAGTGTAACACAAGAGATCTTTTTTGGTGATCATACCTTTGTATTTCCTGGTTGAGGTTGTTACTCACATTACACATAAGTTAAATTGTAAAAAACTACTCAAACACACAAAAAGAAGTCAGTGAGCACATTAAAGCAGTAACACCTGAAAAATTTCTGTGGATTGTAGTCAATTCAGTTTCGTAGTTAATGACATTATGCTGAAGTTCAACAAAATATTACCACAGAGGGAGACGGGAAGGAACTTCCTATACCAATTTTGTTACTTTTCATAAGTCTATGATTACTTCAAAATTAAAAAAAATAAAATACAAAATTTAAGAAAGACAAAGTCATAGGTGCACTTGAGTGGCTCAGTGGGTTAAGCATATTTTGGCTCAGGTCATTATCTCATGCTTCCTGAATTAAAGCCCCACATTATGCACTGTGCTGACAGCTCTGAGCCTGGAGCCTGTTGCAGATTCTGTGTCTCCTTCTCTATCTGCCTCTCTCCCACTTGCACTCTGTCTCTCTCTCTCAAAAATAAATAAACATTAAAAAAAGAGGAAAAAGTCATAGAAACAGCATTGATACTAAATAATAGAAGTTGATTTTATATATAGGGGCTCCTGAGTGGCACAGTCATTTAGGCGTCCGGCTTTGGCTCAGGTAATAATCTTGTGGTTTGTGAGTTCGAGCCCTGCATCCGGCTCTGTGCTGACAGCTCAGAGCCTGGAGCCTGCTTCAGATTCTGTGTCTCCCTCTCTCTCTGCCCCTCCCCTGCTCATGCTCTGTCTCTCTCTGTCAATAATAAATAAACGTTAAAAAAAATTAAAACACACCATGAGAAACTTAAAATAATATAAATCATATAAACTGTGTTCTCAGACTCAATGAAATTAACAATGAAATAAAGAGAATGATAACTTTGAAACTTAAAAATACTTGGGCACCAACTGATTTAAACACAACATATGTGTCATGGAAGAAGTCTGTAAAAATTCAAAATAATTTTGAAGTAGATAAAAATAGAAATACATCTTATCAAAATGTGTGGGATGCAGCAAAAACAGTGATTAGAAATAAGTTTGTTAATATTAAATAAATATATTAGAAAAAAAGGAAAACTAAAATCAATAATCTAACCCGCCTTAAAAAAACTGGAAAAAGAAATGCAAATTACATTTAAATAAAGAGAATAAGGTAAATAAAAATTAGAGTAGAAGTCAATATAATTGACTCAAGATATAAATAAAGGAAATCAACAAAAACAAGAGCTTTTGATTAATTTTACTTTAATTAATTTTAATTAATTGAAATAATAATTAAAATTGATTAAAGCTCTAACCTGAAAGAAAACTAACTTAAAGATCATTGATATTAGAAATTCATACTAGAAAAAAGTATGGTATCACTCAATTCAAACAGTTAAATATTTAAATATTAATAAATGAACATGTTTTTCTTTTAAGTTTTTATTAAAATTCCAATTAGTTAACATACAGTGTTATATTAGTTTCAGGTATAGACTTTAGTGATTCATCATTTATATAAAACACCCAATGCTCATCACAAGAGCCCTCCTTAAAATACATCACCTATCTAACCCATTCCACTGCCCACTTACCCTCCAGTAACCCTTAATTTGTTCTCTGTACTTAAGAGTCTGTTTCCTGGTTTGCCTTTTTTTTATCCCCTTATCTTCATCAGTTTTGCTTCTTAAAGTCTACATGAGTGAAATCATATGTACTTGTCTTTCTCTGACTAACTTATTTCACTGAGCACAGCACACTCTAGCTTCATCCATGTCCTTGTAAATGACAGTATTTTATTCTTTTTGATGGTTGACTAATATTACATTACACACACACAAACACACACACACACATGCATACATATGCCACAACTGCTGTATCCATTCATTAGCCAATGGACATTTGGGCTCTTTCCATAATTTAGCTATTGTTGAGAGCACTGCTATAAACTTTGGGATGCACTTCCACCTTCAAATCAGTATTTTGTATCCTTTGGGTGAATGCCTAGTACTGAATTTCTGGATGGTAAGGAATTTCTATTTTTAACTTTTTAAGGAGCCTCCGTTCTGTTTTCCAGAGTGGCTGCAATAGTTTGCACTCCCACCAACTGTGAAAGAGGGTACCATTTCTCTGCATCCTTGACAACACTTGTTGTTTTTGTGTTGTTAATTTTAGGCTTTCTGACATGTGTGAGGTGGTATCTCATTGTGGCTTTAATTTTCTTTTCCCCGATGATGAGTGGTGTTGAGCATCTTTTAATGGAACTTTTAGACATCTGTATAGTCTCTTTGAAAAATGTCTGTTCATGTCATCTGCCCATTTCTTAACTGGATTATTTGGTTTGGGGTGTTGAGTTTGATAGGCTTTGTATATATTTGAATACTAACCCTCTTCAGATATGTAATTGGCAAATAGCATCTCCCATCTCCCAATTGAGTGTTTTTGTCATTAAAGGGTGATGGAATATATCAATTTTTTGCATCAACTGAGATGTTAATGTATTTTCCATCTTTCTATTAACATGGCTTCATGTTGTATTACATGCTTTGATGTTGTATGTTGATAGTTCTTGAATTCCAGGAATAAATCCTACTTGATCATGGTATACAATCCTTTAATATGTTGCTTAATTTAGTTTGCTAGTGTTTTTTTTAAATTTTCTTTTATTTTTCTAAATACATATTTTTAAAGTTTCATTATTTTGAGAGAGAGAGAGAGAGAGATCTGGGGAGGAATAGAGAGAGAGGGAGACATGTAATCTGAAGCAGGTTCCAGGCTCAGAGCTGTCAACACAGAACCCAACGTGGGGCTCAAACCCACAAAGTGTAAGATCATGACCTGAGCCAAAGTCAGATGCCTAACCGACTGAGCCACCCAGGTGCGCCACTAGTGTTTATCTTAAAATTTTTACCAATATTCATCAGGAATATTGGTCTGTGACTTTTTTCATGTAGTGTCTGTATCTTTTTTCAGTGTAAAGACAATTATGGCTTCTTAGAATGAATTCAGAAGTGTTTTATACTTTTAATTTTTTAGAAGAATTTGAGGAATTTTGGTGTTATATTTTCTTTAAATATTTGGGAACTAGAATATATTATGTTAAGCAAGTAAGCCAGAGAAAGACAAATATGATATGATTTCACTTATATGTGGAATTTAAGAAACGAAACAGATGTACATAGGGGAAGGGAAAGAAAAAATAAGACAAAAAAAAACCAGAGAGAGGGGCAAAATATAAGACATTCTTAAATACAGAGAACAAACTGAGGGTTGCTGGAGGAGGGATGTTATGTAGGGGGGATGTTCTAAATGCGTGATGGGCATTAAGGAAGGCACATGTTGGGATGAGCACTGAGTGTTGTATGTAAGTGATGAAACACTAAATTCTGCTGCTCCTGAAACCATTTATTACACTATATGCTAACTAAATTTATGCTTTAAATAAAATTTAAATAAAACGTATAAATCACGTAGCACAAAAGAAAATCCCCAAACATGAAAAGGCCAAAAATGAAGTTGTAAAACTGCTGCAAAGATAAAGGGAATAGATCCTAAGTCACCTTAAGTTTAAGTTTTAGTCATACTTCTCTCAATTTATAGAAGCAACAGACTGACAGGGATTCAGACTGACCTAAGGTTAAATCATGAATTTAGTATTCATTAAGTATATAACTTTTGCCCAGGTACACAAAGACAAGTCTCAGTCTTTCTTTTATTTTTTTTTTCTTTTTAAAGTTTATTTTAGAGAGACAGAGACACTATGGATGGGAAAGGGTGGACTGAGAGGAGAGAAAGAATCCCAAGCAGGTTCATCACTGACAGTGCAGAGCCTGATGTGGAGCTCGAACTCACGAAACTTAAGATCATGACCTGAACCAATCAACAAGGAGTGTAAATTAGAAACTTAGGTTTTCTAATTTCTACAAGTAATAATGTATGTAATGTGAGTAGGAATGGATATTAAGTGTATGGTTCAGACACATTTCCTACCTATCATCTATGGGCTTTGCTTTTCATGTCTGTTCAACTTTTAAATATTTGTTTTTAATTTTTAGTCTGAATATTTCTACACCTCTTTATGAGAGTGTGATGCTGATGTTCTTTCCATCTCTTAGAATCCCTTTCTTGACTTTTGTATGCCATGTAATCTTTTTTATTGAAAGTTGGGCCTAAATACAAGGTAAAAACACTGAGGTAGGTAGGCTTTCAGGAGGAAATTTTATGTTTATCTGGCTAGGAGTTAGTCTGTGTCTACTGTTTGCTCTAGCTGTAGGTGTCAAAGGCTAAAATGTCTGCTATTTTTTAACTCTCCTTTTGCATTTGGGTTTCCATAGAGATTTCTACTTCAATAAGATCTGAAACATGTGTTTCTTTTGTATTTCTTTGTTATTTTACAGGATGCTTATTGATGTGGTGGTAAGGTAAGGATAAAGGGCATACTTTATTTCTATAATTAGGTTCCAATCTTTTAGTGTGCCTGTGGCTTTGCACAACACTTTGTATAAGACTTTCAAAGCTCTCCCCCTTTTCCTACCCTTAGGTGTGACAGCATGGTTAGTAGGGGCTAGGCTGAGGCTGGGTATTTTGCTCCCAAGTTTGCTAAAGCTCTGGTAAATCTAGTTTTTAGGCTTTGTTAAAATAGTTTCTTTTGTGAACAAGCCTTTTAGGAACAGGATGATTGGGGCAGATTTCGAAATGATCACTTTTTTTTTTTTTTTTTTACTTTTCCTACTGCTTGTATGATGGAGGACATTTTTCTTCAATCTTCACTATGATAATCTAGAAAAACTCCTGGATGTAAAATTCAGAAAACTGTATAGGTCCCCTTAAGAAGGACTTCTTTCTTTTAAGGTTTAACTCTCAAGTTTATCTATCTCAAACCTCCAGCATTCATCCATTACAGTTTAACTTTTTTCCTGAGTTCTCTTGATGGTTCCTACCATGATAAACTGATTCTCCATATCTGTCTGTTGGTCTTTAACTTTGGAGCAGGTGTTTTCTCTGTGATATCAACTTTCTGATGGACCAAAGAAGAGTTGAAACCTTTCAGTTTGTCTTTGAGTTTGTGTGTGTATGTGTTGTGTGTGTCTTGTTGTGAGAATTGGAGTGAGGACTTCCACGTTCTTTCCTTACATGCCAGACTGAAAACCACAATCTCTGAGAGTTTATTTATTTTAAATATCAGTGTGGCTTAAGGATATAGAAATTAATGCACATACTAACTACAATGTTCAATGAATAAGTCAAGAGTGTCTTCTAATTTCCAAAAAGCCTTCAACAAGAAAGGGTTTTTGAAATTAGAAAATGCTCTTTTATAAAAAGAAAAAAAATAAGTTTTTTGCTACAACATATGAGTAGTGATATCTCATCAAGGTTTTCTTTCATATTTTCTTTATGGATAATTATGTCATAAATATTTTCATACAAGTATTTATATGCCTATTCCTTCTCTACAGCTAACAAAGTAACCATAAAACAGGACGGACTGTTTATGTTGTTTGGCCCCGTTTTGTAACTAGTTTATTTTTTTTTCATTTTTACTCTTCATTTATGATGTTTGTGTGTATATTAGGGCTAAAATATGTAGCACAGGAACTCCCATGCTTACTCCCAAATGTAGGATCAAATAAGGCGAATTTTCCACTGCTAAAACACATTCCTGAAAGACCCTCTCTCTCCAGATGCTGAGGTCTACACATCTCACAACCTCTGTACTTGTAAACAGAGCTTCTGTCTGCATTATGTGACACTGCTCATGCTTGCCTTCTGCCAAGTAAGACAACTTGAATCTCACTCATTTCATTTTCCCTGAAACAGTAAAAAAGTAGTTCAAATTCTAAATCAGAAAACCAATCTTGATACTGAAATGAAGAGTTTAGGGTTAAAGTTTTCTTCATTCGGTAAGGTGATTATTTCATCCTATTATCAATAACCCTGTTTTAATCTTCTTCCTTATTTGGTCCTTACTATGTAAAGCATGAGTCAGTTTGTTCAGAGTCCACTTACTTCCTGCTCTCACTTACCCCTATGTGACTGGCATAACAAGTTAGTTTTCTGTTTGGGAATCAGATTCACATTGTTATAGAAAAGGTGTGAATAGAAGTGAACCAAACTTCAGGACTGTGACCCGTGATAGCTCATGTGAGGATAGAGGTCTGACCTTCCAGGACTGAGACCCCGACTGGGATGCAGCCTTTCTGTGTGAGCATCAGGACCCTTCTTCTCTCAGTTCTGCTTTCCCGGCCAGGTGAAGGTGAGTAGGACAGAGGAATGACTATATTTAACTACCATGAATCTTCTCTCAGAAGTCATTTTTTCCATAGAACATTCCTTGGACTTCAGCTTTTTTCCCATTATCTAGATGTGAAGACTTGAGAATTGTTCTCATTTCAGTTTATCTTTTTTTTTCTGCCTTCCTGTGTCCCTTTCCTTTTCTACACTTTTTAGAATAAAATTATATAATTATGCAAATGTAATTTGTTACTGTAAATAATATATGAGTAATATTCAAAATACTGGTATTAATCCTGCCCAGTTTATGTGGTGCATTTTCTAAGCTGAGCCTTGAAAAGGAAACTCAGTTTGCTGCCCTGAGGGATGCTCTCTATCCACTGCTGCCAGAACCTACAGTCAGAATCTTTGGTATCCCATGGTCATGTTGTACCCATGCCCTTCATGACCATTGGTAGGGCTATTAAATACTTTTGGCCTTAATAAATGCCTTTATGCTTACATGAGTGCATTGAAATAAGTTTGAATATTACTTCCAATATAGAAAGTTTGTATTTAAATAGTGTTGTGAGGAAATTGGTACAATTGAGAAGACACGCACTTGCCAGACAGCAAGTTAGTTGAAAGAAGTTCACAGTATTCCATTTCAATTCAAATGTAAACAGTGGAATATCAACACATTTTGTAGAGAATATTCATATTGATTTTAGTGAAAGAGGGGCTATTGAACAACAAGGTAAGTATACACACTTTGCCAAGCAATAAAAGGGATCCATTTTAAATTCTAAAACCGCATCCTAGTCCACTACCTCAGAAACATCATCTATTAAAAATACAAGAAAGCAATTAGTACATTAGAAAATTAATGCGTGCCGTAACTGGAAAAGTAATCTATCATATCTGTGAAGCTCTCTACTTAAAAATTAGTTTTAAAAAGATCAAATATTTAATCAAATTCAATCAAATTCAAATATTTAAAATATACAATTTGTAATTTTGGACATTCACTATTTTGTTTCCTTTCATAAAATAATAAATAAGGTGCAGCCACTATAGGGTATACAGGAGAGGGTCAGGAAAACAAAGCTTGTCTTTCTCACATGTCCTAGATAAAGTCCTATTCCATGAAAAGGGTTACATTGAGAAAGACAGAGAAAGTGCCTGGGGAGGGGGGTCAGCTAAGCAGTTTGGGAGCCTAGACAGTGGAAAGCTCATTGGCAAGTATTGTTATTGGAATCAAGGTGGGATCCATAAATAAAAGGCACAAATAAATTTCTGCATTTGAATATCAAAAGGCCATAGTCTGACAAGGGCAAGACGGGGAATTTGTGGCAAAGGTCATCGTATCACAGTGGTGCTTGTGGTCACCTAGGAAAAGTGCTCCCAAATCTGTTGGCATGTTGAGGCATCAGGAAACGGTAACATGTGAAAATTTACAATACAAATGCAAACCCTTGTGTAAAAATCACCACAATCAAGTTAATCAATAGATCTAGAATTTTCTTCCTGCTATGCTGTTATTTTAAATGTGTATGTGTGTGTATGTGTGTGTGTGTATGTGTGTGTGAATAACACTTGAGTTATCCCTCTTAACAAATTTCTAAGTGCACATAGTACAATATTGTCAAGTATACATCCTATGTTCTAGCAGATCTTTACTACTTATGAATCTTGCCAAATGTGAATTTCTCTTTAATTGCAAAAAAGGAGAAGTGGGATGCAGTTTTTGTTAGGGGAGTAGGTAAAATGTTCTGTTAAGCATGTTGCAGGATCATTGAGCATGGCACTCAAGAAAGAAATTTTAGACATTTTACATTGAAGCTTATTTAAGTTCATTTATGTAGCATGGGGACAGGACCCATGGGCAGAAAGAGCTGCACTTTTTCTGTATGAAGCTGCTGTTTATATGCTTAGTGCTCAAAGGGGAAAGGGTCTACACTGAGTATAAGTATTTTGAGTATAAGTACACTGAGTCATAAGTATTTTCTTCAAATTTCTACTCACAAAATTACTTTTGCAAGATTTCCCTGGTGAATATCATTCAGCTCCATATTAACTTTCATGAGATGCACAGGCAGTCATGACTCTCTTTAAGAATGTAGCAACCAACACATATTTGATCCTTATTGCAACTATGCAGGCCATAGCTAAGCTCTCTTGGTTAAAGGTGAACATTTTTCTGCTTCTAGCTGTCATCATTTCCCTCTGACCAATTTTCATTGCTTAAATCATTAAGGTTTTTGAAGGACAAAGGACTTATCATCTGTAACTTCTTCAACCTGCAACCTGACAAGGATTGTAGAGATGTCACTACATATGGACTAAAATTGGTCACTATCTGTTCTCCAAGTAATCATTACAGAAGGCTATTGCTTTAGTGTCTAGAGTGGCCCTCAGGGTGAATTTGTTTCAAGTAGAGGACCATTTGATGGGTAAAGGATACAGGAACAGGTTGTGTGTATCTCAATAATAGGAGACAACAAAGTGAAAAATACAACATTTCAAGATTATTACTGTAATAAAACTAAAAATTATGATAAGAAGATGTTTTAGTATGGGCCAACCAGGTAGATCCAACCAGGATCTTAGCCAGTCTTGATTACCCCAAATGTAGGGTTTTAAGAGCACCAATTTGGTTATTTATATCAGTAAGTAATCCTGTTATAGTTTTGTTAAAATGTGTAATGTAGATGCAACATTCCACTTTAATAATGACATATGTTCGTGGTTATGCTGCTGTTAAATTATCTAGTGCCATTTTATTGTGTAGAATTTGTTTATGCTTTTGAGTTACTTCAGTGTTTAATAATGTAAAGCTATTTTGTGTTATTTAAGGCCATAATCGTGTATTTATCAAGGGCATCCATGTGCCATATGACATCTAAAACTACTGATGGAAGAAAAATAGATGCTAGATGGTAATACCAAAGAAATATGTATCTTGCCGATTATTGTTTTAGATATGGAAGATTAGTTGGACTTGTGATAGTTAATGCTACAACCAGGTATCCATATATAACCTATAGTCCATCTCCTAATCCAGCCTTCTGGAAGCTATGGCCACTAATTTTGCCCAAATAGCAACTGTGTTCTGTTAAGTGCCAGCCATGTGATATTTGGTCGCTTTGTCCAGTCAGTGGCAAACCAATTGGTTGCTGGCAAAACAATGGTATGGTCCCAGGCTTCTGGGGGGGAGCCATTGCTTTGGTGAGTACCATAGGGTCATGAATCAAGTGTATGTTCTTTCTGTTCCCAGCATAAAAGGACCACTTGGCTTAGTTGTTTTAAGGGAGTAAGCCTCATATATCCATCCCATATCTTATATATTCCTTCCTGAGTGTATTGATAGGAAAGACTACATAGATGTGGAAAGTGTGGTAATGAGTCTATCTGTTGGTTGGCATATTCAGTTAAAATTTTGATAATTCAAGGATAAGAGAAAGGCCTCCTATGACATGGAGTGGCCCATCTAATTTTTAGCATAATACAGCAAGAAACATTATTATTTTGGGGTGCCTGGGTAGCTTCAGTTGGTTAAGCATCCAACCCTTAATTTCAGCCCAGGTCATGATCTCACAGTTCATGGGATTAAGCCCCACATCAGGCTCTGTGTTAACAGTGCAGTGCCTTCTTGGGATTCTCTCCCACCCTTTCTCTGCCTCTCTCCTGCTCACATATTCTCAAAAATAAATAATAAAAAAAGAAACTCTATTATTTTTATTAATAGAAATTTCCCTATATGTGCTGGGACTGGGGTGACTTTCTGTTGGGTTTGGTTAAACAAGGCCACTGTATGCTTGACTAAAGCATCTACTTGAAATCTTGGTTCAATAGAGGTGGCTCCAAGGATAAATATGACTAAGGGATTAAACTATGAAGAAAGCTTCTTTGCTTGATGTCTAGACCTAACCATATTATACTTGAAATGAATCACTGGCAAGTGGGCTATGATTTGCTCTGTGAGATAAGGGTATCGCCAAGTTCATTCTCCAATCAAATTTTAAGGATTTTATCTCCACAAGTTCATAGCTAACCCCATAGAGTGGGATGTGTTCTGACTTTTAAAGAGCAATTTTGTTATCTCAGCCACATGGAATTGGTCAAGTTGACAGCTAATTTACACAGTTGTTGGGGAGTTTTTTTTACTGTCTAGATGTTAAATAATCATATGTCCATGGAACACCTGTTATTAGCCCCACAGAGTAACAAATTAGAAGATAGTCTATATGCAAACTCTTATGGCATTTTCTCTGTTTTACCTCAAGTTGTTTAGTTTAGGCAAGTAACAAACACTTAAAGATAATTAATGAAAACTAGAATCTAGCATCCAAAAGGAAATGTTATTAAAACATGTATTTTCTCTCTACATTCACCTTTATTTCCAGAGATAGCCAAACCAGGGCTAATTTGCTTGTAGATTAATTCCAGTTTTGACAAAATTGGGTTAATTATTTACATAAGCTCACCAAGAATAGTTATTGACCATATACAGCCTTTAAAATCTTGCTGGATTTTAATCTTTCTGGAACTTTTTATGAGGAATATCTAGACTGAACTCTTAATAGCCTCTCTAGGCCAGAGCCAAGCCAATATTTGTCATCACACTTGCCTACAATATCTGTATATTTTGGTGTATTCCTATTCTTGAGGTCTCCTGGAAATATATATCATCCAATCTATCCTGGATATATATTTCAACTAATATATGCAAGAAACTTGATGTCCCTGGAAGTGATGTTCTCTGCTCACCTGGTAAGACTTCTGGGAACTCTTAAACAAGATATCAGGCCAATATTCTCAAGGGAAGTTATTGGCTTCAAAACATCAACCTTAATTCCTTAAAGCTGTCTGGTCATATATGTGTCTATGCATGTCTCTTTAAAATATTACACTTCAGATAAAGTCTTGGTAATATAACCAATGTTCCAGTGGTGTCCTGATATGAGGAGACCAGATTTTCATGAAACTTATTCAAATAATTATAAATTCCATGGAAGAAAGAACACTCACTAAGAGTTTCTGAATTCTGGAGGATTCAGTTAGGGGAAAATGTTAAATGCTTCCATTTATTCACCAAGGATTATTCTATCATTTTTCTCAATTCAATCAGTTCTGTGTTTTTAATTTTTGTTCATTTTAAGTGCAGCTTGTTCATTAGTTCTAGAAATGTTACCTGGGTCAGTTTTATGATTTTAAAGATACCAAAAACTTGTATTTGTAAAAAATCCTTTCTATGAATCTTCTTGAAGATGAAACACATTTTGCAATAACACTCAAATAATAATTATAAATTACAAAATAAAACCCCTCAGAAATGCACATGGTTAAAAATCTTGTATGAAAATTTGTTATAATGCAATTGACAAGGACATCTGGTTATTTCTGTGACATACAAAATTTCAATAATACAAGCATGACTTTCTATGAGGACATAGAAACTTCAGGAATTTCATATATTTCCTAGAATAATTATAGATTTATCCATAAAATACAATCTAAAGATTATCATTATTGGTTTGAAAATGTTGTCCAAGTAACTTCAAATACCAAATAAACAAATGTAATTTGAAAAAAAAAGAAAAAAAGAAAACTTCCTGTATAATTAAATCTTGTAAAGCTTGTTAAAACCCTCAGAAAGTTTTAAGCACATTCCTAAAAAGTGTTATAGATCATTACAAATCTAATATTTATATTTAACCAAGGTGACAATAATGGACCCTATTAGGAAATCATATATCAGTTAGCAATACTATACTATTTCAACATTGGAAAGTCTTAAGGTTCTTTTTTTTTTTTTTCTTTTAATAGGTTCCACACCCACTGTGGTGTTTGAACTCACAACCCTGAGTTCAAGAGTCCCATGTTCTATCTACCCACCCAGGCAGGCACTTCCTTAAGTAATCAAAGACCTGATAAAGACAAAACATAGAAGCTTTGGTTTTCAGGGCAGATAAAGAAAAACACTGGTATTCTGGGTAGACAAAAGAGAAAAGCCCCTTTCTTTATTTTCTTATCATGAGCAGACCAGCAATCTAAATTTAAAAAAAAAGTCTTTTTAAAAATGAGGAGATGGGGCGCCTGAGTGGCGCAGTCGGTTAAGCGTCCGACTTCAGCCAGGTCACGATCCTTGCGGTCTGTGAGTTCGAGCCCTGTGTCAGGCTCTGGGCTGATGCCTTGGAGCCTGGAGCCTGTTTCCGATTCTGTGTCTCCCTCTCTCTCTGCCCCTCCCCCGTTCATGCTCTGTCTCTCTCTGTCCCAAAAATAAATAAACGTTGAAAAAAAAATTTATAAAAAAAATGAGGAGAAACATTTTCAAACTTATACCAGTGTGCCTTAAATTCCATTTATTTCAAACTTAACCACATATAAAATTATTTTCCAAAGATTCTCCTTCACAAACGTCCTACAGCTTTCTTTTTCATTCAGAATTTGTCCTAAGCCTGTTTTCTCTAAACAACCGGTCTCATTTTAGGATAAAATTACATTCTTTTTCCCTCAACAATATTTGTCCTCATTCCTTATGACTTTCTTATTAAAAACTCATCTTTTCTTACATACATAGTTTCTTCCCTTATTTCCTTCAGTCCTCATTACATTTAGCAGAATTTTATTTTTAGAAGCTTTAGTGTACAGTTAAAGTTAAATAGGAAACAATTGTGAACTGTTGCTCCAGAATTCTTAAGATAGGAAATTCATGTTTACCTTGTATAATTCTAAAAACATTTTCCATAGTATTCTTTCAATAAAGCATACTACATGTTTACCAACAGGCCCAAATATCTTCAGTTTCTCTGCAAGAAAAACCCCAAAACACAAACCTATGTTCAGTAATCAATGCTTTTCTACATTATTTGGACAAGACTTACATATCCAGCAAATTCAATCCAATTTTATCATTTAATTTAGCAAAAATTCAAATTTTAAGTGACCAAAGATTTTGAAAGCTATGAAAACTTTTATGTGTAAACCTTTTAATTTATTTCAGTTTTTTAAATTATCCATGAAAAGTTTAAGAGAGATGAAACAAGCATCTTTTTAAGTTATTATTATTATTATTATTTTTTTTTTTTTGCTGACAAATTACAACAGAAATCACATGAGCTTATTTCACACTTAGTAAACCTTGGTAGAATAAATGTTATATATTTAATGCTGATAACTCTAATTTTTTAATGTTTTTATTTATTTTTGAAGGAGAGAGAGAGAGAGAGAGAGAGAGAGACAGAGCATGATTGGGAGAGGAACAGAGAGAGAGGGAGACAGAGAATCTGAAGCAGGCTCCAGGCTCTGAGCTGTCAGCACAGAGCCCAATGCGGGGCTTGAACCCACGAACTGTGAAATCATGAGCTGAAGTCAGACACTTAATCAACTGAGCCACCCATGCACCCCTAATGCTGATAACTGTAAAGGCAAGTCTTCCTTAGTTAAACTAACAAACTTATATGAGTTTAAATAGAGAATATGTTGTGCCTAGGTCGACTTCAGAGACAATCCACTTGTCCCCACTGTGCATGTTGACCTGAGGCATCTTTGGGGAGAGGAAGTGGGCAGTTTTAATTCCAAGAGAACCCTTGGGCCCTTTCATGATGACTGGGGACATATCCAGTTTGAACTTGATAAGAAGGTGTTGCAACAGCTTGGGGTGCTCTTTGCTCCTCGATAGCAAGAGTAGAAGGAGCAAGAGCCAATGGCACTGGATGCATGGAGACTGGTCCAGGAGAGTTATGCACACTGCACTCACTGTGGTGCAGAAACTGGAGGAGGAGCAGGTGGAGGCAGAAGAGGTGAGGCACTACCAGTAATCTGGGGGAGGATAAAACCCAGAGTGCAGACAAAGAGGACTTCTAGTCCTAAAGCTCATCAGCTCATACAGGAACATACACATATTTCTTTCCTCCAACAAAAGTGAAAAAAGGCAGCCCATGTCAAGATAGAGAAGTCAGGGCAGACACATTTATTTTCTCCAACAAAAAGTGAAAATAGGCAGTCCATGTTGAGCTGTAGAGATCGGGAACCTCCCTGAAACAAAAGGAATTTTGGCAGCTGCTTGGGAATACTCCTTAAATTCCCTGTCCAGAGGTAGCTGAACCAGATAATTGGCTGCAATTAGCATAGCCATTAATCTAGTAGATAAATGAAGGAGAAAAGTCCACTGACAACAAGACTCAGGAAATATTCCTCCATGACTCTCAAAATCTATTCTTGATCCCACATAACAGAAGAAGAAACAAGAAGGAAGCTAGTGAGTTAGGAAAAACACAGCAGGCATGTATAGGATCTTGTTAGCAAAGTGTTTATAAGAGAGACAAGGTGGGGGTGCATAGAAAACATGACAGAACACAAGTGATGTGGTGAATTAACAGAAGTAGAAGAACTGATGCAAATGGGTAAGAAGAAGTTGTCTTTAGGCCCCGTAAAGGAGTATAGACAGATCATCCTTGTGACACAGGGCCATAAGGATCTGACCAAATGTGATTTTGTTCCATTTTCCCTGAAACCTACAAAGAAAGTCTAATTTATAAATAGTATTGAATTTGAAGGTCCCATTAATGGACCAATTTTCATCATTCTTCAGAGAATGTTGAGGCCAGGCACTATTACTGAAGAAGATGAGATGCTTCCTTAAATCCTGTTGTCCAAGGTCACCCCAATGTGTTAGGAGACAGCCTGAATGGGGAATCCTTTGGGAGTGAGGAAGTTGATCACATGGTCGATTCATAGAAAACAAGAGACCACATTAACAATCTAGGAGTCCATTACCAAAATCCCTCTCAGCTCTGAATGGCACCACATCAGGAATATTGGTGAAGGTTCCTGGGATCAGAGTGGTGGGAGGCATCCTTCTTTGGTGACCACTCTGATACTTTTGTACTACCTGAAAAGGGATGTTCAAATTTTCACTGCCCTATTGTATCCTAGGCTACAACAGGTGTTGGTGAATGGACTGAAATGCCACAAAGAGTGTGGTTTCTTTCCATTTTGAAGGAGTCAATATATTTGGCAACTAGTAATAGCCTCAAGGTCTAGTATTAATGGATAAGGCATAGGTTGTTAAGAAGGGGCAGCTATTTGATATCATATTAAGCATCATATACCTAGGGTAGAAGTACTTTCAATCTCTTGATTTCAGCTCAGGTCATGATCTGAGATTGAGCTTCACATTGTGCTCTCCCTGATAGTGTTGAGCCTGCTTGGGATTCTCTCTCTTAATGTTTCTCTCCGCCCGTCCCCTGCTCATGCTCTCTCTCAAAATAAATAAATAAACTTAAACATAATAATAATAATGACAATAATAATAATAAACACCAAACAATACTGCAATGACATTGTAAACAATCTGCTAATGAAATTTATCATGGAACAGTCAGTAAGGTTTCAAGAGAGAAAGAAACCTAGCCCACTTTTCCAGCCAAGCTGGTTCAGTCCCTTACTTGCATATCTCAAAATATATTATAAAAAACTGATACTTAAGCATAATAATATGAAAATAAATTTTTTTTTATTTTTAAACATTTATTTATTTTTGAGACAAAGAGAGACAGAGCGTGAATGGGGGAGGGTCAGAGAGAGGGAGACACAGAATCTGAAACAGGCTCCAGGCTCTGAGCTGTCAGCACACAGCCCGACGCGGGGCTCAAACTCACGCACCGGGAGATCATGACCTGAGCTGAAGTCGGCCCCTTAACCGACTGAGCCACCCAGGCGCCCCAGTAAATTTTGTTTTAAATTCACTTAGTTATTAGTGTGTTTATCTGTACAACTTTCCTTACATTAATGACATGTGAGCAGTTAGAACTTGGAGCTATGCATGCCTAGGTTAAACATACACAGTGACAGAGTGAAAGTGGTGCTATCATGTTTGATGTTTACATTTCAGAATGATAGCCCTCCATCCTTAAGAAAGATATATTCAGTGGGTGACTTGGGTGGTTCAGTTAAGCATCTGACTCTTAATTTCGGTTCAAGTCATGATCTCACGATTTATGATTTCGAGCCTGACATGGAGAACCACCATCAGTCTCTGTGCTGACAGCATGGAGCCTGCTTTGGAGTCTCTATCTCTTTTCTCCATGACCCTTCCTGCTCTCTCTCTCAAAAATAAATAAATAAACATTTAAAAAATATATTTGAATTTCAATATTGGAACAAAAGATTATGTAGCCTTTTAAAATATATAAGCCAGGTAAAATTTATTGTTTTAAGATTGGTTTTAACCAATGGTTAATTTTTATGCCTATACTCAGAGAGAACTTACAGTAAAATTCTAGAAAATTTATGTTGTAGACAGGATCTCATACTTATGTTCTAAACTGGGTAAATATTATGAATAGAATTATGTTCTTTCTTAACATAACCATTTAAGTTTTAATAGTTTCACCTTATATTTCTTTATAGATTATATTATATAATACATGGTGTAAAGCAAGGAAACATTTGGGTATTACTATTAGAATACTTAAATCATATAATCTAACAAAGAATAAGTATTTAGGGGCAATTTAACATATACCGAATCCATTAATCATTGACTCAATTATTTAATTGTTGACTGACTCAATATTTTCATCTGTTAAATGATAATATATTCTATAACACATGAAATTTTTTTAAGCCATAAACAATGAGATTTATATAATTTGAATTCTAATCCTAGGAAAAGCGAAAAACAATATATTTTTTTAAGATCAAATGACTATTGCATGTTGGCATTATGTTCTGTATTATCTTTTATGCTAACAGTGTATTTGGGCATCTATATTTTATTTTTTGTTTTTTTTTAACATTTATTTATTTTTGAGAGACACAGTGTGAGTGGTGGAGGGACAGAAGGACATGCAGAATCTGAAGCAGGCTCCAGACTCTGGGCTGTCAGAGAAGAGTCTGTTGCATGGCTCGAACCAAGAACCATGAGATCATGACCTGACCTGAAGTCAGACGCTCACCCATCTGAGCCACCCAGGCACCCCTGGACAGCTTTATTTGAAATATGTTCATTAATCGTCTACAATTTCCTATGTTAATTAAACTGGTCTAATTTTTTACTGATCAGATGGCCACAACCATGCTTGTCAAGGTCTCAGTAATGATTCCATTGTTTTAAAAATTATTTCCAGGGCAATTCCAAGTCATAGGACCAAGAGCACCAGTCATTGCCTTTGTTGGGGAAGAGGTTGTGGTTTCCTGTCATCTCAACCCATCAATAGATGCTCAGAACATGGAAGTGAGATGGTACCGAAATGATCCTTCAGGCCTGGTGCATTATTATGGGACTTCCCAGGATCATATGGACCAGCAAATGCCAGAGTACCAAGGGAGGACCAAGTTCCTGAAGGAGAATATTACCAAAGGGCTTGTTGCCCTAAGGATCCATCACATCAGACCTTCAGATGAAGGGGAGTATGTGTGTTTCTTTGAAAGCTCTACATTCTACAATAAAGCACAGTTCAAAGTGTTGGTCACAGGTGAGTCTCTGCAATTAAAACTACTGTCCAAATTGTATTATTTTGTTTCCATCAGCAGTCTAAAGTAGTGTTGTATATGGATAGAGGTGGCTAAATCTATACAAACACTATGACTGAATGCCAAGAAAGTTAAATATGCAATCTAATCAGTCTGCCTCAACATTCTTGGGTGGTAGTAAAAACACATTTTAATCATTTGTCAACATAATTTCTTTGAAGAAAAGAAAAAGTAGGTATTATAGTATGTTCTATCTCAGAAGAGTCCCAGAAGTGTATCTTAGTCTATCTTCTAAATTTCAGAGGGAGTTAAAAGAGACAGAAAGAATCTGAGTAGCCTGCCCTCTGGCTAGGTTTTCTACACCTTGCTGCTACCCACTCTGGGAAAAGCCCAGTCACATGTGGTCTTGTTCACTATTTAGTATGACATCCTTCTTTATTCAGATCCCTGCATAATTTGTCCCCTTAGATCTCACTCCTGCTCAGATATTGACCAAAACACACACACACACACACACACACACACACACACACACACCAAAACAAAACAAAACAAAACAAAACAAGAAAAACCCCACAAAACTATATTGCCAGAGTGAAAGACTAAGGAAGGACTGTAATTCAACCACACACTGAGCCTGAAACACCATTTTCTCTATAGACATTATAGGGCCTTTACTGAGCTCAGAAGATGAGTTTTTGTATCATCTTTCTTACAATGGACATAATATAAACTAACCCAATATAATGAAAGAGACAATAATATTGACCTTCCTCCCAAAAGCAGGAAAACGTTTTCCTTCAGAACTCCCTGACCTGTGTGCAATTGCTCCTTCCTCTTATTTAGTGACAATTGTGCATAGGTCCCACGTAACCCTTAATCCATGTTTACACAATAAAGGGATGTGTTCTTCTATAATTATTCATAAATTAAAGGGGAGCATGTGCAAAGACACTCGCCTGTAAGTTTTAAATACCTTTTTGAGTTACCATTTTTGTAACCAGACATTTTGAGCCACACATCCTCTGATAATATTTCTGACGAATCATGGAAAGAATAGTAACCTCCTTCTGAGATTCCTTCCTGAAATTAAGGAATATCTGCTTTTTATGCAAGTATACTCGTGTTCTTCACTGAAAGTGTCTATTGTATGCAAATGACTTTCAGTGTACTGGAGACATTTAACCAGTCACTAAGAGGCATGAATGAAACCAATTATATTCATTCATTCATTCATTCATTCATTCATTCAGTTTTGCCTTTTGAACAGGGATCTTTCACTCTTTTGTGGTAACTTCTGAAGCAATCCAGGTGTTAGACATCCACTTCTATAAGTCCTACAAACATTTCCTAAACTTTGGATAAACTCTTATCAAGGGCTTTGGATTTGAAAACTGTCATTGCTTCTGCAATGAACAATATGTCATTCCTCAGAATCATCTCAATTTATTTATCTCAATTTCTTTACTTGCTCCTTGTTGAGAGTAACTCTTCCACTAAATAGAAAACAAATTTCCACTATGTGTCCTTTTTAACCCAGTCTTTAGAAGAGTGCATTTCCTACCTTGACGCTCTTGGCACTAAACTCTGACATCATGCTTGTGATTGAATTTGTCTTGAGCTTAAACAATGGTTAACTGACACACCTTCCCGAATCTCTTATATCTTGTACATGAGTTTTTATTATACATCAACTCATTGTTTGTTCCAAATCATTTATGCAAGGGAAGTTGTATTTGCTACCCAAGCACAAAAACCCAGTGCCAAGCACTTTAATTTGCACTGTGAATATATATTTAAAAAAAAGTATGCATTCCACCCATCTTTTTTATGAAGCCCAGAAGACCCCACAACATCCAAAGATATTTGGGTTTTCTCTTGTTTCCTGTGGGCAGTACAAATATGTGGATTTAATATTTGAACTAAGTACAATATTTTCATAAACAACCTTTGACTTTAGAAATTAATGAAAATAGGTGTACTTTTAAATTCTTAAGAAATTATATCATCCTCTGGCCTACTGTAAAATAGACTGGTATCTAAATATTGACATAATAAGTGATTACAAATAAGCTTTTAAGAATCCAGATTTTTGGGGCGCCTGGGTGGCGCAGTCGGTTAAGCGTCCGACTTCAGCCAGGTCACGATCTCGCGGTCCGTGAGTTCGAGCCCCGCGTCGGGCTCTGGGCTAATGGCTCAGAGCCTGGAGCCTGTTTCTGATTCTGTGTCTCCCTCTCTCTCTGCCCCTCCCCCGTTCATGCTCTGTCTCTCTCTGTCCCCAAAATAAATAAAAACGTTGAAAAAAAATTAAAAAAAAAAAGAATCCAGATTTTTTTCCCCCCAAAAAAAGACTTCTGTACTACTAAAATGTAGTTGTGCTGCTTTTTTGCCACATTTTGTTGATTTTAATGGGAGATATCTCATTTTTGGGCCTGCAATCCTCATTCATTATAAATAAGAAAAATAAAGTCCTATATTGATAAAATGCTCTGATGTTCTTACCTCTTCCAGATGAATTATCCATGAGCTTGTGTAGTTCATCCTGGGATGGATCCATTTGTTTCCAATCCCATATCCACTGCAAAATAATATCTGGTGCTGTGTGACTTTATAGTTTTCATTTGTGCCAGATCTTGAGACGAAGTCCTTGTTTTTCTCTAGCTGGATACCTCATATCTTTCTGTGATTGCCTTAGTTACTATGATTTTTGTCATGCATTTCTTTAAAATATCTCTCCTTCATGGAGGAATAACATTTTTCTCAGGGTCAGTAATCAGTTCTGATAAGGATGCAGTCTCTGCAGGCAGCTCAAGAATTCTATACTATCTCCTACAGAAAAGATTCTTCTGTATCTTGAGTCAAATGGAACCAACTCATTTCCTGTTCTGTTTAAATACCCAGGAGGTTCTGGGTAACAGAATTTCTGCAGAACCCACAACTGCAGTGAACACCTACATTAAATTCTACTTAAATACAATAAGCATCACTAACTTCTATCTGTTTGATAGTTGTAGAGTACAGGTAAGCAAATCCATCAATAAATAACTATTAAGGCAACCACAAATATAGGTTGAAAACATAACCAAAATATTTTCTAAGAGATAAGAGATAAAAATGAAGGCCCTGATATTAGGTAACATAATCAGATGGTGTCATAATGGTGAAAACTATGAGATTTCTCTCCCTGCCATGGTCATAAGACAATACAAATCCCAGACTCTCAAAATAGATACAGTATGTATTAAAATCAGCCTGTGCTATGTCAGAAACCATGTAGGTCTCAAGTATGCCCATTAGAAACCCATGAAGGTAGAACAATGGTGACCTAGTTTACTCACCTGCTGGCAAACTTTTCTCCACTTTGACCCTTCAGTCTTCACTTGATAATTCATAAGAGAACATTAATGGCTAAGGCAGCACTTGGAACACATTTTTCAAGCCTGTGAAATTATCCATACCCAACACCCCTAATTTCCAATCCTATTTTTAATTGATGCCAGACCCAGAGGTGGTGTTCTACCCTTAGCTCCCAAATTTAGTAAGGCACACAGAATAGCATAATTCGAAATACAACTTTTCTCTCTATAGAAAATCAGATACGAATTAAGCATTTATTGTGTTTCTACAAAGACCTGCCAAATATAATCTTCTCTTTAGAAATTACCCATCCTGAATGACATTTCCCTTCAACTCGTAGCAAGCAGCCTAAACACATGAAATACAATGGATGGCCTTTCAATTTGAAGGATCCAGCAAATGAAAACCATATTTTCTTTGTATTCTTAATTTATTAATTCTTTAAGATGAATAATATTTATTACAACATAGTAAGCACTATATATGGAGTAATATTTATAGCCATCATGTGTTGAGACTCTTTTTTTTCCTGGTTTTATAAAAAGGGAATGGAGGCACAGGGAGATTGAGTCAATAGATACACTGGGTCACTAGTCCCAGCAAGTACAAGTGTAACTCTTTGACTACAGAGCCTATTCTCATAAGCGTGATGCTCTACTGATTCTCAAAGCCATTGCATTCTGAGAATTCCATGTATCAGTACTAGCACTGGTTGGCACCACTATGCCACTTAGGTCATTACTGACTTGACACACTATATACTAGTCACCAAATGGTGTTAAGGATTTGGTCATCCATGCAATATCAGAAATCATTGGATAATTTTCCTTCATAAACTTCCTAGGATGACTATCATAACAAATTACCACAAATGTGATGGACTGAAAACAAAAGACATTTATTTTCTCACAATTCTGGAAGCCAGAGTCCACAATCAAAGCGCCATCAAGGTTATGGTCCATTGGAAGGATCTAAGGAGAATGATTCTTTGCCTCTGACAGCTTCTTGTGGCCCAGGCAATCCTCTGCTTTTGTTGGGATCATTCCAATCTCTGGCTCTATCTTCAAAGGACCAGTTTCCCTGTGTCTCTGTGCCTAAATTCCTTTCTTTTCATATAGACCATAATCCTTTTGGATTAAGACCCATCTATTCCAGTATAATTTCATTTTTACTAATTACATGTACAGAAGGCATCCAAATAAATGCACAGATATTAAGGATTAAGACTTGAACATATCTTATAGAAGACAAAATTCAACACAAAACAAGGATAGTTTTGTCCTAGTAAATTTTATTTTTTGTAATAGACTGTAAGAGTTACTGTACATAATACTGTACATAATGCTACACTACTATTCAATGAAGTCAACACACAGTAGCTTAAACCAGAATGTCTCCCGTGGTACAGGGATAAAGGAACTAGAACTGGAAGAGTAGGTACACACTGTGAGGTTTACACATTTCTCTCAACTTGATGTTTTGCCATATGGACAAAATTCACCTTTAAGATGATTCATAGGAACTGTCTGTGCTCCAGTCCTTGAGAAGTGAGAAAAAAATGAAGGAAAAAAGTGTATTTCCTTTCTGTGAGGGAAATATTCCATAAAGCACATATATCATTTCCATTTCACAACACTTCTATCAGCATATCAAGGCCACTTTTAAATGTAAGGTGGTTTGGAACATTCAGTCTTAAATGGGACTGGGATATTCATAGTTAAAATTTATATTATTCCCCGAAATGTTCTATCCAAAATAGCAGCTACTAACTACATATTTCTCTTAAATTTAAATTTAGTTGGAATGAATTTAATTGACTAAAATATGAAATTCATTTCGTAACAAAATTTCGGGTGCTCAGGAACGACCTGTAGCTAGTTATTTGGACCACTTTGATGTTCATAGCATTCCCAACGTCATGAGAAGTTATTTATTTAAAAATAACTTCTTTAGAATTAGGCATTAAAAGACAATTGTAAAGTGACTACCAATTTGCTACAGAAAACCATCCTATGTTCCTTTAAATTCAGTGACTGCAAATGAATTGATAGAGTGTTTTTCCACTCAACTTAGGTTTTTTTTTTTTAATTTTTTTTCAACGTTTTTTATTTATTCTTGGGACAGAGAGAGACAGAGCATGAACGGGGGAGGGGCAGAGAGAGAGAGGGAGACACAGAATCAGAAACAGGCTCCAGGCTCCGAGCCATCAGCCCAGAGCCTGACGCGGGGCTCAAACTCACGGACCGCGAGATCGTGACCTGGCTGAAGTCGGACGCTTAACCGACTGCACCACCCAGGCGCCCCAACTTAGTTTTTTAAAAATGTTTATTTTTTAGAGAGAGAGAGAGAGAGAGAGAATATGAATGATCCAGAGAGGGGCAAAGATAGAAGGGGACACAGAATCCAGAGCAGTCAGCAGGCTCTGAGCTGTCAGCACAGAACCTGATATGGGGTTCCAGCCCATGAACTATGAGTTCATGACCTGAGCCAAAGTTGGACACTCAACCAAGTGAGCCACCCAGGTACCACATTCTTCTAACCAACTTTAAGAATCATCAAATAATATAATCAATGATGTTTCAACTGGGAGGGTGGCAAAGGAAAACAATACAGACATGCTTAGTATGTGGGTACTTTATTAAATGTTGATACAGCTGATTTTTTCCCCAAAGTTCTTTGGCTTAGTTATTTTTCTAACTCTCTTTTATGAATAAGAAAAATGAACTTCATAGACGTTAATTAAAATGTAAACTGGAAAGAAAACTCTTGGAGATGTGTACTTTCATTGTCTCTCTTTGGCTTTCCTAGTCTCAGGTACAGCTCCTCATATTCACATTGAGCCTGGCAATAGGATGGACATGAAGATGACCTGCACATCCACAGGGTGGTATCCAGAGCCTGAGGTACAATGGAGGGACCTTCAAGGACTACGCTTGGCACCAGCCTTTGAGACAAAGAAAATAGAAGAAAATGGACTGTTTCATGTGGAATCATCTATCACAGTTGATAAAAATTCAAGAGCAGATGTGTCCTGTGTTATAAGGAACCTAATACTCAGTGTGGAGAAGGAGGTGCACGTCTCCGTAGCAGGTCAGTTTCCTCCAAAGTTGATATCTTGAGAAGTCCCTGCTGATCAGGAAGTTCTTACTGATAAAGACCTATGATTGACACACCAGAAGGATATTCTAATTTATCCATTTCTAAATTTTAATGCAGAGAACCTGGAAAAAGTCACATTCTGTCTCGTTTTATATTTCTTCTTATGATGGAAATGTCATTCTTCTACTTTATGCAGATGAATACATGAGTGGAAAAAAGTAATAACGTTTTTGAGGAAACCATCAAAGTTCTTTCTAAACTTCTCCTAATCCCACTGCCTAGGGAAAGCATATTTTCACAATTTTCTGTTTTCTCCCATCTTTCAAATTGAATTTGAATCCTGGCAGTGCCATTTATCAGCTTCATGGTCGTGAGTAACTATTGACCTTCCTGTGCTTAGTTCCCATGTGTTAAATACGGATAATCATAGTGTCTACCTCATAAAGTTGTTATGAGTATTAACTCTTATGATTAATAGCACAGGCAGAGAAGAGCTCAGACATTCCAATAACTATCCAAAGTGACAGTTCAAAGAAATAGTTTGCCCATGTGATCTCTTCCAACTTCCTGGATATACAAATATCCTTATTTGAAGTATTGTAGCCTGTCAATAACATTCTTTATCTCTCGTCCTTTCTAATCTTTCCAGCTTCATCCTTCAGCCCTGTCTTCCTTTGCCTCCAATTCTTCCTACCCCTCACTCATTCCCAGAACATATTCACCCACGCAATATCCCATGTAGGCTGTTATTGACACATTTCTTCTATTTTTCCTCTAACCAAAGGTTTCTTCCTGCTCCCTCTATATTTAACCTTAACCTCTCAGAAAGCTATTCTGTGTTAAGTGCCCTCTTTACTCATACATTATTTTGATTATATGTTTCAGTATTTCCCTAGAATGAATATAAAATTCTGAGGATACTGTGTCTATTTTTTATACCCCATTACTTAGAAAAATACCGATCCACAATATATTTTTCTACAATGCATAAATTTTTGTATCACCTTTAATCAGTAAGTGAAATGACATTTCCTTTGTGCTTTGGTTTGGGACATCACATTGGTTTAAGTTAGTTAGAAAGAAAACTTGAGGTGGAAAATGTGAAAGAAGCAAACACATACACCATGATAGAGAAAACATTTTAAAAATGCTCATATATTTATATATACATGTATACATATATGTTTGAGATCATCAATTAAAAATTACACAGACATTTTGGGGCACCTGGGTGACTCAGTCAGGACCTCTTTTGAAGTAACAGTATTAAATAAAATAATATAAAAATGATACTCATTTTTGCAGATTTTATTTGCTAGCTGACACATATTTCATAAGAAATGGGGAATTGAAATAATCTCTGTCTCAAGAACCTAGACATGAATTCCATTTAGCTTATCATCCAAGATGTCACAATTTTTCCTTTAATCTTTGGAAAAGCTCCACATGCTTCCTATTCATTGGTATATTGTCAAACTCACATATATATTTATATAGAAAATAATCAGATAGAAAAGACACATGGCAAAGTCAATGTGGGGTCTGTAGCAGAAATAATGGAGAAAAGGATGAAAAAAATACTTAAATGCATTTTTAGACTTTTATTTGTTGTAAGAGAATTATTTGTTGCAAATATAATAATATTTGTTAAATTTTGATTGTGGGTACATGGATGCCTGATGAATTATTTGTATGTGTTCAGCATATTAAAACATTTGATAATTTATAAAATAAACATCTGGGTCTCCATATATCAAGAACAGGAAAGGAAACTGAAGCCTCTTTAGGATTCCAAAATTCTTTAGAATTGCAGGGAGAGGTAGATGAGGCTTAGAATCTGTGCTCTTCCTCATAATGTCACCTAAAGGAAAACATCTAGGGATTTGTTCCCAACAGCCAAGTCTCTGATAGCAAGCTGAATACTAAGTGAGAAATTTTATATTTTTCAGATACCTTGTTTCCTGAGGACTGTCCTTGGGCAGTGGGGTTTGCAGTTTTCCTGTCTCTCCTGGCCTTTGGTGCAACAATCAGTGTTCTATTTGTGTGTACCCGAAAAGCCAAAGGTAAACTTAAAAAATGGTGAATTGGCCTCATTTTTGGAAGAATTAGAATATAACAGTAACAAAAAATTCATAAATTATCTGTAGGTGGTCTTTAGAATTTAAAATTGGGAATAAGAAAACCTGAACAGACTCATCCACAAACTTATGGCTTTGAATGTTTGTCAGAAACTAGAGGTTATCTGATGAAGGTCAATTACTTCATCAAGGAAAAAAAAACATGCTTGGTTTGTTTATGAACTGACACTTAAATTTGTGGGTTCAGAAACAAGATTATATAATGCTTTGTTTATGTGTTTATTTATGCACCCAGAGATAATCAAATTATCTACAATATAATTTAATTGAAATCTTAGTGTAGCATTAGGATGTTTTTTTTCTGTTATCAGAATGCCACTGTTCTCTAATATTGGGAGAGGGGGCAGAAATCAGTATAGCAGTATTCAGAACATTTCTTTGTGAGCAAAAGCAAGAAGATATTAACAAATTAGAGCTTTTTCCAGGCCATGAGTGCCCGTGACTGCCTTTCTCCAGTCCCTAGAAAATAATGCATCATAAGAACCCATTTTTCTGTGCTCTGGCTTGATTACGTTTCTCTACATAGGCCTGGCTACCCACAGCCTGTGGCACTTCTGTCCCTCACTCTCAATGTGTTCAGTGAGTTCTTTAAAGAAATGCTCTGTTCAGAAATAATATTTGTGCTGTAGACAGGCTTAGGTCATTATTCCTGTAGAACTATGATATATTTCTATTTACATTTGTTCTACATTGATTGAATTTCCAGTATCTTGAAGGTTACTTTCCTGCCAATGTGATTTACCTCCACTAGGTAGGAGAAGAGAATCAGGGCAGTGATCAAAATTAAAACAAAACCAGCAAACAGACAACAAAACAAAACAAAACAAAACACAAAACCGTGACCATGAAGAAAAGCATTGCATGGTGTTAAAGTTCTTCTCTCATCACCTGTCAGTTCACAAAAATGATATAGTTCATACTCCTAAATTTTTATACAACTTAGAAATCCCTTTAAATATCCAATACTGTCTAATTGGTCAATATGAAAAAAAATAGGTTTTTTTTTTCTAAAAATGTGAGAAATATATTTTCATGGCAGAAAAATGGTATTTATCAGAGCATAGCTGATAAATTTTATTTAATTGAAAACAATTGTTAACTGTACTGGAATTAAAATGAAAAACTTAATAAAAATGTATAGCTGACAAACAATACTACGTTAGTTCCAGGTCTACAACAGATTGATTCAAAAACTCTTCACATTATGCTTTGTTCACCAAAAGTGTAGCCACCATCTGTCACTAACAGCTATTACAATACATAAATTATATTACTTAAGCTGTACCTTTCATTCATGAGACTTACTCAGTTCATAACTGGAAGCCCATATCTCCCACTCCCTTTCACCTCTTCCTCCTCCAGTCCTGCAACAACCAGTGTGTTCTCTGTATTTATGGTCTGGTTCTCTTTTATTTGTTTGTTTTGTTTTCCACACATAATTGAAATCATATGTATTTTTTCTTTGTCTGACATCTCACCAAAATACCCTCTAGTTTCATCCATGTTGTTGCAAATGGCATGATCTTCTTATTATTTTTGGCTGAATAATAATCCATTGTATAAATAATATTTATTCTTTCATCTTTCCAAGGCATTTAGGATATTTCCATATCTTGGGTGTTGTAAATAATACTGCAATAAACATAGCAGAGCATATATATTTTTGAATTACTTTTTCCATTTCTGGGGGGTTAAATACCCAATAGTGGAATTACTTGATTTTACCGTATTTCTATTTTTAATTTCATAAAGAAACTTCCTGATATTTTCCACAGTGGCTGCACGAATTTAGCTTCCCACCAACAGTGCACTAGGGTTCTCTTTTCTCCCTATCCTTGCCAACACTTAGTATTTATTATATTTTTGATACTAGTCATTGTGATAGGTGTCAGAAAACATTGCCTGGTTTTGAATTGCATTTCACTGATGATTAGCGATGTCGACGATTATTATATGTGTCTGTTGGCCATCTTGAAAAACTTTCTATTCAGATACTCTGCTCATTTTTTAAATGAATTACTCATTTTCTTTTTCTTCCCTTTTTTTTTGCTGCTTTCTTTTAGATATTTTAGATATTAAGCCCTTATCAGAAATATCACTTACAAGTATCTTCTCCCATTCAGTAGGTTGCCTTTTGCTATGTTGATAGTTTCCTTTACTGCACACTTTTTTTTTTTTTTTTTGGTACAGTCCTGGTAGTGTACTTTTTGCTTTTGTTGACCTTGTCTTAGCAGACATATCCATTAATACGTTGCTAAGATCAATATCAAAGAGATTGCTGCCTATGCTTTCTTTCAGGAGCTTTATGGTTTCAGACCTCAGATATAGGTCTTTAATTTATTTTTATTTTTGGTACGATGTAAGAAAGTGAGTCAGTTTCATTTGTTTGCATATAGTTATTCAGCTTACCCAGGCCATTTATTGAGGAAGATTTTTTTCTCCTATCGTGTATTCTTACCTCCGTTGTCATAGATTAACTGACCATAGAAGCATAGGTTTATTTCTGGGCTCTCTCTTTAGTTCCATCGATTTGTGGGTTTCTTTCTTTTTTGTGTATCAATAAAATACTTTTTTAGTTATTACAGCTTTGTGGCATAATTTTAAAATCTTGGATTGTGATATATCCAGGTTTGTTTTTCTTTCTCAACATTACTTTGGGTATTCAAAGTGTTGTGTGGTTCCATACATTTTATAATTATTTGTCTTATGAGAAAACTGCTATTGGTATTTTGATAGGGATTACATTGAATCTGTATTTTGATTTGGGTAATATGGATATTTTAGCAGTATTAATTCTTCCAATCCAGGAGCATGGAATATCTTTCCATTTGTTTTTGTCATCTAAATTTATATAATCTATATTTTATAGTTTTCAGAGTACAGGTCTTTTTCCACTTTGGCGAAGTTTAGTCCTGGGTATTTTATTTTTTGGTGCAATTTTGAATGGGATATTTAAAGACATTTTTTTTCTACAGCTTCATTATTAATGTTTAGAAATGCAGCTGTTTTCTGTATATTAATTTTGCACCATGAAGTTTTACTGAATTCATTTATTAATTTTCATAGTTCCTTGGTGTATTCTACAGGGTTTTCTAAGTATAATATTTTGTCTTCTGCTAAAAGGCACAGTTTTCTTTCTTTCTTACTGATTTGGATGCATTTATTTCTGTGCATTGTCTGATTGGTGTGGTTAGGATTTTCATTACTTTTTTTTCTTTTTAAGTTCCATTTGTTTTATTGCCAATTATTTATTTATTTATTTATCCATTTATTTATTTATTTATTTATTTATTTATTTATTTATTTATTATTTAATATAATTTATTGTCAAATTGGCTAACATACAGTGTGTAAAGCGTGCTCTTGGTTTTTGGGTTAGATTCCTGTGGTTCATTGATTACACACAACACCCAGTGCATATCCCAGTGCCCTCCTCAATGCCCATCACCCATTTTCCCCTCTCCCCCGCTACCCCTCATCAACCCTCAGGTTTTTCTCTGAATTTAAGAGTCTTTTATGGTTTTCTTCCCTCCCACTCTGTAACTATTTCCCCCACTTCCTTTCTCCAATGGTATTCTGTTAATTTTCTCAATATCCACATATGAGTGAAAACACATGATATCTGTCTTTCTCTGACTGACTTATTTCACTCAGCATAATACCTTCCACTTCCATCCTTGTTGCTGCAAATGGCATGATTTCATTTTTTCTCATTGACAAGTACTATTCTATAGTATATATAAATCACATCTTCTTTATCCATTCATCAATTGATGAACATTTAGGCTCTTTCCATAATTTGGCTATTGTTGATAGTGCTGCTATAAACATTGGCATACATGAGCCCCTATGAATTAACACTCCTGTATCCTTTGGATAAATTCCTAGTAGTGTTATTAGTGGGTTATAGGGTATTTCTATTTTTAATTTTTTGATGAACCTCCACACTGTTTTCCACAGCGGTTGTATCAGTTGGCATTCCCACCAGCAGTGCAAGATGGTTCCCTTTTCTCTAAATCCTAGATAGCATCTATTGATTCCTGAGTTGTTAGTTTAAGTCACTCTGACTGGTGTGAGGTGGAATCTCAGTGTGGCTTTGATTTGTATTTCCATGGTGATGAGTGACGTGGAGTATCTTTCCATGTCTGTGTGGGCCCTCTGAATGTCTTCTTTGGGAAAGTGTCTATTCATGTCTTCTGCCCATTTCTTCACTGGATTATTTGTTTTTTGGGTGTTCAGTTTGGTCAGTTCTTTATATATTTTGGACACTAAATTTATCCAATGTGTCATTTGAAAATATTTTTTTTCCCATTGGGCCAGTTGCGTTTTACTTTTGTTTATTATTTCCTTTGTAGTGCAGAACTGTTTTATCTTGATGAGGTCTCAATAGTTTAATTCTGCTTTTAATTCCCTTGCCTTTGGGGATGTGTTGAGGAAGAATTGGCTGCAGCTGAAGTCAAAGAATTCGTTGTGTCCTTTTTCCTCTACAGTTTTGATGGTTTCCTGTCTCACATTTAGGTCTTTCATCCATTTTGAGTTTATATTTGTGTATGGTGGAAGAAAGTAGTCTAGTTTCATTTTTCTGCATGTCGCTGTCCATTTCTCCCAACATTTGCTAAAGAGACTCTTTTCCATTGTATGCTCTTTCCTGCTTTGTCAAAGATTAATCGGCCATACTTTTCTGGGTCCAATTCTGGGTTTTCTATTCTCCTCTATTGGTCTATGTGTCTGTTTTGTACCAATAGTGTACTCTCTTGGTAATTACATCTTTATAGTAGAGGCTAAAGTCTGGGATTGTGATGCCTCCTACTTTGGTTTTCTTTTTCAATATTACTTTAGTTATTCAGGGTCTTTTGTGGTTCCATACAAATTTTAGAATTGTGTGTTCTAGCTTTAGGAAGAATGCCAGTACAATTTTGATTCAGTTTGCATTTAATGTATAGATTGCTTTGGGTTCTACTGAGATGTTAACAACATTTATTTTTCCAATCCATGAGCATGGAATGTGTTTCCATTTCTTTGTTTCCCCTTCAATTTCCTTCATAAGTTTTCTATAATTTTCAACATAAATATATGTTATATCTTTGATTAGGTTTATTCCTACGTATTGTATGGTTCTCGGTTCAATTGATAATGGTACCAATTTCCTGATTTCCCTTTCTGTTGCTTCATTATCGGTGTATAAAAATGCAACAGATTTCTGTACATTGATATTTTACCCTGTGACTTTGCTGAATTCTTGTATCAGTTCTAGCAGCATTTTTGTGGATGCTTTCATGGTTTTCCATGTAGAGTATCATATCATCTGCAAAAAGTGAAAGTTTGACTTCTTTTTTGCCAATTTTGATGCCTTTTATTTCATTTTATTGTCTGATTACTGATGCTGGGACTTCCACCACTATGTGAAACAACAGTGGTGAGAATGGGCATCCCTGTCATGTTCCTGATATCAAGGGAAACACTGTCAGTTTTTACCCATTGACAATGATATTAGCTGTGGGCTTTTCATAAATGGCTTTTATGATGTTTAAGTATGTTCCTTCTATCCTGACTTTCTTGAGGGTTTTTTATTAAGAAAGGATGATGTATTTTGTCAAATGCTTTTTCGGCCTCTATTGACAATATCATATGGTTCCTATCCTTTCTTTTATTAATGTGTTGTATCACATTTATTGATTTGTAAATATTGAAGGAGCTCTGCAGCCCACGAATGAATTCCACTTGATCATGGTGAATAATTATTTTTATATGCTGTTGAATTTGATTTGTTAGTATCATGTTGATAATTTTTGCATCCATGTTCTTCAGGGATATTGGCCTGTAATTCTCTTTTTTTGTGGAGTCTCTGTCTGGGTTGGGAATCAAAGTAATGCTGGCTTCATACAATGAGTCTGGAAGTTTTCCTTCCCTTTCTATTTTTTGGAACTTTTTGAGAAGGATAGGTGTAAACTCTTCCTTAAATGTCTGGTAGAATCCCCTGGGAGGCATCTGAGCCAGGACTCTTATTTGTTGGGAGATTTTTGATAACTGATTCAATTTCTTCACTAGTTATGGGTCTGTTCAAATTTTCTATTTCTTCCCATTTGAATTTTGGCAGTGTGTGGATGTGTAGGAATTTGTCCATTTCTTCCAGGTTGTCCAGTTTGTTTGCATATGACGTTTCATAGTATTCTCTGATAATTGCTTGTGTTTCTGATGGATTGGTTGTGATAAATCCTTTTTAATTCATGATTTTATCTATTTGGGTCCTCTGTCTTTTGTTTTTGAAAAGTCTGGCTAGGGGTGTATCAATTTTGTGTATTTTTTTTCAAAATAACAGCTCTTTGTTTCATTGATATGTTCTACTTTTTTTTTGTATTCTATATTGTTTATTTCTGATATGATCTTTATTATTTCTATCCTTCTGCTGGCCTTGGGGTTTATTTGCTGTTCTGCTTCTAATTCCTTTGGGTGTACTGTTAGATATCATACTTGGGATTTTTCTTATTCTTTGAGATAGGCCTGGATTGCAATGTATTTTCCTTTTAGGACTGCCTTTGCTGTGTCCCAAATGTTTTGGACTATTGTGTTTTCATTTTCATTTATTTCCATATATTTTTAATTTTCTTCTTTAATTTAATTTAATTTAATTTAATTTCTTCTTCTTTAATTGGTTGACTCATTGATTTTTAAAAAAAAAAATTTTTTTTAACGTTTATTTATTTTTGAGACAGAGAGAGACAGAGCATGAATGGGGGAGGGGCAGAGAGAGAGGGAGACACAGAATCCGAAGCAGGCTCCAGGCTCTGAGCCATCAGCCCAGAGCCCGACGCGGGGCTCGAACTCACGGACCGCGAGATCGTGACCTGAGCTGAAGTCGGACGCTTAACCGACTGAGCCACCCAGGCGCCCCGACTCATTGATTTTTAATAGGATTTTCTTTAACCTCCATGCATTTGGAGGTTTTCCCAATGTTTTCCTGTGATTGATTTCAAGTTTCATAGCATTGTGATCTGAGAATATGCAAGGTATTATCTCAATTATTTTATATTTATTGAGGTCTATTTGTGACCCAGTATGTGATCTATCTTGGAGAATGTTCTGTGTGCACTTGAGAAGAATGTGTATTCTGCTCCTTTAGGGTGAAAAGTAAATATATCTGTAAAGTCCATCTGGTCCAGGGTATCATTCAGGGCCATATATTTTCTGTATTGATTTTCTGTCTGGATGATCTGTCCATTGTTGTAAGTGGAATATTAATATCCCCTGCCATTACTACATTCGTATCAATAAGGTAGCTTATGTTTGTGATTAATTATTTTATATATTTGTGTGCTCCTGAATTGGGAACATAAGCATTTATAATTTTTAGCTTTTCTTGGTGGATAGATCCCATAATTATGTTATAATACTCTTTTTCATCTCTTGTATCAACCTTTATTTTGAAATCTAATTTGTCTGATATAAGGATGGCTACTTCAGCTTTCTTTTGAATTCCAGGAGTATGATAGAGGGTTTTCCAACCTCTCACTTTCAATCTACAGGTGTTCTCAGGTCTAAAATGGATCATTTTTAGACAGCAAATAGATGAGTCTGGTTTTTTATCCATTCTGACACCCTGTGTCCTTTAATTGGAACATTTATTCCATTTTCATTCAGTGTTATTATTGAAAGATATGGGGTTAGAGTCATTGTGTTATCTGTAGTTTTCATATTGTAGTGATGCCTGGTCCGTCGTGGTCTTTGCAACATTCCACTCACAGAGCACCCCTTAGGATCTCTTGTAGGGCTGGTTAAGTGGTGATGAATTCCATCAGTTTTTGTTTGTCTGGGAAAACGTTTATCTCTCCTACAATTCTGAATGATAGGCTTGATGGATAAAGGATAGTTGGCTACATATTTTTCCTATTCATCACATTGAAAATTTCCTGCCACCCACTTCTGGCCTGCCAAGTTTCAGTAGATAGGTCTGCTACTACCCTTATGTGTCTACCCTTGTATGCTAAGACCCGTTTATCCCTAGCTGTTTTCAGAATTCTCTCTTTATCTTTGGATTTTGCCAGTTTCACTATGATATGTCATGCAGAAGATCAATTCCTATTACATATGAAGGGAGTTCTCTGTGACTCCTGCATTTCAATGTCTGTTTCCTTCCCCAGATTGGGGAAATTTTCAGGTATGATTTGTTCAAGTACACTTCATGTCCTTTTCTCTCCCTTCTTATTCTGGAACTCCTATGATTCAGATATTATTTCATTTCATTGGATCACTTAGCTGTCTAATTCTCCCCTCGTGGTTCAGAATTTTTTATCTCTCTTTTTCTCAGCTTCATCTTTTTCCATAATTTTGTCTTCTGTTTCACCTATTCTCCCCTCAGCCTCTTCCGTCCTCACTATCACTGCCTCTAGTTTATTTAGCACCTCATTTATAGCATTTTTTTTAATTCATCATGACTACTTTTTAGTTCCTGATATCTGCAGCAATAGATTCTCTGCTGACTTCTATGCTTTTTTCAAGGCCAGTGATTAATCTTATGACTACTATTCTAAATTCTTGTTCAGTTACATTGTTTATATCTGTTTTGATTAATTCTTTAGCTGTCATTTCTTATTGGAATTTCTTTGAAGAAAATTCTTCTGTCTTGTCATTTTTTCTAGTTTTCTGTCCCTTCTGCATTTTAAAAGCTTGTTGTGTATGCTGCACCTGCGAACACTACTATATTATAGAGTGGTCATACACTGTCCAGGCCCTGGCCATTCAGCAGGTATTTCTTGGAGTATGTTACTTGCTCTTTGTTTTTGTGACTCTGGTTGCTTTATCTCTCTACTCAAAGTGATGTTTTGGACCCTCCACCAGGTGTGCTTTGATATGTTCATGGAAGTGGCCCTATGACCCTCCACTTTGTCCCCATGGGCCCCTGGAGATGTCTTTGTCACTTTGCAGCCCAGACTCTTGGAATTCAATGTCCTTTGGACTCAACACTGCTTTTTTTTGAGGGAGGAGGGAACTTTGGGTCCCCCTACTTCTCCACCATGTTGTATCTCTTCTTCATTACTGTTTTGAATACAAGTGACAAGAATGGACATCCTTCTCTTGTTCTGTTGTTAGAGGAAGAGCTGTCATTTTTTTAACCATTATATATGATAATAAGTGTGGTTTTCCCATGTACAAAATTAATTACACTGAAGTATGTTCTCTCTAAACCCATTTTGCTAAATTTCTTTATCATGATAAGTATCAAATTATGTCAGCTAGTACTTTCTGCATCTATGGAGATGATTACATAACTTCCATCCTTTATTCTATTAATGTGTTATATAATGTTGATTGATTTGTGGATACTGAACCATCCTTGCATCCCCAGAAGAAACCCCCTTGATCATGGTGAATGACGTTTTTCAAGATATTATTAAAGGTGGTGTGCTAATAATTTGTTGAGAATTTGCATCTGTGTTCATCAGGAATATTGACCTGCTTTTATTTTGTTTTGTTTTGTTTGCTTTAATGTCTTTGGTTTTGTTATAAAGGAAAACATTTTTTTAATCTTGGAATTATTTGGAAAATTAATTTGTTTTACATTTTTTGGAATAGTTTGAGCAGAATCAGTATTAACTCTTCTTTAAATTATGTGTGCAATTCACTTGTGAATACATCTGGTCCTTATGTTGTATGTCAAGAGTTTTTGGATGCCAATTCAATATTATTACTCAGAATTGGACTGTTCAGATTATCTGTTTCTTTGTGATTCAGTTTTGGAATATTATATGTTTCTAGGAATTCATCCATTTGTTTTGGTTGTCTAGTCTGTTGGTGTCTATTTTTTCACAGTGGCATAATTATAATCCTTTATATGTCTCTGGTGTTGGTTTTGATTTCTCCTCTTTCATTTCTGATACCATTTATTTGGGTTCTTTCTTCTTTCTTTCTTTCTTTCTTTCTTTCTTTCTTTCTTTCAATAAGTGTATCTAAAGGTTTATCAATTTTGTTTATTTTTTCAAATGACCCAGCTCTTGGTTTCAGTGATATTTTCTATTTTTGTCTCATTTTATTTATTTTAATTCTCATCTTTATTATTCTCTTCCTTCTACTAACTTTGTATTTTGTTTCTTCTTCTTTTTCTAGTTCATTTAGGTTAAGTGTTGATTGTTTATTATGTATTTCTTGATCTTGATGCAGGCATCTATAATATTGAATTTTCCTCTTAGAACTCTTTGCTGAATCCCAAAGTTTGTGAGAAGTTGTATTTTTATTTTCATTTGTCTCCATGTATGTTCTCATTTCCTCTGATTTCTTAGATTACCCATTTCTTGATTAAGAACATATTGTTTAGCCTCCTCATGCTTGTGTCTGTGTGTGTGTGTGTGTGTGTGTGTGTGTGTGTTTTCCAGTTGTTTTCTTGTAAGTAATTTTTAGTTTCTTACTGTTTTGGTTCAAAACATTCTTCTCCTGATTGCAATTTTCTTAAATTTATTGAGTTTTTGTTTGTTTGCTTGTTTGCTTTGTTTTGTTTTGTTTTGCTTTTGTCCTAATGTGATCTATTCTGGAGAATGTTCCTTGTGCACTTGTAAAGAATGTGTATTGTTATGTTTGAATAGGATATTATGTATAAATGTGTTAAGTTCATCTGGTTTAATTTGTCAGTCAAAGACATTGTTCCCTTATGGATTTTCTGCCCTGCTGATCTCTCCATTGAGATTAGTGGGGTACTAAAGTCCTTTACTATTATTGGATTACTGTCAATTTCTTTTTTTTATGTTTGATAGTATCTGGTTTGTGTATTTAGGTGCTCTAGTATTGAATGCACTGATAATTACAATTGCTATATTCTCTTTTTGGATTCATTGTTTATCTTTAGATAGTGTCTTTCTTTTTCACTTCCTAGAATCTTTGTTTTTAAACCTATTTTGTATAAGTACATCTAACCCACATTTTTCTTTACTTACATTTGCATGGCAAATACTTTTCCATCCCCTCACTTTAATCTTTATATGTCTTTATGTCTAAAGTAAGTCTCCTTCAGGCAACATATGCATGGGTCTTTTTTTTTTAATCCATTCTATCATACAACATCTTACATTGAAGCATTTTGAACAGTATATTTTAAATAATTATTGATAGGTACATTATTGTCATTTTATTTGTTTTCTTAGCTTTTTTCATCTTTCTCAGTTTATTTCCTCCCTTGTTCTCTTTTCTTGGGATTCGTTACTTTACTTAATGGGATTCTTGGCTTTTTCTTTATATTTTTGTAATATCTAGTATAAGTTTTTGGTTAATGATTACCATGAGGTTCATACATAAGATCTTAAGTATATAACATTTTAACATAAGTTCACGTTCAATTAAATTCAAATACATTTTAAATGAACTTCATTTATCTTCTCACTCTCCATTTTATATATCTATCTATATCTATATGTGAATCTGCATCTAAATCTACATCAACACCTACATTTATATATATCTATATCTATCTATCTCTATCATCTATCATCAATCTATTGATATCTATCTATATCATCTATATCACCTATCTCTATTATTTCTATATCTATCTGTCTATGTATCTATGTACCTATGTATCTATTTACCTATCTATATCATCTCTCTCTATATATAGTCATATTTTACATCCTTTTATGTTGTGAGTCCCCTTATCATTTTTTTAGATATAATTGATTTTAATACTTTTGTTTTTTAACCATTATGCTGACTTTTTACATGTCTGCTCTACTAACTTTACTGTATTTTGCTTTTACTCATGATTTTTTTTCCTTTCATAAATGTCTTCCTTCTCATTATGGTCTATTCGTTTTCACTTAAAAGTCCTTTTAACACTTCTTGTAAGGCCTGTTTAGTGGCTATAACCTCTTTTAACTTTTCTTTTTCTAGGAAAGTCTTTATCTCTCTTTGAATTCTGAATGATAGTCTTGCCATCTACACTGTTCTTGGTTGTAGTTTTTATTTATTTTTTTCTTTTCAAAACTCTGAATACAGTAGGCCACTCCCTTTTGCTCTACATGTTTAGGCTAAAAAAATTAGCTCATGGACTTATTGGGATTTTCATTTTTAGTAACTACTTGCTCCAATATTTCTGCATGTATGTATGAATGTATGTATTTGGTACAAAGGGGGATGAGACAAAGCGGGAGAGGGAGACAATCTCAGTCAGGCTCCACCCTCAGCATGGAGCTCTATATAGGGTTGATCTCACCAACCTGGGATCATAACCTGAGTCAAAATCAAGAGTCAGACACTAACACACTGAGCCACCCAGACACGCCTCTTTTTTTGCTTTTAAAATTATCTCTTCATATTTAGTCTTCCATATTTTAATTATTAAGTGTCATGGTGTGGACCTCATTGGATGTCTCTGAACTTTGGTACCTGGATGTCTGTTTCCTTCATCAAGTTAGTGAATTTCTCCACTATTATTTCTTCAAGTAAGTTTTCTGCCTCCTTTCTCTTTTCTCTTTCTGGAAACCATATGATGTAAACACTTATTCACTTGATGTTATCTCATAGATCCTTTAGTTTACCCTCATTTTTATTTATTTTTCTTTTTGCTTTTCTTCTTGGGTGCTTTCCATGACCCTGTCTTCAAGATCACTGGTCTAGTCTCCTGTATTCTCTAAGCTAATGTTGATCCCCTTTCGCACAATTTTATTATAGTCACTGTATTCTTCAACTCTGATTTTTATATTTTCCTACATATGTTAAAATTCTCACTGAGTTCATTTACTCTCCACACCTGTGAGCATATTTTGGAACATTACTTTGAACTCTTCATTAGGTATATGATTACCTCCATTTCATTCTGTTGTTTTCTTGACATTTTTTCTACTTCTTTCATTTAGAACATATTCTCATTTTGCTCATTTAGTGTGTGTGTGTGTGTGTGTGTGTGTGTGTGTGTGTCTTTCTATGAATTAGGCAAAACAGCTCATTTTCCTGAACTTGAAGAAATGATCATGTGTATAGTTATCCTCTGTGTAGACTGTTTTTAGTGCGTTTGGCTAGATGGCTGGAACTGTGGTTTCCATGGGCTCTGGAGCAGAGTGCTCAATATACTCTGGCTGCCATAAAAGTGTAGCCAAATATTAAGTGGGATCTGGCCGTGGTAATACTGGGGATCACCACACTCAGGGGTCTCTGGCAGGGCTCCGTATCTGAGGTGGGTTCTGGCCAGGTGTTCCCTGGACATTTTGTGGCAGGGCTTTCCCTGGTAAGATGTTTGGAGTCAGACTGATGCAGTCCTGGAGCGTTCCACTGTGTTTTGCACCGGTGATATCATGGTGATTCAGCTGGAGCTGTACTGAGTGTAGACCCAGTGTGCCCTGGTGTATACTGCACTGGCTCATCATTAGTGTAGTTGCTGGCTGGTGTGGACTAGGTCTGTGGATCACTAAGGAGTTAGCCAGCTAAAGGTTCTGGACTCTATTCCTATCCATACTATTAATATGGAGGGAAATATAACCTGTGTTTTAATGAAGACCCTTTGACCAAGGGTGAGTTTCATTAGCTCCCCTGTCATTTGATAGAGTTCTAGGGCTGGGTCCTTTATATTTTAGTTGCTCCTTTCTTTTAACTTTTTAAAAAATTTTAGTTATTTGGAATGCAGGGTTATATTAGTTTCACATGCACAATATAGTAATTCAACACTTGCATATAACACCAGTGCTCATCAAAACTACTCTCCTTAGTTTCCATCATCTATTTAATCCATTGCCCCACCCACCTCTCCTCTGGCAACCATCAGTTGGTTCTCCATTGTTAAACATCTTTTACTTGATTTGCCCCTCTCAATTTCTTTATTTTTCCTCGTTGAGCATTTGTTCTGTTTCTAAAACCCAAATATGAGAGAAATCATATGGTATTAGTCATTCTCTGACTCACTTATTTTTCCTAGCATAATATTCTCTAGATTCATCCATATTATTGCAAATGAAAGATTTAATTATTTTATATTGCTGAGTTATATTCCATTGTGTGTATGTGTATATATGTGTGTGTGTGTGTGTGTGTGTATGTATATACATATATATATAATTGCAGTTATGTGTATATCTATTTTATTACAGATGCATATATATATATATAATTGTAGTTATTGTGTGTATATATTTTGTTACATATATATGTGTATATATATATATACATAATGTAGTTATTTTGTATATAGGTATTTTGTTACATATATATATATATAAATCCATTCATCACTTGACAGAAGTGGGCTGTTTACACTATTTCACTATTGTAGATAATGCTGCTACAAAGATCAGGGTACATATAGCCCAGAATTAGTATTTTGTATCTTTAGGTAAATACCAAGTAGTGCAAATATTCAATCATAGGGTAGTTCTATTTTTAACTTTTTGAAGAACCTCAATACTATTTTCCAGGGTGACTGCACCAGTTTGCATACCCACCAACAGTGCATGAGCAATTGCCTTTTCGACATCCTATGAACAAATGCTATTTCCTGTGTTGTTAATTGTAGCCATTTTGGCAGTTGTGAGGTGATATCTCATGGTAGTTTCCATTTGTATTTTTCTGATGCTGACTAATGTTGAGTGTCTTTCCTTGTCTTTGTTCATCTTAATGTTTCCTTTGTAAAAATATCTATTCATTTCTTCTGCCTATGCTATAATTGGATTATTCATTTTTGGGGTGTTGAGTTTGTAAGTTCTCTATATATTTTGGATAATAACTCTTTTCTCACCTGTGTCAGTTGTAAATATCTTCTCCCATTCCATAGCTTGCCTTTTAGTTTTGGTGTTTCCTTCCCTTTGCAGAAGGTTTTTATTTTGATGAAGCCCCAATAGTTTATTTATTTATTTTTTTTTTACTTTTGTTATCCTTGCCTCAAGACAGATATCAAGAAAGAAGTTACTATAACCAATGTCAAACTATTGCCTATGTTATACTCTAGGATTTGTATGGATTCAGGTCTCACATTTAGGTCTTTATTCTTATTTCAATTTACTTCTCTGAATGGTGTAAGAAAGTGATCCAGTTTCATTCTTTGTCATGTAGCTGTCCAGTTTCTTCACACGATTTGTTGAAGAGACTTTCTTTTACTAGTGGTAATCCTTTCCTGCTTTGTCAAAGTTTAATTGACCACATACTTGTGAGCTCATTTCTGGGTTTTCTGTTAAGATCCATTGATCACTGTGTCTACTTTTGTGCCACTAACATACTGTTTTGACCATTGTAATATAACTTGATATGGAATTATAATTCTCCCAGCTTTACTCTTCTTTTGCATGATTACTTTGCCTCTTTGAGGTCTTTGTTGTTCCCTACAAATTTTAAGATTGTTTGTTGCAACTTTGTGAAAAATGCTGTTAGTATTTTGATAAGGATTACCTTAAATGTGTAGATCGCTTTTGGTAATAGAGACATTTAACAATATTTGTTCTTCCTATCCATGCACAAGGAATGTCTTTCCATTCTTTTGTGTCCTCTTCAATTTCTTTCATGAGTGTTTTATACTTTTCAGAAAACAAGTTTTTCACCTTTTAGGTTAGGTTATTTGTATATATGTTATTGTATTTGGTGCAATTTTAAATGGGATTGGTTATTTAAATTGTTCTTTCTGCAGTGATTTATACAAATGTAACAGATTTCTATATGTTGACATTGTATTCAGATTAACAGAATTTGTATATCAGTTCTAGTAGTTTTTTGAGTTGGTATTTCTGGTTTCATATGTGGAGCATCATGTTATCTGCAAATACTGAAAGTTTGAGTTGTTCCTCATGCTGATTTAAATGTCTTTTTCTCTTTATTTTGTCTGATTGCAATAGCTAAGACTCCCAGGACTATGTTAAATAACAGTTATGAGAATGGTCAGCACTGTCTTTCTTTCCTGACCATAAGAGGATATTTCCTTGCCCCACTGAGGATATTTGTTGTGAATTTTACCTTATGACTTTCATTATTTTGAGATGTGTTCCCTCCAAACATACTTTTCAATGCTTTTTTTTAAAATCATGAATACTCTACCTTGTCAAATGCTCTTTCTGCATCTATTGAAATGGTCATATGATTCCTATTCTTCTTTTCTTTTTTTTTAATGTGGTATATCATGTTGACATGTTCATGAATATTGAACCTCCCTTACAACCCGAGAATAAATTTGACTTGATCATATGAATGAGTTTTTTAAAGGTGTGTGTGTGTGTGTGTGTGTGTGTGTGTGTGTGTGTCGGTTTGCTAGTATTTTATTGAGAATTTTTGCATCCATGTTCATCAGTGATATTGGACTGTAGTTTAATTTTCAGTGAATACTTTATTCAGTTTTGGTATCATGGCAAAGCTGGCCCCTTAGAATGAATTTGGAAGTTTTCCTTCCTTTTCTATTTTTTTGTGAAAAATTTGAGAATAACAGTTATTAACTCTTCTTTAAGTTTTTGATAGAATTTGCCTATGAATATAAGTGGCCCTAGATATTTGTTCATTGGGAGTTTTTTTGATTACTGATTCAATTTATTTTTGGTTACTGTTTTGAACAAGGTTTCTATTTCTTCCAATTTCAGTTCTTCTAATTTATATGTTTCCTTTCTACTCAAAGTTCTGTGGAAGGATTTGACCCTAGTATATGGGTCTTCCCTTGTATGTTAAGGACTACTTTTGTCAGTGTATATTGCAAATTTAATTACAATATGACTTGGTGTTGGCCTGCTTTTGTTGCTTTGATAGGAGTTCTCTCTGCCTCCTGGATCAGGATGTCTGTTCCTTTCCCCAGATTAGGCAGTTGTTTAGATATTATTTCTTCAAATAAATTTTCTGCCCCCTTATTTTTCTTTTCCTCTCTGAGACCCCAATAATATAAATGTTATTACGTTTGATGTAGTCACTGAGTTCCCTAAGTTTATTCTCCTGTTCCATAATTCTTTGCTCTCTTCTTTGTTCAGCTTCATTATTTTCCATATTTTTCCTATGGAAAAATAGTCACTAATTTGTCACTCTGCTTCTTGCATCCTTCTCTTTATTTCATCAAGCCTGTTTCCAACCTTGTTTATACATTTTTAATTTCTTAATTATTCTTTTCTCACTCTTTTATATCTATGGTAAGATTCTCTCAGATGTCTTCTATTCTTTTCTCAAGCCTAGTGAGTATCCTTATGAATGTTGTTTTAAATTCTCCATCAGGTATGTTTATTTGTTTGGCTTAGATTTCTGATCATGGCCTTATCTTATTTTTTCATTTGAGGCACAGTCATCCACCCTTCCATTCTGTCTAATTACCTGCCCTCTACAGCATGTCAGAAAAGCTGGTTATGTCTCCTGCACCTGAAAATAATGACTTTACGAAGAACAGACTGTGTATTATCTAGGACCTGGCATTTCATGAAGTTTCTTGTATGAGTGCTGTATGTATTCTGCTATAGTGCTTTAGATGATATAACGTTTAGACCAGTCATTTTAGGAGGCTCCCCTTGCCTTCTGTGGGCAGTGTTTGAGGTGAGACTCTGGTCTACTTCTCAAATGAGACCTGACACTACCTCAATAAGAACAGAAGATTTTCAGAACTCTCTGGTTGGGAGATGTGGTGTGGGTAGGGTTTATGCTCCATATGGGGGTGGAGCCTACTGCACTAGGACTGAGGCAAGTTTGAGTGAGAAGGGTAATCCCATCGTAGTTCAGAGGTGTGGCACTTGGTGTAAACAAGTTAGGAAGACAACTTTGATGCTAACCTGCTTTGTACACTTGGCTCTGTATTTATCCTTAAGGGTGGGTGAAAGAATATAAAGCATTATATTTGACAGCCCCTTGGATCTATAGATAGTTACAGAAACTCCTATGTGATTTGGTGACATTCTAGGGCTCTTCTCTATTCTAGTTGGTCTTTTTAAACTATGGCTTTTTTTTATGTGCTACAGAATGTCCAGGGCTGGCATGGGTCAGGAGTCTGGGGCTTACTGAGGCAAGCCACTTATGCTTCTTAAACTATGTCCCTGTATGCAGTATTAAAGTCAATGGTGTGGGACAAACAGTGGTGCTACCAGCCCCTCCCACACAGAGAGAGTTCTACCAGTTCCCCCACTATTTGGCAGGATTCTAGGGCTGGTTCCATTATATTCTAGTTACCTCTTTAAACTACAGGAATATTTTGTGCCCTAGGGCAGACAAATCTGCTCATAGTTCCTTAGTACTATCTTATTTCACTAAAATTTACAGCACTGGGGGCAAGATTCCGTTTATTTCCATATCTCCATATACCTTGCCCTTTTCTATCTTTTTGTTATGTAGAAACTGTCCAGTAAGCCATCACCTCTTTTTTTCAGGAGGAATTACTCTGTAAATTCAGTGTGTAGATTTGGTGTATCGGTGGTAGAGAAGAGTTCAGAATCCTACTACATCACCATTTTCCAAACAGATCCACAATAATTTTTTTTTGCTATTTTCATTTTATATTATTTTTTTAATACAGATATTAGCCTGAGCTAACTCCAGGGAAAAAACAATTAAATAGTCATATAATTTATTGTTGGTAATATATATTTAAAATTTGTTCAATTAATTACTTTTCTTAAAACAGATTACTTTGGGTCTCTGTACATATTTCTGAATGTTAAAACCAAATTAAACTTGTAATTGTGTACTATAGGTTGTAAGAGTGACTTACCAATGATCTGCTACACTCATACTAAAGGATACACATGCATTCATTTATTTTGGATGCATTTATTAAGAAATACTATGCATCGGGATGGTTGTACATTAAGAACATGACAGGCACATTACAGGTGTGATTTCAGTACTTTTGTGGGAAGAAAATGTGTTTTAATCACTTTGTCAAAAAAATTACTTAGTGTCTTGGTGCATAGTGCATGTGTACTTTTGATCAAGGTATTGATATTTAAAGACAATATGAACCAACAGTCTTAGAATCACCATGTATTTGATGAATGTTAACCTTTCTCCCACACTAATCTTACCCTCTAAAAAATTGGCATCAGCAGTTGTGAAAGCGAAAGTAGCATTTAAAAGCTGTTTTCCAGTGAGCAAAATGACAGAGTTGCCAACCCTGAGCTCTCATTCCCATACAGAAACATCAAAACAAAGTCTCAGAATTGATCATAACCAATTTGTCGGAATTCTGAACAAAAATAAAAAATTTACAACAAGTAAGCAGAAACTAATGAAGTGACCATTCAAATGGTAGGGGAGTATTGTGTCAATTTTAGTTGCCTTTGATTTACCCTCTCTGTTGCATTAAGGGTCTTCATTAGGAAACTTCAGGAATCTGCATTAAAAGTCTGGACCCATTTCCCTGAGTTGACAGAGAGAAGGGCAGATAATTCATAAATTATTACATATATCTATTCCAATCTGTGTCGATGTTACTTGACAGACTGATGTAAGATGTTTATCTTGGTTTTGCCTATCTCAGAATTGAGAGTTAAAGAGCACTTAGCATTTCTCCAAAACACTACAAGCTGAACTAGCAATTCTTAGAGGACTGGACAAAACATGGTAGTCAAACCAAACAATAGACTGCCTAAGATAAACTCTGGGAAGTTTCTTAGGGAAGCCAGGGCATTCACAAACAGCCTCATGCATGTCCAAAGTAAGCCTCATTCAGAAAAAGTCTTACAAAAATACAACTTTTTTTATCATGGGTTTTCTTCAAGCTCAGTAAAACTCTGAGTGTTAATGGAGAGCCATGAACAAAACCAATCAGCAAACACTAGGGGAGACATTTGCCTTTCTTTTTTGTTTGTTTCTTTGCTTTTATTTTTATTTAATACATTTTTAGTTCCTGAAATTCAAGTAAATATATTTCTTTTTTTTTTTATGAAATTTATTGACAAATTGGTTTCCATACAACACCCAGTGCTCATCCCAAAAGGTGCCCTCCTCAATACCCATCACACACCCTCTCATCCCTCTCACTCCCCATCAACCCTCAGTTTGTTCTCAGTTTTTAACAGTCTCTAATGCTTTGGCTCTCTCCCATTCTAACCTCTTTTTTTTTTTTCCTTCCCCTCCCCCATGGGTTCCTGTTAAGTTTCTCAGGATCCACATAAGAGTGAAACCATATGATATCTGTCTTTCTCTGTATGGCTTATTTCACTTAGCATCACACTCTCCAGTTCCATCCACGTTGCTACAAAAGGCCATATTTCATTTCTTCTCATTGCCACGTAATATTCCATTGTGTATATAAACCACAATTTCTTTATCCATTCATCAGTTGATGGACATTTAGGCTCTTTCCATAATTTGGCTATTGTTGAGAGTGCTGCTATGAACATTGGGGTACAAGTGGCCCTATGCATCAGTACTCCTGTATCCCTTGGATAAATTCCTAGCAGTGCTATTGCTGGGTCATAGGGTAGGTCTATTTTTAATTTTCTGAGGAACCTCCACACTGCTTTCCAGAGCGGCTGCACCAATTTGCATTCCCACCAACAGTGCAAGAGGGTTCCCGTTTCTCCACATCCTCTCCAGCATCTATAGTCTCCTGATTTGTTCATTTTGGCCACTCTGACTGGCGTGAGGTGATACCTGAGTGTGGTTTTGAGTTGTATTTCCCTGATAAGGAGCGACGCTGAACATCTTTTCATGTGCCTGTTGGCCATCCGGATGTCTTCTTTAGAGAAGTGTCTATTCATGTTTTCTGCCCATTTCTTCACTGGGTTATTTGTTTTTTGGGTGTGGAGTTTGGTGAGCTCTTTATAGATTTTGGATACTAGCCCTTTGTCCGCTATGTCATTTGCGAATATCTTTTCCCATTCCGTTGGTTGCCTTTTAGTTTTGTTGGTTGTTTCCTTGGCTGTGCAGAAGCTTTTTATCTTCATAAGGTCCCAGTAATTCACTTTTGCTTTTAATTCCCTTGCCTTTGGGGATGTGTCGAGTAAGAGATTGCTACGGCTGAGGTCAGAGAGGTCTTTTCCTGCTTTCTCCTCTAAGGTTTTGATGGTTTCCTGTCTCACATTTAGGTCCTTGATCCATTTTGAGTTTATTTTTGTGAATGGTGTGAGAAAGTGGTCTCGTTTCAACCTTCTGCATGTTGCTGTCCAGTTCTCCCAGCACCATTTGTTAAAGAGGCTGTCTTTTTTCCATTGGATGTTCTTTCCTGCTTTGTCAAAGATGAGTTGGCCATACGTTTGTGGGTCTAGTTCTGGGGTTTCTATTCTATTCCATTGGTCTATATGTCTGTTTTTGTGCCAATACCATGCTGTCTTGATGATGACAGCTTTGTAGTAGAGGCTAAAGTCTGGGATTGTGATGCCTCCTGCTTTGGTCTTCTTCTTCAAAATTCCTTTGGCTATTCGGGGCCTTTTGTGGTTCCATATGAATTTTAGGATGGCTTGTTCTAGTTTCGAGAAGAATGCTGGTGCAATTTTGATTGGGATTGCATTGAATGTGTAGATAGCTTTGGGTAGTATTGACATTTTGACAATATTTATTTTTCCAATCCATGAGCAGGGAATGTCTTTCCATTTCTTTAAATCTTCTTCAATTGCCTTCATAAGCTTTCTATAGTTTTCAGCATACAGATCCTTTACATCTTTGGTTAGATTTATTCCTAGGTATTTTATGCTTCTTGGTGCAATTGTGAATGGGATCAGTTTCTTTATTTGTCTTTCTGTTGCTTCATTGTTAGTGTGTAAGAATGCAACTGATTTCTGTACATTGATTTTGTGTCCTGCAACTTTGCTGAATTCCTGTATCAGTTCTAGCAGACTTTTGGTGGAGTCTATCGGATTTTCCATGTATAATATCATGTCATTTGCAAAAAGCGAAAGCTTGACTTCATCTTTGCCAATTTTGATGCCTTTGATTTCCTTTTGTTGTCTGATTGCTGATGCTAGAACTTCCAGCACTATGTTAAACAGCAGCGGTGAGAGTGGGCATCCCTGTCGTGTTCCTGATCTCAGGGAAAAAGCTTTCAGTTTTTCCCCGTTGAGGATGATGTTAGCTGTGGGCTCTTCATAAATGCTTTTTATGATCTTTAAGTATGTTCCTTCTATCCCGACTTTCTCAAGGGTTTTTATTAAGAAAGGGTGCTCGATTTTGTTGAAGGCCTTTTCTGCATCGATTGACAGGATCATATGGTTCTTCTCTTTTTTTTTGTTAATGTGATGTATCACGTTGATTGATTTGCGAATGTTGAACCAGCCCTGCATCCCAGGAATGAATCCCACTTGATCATGGTGAATAATTCTTTTTATATGCCGTTGAATTCGATTTGCTAGTATCTTATGGAGAATTTTTGCATCCATATTCATCAGGGATATTGGCTTGTAGTTCTCTTTTTTTACTGGGTCTCTGTCTGGTTTAGGAATCAAAGTAATACTGGCTTCATAGAATGAGTCTGGAAGTTTTCCTTCCCTTTCTATTTCTTGGAATAGCTTGAGAAGGATAGGTATTATCTCTGCTTTAAACGTCTGGTAGAACTCCCCTGGGAAGCCATCTGGTCCTGGACTCTTCTTTGTTGGGAGATTTTTGATAACCGATTCAATTTCTTCGCTGGTTATGGGTTTGTTCAAGCTTTCTATTTCCTCCTGATTGAGTTTTGGAAGAGTGTGGGTGTTCAGGAATTTGTCCATTTCTTCCAGGTTGTCCAATTTGTTGGCATATAATTTTTCATAGTATTCCCTGATAATTGTTTGTATCTCTGAGGGACTGGTTGTAATAATTCCATTTTCTTTCATGATTTTATCTATTTGGGTCATCTCCCTTTTCTTTTTGAGAAGCCTGGCTAGAGGTTTGTCAATTTTGTTTATTTTTTCAAAAAACCAACTCTTGGTTTCGTTGATGTGCTCTACAGTTTTTTTAGATTCTATATTGTTTATTTCTGCTGTGTTCTTTATGATTTCTCTTCTTCTGCTGGGCTTAGGCTGCCTTTGCTGTTCTGCTTCTAGTTCCTTTACGTGTGCTGTTAGATTTTGTATTTGGGATTTTTCTTGTTTCTTGAGATAGGCCTGGATTGCAATGTATTTTCCTCTCAGGACTGCCTTTGCTGCGTCCCAAAGCGTTTGGATTGTTGTATTTTCGTTTGTTTCCATATATTTTTTAATTTCTTCTCTAATTGCCTGGTTGACCCACTCATTCGTTAGTAGGGTGTTCTTTAACCTCCATGCTTTTGGAGGTTTTCCAGACTTTTTTCTGTGGTTGATTTCAAGCTTCATAGCATTGTGGTCTGAAAGTAAGCATGGTATAATTTCAATTCTTGTAAACTTATGAAGGGCTGTTTTGTGACCCAGTATATGATCTATCTTGGAGAATGTTCCATGTGCACTCGAGAAGAAAGTATATTCTGTTGCTTTGGGATGCAGAGTTCTAAATATATCTGTCAAGTCCATCTGATCTAATGTGTCATTCAGGGCCCTTGTTTCTTTATTGACCGTGTGTCTAGATGATCTGTCCATTTCTGTAAGTGGGGTGTTAAAGTCCCCTGCAATTACCACATTCTTATCAATAAGGTTGCTTATGTTTATGAGTAATTGTTTTATATATTTGGGGGCTCCGGTATTCAGCGCATAGACATTTATAATTGTTAGCTCTTCCTGATGGATAGACCCTGTAACTATTATACAATGTCCTTCTTCATCTCTTGTTACAGCCTTTAATTGAAAGTCTAGTTTGTCTGATATAAGTATGGCTACTCCAGCTTTCTTTTGGCTTCCAGTCGCATGATAAATAGTTCTCCATCCCCTCACTCTCAATCTAAAGGTGTCCTCAGGTCTAAAATGGGTCTCTTGTAGACAGCAAATAGATGGGTCTTGTTTTTTTATCCATTCTGATACCCTTTGTCTTTTGGTTGGCGCATTTAATCCATTTACATTCAGTGTTATTATAGAAAGATACGGGTTTAGAGTCATTGTGATGTCTGTATGTTTTATGCTTGTAGTGATGTCTCTGGGACTTTGTCTCACAGGGTCCTCCTTAGGATCTCTTGTAGGGCTGGTTTAGTGGTGACAAATTCCTTCAGTTTTTGTTTGTTTGGGAAGACCTTTATCTCTCCTTCTATTCTAAATGACAGACTTGCTGGATAAAGGATTCTTGGCTGCATATTTTTTCTGTCTAGCACCCTGAAAATCTCGTGCCAGTTCTTTCTGGCCTGCCAAGTTTCAAAAGAGAGATCAGTCACGAGTCTTATAGGTCTCCCTTTATATGTGAGGGCACGTTTACCCCTTGCTGCTTTCAGAATTTTCTCTTTATCCTTGTATTTTGCCAGTTTCACTATGATATGTCGTGCAGAAGATCGATTCAAGTTACGTCTGAAGGGAGTTCTCTGTGCCTCTTGGATTTCAATGCCTTTTTCCTTCCCCAGTTCAGGGAAGTTCTCAGCTATGATTTTTTTCAAGTACACCTTCAGCACCTTTCCCTCTCTCTTCCTCCTCTGGGATACCAATTATGCATGTATTATATCTTTTTAGTGTATCACTTAGTTCTCTAATTTTCCCCTCATACTCCTGGATTTTTTTATTTCTCTTTTCTCAGCTTCCTCTTTTTCCATAACTTTATCTTCTAGTTCACCTATTCTCTCCTCTGCCTCTTCAAGCCGAGCTGTGGTGGTTTCCATTTTTTTATGCATTTCGTTTAAAGCGTTTTTCAGCTCCTCGTGACTGTTCCTTAGTCCCTTGATCTCTGTAGCAAGAGATTCTCTGCTGTCCTGTATACTGTTTTCAAGCCCAGCGATTAATTTAATGACTATTATTCTAAATTCACTTTCTGTTATATTATTTAAATCCTTTTTGATCAGCTCATTAGCTGTTGTTATTTCCTGGAGATTCTTCTGAGGGGAATTCTTCCGCTTGGTCATTTTGGATAGTCCCTGGCGTGGTGAGGACCTGCAGGGCACTTCCCCTGTGCTGTGGTGTATAACTGGAGTTAGTGGGCGGGGCCGCAGTCAGACCTGATGTCTGCCCCCAGCCCACCGCTGGGGCCACAGTCAGACTGGTGTGTGTCTTCTCTTCCCCTCTCCTAGGGGCGGGATTCACTGTGGGGTGGTGTGGCTCGTCTGGGCTACTTGCACCCTGCCAGGCTTGTGATGCTGGGGATCTGGCGTATTAGCTAGGGTGGGTAGGCAAGGTGCACAGGGCAGGAGGGGCAGGCTTAGGTCGCTTCTCCTTAGGTGATCCACTTCAGGAGCGGCCCTGTGGTAGCGGGAGGGAGTCAGATCAGCTGCCGGAGGTTTTGCTCCGCAGAAGCACAGAGTTGGGTGTTTGCTCGGAGCGAGCAAGTTCCCTGGCAGGAACCGGTTCCCTTTGGGATTTTGGCTGGGGGATGGGCGGGGGAGATGGCGCTGGCGAGTGCCTTTGTTCCCCACCAAACTGAGCTCTGTTGTCAGGGGGCTCAGCAGCTCTCCCTCCCTTTGTCCTCCAGCCTTCCCGCTTTCTGAGCAGAGCTGTTAACTTATGACCTCCCAGAGGCTAAGTCGCGCTTGCTGTCGGAACACAGTCCATCAGGCCCCTCCACTTTTGCAAGCCAGACTCGGGGGCTCTGCTTGGCCGGCGAGCCGCCCCTCCGCCCCGGCTCCCTCCAGCCAGTCCGTGGAGCGCGCACCGCCTCGCCACCCTTCCTACCCTCTTCCGTGGGCTTCTCGTCTGCATTTTGCTCCGGCGACTCCGTTCTGCTAATCTTCTGGCGGTTTTCTGGGTTATTTAGGCAGGTGTAGATGGAATCTAAGTGATCAGCAGGATGTGCGGTGAGCCCAGCGTCCTCCTAAGCCGCCATCTTGCCTATCCTCCAAGTAAATATATTTCTAAACAACTAGCTGAATACAAGTTAAAGAACATGGACTTCGTTGGCCATACATGATTATATATGATCTTTGTAAAGATAACTTTGGAAAGTAACTAAGCAACAACTTCAACAAAATATTCTTGAAGAAGAGCTATGACTTACCAAAAAAGGACTCTAAAGCAAGTTTAAAATATAATCAAATAGCTAAAGAACACTATGGAAAGAAAGAAGGAAAGAAAGAAAGAAAGAAAGAAAGATAAAGAATGAAAGAAAAGAAAAGAAAAGAAAAGAAAAGAAGGAATGGTGGAAGGAAGGAAAGAAGGAAGGAAGGAGAGAAGGAAGGAAGGAAGGAGAGAAGGAAGGAAGGAAGGAAAGAAGGAAAGGACGGAGGGACGGAAAGGATGGGGGCACCTGGGTGGCTCAGTCGGTTGGGTGTCCGACTTCAGGTCAGGTCGTGATCTCAAGGCTCTGAGTTCAAGTCCCTCATCAGGCTCTGTGCTGACAGCTCAGAGCCTGGAGTATTTTTGGATTCTGTGTCTCCCTCACTTTCTGCCTCTCCTCCACTTGTGCTCTGTCTCTCACTATCTCAAAACATAAATAAACAAAAAAAAATATTAAAGAAAGAGAAAGAATTAGAGGAAGGAAGTAGGGAAGGAAGGAAGGAGGGAAGAACAAAGGAAACCAGGAAAACTGAATGGACAAAATAAAATTTTAATAAAAATACAAAAATATAAAGAATCAAACAAAACTTGTGGAGCTATAAAGTTCAATAAATAAAATTTAAAATTTACTAGAGGGGTTCAAATGCATTTTGAATACATGTTCTAAATAATTAGTGATGATTGTAAATGTTAAATCTGAAAAGCAAAAAAATATATAGAAAAATTAACAGTCTAAGGGACTTGTGGAACACTGTAATGGTAAATTTTGTGTCTCAACTTGAATAAGTTAAATGATGTCAAAATAACTGATAAAGCATTTCTGGATTTGTCTGTAGGAGTGTTTTTGAAAGTTATTTACATTTAAATTAATACAGTAAGTAAAGAAGATAATCTTCACCAATATAGGTAGTCATCATCCTATCCATTGATGCCCAGAATAGAACAAAAAGGGTGAATAACAGAGAATTAACTCTGTTCTTGAAGTGGGACATCCATTTCCTACTGTTGGATATTGATGCACTTGAGTTTCAGGCCTTTGGACTCAGAACAGAATTTACACCACTGGCCTGCTCAACTATTAGTCCTTCAGATTCAGGTTGAGACTTATGTGATTGGATGTCATGCTTGTTAGGGCTCTAGATTTTGACTGGAACTATACAATGGGGTTTTCTTGGTCTCCAGCCTAAAAGTGGCCAATTTGAGATTTCTCAACCTCCAGAAATGTGTGAGCTAAGCCTATATTATTAAATTTCTTTTCCTTTCTCTCTTCCTCTTTCTTTCTCTCTTTTTCCCTACCAGTAGATTAGATAGATAGAGATATGTATATGATCTATCACTTATCAGTTTATACCATATTGGTTCTGTTTCCAGGAGAACATGGACTAATACAGAATTTGTTACTAAGAGTGGATCTAGAGAAACATCATTTTAAGGATGGGTTGGTTCTGATTAGATTTGAAGATACTAGTGACTTAAGGCACCTCAGTGGCTCAGTCTTTTAAGCTTCTGCTCTTGATTTTGACTTAGGTCATGATCTCCCAGTTTATGGGCTTGAGTCTTGTGTCAAGCTATGTGCTGACACTAAAGAGACTGTTTAGGATTCTCTCCCTCTCTCTGCGCCTTCCCCTGCTCACTGGCTCTTTCTCCCTCTAAAAATATAAACTTAAGAAATATATTAATGACTCTATTTCCAGTAGTAAAGAGAGCACAGATAGTTCATGTTTTTGACTGTTTATAAAAATATGCAAAATATCTGCTTTGGACATTCCTAATCAACCACTTATAAGAAACAAGTAGTTGCATGACTGCATATTATATTTTTCATTTTTTTAAACTAAAAATGTAATGATGTTGCTTGGTTACTCCTATTGCCACTAGGCAAAGTGATGCAAGAAAAAGATGAGCTCAGGGACTACAATTTTCAGCTCAAGTGTGACATAAATAATCTAAGAACTTCTATGTTTGCCTTGAAGAAGTCCCTTACTTCTTGTAGTTGCATGGTTAAAATTGCTTAAAACCAAACACAGAACTTCAGCCTGTGACTAGGAGAATTGAAACATAAGTTAAACTCCCAGTACTGAATGTCATCTACTCTTTTTTAAAATTTTTTAAAAAATGTTTTTAATGTTTATTTACTTCTGAGAGAGACAGAGAGAGAGAGAGAGTGCAAGCAGGGGAGGGACAGAGAGAGAGGGAGGCACAGAATCTGAAACAGGCTCCAGGCTCTGAGCTGCCATCACAGAGCCTGATGTGGGGCTTCAAATCACGAACTGTGAGATCATGACCAGAGGTGGAGTTGGATGCTTAACTAAGCCACCCAGGCTCCCCTAAATGTCATCCACTCTTAAAGTGACAACACTGATGAAGGAGAATGGAATTTTATATGTTGAGGTGGGTATGTGGGGAGACCCTGGTGAACCTGGGAACATGTGGCCCCTAAATTCTGATTTTTTTTAACCAATGGAAGAAACTTACCTACCTCCATGAAGATTTCCCTCCTCAGTTCTAGTAGATTTGACCTCCCAGCCCACAGAATTGTCCTGCATAACCCCAGTAGCAGCAGCATCCTTACCCACACTGGCCTCTGAGTCCACCTCCACCTGATGGGGGTTAACTCTGTATTACCTAAAATTAATAATGGTTTCCTCTGAGGAAATTGCCTTACAAGATAATGCTGATTCTCACAAGACTTATAGCACCTTTTTGCTTCTATACTTCTAATTAGACTTGAGTCCCAGCAGAATCCTAAATGTGGTATTAAAGTGTAACCCATGTGGAGGTGTGATACAATCTAAAGGAGTGTAAATTAGAAACTTAAGTTTTCTAATTAATACAAGTAATAATGCATGTAATGTGAGTGGGAATGGATATTAAGTGTATGGAATAATTGTAGAAGGGACATAAATTTGGATCAGGTAAACTTTATTGGTATGAAGTCTGCATTTAATTGATGTTGCAACTCAAGTGGTCAGAAAGCACTTTGTTTGGATGAAACACTGAACAACAAATGTAAGTGAACTGGGTATACCAGACATTACTTTCTTTAATGTGAAGGAAGGAATTCGAAGATTTAGGTAGATTAGAAAGTTAGAATGAATTTGTTTTTTAAGACCAGTCACCCATGCTAGGAGGGTCTAAATGACATACCTCACATCATAACTGTGAGGAATAAATTTATGAGACGAGCCTCATTAAGAACATCCTTGAAGTGTACTGTGATCACTCATCTTTCTGGGTCAGAATTCACAGTGGTAAATTCAGTCACTTACTTGAAAATTTTAAACGCTGTGGGAGGAATTAGATCCCAAGGTGGTAAGGGTTAAGTGGAGGCACTCAACCTCCAAAGGCACAAGGGGTGGGACTACTGTAATGGACAGCAGAGTCAAAGCAGCATTTTTAGGAGTCTGACTCATGCAGACTTATGCTGTTGACTAAACATGGTGGTCTTAGAAGTAAAATAGGAAGTCTGCTAAATTTTTGCTTGATTTGTACAAGCAGAAAAGTTCTAAGTCAGGTAAATAGAAGTCTAACTTAAATCATAAAAAAACATAGTCACAGTCATTCAATCATTTTCTGATTTGAGCCAATTTATAGATCAAAGTCCTTAAGTAATGGCAATTTGTGTTTCTTTGAGAATGAACTCCACCATATTACTGAAAATTGATACTCAAACTTTCTCACAGACTTTCCCCAAGGGTTCTAAGACTTCTACCAGAGTAAATGTACATTGCAGTAAGGGGAATAAACAATTTGGGACGACTACACACTATATCTGAACCTACACTAAGTCTAGGAGACCAAAAATGTCACTGTGTCTTACCAGAGTAGAGACAAAACAGCTTCCACAATAATATAGACCTAGTTCATGGTCCCACACGAAATGAGCAGACTATTGAATCTGTAAATGAGAGAAAATAACACACCCAACTGGGGAAAATATTGCCTATCAAATCCAGTGCTGCCCAATGAATGGTGTGTCTCATTCTTGGTTGTAGGAAGGTCCAGATGCAACAACTTATCATGTACCTTGGAAAGAATATCTCAACATGTCCCAAACCACTGCACCCTTAGAAGTTTCTAGACAAGCCCTGAATCTTAGTCTGAAATGTTTCCACCCCCTTTTTTACTGATAAGTACCATTTATCACTAGGTCCAATCAGCATGTCATCAATATTATGGAACAATGTGATATCTCAACGAAGGGAAAGGTAGTAAATAAACTTTAAATGTTCAAGTAGAACATCAAGTATGTTGCAATATTCACAGGACCAGGAGAACTTTCTCCTGAAGAATGTGTCTGCTCTGAATCAGCATTCAATCAATGGTGCTGATTATCTTAATTCACAAATCTTGAAATCAAAGCAGAGCCAATGGAGTGGTATCATTCACAGTTACCTACAGTGAACCATAAACAAAATTTTAATTTTTGTTCCCATGACTTTATGTTCTGTTGGCCTAGCAGACTTTGTTCCAGAGGGAGGAATGTTCCATTGGGATATACAACAATAATTCCAACCAAACTGGAAGTTAAGAATGCCACCTGGCCACATAGGAATCCTTATGTGTCTGAGCCAACAGGCAGAAAAAAGTTACAGTGTTGGTTGGGGTGACTGATCTTTATTACAAGTGTAAATTGGACGGTGATTCAATAAACATGCCTTAATCCACTTTGAAAGTTTGAAGTCATATTTAGACTTTCTAAACGTCACTTGGAAAATTTAGAAATATGTAAAAACAACAATACAAAACAATTTAGTAAAAATTATGATAGAAATTAGAAAATATAGATGAATGAAAGTGAAAAAGAACACAACATAACAAAGTTTACGGAATACAGTGAAGAAAGTGGCCATAGAGAAAACTATAGTTGTAAACAACAAAGTTCTAAAAGAACATCCTTAGTAAATAAAATTAGACGTGAGGAAGTAGAAGATTAAAAAAAAAGAGCAATTTAAATGAAAATCTGAGAGAAGAAAAGGAAACAATATAGAATAGAAAAAAAAATAAATTGGCACTTTATAGTGCCTTTAATAAGGTCAAAAAATTTAGAAGCATTTGACTAGACTGGAAAGAAAAATAGAAGAAAAGAGAATACAAACAAAGCATAAATGAAAGGGGACAGTACCAGGATCTGTTAATAAATCCGAGTTACAATGAGAATATTATGAACAATTGCTTACCAAAAATTGCATAATCAAGACATATAGAACAAATCTCTAGAAATACAAAAATTATTGAAACTGACTCAAAATAATCTACCATATCACAACAGACCTATAAAAAGTAACAAAATTGAATAAGTAAACGTAAGTCTTTCAAAATAAGAATTTTCAGGGCAATATGACTTTAGTGGTGAATTATATAAAAATTTAAAGATTTAAAAACCATGCTTCACAGCACTTCCAAGGAATAGAAGAGTCCAAAACTCTTCATAAATCATTTTATGAGGCAAGCATTACCCTGATACCAAAGCCTGATTGAAAGAAAGAAAGAAAGAAAGAAAGAAAGAAAAGGATACAGACTAATATCCTTACGAGTATTTAACAAAATGCAACCAAACTGAATCTAAAAGCATCTTAAACAGCATATGAAAAGATTCATGCACTATAATGAAGTGGAATTTTCCCGGGAATACAAGAGTGTTTCAATATAAGAAAATCAAATAATGTAATTGGCCTTACTAGTGAATTAAAGGTAGAAGCCTACATGATAATCTCAAGTGACACAGAAAAGACATTTAAAAAAAATCTATCACTCTTTCTTATTAAAAGCATTAATAAATATACGAATATAAGGAAATTACCTCAACATAAGAAAGGGAAGGTTTTCAAAATCCACAAGCTTGCACTATATGAAAAGGGAAAAACTGAAAGCTTTCTTCCTAAAGTCAGGAACAAGAACAATTTGCCAGTTTTACCACGTCTATTCAACACATTGTACTGAAAGTTCTATGCAGAGCAACTGGAAAAGAAAAATACATAAAAGATATTCATATTGGAAAATAAAAATTGAAACAAAATCTATTCACAGATGACATCATCCTCTATGTTGAAATCAAACAACCCACAAGAAAGTTAATAGAAATAATGAATCAATTTATCAAATTCATAGGGTAGAAAATCAACATACAAAAATTAGTTATATATTTATAGACCTGAAAAAAATCAGAAAAAAATATATTAAAAAGTCAGTTCTGTTTACAATAGTGTCTAGAAAAATTAAGCAAGGAGAAATGAATTAAACAAGGATGTAAAAAATTGCACACTAAAAACTACAGACCATTTATGAAAGAAATTAGAGACTTCAAATGGAAAGAAATCACGAATTCATAAAAATGCAAATTTAGTATGATTAAGATGCCAATATTACTTAAGTGATCAGCAGACTTAATGCAATCACTATCAAAACTCCAAGCTCACTTCTTACAGTGGGGAAACTGGTATACAAATTTTTATGGATCACAAGAGGCCATGGATAGCAACAACAAAAAAAATCTTGAAATTGAAGAACAAAGTTAGAGGGATCATAATTTCCCATTTCAAAACTTACTGCAAAGCTACAGTAATCAAAAAGGTGTGGTTATTGAATAAATATCTATCTATCTGTCTAACTTCTATCTTTCATCTCTTTATCATGTATATCATATCTGTATCAATGAAATAGAATTGAGAGTCTATAAGTAAACCTTTATTGCAAATTGAATTTTCACAAAAGCTCAAAGTCCATTCTATGTGTAAATATTGTCCCTTTAACAAGTGTTTCTGGAATAACTGCATTTCCACATGCAAAAGAATGAAGTTGGATCTCTGCTTCATATATATAGAAAAACTAACTCAAAATATATCAGTGAAATAAAGATTAATAAAAAAGTATAGAATAAATAACATGGGCAAGTCATGACCTTGTACTCTTAAACAGGACACCAAAAGCACAAACACCAAAGGGGGAAACAAAACACATAAATTGAACTTCACTGACTTCTTTAATTAACTTTTTAGAGATTTTATTTTTAAGGAATCTCTACACCCAATGTGGGGCTCAAACATATAACTGCACAATCAAGCTGCCTGCTCCACAGACTAAGCCAGCAAGGTGCTCAGAACTTCATTGACATTTAAAACTACTTTGTATCAAAGGACATTACCAAGAGAGATAAAAGACAAATTACCGAATGGGAGAAAATATTTGCAAAATATATATCAAATAAGGGTTTTATCTCAAGAGCACATAAAGAACTTTACAAATTCAACAACAAAACAAACAACCCTAATTTGAAAATAGAAAAAAAATACATATTTTTCTAAAGAAGATATAAAATGGCAAAGAAGTACATGAAAAGAAGCTCAACACTATTAGTCATTAGGGAAATGAAAACCAAAACCACAATGAGATATCACTTCACACCTTTTAGGAGGGCTATATTATTTTTAAAAGTGAAAATAACAAGTGTTGGGGAGAATATGGAGAAATTACAACCCTTGGACGTTGCTGGTGGGAATTTCAAATGCTGCAGCCATCGTGGAAAACTTTTGGCAGTTCCTCAAAAAAACTATAAATATAATTACCATATGATCAAGCAATTCCATTCCTAGTAACATACCTCCAAATAATTAAAAACAAGGAGTTGAAGAGTTTCTTTATGCCAATGTTCATCGTGGCATTATGTATAGCAGCCAAAATAAAGAAACGACACAAATGTTCATCATTACATGAATGGGCAAATTAACTATATTACATAAAATAGTGAAATATTATTCATTATTCATAGCAAGGGATGATATTGTGATATATAGTCCAACATGAATGAGCCTTGAAAACATTATACCAAGTAAAATAAGCCTGACACAAAAAGGGAAATATTGCATGATTAACTGATATTAAATAGCTAGACTAATCAGATTTTATAGAAACAGACATAGAGTTAAAGGGAGTTGGAGGTTTGAGACAGTGGGAAGTTACTGATTAATATAGATATTCTGTGCAGGGTGATAAAAATATTTCAGAAATAGTGGTGATATTTGCACAACAGTGGAATGTACTACTGCCAAAGATTATACACTTAATAATAATTAAGAAGTCAGATGGTATCTTATAATTATATTTATCTATCATCTATCTATCTTCCTATCTATCTATCCTACATATATTCTTATATATTTATATAATTTACATATGGTGTGTGTGTGTGTGTGTGTATATATATATATATATATTCACAATATTTAAAATAATAAGGTATTTTTCTCTATAATGATTGCATTGCAGTTAGAAATAATTAACCCCAGGCTATTGATTTAAAGTCTTTTAGGGGCGCCTGGGTGGCTCGGTTAAGTATCCGACTCAGGCTCAGGTCATGATCTCGCCATTTGTGAGTTCGAGCCTGCATCGGACTCTGTGCTGACAGCTCGGAGCCTGGAGCCTGCTTAGGATTCTGTCTCCCTCTCTCTCTGCTCATGCTCTGTCTCTGTCTCTCAGAAATAAATAAATGGTAAAAAAAAATAAAGTCTTTTAAAGTTTTACCTTTATTTCCCATTTTATTAATCCTGTATTCTACTATTTTAGGTTTAAAATATAGGTGTGTGTACACACGCACACGCACACACAGAACTTCATGATGCTTTTAAACAGTGGAAGGAAACTCTCTAAAAACCTGAATGTCAAATTGGATTAATAGAGTATCCTCTTGTGAGCCAAAAGAGAAGCTCAACCACACCATAGATGAGTTCTACTAATAAATTCATTTTTGTCTGTTTTTCTTTTTCTTTTTCTTTTTCCTTTTAGGTTCACTCAAGAAGAAGCATGGTGAGTTGGTTTACTTCTAACTCAGAGCAGTTCAAGCATTTGTTTACAGGACAGGGTCACAAATTCAAGTTGTGCCTGACCAACATGAATCCAAAGAAAAGATTGCAGGAATTGTGTATGCAAGGCAAGTTGCCATAGGACTAATCTTATCCATGTTAAAAAAGAGAGCCCAGGATGAGAACTTAAGTAAGGGCTATTTAACTGTTTAATATATATGAACATTGTTCTAACAACATCCCTAAGGAGGAGCTGTGATTTGTCAGTTTCAGAGAACTAGGGCAGAAACAATGTACTGTTATGTTCATTAAGTTATTTCTAAGGACCAGCTAAAGTAAATGTTCTCAAAACCAAGAATCGATCAGAATGCCATGGAGAGCACATAATTCTGGGACACATCCCTTAATTTTTGATTCAATATTTCTGCGTTAGGCTCAAGTATTGTCATTTCTAACAAGGTCCCATATGAGAAATGCCAATGCTGTGCAGCCAGGAGCCACACCATGAAGAATGTGGCTGTATCAAAATTTACTTGATAATTTACAGAACTATTAAGAACCATTAACATTAGAATTTAAATTTTATTTATAATTACCTGATGGGCTAAAACAATACAAAGTATTAATGCACAAGAAACAGATCAAATCCAGGAAAAAGACATGGAGCTTCCCAGGCTACATGGAAATTGATGCCATTTAACTTTTGGTATTACAATTTGAGAATAAGTGGTAAGATATCTAGGAGTAAACCAAGCCTTGTTTCTAAGGTAAGTAGCATTCTTCTGCTTTGGTTAAGAAATCACAATATCGAGGTGCCTGAGTGGCTCAGTTGTTTAAACATCCGACTTCGGCTTAGGTCATGATATCATGGTTCATGAGTTCGACTTTGACTCAGGTTATGATCTCATGGTTCATGACTTCCAGCCCCAAGTCGAGCTCTGTGCTGATAGCTTGGAGCCTGCAACCTGCTTCGGATTCTGTGTCTCCCTCTCTATTTGCACCTCCTCTCTCTCTCTCTCTCTCTCAAAAATAAATAAACATTAAAAAATTAAAGAAATCACAATGTCAATGAAAAAAGTTATTAAGTACTGAAAAGTGTTGAATCATTAGGAAAGACCAGAGCACTTCTGAAAACTGAAATTACACTCTCTTTGTCATTTTGGACTGGGACAGATGCATGTACTTGCATTTAGTTACAATGAGTGCAATACTGTAAGATGTAGATATTGAACATTATTCCTAGTCCTATTCCCAGGACACAGTCTAACTGAATGAGTCTAGGCCCTTGGGGAGACAGGCCCCTGGAGCTGAAAAGATAATGTGAATCTGGGGTAGTCAGAGATTGAAGATAAATAGTACCTATTCCTATTGCAGGAATTTTGAATTGTGAGTTCTGGGCTTAATCATATACACAGGTATCTTGGGAAGTAGGAGATTTTAGACACAGTAGAAGTTTAAGTGCCATCTCTGGAGACAGCTTTCCATATAGAAAGAAAATATTGTTTTGTTTTGTTTTTTGTAATGTATTTTTTTATTTTTATTTATTTATTTTTTTTCCAACGTTTATTTATTTTTGGGACAGAGAGAGACAGAGCATGAACGGGGGAGGGGCAGAGAGAGAGGGAGACACAGAATCGGAAACAGGCTCCAGGCCCAGAGCCCGACGCGGGGCTCGAACTCACGGACCGCAAGATCGTGACCTGGCTGAAGTCGGACGCTTAACCGACTGCGCCACCCAGACGCCCCTGTAATGTATTTTTTTAAATTGAATTTAGCCTATATTATTGAATTTTTCAGGTGTACACCATATTTATTTGACATTTCTATGCTTTGCTCAATATTCACCACAATAAGTATAGTCACCATCTGTCACCATACACTATTATACCATTACTGACTATATTCTTTAGGTTGAACGTTTCATTTTTTGTGACTTATTTATTTTATAGATGTAGATGTTTGCATTCTTAATCCTTTTATTGTGCCCTTGTCCACACCACCACCTGTGTGGCAACAATTTATTGTTTGTGTTTAACAGTTTGCCTTTTCCTTGTTTCCTTGTTTCCTTGTTTCCTTGTTTTTGTTTTGTTTTGTTTGTTTTTTGTTTTGAATTTTTGGATTCCACATAGAGTGAAATTATATGGTACATGTCTGTCTGACTTATTTCACTTATCATAATACCCTCTTGAACAATACATGTTTTGGAAAATAGCATGATCTCATTATTTTTTTAAAGCTGAGTAACATTATATATGTTGCCACCACACCAGGTCCCTAAAGTTTGGATTTTAAAACTCAGCTGGCTTGGCCAGGATAGAAACAAAGCACAATGTGCTTCTCCAGTCAGGTAGGAAAACCAGAAACAGACAGTGTAAAAACAGCAGTCTCAAAAAAACTATCACACAAAAGGGGAAATTATCTGCTCTTCTGGGAGAGCTTCCCTGACTGCAGACAGCAGAAACTACCCATTCTGGGGACAATGGAGCTGGAGTGATAATTTTCCTCCTCTGTCCTGCAGCATAAACTAACTTCATTAAACAGCACAGTGACAACATTGGCTGTTTCAGTTGCTTACACCCAGCCCCAGTGTCCAGCATTCTACTGGTACTACTTTTCTCTGGCAAGTGTGTCAAAGGACTAGCAAAGCAGATCCCCTCCAGAGGACCAGCAGAATCCTTCTTATGCACCACCTCTACCAATCATAGAGTTCTGCAAAGATTCATGTATAAGGGGAAGTATAAGGGGAATAGACTCACATCCTTATTAACAAGTAGATTAGAGGACACCTATTTAAAATTTGACAATTTGTGGCCAAGGTCTATACATTCCCCACAGCTGGCAGGAGAAACTCGAGAGGACTAACTTGAGGAATAGAGCATGCATAACAGCAGCAGAGTGCCACACCACAGATACATTTTGAAGCATGGGTCTCTGGACATGATTTGACCTGCTCTTCATAAAGCCATTACTCTCAGGAGCTAACACAGAAGAAACACGTACCTAACACAGAAGAAAAGAGACTTAGACAAAATGTCAAGACAGACCAACTCATTCCCCCAAAAAAGTACAACAAAATGTCACAGCCAGTGATCCACTTGAAACAGATATAGGTAATATACATGATTCACAATTTGAAGCAACAATTATAAGAATACTACCTATGCTTGAGAAAAGCATAGAAGACACCAGGGAGCCTATTACCCCAAATAGAAAAGATCTTAAAACCAATCATGCTGAAATGAAACATGCAATAATGGAGATTCAAAACTGACTGGATTCAATGACTACAAGAATGAAAGAAGCAGAGGAAGGAAGAGGTGACAAAGGGGATAGATTTATGGAAAATAAAGAAGCTGATCAAAAGAGAGAAGGAAAATTTTGAACCATGAAAGTAGACATATGTAATCAGTGATTTCATTAAATGTAATGACATTCTTACAATAGCAGTCCCAGAAGAAGAGAGAGAAAAGGTGGCAGATGGTTTATCTGAGACAATTATAGTTGAAGACTTCCGAATCTGGGGAAGGAAATAGACTTCCAAATTCAGGACGCACATATAACTTCCATCAAAACGAACAAAAGCAGGTAAAAATCAAGACATATTGTGTCTAAATTTGCAAATATAAAGATAAAGAAAAAGTCTTAAAAGCAACAAGACAAAAGAAGTCACTAACTCATAAAGGTAGACCAATAAGGTTAGCAGCAGTTTTCTCCACAGACACTTGGCAGGCCAGAAAAGGGTTCCATGATATATTCAATGTGCTGAATTGGAAAAATCTGCAGTCAGTAGTAAGGTATCCAGCAAGGCTATCATTCAGAACAGGAGAGATAAAGAGTTTCACAGATAAACAAAAACAAATAGAGTACTCTCAACCAGTCCTGCAAGAATTATGAAAGGGAACTCTTTCAATGGGAAGAAGACTAGAAAGACACAGAGAGTATCTCTCAAAATAATTACAAAACAATCACTACAACAGCACTAAGACCATTGATTATGATATATCAATAATTATTCTGAAAAAAAAATTACACCGTAAATTGAATAAATGATCTAATCAAAAAACAGTGTGTCAAAATGGATATGTAAGAGAAAAAGACACACTTATGCTGACTACAACAGACTCATTTTAGACCTCAAAACACAAGCAAACTGAAAGTGAGGGGATGCAGAAACATTTACAATGCAAATAGATGTCAAAAGAAAGCTTTACTGGCAATATTTATAACAGACATACTACATTTAAAAAAAATTTTTAACATTTATTTATTTTTTGAGAGAGAGACAGACAGACAGAGCATGAGCGGGGTAGGGGCAGAGAGAGACAGAGACAGAGACAGAGAATCCGAAGCAGGCTCCAGGCTCCGAGCTGTCAGCGCAGAGCCTGATGCGGGGCTGGAACTCACAAACCATGAGATCGTGACCTGAGCTGAAGTTGGATGCCCAACCGACTGAGCCACCCAGGCACCCCCAGACATACTACATTTTAAACTGAAAACTATAATATGAGATAAAGAAGGACATTGTATCATAATGAAGGAGGCTATCCAACAAGAAAATCTAACAATTGTAAATATTTATGCACCCAAAAGGAAAGCACTGCAATTTATAAAACAATTAATAACAAACATAAAGGAACTAATTGGTAATAATAAAATAATAGGAGAGGAATTTAACATTCACTTGCAGCAATGGAAAGATAATATGAGCAGAACATCAACAAGGAAACAATAGCTTTGAGTGACACCCTGAGCCAAATGGGCTTAACAGATATAGTCAAAACATTTTTTCCTAAACTATCAGATTACCATGTTTTTCAAGTGCACATGGGATATTTTCCAGAATAGATCACCTACTTTGTCACAAATCATGCCTCAACAAGTACAAAAAACTTTCAGATCATAACATATATGTTTTCTGACCACAATGTCATGAAATTTGAAATTGACCACAAGAAAAAAAAATGGAAACATCAAAAATACATGGAGGTTAAAGGACATCTTACTCAGGAATGGATGGATTAACCAGGGAATTAAAGAAGAAATAAAAAAAATACACAGAAACAAATGATAATGAAAACAAGATGGCCCAAGACCTTTGGGATGAAGCATAAGCTGTAGAAAAAGGGAAATATAGAGTAATAGAGGCCTCCTTCAAGAAGTAAGAAAAATCTCAAATACAAAAACTAAGCTTACACCTGAAAGAGCTATGTAAACAACAACAAACAAAGCCTCAAACCAGCAGAATAAGATAATTAAGACAGATTAGAGCAGAAATTTATGATAGAGAAAATAATGAGGAAAAAAAGAACAGGCGAATGGGAAAAGGATCTGGTTGAAAAAACTAATAACATTTATAAACTCCTAGCCAGATTTATCAAAAAGAAAGAGAAAGGACCTCAATAAATAAAATCACAAATAAAGGAGGGGAGATCACAACAAACACTACATTAATACAATTATAAGAGAATGTCATGAAACATTATATGTCAGGAAACTGGGCAACTTGGTATAAATGTACAAACTCCTAGAAACATATAAACTACCAAATTTAAATGGAAAGAAATTGAAAACTTGAACAGACCAATAACCACCACCACCAACAAATATGGAATCATTAATCAAAAATCCCCCAACAAAAAAAGTTCAGGGCAAGGGTCTTCACAAGTGAATTTCAACAAAAATGTACAGAAGACTTAATACCTATTTTTCTAAAAATGTTCCAAAAAATAGAAACGGAAAGAAAACTTCCAAACTCATTCTATGAGGCCAGCATTATTGTGATTCCAAAACCAGATAAAAATCCCACAAACAGGGAAAATTAAAGGCCAATATCCCTCAACAATATCCCTCAAGTAGAAAATTGAATCTAAGGTACATTAATAGAATTATTCACCATGATCAAGTGGGATTTATTCCTGGGCTGCAAGTGTGGTTCAATATTTGCAAAATCAATCAACATGATACACCACGTTAACAAAATAAAGAATAGGGACAATACATTCCTCTAAATGGATGCAGAAAAATAATTTAACAAAGTACAGCATCAAATATTTAAAAAAAACATAAACCTCAATAAAGTAGAGATAGAGGGAACATGCTGCAACATCATAAAGGCCATAAGGAAAAGGCACACAGCTAATATCATCTGATATGGAGAAAAACTGAGAGGTTTTCCTCCATGATACAGGAGCATGACAGTGATACCCACTCTCAGCAGTTATTAAAAATACTACTGGAAATTCTAGCCTGAGATATCAGATGACAAAAAGACATATAAAGCATCAAAATTGGCTACAAAGAAGTCAAATTCTCACTATTTGCAGACAACATGATACTGAATATCGAAAATTGTCAAAATGTCTATACTACCAAAAAATTGCCATATTTAATGCAAACCCTAACAAAATACACCAGCATTTTTCAGAGAGATGGAATATTTCTAAGAATTTATGGAACCACAGAAGACCTGGAATAGCAAAAACAACCTTGAAAATGAAAAGAAAAGCTGGAGACATCATAATTCCAGACTTCAAGTTATATTACAAAGTTGTAATGATCAAGACAATATGATACTGGCACTACAACAGACCCATACATCAATGGAAAAGAATAGAAAACCCGGAAATGGACCCACAACTATATGGGCAACTTATCTTTGACAAAATAGGAAAGAATATCCAATGTGAAGAAGACAGTCTCTTGTACAAATGATGTTGGGAAAACTTGAAAGCAAGAGGCTAAAGAAGGAAAAGGACCACTCTGAATACCATACACAAAAGTAAATTAAAAGAGGGTAAGATGCATAAATGTTAGTGAGGAAATCATTGAAATCTTAGAGGAGAAAACAGGCAGTAACCTCTTTCACATTGGCCATTACTAGCTGTTTCTCCAGAGGCAAGGAAAACAAAAGCAAAAACAAACTATTGGAAATTTACCAAGATAAAGCCTCTCTACAGTGAAGAAAACAATCAAACTAAAAGGAGACATTTGGAATAGGAGGAGATATTTACAATTGACATATCTGGTAAAGGGTTATTATCCAAAATAGATGAAGAACTTTTAAAACTCAACATCAAAACAACAAATAATACAGTTAAAAAATGGGCAAATGATATGAATATACACTTTTTTCTAAAAAAGGTGTTAATGGCTAAGAGAAGCAAGAAAAGATGGTCAATATCACTCATCAATAAGGAAACACAAATCAAAAGTAAAATTAAATATCATCTCAAACCAGTGAGAAGGGCCAGAATTAACAACACAGGAAAAAACATGTTGGCAAGGATACACAGAAAGGGGAACCCCCTTACACTGTTGATGGGAATGCAAACTGGTTAAACCGCTTGGAAAACAGTATGTAAATTCCTCAAAAAGTTAAAAATAGAACTACCATAAGATCCAGCAATTGCACTACTAAGTATTTACCCAAAGGATACAAAAAATACTGATTTAAAGGCGTACATGCATCTGTTGTGTTTAGAAGCATTATCTAATATATCCAAACTATGCAAATTTGCAAAAAAAAAGCGCTCAAATTCCCATAAACTGATGAATCAATAATGAACATGTGAAAAAAATATACATATACATAATGTATATGTAATGTAATGTATAATGTAATGTGTGTGTGTGTGTGTGTGTGTGTGTGTGTGTATAATGGAATATTACTCAGCAACAGAAAAAAAAAGAATGAAATCTTGCCATTTGGGAAGTCATGGATGTAGCTAGAGATTATCATGCAAGGTGAAATAAGTCATTCAGAGAAAGACACATACCATATAATTTCATTCAAATATGGAATTTAAGAAACAAAACAAATGAACATATGAAGGGAAAAGAGAGAGAGGCAAACCATAAAACTGATTCTTAAGTAGACAATAAACTGAGGGATGCTGGAGGGAAGGTGGGCTGACCAATGGGTTAAATGAGTGATGGGTATTAATGAGGGCATTGGTTGTGATGGGTAACGGGTATCTATAGAACTGATGAATGACTAAATTCTACTTCTGAAACCAATACTGCACTGTATTTCAACTAACTGGAATTTAAGTAAAGACTTGAAACTCAAATTAAAAAAAATAGCATTTTCATTTTGGGAGGTAAATACCCAGTGGTGGATTTATGGATCATATGGTGTTTCTATTTTTAAATTTTTGCACAATCTCCAGACTGTTTTCCCCAATGGCTCCACCGGGTTACATTCCCACCAACAGTGTCTGAGAGTTCCCTTTACTCTACCCCCTCGTCATCTTATGTTATTTCTTGTCTTTTTGGAACCAGCCATTCAAACAAGTGTAAGGTGATAATCTTATTGTGTTTTTGATTTGTAAATTGTTTATAATTACTAATGTTGAATATATTATCAAGTATATGTTGACAATCTGTTTGTTTTCTTTAGAAAAAAATGTCTATTCAGGTCCTCTGCCCATTTTTAAATCAGATTGTTTTTGGTATTGTTCATGCTGTATAAATTCTTTACATATTTGGATATTAACCTCTTCTTGGATATATTATTTGCAAACTTCTCTCATTCAAGGATTTGCCTTTATATTTTGTTGATGACTTCCTTTTCTGTTGAAGAATTTTTACCTTAGTGTTGTCCCAGTACTTTATTTTTGCTTTTATTTTTCCTTTCCTGGGGCAATATGTTCATAAATATGATGCTAAACTAATGACCAAGAGATTACTGCCACTGTTTTCTTTTAGAAGCTTTATGACTTCAGGTCTCACATTTAGATCATCAAGCCATATTTATTGTATTTTTGTGTATTGTGTAAGAAAGTGGTCCAGTTTCATTCTTTCACATATACTTTGCAGTTTTCTCAACACCACTTGTTGAAAAACCTTGTTTTCTCATGATATATTCTTGCATCTTCTGTCATAGGTTGACTATATACATGTGGGCTTATTTATGTGCTCTATATCCTATTCTATTGATCTATGTGTCTATTTTTGTGTTAGTACTATACTGCCTTGATTACTGCAGTTTGTAGTCTATCATTAAATCTGCCATTGTGATTCCATTATCTTTGTTCTGAAATCAAGATTTCATTAGTTATACAAGTTTTTTTTTTCTGTGATTCCATAAAAGTTTTAGGATTATTTGTTCAAGTTATCTTAAAAGATGTTATTGGCATTTTGTTGGATTTGTACTGAAACTTTAGGTTGCTTTAGGTAGGATGGACATTTTAAATATATAAATTATTCTAAAAAGCAAGCATAATACATTTTTCCATTTGCTTGTGTCATTACAATTTGAATATATTATTATTATTATTATTATTATTATTGTCTAATTGTGGCAGCTAGGATTTTCAGCACTACTATGAGGAATAAAAGTGGTAAGACTGAATATCCCTGTCATATTCAAAACTTAGAGGGAAAGATTTCAGTTTTTCACTATTGTATGATGTTAGATTGAATTTTTTATATATCACCATTATTATGTTGAGATATTTTCCCTCTAAATCCACTTTGTTAAGAGTTTTTATCAGGAAGGAATGTCGTAATTTGACAAATCCTTTTTCTTCCTCTAGTGAGATGATCATATGTTTTTTATCCTTTCTCTTATTAATGACATTAATCACATTGATTGGTATGTGAATGGTGAAAACATGCTTGCATCCCTGAAATAATTACTACTTGATCATGGTTAGTGATTTTTTTTTAATGTATTGTTGAATTTGGCTTTGCTAGTATATATTTTTTTGGCAATTTTCATGCATGTTCATCATAGATACTAGCCTGTAGTTGTATTTTTGTTTTTTGTTTGTTTGTTTTTGTTTATTTTTAGTATTTTGTTTTGTTATGTTTTTCTGTACCTTTGGTTTGGTCTCAGGGTAATACTAACCTCATAAAAAGAATTTGAATGCTTTCTTCCATATTCTATTTTTTAATATAGTATCAGAAGAATAGGTATTAATGCTTCTTTAGATGTTTGGTAGAACTTACCAGTGACACCATTAGTCCTGGACTCCTGTTTGTTAAAAGTTTATTAATTACTAATTTTATTATTATTAAGTGGCTTTTCAAATTTTCTATTTTTCCTGATCGAGTTTTGGAACTTGGTATCTTTCTAGGAATTTACCTATTTTTTTCTAGGTTGTCCAATTTGTTGGCATTTTTTAAATAATATTCTCTTATAATCTTTGCAAACCTGCTTTGTTTTTTTTTCCATTATCTGATTTTATTTATTGTGTCCTCTCTTTTTTTTTCTTAATAAACCAGGCTATAAATTTACCAATTTTGTCTAACTTTTCAAAGAAGCAGCTCTTGGTTTCATTTATATTTTCAACTTTTGTCTCTATTTCATTTACCTCTGCTCTAATCTTCATTTTGAGTAGCATTTTTGGTTGTCCTTTCCCTTTCTAGCTCCTTTAGCAGTAAGTTTAGATTGATTACTTGAGATCCCACAGCTAACATTATACTTAATGGTGAAAAGCTGAAAACTTTTCCTCCATGTTCAGAACATGACAAGTATGTCCATTCTCAACATCTTTTTACAACATAGAATGCTTATGCATTCTAAAATGCTGAGGCATTTTAACAGTATGGATTCATTGTAACCATAACCATAGAATTTTTTTCCCATTTCCTTGTGTCTTCTTCAATATCTTTCATCAGCATTTTGTAGTTTTTAGATTACAAATCATTCACCTCTCTGGTTAGGTTTATTCCTAGGTATCTTATGGTTGTTGGTGCAATTATAAATAGGATCAATTATTTAGTTTCTTTTTCTGCTGCTTCATCGTTGATGTATTAGGAATTCAACATTTCTGCACATTTCTATACATTGTACTTCTGTACAAGATTTCTGTACATTGATTGTGTATCCTGTGGTCTTATTGGATTCCTGTATCATTTCTAGGAATTTTTTCATGGAGTCTTTTGGGTTGTCTATATCATTTAATCTGCAAGTAGTGAAAGACTGACTTTTTCCCTATCTATTTGGATGCTTTTTATTTCTTTAACTGTCTGATTGCTGAGGCTTGTACTTTCAGTGTCAAATAACAGTGATGAGAATGGATATCCCTGTTTTGTTCCTGACTGTAGATGAAAATCTTTCAATTTTTCTCTAGTGAGATGATGTTAACTATGGGTCTTTCATATATGGCCATTATTTTTTTGATGTATGTTCCCTCAATCCCTACTTTTTGAGTTTTTGTTTGCCAGAGTGTGGCAAATTTTAACTAGGTATGCTCTGGTCTGCTTATTATATGATAGCTGATGTGACTTCCAGTAGAACTGAAGCCTTGCAGGACACTGTGGTTGGGAGACACGGTGTGGACAGCATTTCTGTCGGTCCACTGAGGAAGGAACCTGCCTTGCTGGGACTGAGGCACACTTGACAGGGAATGGAAATATTGGCAGAGCACAGGGGTGTGAGACTTGGTGTAGGCAAGGTAGGCAGCCAGTCTCAGCACTGTGTATTTACTAAAGGTTGTTCTGTGTTTATACTGAGTGGTGAGGGAGACAGATATCACCAACCAACTCCTTTGTTTCCAGTGAGGGGTTCTTGTGTCTACTGCTCTCAGAGAAGCACTCACTGAAGAGTGAATAATCTCCCCTCTGTGTGTTCCCTGTGTTTTTCAGATTCTCATTTCCATGCTGTCCGTCCCTAGGTAGTTTGCCTATTTTCTAGCAATGAGCATTGCAGGGTCCATTCCAGGAAAGGCTCCCAACTTTGAAAACAACAGACTTTAGGGACATGGTTTGGGCAGGGGCTGCACTGGTCTTCTGGAAGAGGGTCTCATCTCACTGAGACTGATGCAGGTTTTGCTGATAAGGGCAATCACAGGCTAGGAAGACAGTGTCAGGGTTGAGCTGCCTTTGACAGAAGGCTTTGTAATTATTATCAATGGTGTGGGAGGGAAGTGGAACATTCTGAAACTTTTGTCCCTGTAGAGGGGTCCCTATGAATGCCACCTGCCACTCAAGTGCTCCAAGAAGAATAACAATCCCTACCTGTATTCCCCAAGCATTCCTCCAGCCAAGCCATCTGCCCTTGTGGTGTTTGCCTGTCTTCTCCACAGGAGTAGGACAGTACTTTTTGTTCTGTATCCCAGTTAAGACTCCTGACGTTAAAAACTCCAGGCTTTAAGCCCTACTGGATAAAAAAAAAAAAAAAAAAAAAAAAAAATTCTAGGAAATAAGCTCCTTTGTTATTCCCAGTCAATGGCTTTGAGGAAGTGTCCTCCTTGTGCATTCCCCTGCATAATCCTCTCCCTCTCTCTCTCTCTCTCTCTCTCTCTCTCTGTCTTTGTCTCTGTCTCTCTCTCTCTCTTGTCTTTCTCTGCAACCAGGGGTCCCTCCCTTCCACAGTGCCCAGGATCCATGTCTCCCCCAAACCATGTCTTTGCATTTCTTACTTTCCTCAATGTCGCCTTTTCTCTCCCTCTAGTTGTGAAGTTGTTCTGCCAGTCTTCAGGTCAATTTCATAGGTATTCAGAATGATTTGACAGCCATCTAGCTTTGTTTAAGTAATGAGAAAAGCTTAAAGTTCTCCTACTATGCAATCATTTTAGCTCTGAAGCAGGAAACCTTGAAAAGGAAGGAAAAGCTCATGGTATCACCCTTCTGGATACCATAATGTACTGTAAAGCTATAATAATGAGAAGAGTACTTTATTGGCACAAATGTGGATAAATAGATACATGAGCACAACAGAATAGCCCCCAAATAAGTCCTCACTTATATGGACAATTATTCAGTGACAAAAGAGGCAAGAATATACAATGGGGAAACTATCCATTCAATAAATGATGTTGAGAAAACTAAAAAGATACTTGCAAAATAATGAAATTTGACCACTTTCACACCATAAACAAAAGTAAATTGATAATGGGTGGGAAGACATAAATGTAATATCTAAACCATAAAAGTCTTAGAAGAAAACATAAGCAGTGAGTTCTTTGACAAAAGTCTGAGCAATATTTACTTGAATCTGGTTCCTCAGGGAAGGACAGCAAAAACAAAAACAAACTATTAGGACCATATCAAACAATTTTTTTCACAGCCAATGTAACTATTAACAAAATGAAAACACAACCCACTTAATGGGAATAGATATTTTCAAATTATGTATCTAATAAGGGATTCACTATGAAAATATATAACAAACTCATACAATTCAATATGAAAAACTCAAGCAACCCAATTTAAAAATGGGCAAATATCTGACTGGAATTTTCAAAAAAGACGTACAGATATACAATGGTTACAGGAAAATATGCTAAACATCACTAACCATTAGGAAAATATATATCAAAGCCACAGTAATATATAATCTCACATCTATCACCATGACTAATATCAAAAGGACAGGAAACAACAAATCGTAAATATGTGGAAAGGGGATAATGTGAACTGTTGGTGGGAATATAAATTGGTGCAGCCATTATTGAAAACTGCTTGAGGATATTCAAAATAAATAAAATTGAATTATCACATTATCCAGTAATTCCAGTACAAGGTAATTATCTAAAAATTAAAAACACAAATTTAAAAAGCATTTCTATGTTTATTACAGCATTACTTACATAGCCAAGATATGGAAGAAACATAAATGTCCAATTATTGTTGAATGGATAAATAAAACATAGTGTGTGTATATATATATATGTTTATATATATATAATGGAATATTGCTTAGCCATAAAATGAATTAAGAAAGAATGAGATATTGCCATTTAAGACAATATGGATGTACCTAGATAGTACTATGCTAAGTGAAATAGTTCAGATGAAGAAAGCCAAATACCATATGATTTCTTTTGCATGTGGAATCTAAAAATCAAAACAGAGATACCTGGGTGGCTCAGTTGATTGAACGTCTGACTTCTGCTCAGGTCATAATCTCGTGGTTTGTGAGTCCGAGCCCTAGTCTGGGTTCTGTGCTGACATCTCAGAGCCTGGAGTCTTCTTTGGATTCTGTATCTCCCTCTCTTTCTCCTCCCCGCCCACACTTGTGCGCTCTCTCTCTCTCTCTCTCTCAAAAATAAATAAACATTATTTTTTTAATACAAATAAAAATTAAAACAAACTAAGGAACAGAACGAAACAAACTGTGGTTTTAGATGCAGAGAATAACTGATGGTTGTTATAGAGGATATTGGTGGGGGAATAAATGAAATGAGTAAAGGGAAATAACAGGTGCTATCTTTCAGTAACAAAATATATTTAGAAAATGGGTATAGTTTCTCAGGATCCACATAAGAGTGAAAACATATGGTATCTGTCTTTCTCTGTATGACTTATTTCACTTAGCATGGGGGAGGGGAAGGAAAAAAAAAGTTAGAGAGGGAGGGACCCAAAACATAAGAGACTTAAAAACTGAGAACAAACTGAGGGTTTGATGGGGGATAGGAGGGAGGGGAGGTTGAGTGATGGGTATTGAGGAGGGTACCTGTTGGGATAACCACTGAGTGTTGTATGGAAACCAATTTGACAATAAATTTCATATTAAAAAAAAGTAAAAAATAAAATTAAAAATGGGTATATAATGTACAGCATAGGGAATATAGTCAATACTATTCTATTATATTTGTATGGCGGTCAATAATAACTAGACTCAATTTGCTCATGATTTCATAAAACATAAATATTCAATCACTACCTTTTGGTAGTGGAAACTAATAAAGTATATCCGGTCAATTATGCTTCAGTTAAAAAAAAATCTTGCTGTGTGAACAAGGGTTTAAGATAATAACATTTTGCACTCTCCTAAGCATAGAGATGTGATTTTGGAGATACATACTTTACTCTCATTCTCTTTGAATGACCTCCTCCAACTGTCATAAATGTAGTTAATAGTGTCAGAAAGAGATTTATTCGGGGCGCCTGGGTGGCGCAGTCGGTTAAGCGTCCGACTTCAGCCAGGTCACGATCTCGCGGTCCGTGAGTTCGAGCCCCGCGTCGGGCTCTGGGCTGATGGCTCGGAGCCTGGAGCCTGTTTCCAATTCTGTGTCTCCCTCTCTCTCTGCCCCTCCCCCATTCATGCTTTGTCTCCTTCTATCCCAAAAATAAATAAACGTTGAAAAAAAAATTTAGTGGGGCGCCTGGGTGGCGCAGTCGGTTAAGCGTCCGACTTCAGCCAGGTCACGATCTCGCGGTCCGGGAGTTCGAGCCCCGCGTCAGGCTCTGGGCTGATGGCTCAGATCCTGGAGCCTGTTTCCGATTCTGTGTCTCCCTCTCTCTCTGCCCCTCCCCCGTTCATGCTCTGTCTCTCTCTGTCCCAAAAATAAATAAACGTTGAAAAAAAATTAAAAAAAAAAATTTAGAAAAAAAAAAAAAAGAAAGAGATTTATTCAAACAGTTTGAAAAATTTTAAAAGCATTTGGCAATACTTGTTACAGTGTTGTCCTTTGGGGATATTTTAATGTAAGACAGTTCAGAACTACTAAATACCCAACAGGTCCACTATTCTCGAGAGAATATCATCCTGAAAAGTGTTAGAGGGTCATGACTCAGACCTCTCTGAATCATAGTACAGGTTCTCAAAACTCTGTGAATAAGCTCTATGAGGATGAAACTTGTATTTACTTGTTATCCAGCTGCACAACACATGGCTCACAGATACAAAATATAGTTTCCAACCTCCATCTGTAATAAACTGCATCACCTTCACAGAGCAGTGAACTCTCAGAATTTTTAGTTTCACTCTAACTAATTTGTGTATTTCCTCTTAAAGGTAAACTCCGGAAAGAATATGGTAAGTCATTTATTACTTCCTTGTGTATATCATATTGATCACAGTATAAAAAGTCAGGCCTTTTTTGAAGGAAAGTTTTAAGAGAAAAACACTTGGTAAAGATATAAGTATATAAATACCACTTTGAAATTTGGGATTGTGCATTTCCTTTCATTTTTTTTTCTTTTTTTTAAAAAAATTTTAAAGGTTTTTACTTTACTATTGAGAGACAGAGAGAGACAGAGCATGAGCAGGTGAGAGGCAGAGACAGGAGGAGACACAGAATCTGAAGCAGGCTCCAGGCTCCATGCCGTCAGCACAGGGCCTGACGCGGGGCTCGAACTCACAAACCACGAGATCATGACCTGAGCCAAAGTTGGATGCTCAACCGACTGAGACACCCAGGAGCCCCTCATTTTTTCTTAATTAGGTTGTTCGAGTGTCCATGAGCTCTGTTAGGTCATGCTGTGTCTAATCCCTTGAAGTTTGCAAATGTTGCTTTGATTCTACAGAGAGGAGAAACTGGGTAATACTTGAGGAAAATACTAAAGGAAGGTCTGCAGTTAAATCTACCAGATATACTGAAAAGGTACAGGGTGCTACATTTCAATGCACAGCACAGCCTTGTCTACTATCCAAATATCTACTAATGTTAGCTATTCTCACTTTTTGTTGTTTGTTTGAAGTGCATGTTTTACTTGCTAACCCACTTTCACTGGAATTGAGAAAAGGAAGCTTGTGTAAAATGTACTTGGAGAACATTTTTTTTTCTCTTCTGCATTTTCAAAATTTCCTCATGTCTTGAGGATTCTTTCTTACCTATTCTGACCCACTCAAATTTAAAAAAATTTCCTCATGTACCACACACCAGTTTCCAAAGTAGAAATTGCTGTTTGTATTATCATCAGACTATGCTCCTAGATGAAACATTAGAGGAAAATTATGTCTTTCAATGCCCAGGATTTCTTCTTGGGATGAGCAATAAAGACTAATTAGCTGTTTCAGGTTGTTTCTGGCTCTGGATATATTCTCCTCTCAAAGGCTCACTGATCTTGTCCCAGTCTCTTGTGGTTCAAACCCCATGTGTAATCTGGATGAACTTTGCTTGGGAAATATTCTAGGATGACATCCACACAATCAGCAGATGGAACAGAATGGACTGACTTAGTTCTTGGAGAAAGGAGACCATAGATGATGGAGTTATTAGCATATTTCATGATACTATGCAGTCTCTTAGAAATTATCTATTTGAGATAATGTACACAATGCCTTCTTTTTTTATTTTTTGTTTTTTTCTTCTCTAGCTTTTAATTTTCACCTACTTGCCTAATATTTTACCAAGTCAGATGTTGAAAGATTTGAGTAAAGTCTGTTTCTTTAGAAATTCTTCCATATATACTTTGTTGAATTCTTTATTATATATTTGTTTTTACACAGAGCTCTTACGTGAACAGAAAGGTGAGTAGTATTTGTTTAAATTTTAGCGGCAGACATCATAGAAAAGTATATTGGTCAACTAAAATTTAGCAATTGATTCCATATCATAAACTATTTTTTAAATGGTCTCTCTTTTAAGCAGTTTCTCTATATATGATTAGTCATAAGTTGAAACTATTTTGTATTTTGTAACATTATAAATTATAAGTTCTATACATGATTTGCATTTTAAAAGAGTCACAATGTGGCATCTTTGTTGAAATCTTTCTCCTGTTTATTATTTGTTTTGTTTTTTACAGTCTCAATAAGGTGTTCAGATATTCCTTTATGATTTTTCTACTATTACTTCTTAAATACAAATTAATACCTGAATTTTGATCTTCATATTGGTTTCTTCTAATATCTGAATCTATATTATTAAATAACAATTAATGCTAATTCTATTTTATACAATAGGATGCCAATCAAATATATCACCATCAATATTGGGCACTTTTAAAGACTTTGCATTTTTCTATATGATATATAAAATTTAAAAAATGTGATATGCATAAGCTTTGATATACCATATGCATATTTTTGTTTTGATTTTTCTTTATTCTTGGCCTTGTTTTTAGGAGATTTTTTTATGGTAATTTGGTCTCTGTACCTTTGTACTTGTTTTTCTCTATTCCTGAAATATTTTATTTCTGTAATCATTTCCTAATTAAATCTATTTTTCCTGTGGGAACCTGGTGAACCCTCACTAGTTGAGAGAGGTATATGAGTAGTCTATGGTATCCCACAGCCATGCATTCTCTCATTATTGTTTTTCATGGTGATCTGTGCATGTGACAGGTCAGAGCTATGTGTCCTCCTTTACTGAGGGAGCCTGATCCATGTGGAGCTAAGGGCGGCCAGTCCACAAATATCTGTTGAGTGGAAAAAATTATTTGTATTTATATTTTTCTTTGTCAAATTGTTTTGCTCCTTGTTTTTCTAGATTATGTATGAAAGAAAATATTAGCTAGGAACCAGACCTAATGTTTTATTTCCTGATCTAGGATTTAAAGATCACATAACACCTAATTTTTGGAGAAACACTTATGTCAAAATTAATTTCTTACATTTCCTTAGTACTATATTGAATTGAATCTCATGTCTTTGGCCATGCAACTCTGGGCCAAGTGAGGCAAGGTGAAAATCTTATCCTGGAGATGCCTAGAAATATATTTGGCATGAGACTTTCAGTTAGGCTCTATGTGACCTCAAGAGAGTGATGTGGAGGGAACACTTCCTAAGAGAGTTACTAAGTACTCCTCTCCCATGAAAGGCTATCGTTCGTGTGGGAATTGACAGGGAGGACCTTAAGGAATCTGCCAAAATCCTCTCCAAAAGAAAGTGATAATTTGAACATCTAAGCAGGCAGATGACCCTCATGTGAGACAAGTTTTTCTCCTTCCTTTACACAAACGCCCACTCCACTCCACCTTCAGTTCTCATTCCTGGAGGAACCACAAGTTTCATGGGAGGTGAGAGAAGGTAGGAGACCTGAGGCAGAAGGGAAATGGGCCATTGCATGGCCTGAACAATTTAATACTCAAAATAGACATGAAAAAATAATTCTGGGAAATTTATTTGAAACGTTAACAGTGAGATTAAATAAGGTTGTTTTTTGCATAAACTTGATGATTTCTAAGTTATTCTACAAACCAGTTATAAAGCTACATATAACTATGGCCCTATACTCACGTTTGGTCAAATGTTTAATAAATAGCTATTGAAAATATACTTGTTTAAATAAATTTGGTAATGTCAAGAAACATACTATATTATTATCTACTTAAGAAAATTCTCAAGAAAGGCCTTGTGAACAGTTTTGCTGACTCTTCTCTGAAACACTCAAAGAAATGGGTTATCCCAAAGTGGTTGGGGGTACAATCCATTGAAATTCCAATCGACCCTAAGTCTGCAGCCATGTAGTGTTCATTCTGGAAGACAAATCTGCAGTAAGTTTATATTCATGTAAGATAAACATGGTATGTTTCCAAGACTGTACATCTAAACAGCCTGTAGTTTGGAACATTTTAAGGTGTGAAGCGGGAAAGTACCTCCTTATTTCTAAAAATCCAAGATAGACACCTTAAGTTTTTATGGTTGCTCAAATAAAGGATATATTGCTAGAGCTGAGTATGCCAAATATACCACGTCTTTAATGCAAAGTAAGGTAAACCAAACCCTCCATTTCAGTAAATCCTCCTTTCTCAGAAGCCCCTCCCCCCCCCACTTCATTTCCTTCTTATCAGCTGCCAGGTATTGTAAATGAAGTGTGATAAAATGAGGGTCTGAAGGCCACTTTCAGACTTCCCTCTTATCCTGGAAAGAATGGTAGAATTTGTAGGTCCTTGGCACTTATATTCTCAAATTTGAGACATCATCCAAAAGAGATCACTTTTAATATCCTATTTTATATCTACATAAACACATTTACAAGTCAAATAGTATGTATTTAGTTTGTGTTTATTATTATTATTATTATTATTATTATTCAGGAGATAACTATCTCTCTCTGTGTCACACATATACACTGGATCATTAAGTCTTTGTTCTCAGGGTCTCTGTTTTCAAATTGAGACCAAGTAATAGGACAGATATTCCATGAATAGGAATAAGAGGACACGTTCTAACATACATTTTCTTTCTTTATTTATATAGGGAACATAGAAAAAAAGAACGGTAAGTGATATTTATATTTGATTGAAGCAGTGTTTGAATATCCCATATCAATATTCCAATATTGATGTTCTTTCATTATTATTAAAGAACAAATTCCAGGCACCCCATGTGTGACCTAAAAGTTTTCAAAACAAGTAAAGTATCTTCCTGCTACTTTAAAAAGTGAACATAACTATTCATAAGACAAAGTTTTAGGCATAAATACAGAAGAACAAGATGAATCCATGTGTGCCATTAGAGCTGGAACTCAGGTCTTACGTTCAGTGCCATTCAGTGAGGTCATTTGTCTTTTGTATATATAGTAATTAACTGACTATTTTACAGTCAGTGCTTAAGAAACAATGAGACAAAAGGACTATCTTTCTTTATGGAAGTTGCTATAAGAATGATACAAATTCCACATTTAAATAATAAATAAAAAACAAATATTCTAATATTTGTTATGGAGGAGGGTTAATGATGCCATGGATAGTACAACAGTTGGACTGGGCTTAGACATGAGGTTCTAGATTTGCTAAAGAAGGTCAATGCAGGAGAGGCTGGAGATATTGAAAAGGACAGGTAGGTCAAAGAGAGAACTACCATGTGTAAAGCAGAAAGCACAACATGCACTAAACTCTGAGGGGAGGTGAGCCTGTGGTTCTATTAGAAGAGACAATATTAGCCAGGTGCCTCTGGTTCTGAAAACCTAGACAAGGCTATATGTAGGCAAAGGCTGGTAAATGCAACATCTCCTTACCATTCTAAGAATTTTGAATGCTCTCTAAGAAACAGAATTTTGAATATTATCCAAGAAAATAAGGAAATCATATAAATTCTAAAAAGGGGTACAGTGACAAGATTTTCAATTCAAAAATGTTATTTTCTTGAAGGTAGAGAACAGATTATATGGTTAGTGGTAAAAAAAAAAAGAAAAGAAAAAGAAAAGCTAGGACAATCTACTCTGAGATATACACTGAACTAAATAAACAGGTCTTAAAAGTCTGTACATGTTTGTGTACAGTCTGTGTAAAATCGGTAGTTTAATGGAAAAGAGAATTCCTATGTAAAGTCTATGGTTTAATTTTGACTCTAATTTCCATGACCTGGAAGCCTATGTCCCTGCTGTGTTTAATTTTGGAATCCTATTAAGATTTAGATTTTCTATGCAACAAACATTCTCACTTAAGGAAAGCTGTTGATCAAATGTAAAAGTACTCTGAATGGGTCTATATAACATAAGCCCATCCTGACTGAAATCAGAATTAACTACAAATTAATCCAAATCTGAAACCACTATACATATATTTGTTACATTTCCAATAATTTTTCTCAACTCATTTTCCCAGAATTGAATTAATACTTCTTTGGAGTAAAGAAAAACTTGAATTCATTTCATAAAAAATACTAACAAGTATCTTTTCTCTTATCAAAAAAAAAAAAATTAAACGTGATTCATGGAAGAATGAAAGCATTTATCTATAGTTTAACAAAGGTAGGTTAGTCATGTGGGACATATCCTGAGAGGAAAAAAAGTATTTGTCATCATTGTCCTCCTCCTCATCATCTTCACCACCAACAAAAACCTACATTTATTTATTAATGATCTTTACATTTAAAAAATGTGCTTTACAATAGTAATACATTGGCAAATATGGAGCACATATTTCTTTCTGTCAAGTACCTAAAATTAAAACAAGAATAAAAATTAATAAAGTAATACATCAATGAACTAGCAGAAACTATGATTGAGGAGGTAGATAGAAGGCAGATAATAACCAATCTCTTAATTTTAGAATTTAATATTTATCTTATGAGTGGTGAAAGGAACTGAGGAATTCTGAGTAAGTAGGTATTCAACATAAAAATTATAAGATCTGAGTTTTAAAAAGACTGCATTAGAGAATCCATTGACGTGTGCAGGAGTGGGCATTGGAAGACCAGTAAAGGAGCTTCCACAGTCAATGAGCAAGACTCAGAAGGGTGATGAAGGGTGGAGGTTGGTGGAAGGGCTTGGGAGAGCAGGAAACCTAAGATGGAGCTAGACTCAAATGACCATAATGAATAATTCAATGTGGAGGGTGGAGTGGGAGGTAATGGAGAAGGAAATACAAACAAAATGCCCCTCTTAGTGGCCTGTACAGCTGGATCCAGTGATTTCATTCACTAAGTTGGTAATAAAATTCAATACTTAATTCATCAACTTTCTTAACATTAGTAATCTCTTCAATTGCCTAAACTTCTGGTAATTAAAACCAATCCCTCAGTGACACTTGGCAAAAAAAAAAAAAAAAAAAAAAAAAAAAGAGGCTTAATCTTCATTCTCTGTTTTTGATTTATTGTTTTGTCTTTGCTCTTTATAGTCACAAACTGCATTTTTATTTTATACATTTTTTGACACAGTCATTTTTCTGTATATCATTTGTCTTTTATTCCCTTTCTGTCAGATCACCTGAAGGATGGGAAAACAATAATTTTGTTTTTAATTTTATGAGAATAAGGGAAAAATCAGCAATTCAATGCTTAAAAAATAAAGTTTATTAAGTTTTATTTAAAAATAAATCAGTTAAGGGGTGTCTGGGTGGCTCAGTCGGTTAAGCATCTGACTTCAGCTCAGGTCATGATCTCACAGTCCGTGAGTTCCAGACCCCCGTTAGGCTCTGTGCTGACATCTCAGAGCCTGGAGCCTGTTTCAGACTCTGCGTCTCCCTCTCTGCCCCTCCCCTGCTCATGCTCTGTCTCTCAAAAAAAAATAATTAAAAAAATTAAAAATAAATCAGTTAATTATGCTATAGAATAGTGTTTATTTTCATTAAAATGTTACAATTAATCTCTAAAAGAATAGAGCACATTATGAAAAACATGCATTAGATTATTCCTTTCACTATTGTGGGGTAAAACTATTCTGCATATTTAGATAATGAGAATATGGCAAGATATTTTAAAGGGATTATAGATGGGTAATAGACACCTAATGGGTCCCTTTTTCTTTCCTTGACTTTTCAAAAATAAATTGACACATATCATTTTTGTAACAAATTATGTTTATAATTAAACACAAAGAATATAACCCTTGTGAAAATGAGCACAAATACCTCTGATGGCCCTTCTTTTAAAGCACCTTGATTTTGGAATGGTGCTTCAATTGTCAGGCAGCTTGTTAATGCCTCTGTAGGTGAAGAAACTGGGTCTTATTCATCACAATGAAAATAGTGCTTTGTCTAAAAAAGAGTCTCAGTAAAAATGTGCTGGATAAGTAGAAAATTTTTGCAGTTAAATTAGGAATATCATGAATAAAAAGTAATAAATGCTACTTGTGGACATGTCAGATAAGTTAAATACCAGATGCTGAATGCAGATTTTTTTTTCACGTTAGCTCATTTATCCATCACATTGTAAATAACAGTATCAACCTAATTTATGGTACTTTCTTGATATCACACAGATCACAGTTGGGAGAGATATAATTTGGTTATATTTGGAAAAAGCTCTGTTCATGTTTTGAACCAACTCTAGCTGGCCACCATGAGACTCTAGTTTAAAATTTTATTATCTATTCACATAAGTGCAATTTCTAACTGCATGACAATTTGTGTTTCATAAATTTTTATATTACTTACAACTCTATGCCCTATCTTTGAATATCCATTTCTTCCTTAATTTACATGACTGTGATTTCTGTGGTAGTGCCTATATTTTTGTGCTTACATATGTAGCACAAAAACAGACAAAAAGATTACATGATAAATCATGATTATATTATAGTGAAATGATAAATAATTATTGTTATAATTTTCTCAGAAGAATGTTTTATTGTCTGGATTATAAAATAAAATCACCATTTTGATTCTGAATGCATGATGTACCCACATATTGATAGTAGACTTTATTTAAAATAAATTACCTTGGGGGTTATTGGGTAGCTCAGTCAGTTGAGCATCTGACTCTTGATTTCAGTTCAGCTCATGATCTCACAGTTCGTGCATTTGAGCCCCACACTGAGCCCTATGTCAGGCTCTGTACCATTAGTGTGGAGACTGCTTGGGATTTTCTCTCACCCTTCCTCTCTGCCCCTCTGCTGCTTGCACATGCTTTCTCTCTCTCTCTTTAAAAATAAATAAAATTTTAAAAAAAAATTAAAAAAACGTTTTTTTCCTAGTAAATGCAAAACTTTTGCAAAGGAAAAAAAAACTCTATTGATAACTGGATGCTAAATATTCTTAAGTCACATATCAATTTCAGGTACATATTGAACACTATATTGAACACATATTAAACATTATATCTGGCAAAGCTCATATCCCTAAGAATTCTGTGTTTTTTTTTTTAACGTGATACATTTCTATTTGGAATATATTGATCACACTATAACCTGGTAATGTTCACATCAATATAACATCACATAATTATCATTTATTTTTTGTGGTGAGGATATTTAAAATCTAGTCTCTTAGCAACTTTGAAACAGCTCTTTAAAACCAAAATAAAATAAAATAATTAAATTAAATTAAATTAAATTGTGCTTATTTTTTATCTTTTTTATTGAGATATAATTGACAAATTACATTGTGTAAGTTTAAGGTATACAACGTGTTGATTCCATACATTTACATATTGCAATATAATTATCACCAAGGCATTAACTAACAACTCCATAATGGTGCATAATTATGATTTATTTACTAAGAAAAATCAAGATCTATCTTCTTAACAACTTTGATTTTTCTAATACTGTGTATTTGACAATAATTATTATGCTGTACAACACATCTCAAAAACTTATTCATTTCCAGTTTTAAGTTTATACCCTTGGGCAAAATCTCTTAAATTCCCTCTACCTCCAGCCTCTGGTAATCATTATTCTATTCTCTGTTTCTATGACTTCAGTTTTCTTAAAAATTCCATATATAAGTGATATCGCACAGTATTTTTCTTTCTCTTTCTGACTGACTTAATTTAGCATAATGCCATCGCAATTCACTTTCGTTCATGTGGTTACAACTGGCATTTACTTCTTTTCCGTCGATAAATAATAAACAGTGACAACAATAATAATATACATAGCGATGTTGACCATATTTTTATGTACCTGTTGTTCTTTTGGCTATTTGTATGTCTTCTATGGGAAAATGTCTACTCATTCCCTTTGTCCATTTTTTAAAACCAGATTGTTTGTTTTTTGCTATTGAGTCGTATATGTTTTTATATGGTTTTGACATTAACTCTTTCCTCATGATTTGCAAATATTGTCTCGCTTTCTGATTGCTGCCTTTTCATTTTGTTGATTTTTCTCACAGTTCTGGAAGCTGGGAAATCCAAGTACAGGGCACCGGCAAATCTGGTGTCTGAGAGTCCACTTCCTTGTTTGCAGATGGCCATGTTCTCACTGTTCTCTCACAAGGCAGAAGATGGGAGCAAGAACAAGTGTTCATGGCTCTTCTTATGAGGGCACTAATCCTATTCATGAGGGCTCCACTGTAAAGACCTAATTACTTTCCAAAGCCCCAACTTTCTAATATTATTACACTGGGTTTAAAAGCATATGAATTGTGTAGAAATAAATTCCATCCATAAACATGACATTACAGGCACAGTAGCCAAAAATCTTGTTGTTGACATATTTTTAAAAAATAAAACCTAGCAAACAGGTTACAGAATTTTCTACTTTTTAAATTGCCAGGAAATACCTAAATACTATAACCTTATGGCACTTTACCATTAAAAAGACATGTGGCAGCATATATTGCCCTTACCTCCACCAGCATGCCCAACAACTCATGCAAAGGAAGATAATAACATAAATAGTGGTGAAAGAAAGTAGAAAGAGAGTAAATGAACAGAAAATAAATAGGGTTAAAAGCCAAAGAAAGGAAGGGCATGGAGCCCTATACCATTGGTGAAGCTGGAATCTTGTAGTTACTCTGATGTGTCAGGACAGAGAGTTGTAATACCATTTGTGGGTGGGTGTATCTCATTGTCCTTCTGACATCTGTGCATATGTGTGTATGGGAGTATTTTTCTGTGTGTGTGTGTATGTGTGTGTGTGTTTATATATTTTATATGTTACTGCACCTGTGGATTAAACTGGGTACAGTTTTCTATCCCATAAAAATCACACATAAAAAATGAAAAAAATTCATAGTATACTGAAATTCTTTCTTAATATGTTAGGACTAAATTACATTTTCAAAACAAACATTATAGCTGAACTAACTGCATTTAGTTTTTAATTCTTAAGGTGCGGAGAAAAAGAAATTATATCCAAACTCACTGGTGCTTTCAATGCTAGTTTCTTAAATTTATACTTTTTTTTTGTTCTTTTGATGAAGGCAGTCTGTCCATAGGCTTAATACAAACACCTGGGAGAGGCTATTTCTTGTCAAAATTTTGCATTATGATCCTTTGAATTACAATAAAGCAAAGGCAGCCAAAGACTCTAAATACCTATTTTCCAAATATATAACTTGAATTCAATCTCTCTCTCTCTCTCTCTTTCTCTTTCTTCTTCCCAAGCAATTTACATGTGCAAAGATTAGAAAGAGAGTCTAGTTGGGGCACCTGGGTGGCTTAGTCCACTAAGCATCCAACTTTGGCTCAGGTCATCATCTCATGGTTCATGAGTCCTAGCTCCACATTGGGCCCTGTGCTGACAGCTCAGAGCTCAGAGCCTGAAGCCTACTTCTGATTCTGTGTCTCCCCCTCTCTCTATTCTCCTTCCCCACTCATGCTCTGTCTCTCTCTCTCTCAAAATTAAATAAACATTAAAAAAAATTAGAAAGAGAGTCTAGTTAATGAGTCCTGACCAAATTCTCACAAGACTTGTCACTGTTTTGCATTTCAGGAAAGCTTCATGAAGAACTTGGTAAGTAATATTTCTCTGTGAGGATAGACATGTAAATATATTTCAAAACAAACTCTTACTCTATCTCATTCTTTCAGAAAGGATAAAATTCTTGGGAGAAGAAGGTGAGTAATGAAAATGACCATCTGTAGCCCTGACTCATGCACTTGCCTTTTGACCACTCATCGTTTTCTTGTTTTATTCATTGGTAAACCTTGGTTACAAAACTATACTCTTTTTCTTTTCTTTTCTTTTTTTTTTTTTTTTAATTTTAGGGTTGAAATATGCTCGACGCTATGCAGGTAACTAGAGACTGAAGTATTTGGATATTGGTTCTTATTTTTAGCCAGTACACTGGGCCACCAGACAAGGGGTCTCACAAACTCACACCAAACATATGCACGCGCACACACACACACATCCCTTTTTTTTCTCCAAAATCTCCACTTTGTTATGCTTATTATTGAGTATGTTATAGCTATAGCTCCTTATATATCACAAATGGTCCTGCTTCTGAGGTTCAGTGATGGATGGAAGCAGAACATTAGAGCCCAAAATGATATCATCTAACATGCTTTTCAGAACCAGAAATTCATTGGGGAATGTCTCTAGGGTGTAGCTGACAGGGAATGTGGTAAGGGCAGGCTGCCTTCTTACTATGTTAGGATGGAGGCTACTGACACAATGCCACTAATTTCCAAGGAACCAAAATTTTGGGACTTCATTTAATTTGTCAAATTGAAAAACCAGAAGTTTTTGACATCTAACAAATTGTCAAATTTATGACCTCTGTTTAATATTAGGAACAACAATTTTTGTTATATTTTCTAACTTTGTATTAATGATTTCAAAGTATTTTCATTTGATTCCCACAAATACACTGTAAGGAAAAAATTCCAGGTATTAATATACTGTTATATATATATATATATATATATATATATATATATATATATATAAAATGAATGTTATTAGGAGATTTCTCCAGTTTATATGACTAATTTATATAATATTTACTTTCATGAGACAACTTTAGAGGCACTCTTACCAATTGAATAAAGTATAGTCTAGATATCAGATATTGCTTTGGAAAAATACCCATGAGCAACTAAGCTGCAATGGCTTTAAGTGCATACAATCTTATATTTACAGTGCTAAGACTAAGAGTCTTTAGTTATTTTTAATATTGCATTAATACTAATGGAATTTTCTTTGTGGTTACACTAATACAAGTAGAATTTAGTTTTGCTTATAACTATGATCACTTAATTAATAGGAGAAATACATACAGTGTACATTAACAGAATCCTGTGTAATTAGGTAAATATCTGAATCAAGTTTAGCTTTGCTTTGTGTGTTTATATACTTAGCATACAACACTTTAAAAATTATTTTTGTATCCATGTATCTGAATTTTGCACCTATATGAAAGCAGTTTTAGGAAAATTAATTGAGTAAATCTAGATAAATTTCATTTGATGATTTATAACAATTTTAAACTGTCAAAACATTGAGAATCAATGTAAATATTTATAATTGTCTTCAGTTAACTCACAAATTGAATCAGGTAAGTCTGGACTTGAAGCCAAACATTGATGGATATTAGTAATCATTGTTGGACAAACTTCTCTAAGTATTTGTTGTCTCAACTACAAAATGAAAATATTTCTTCATTTCATGTTTTGTTTTGAAAATTGAATATTTATAAATGTGCTTCATGTACCAGTAAGCAGAAAAAGTTCCTAGATAAAGGAAGGACTCTTGTATATTGCATTAATTACTGTTGAATATAATTGATCATAGCCAAGACTGACAACATGTTCTTCTATAGAAAATGTTACCCTGGATCCAGACACAGCTAACCCATATCTCCAAATTACCGATGACAACAAAAGTGTGAAAGGAGGTGATACCTTTCAGGAACTACCCAAAAGAAGACAGCGATTTGATAACCTGGTCTGTGTATTAGGTCAGCAAATTTTTTCCAAAGGTAAACACTACTGGGAAGTGAGTGTGAAAAATAAAATAAAATGGACTTTAGGCATTTGTAAGGATTCTGTCTGCAGACGGGGAGAAATCATGGTGTCCTCTGAGACTGGGTTCTGGACAATAGGCTTAAATAGAAACAATGACTATCAAGCTCTTTTAAACCCACAGAAAACACTCCACCTCGAGGAATCTCCTGAGACTATTGGTATCTTCCTGGACTATGAGGCTGGAAGAGTGTCGTTTTATAATGTGACCAATCTTTCTCACATCTACACCTATAGAAACTGCTTCACAGGTTCTCTGAGGCCATACTTTTATCCTGGCCCCCTCTACAATGGTCAAAATGAACACCCTCTCACCATCCTGCCCTTAGGTCATATTAGAAAAGCCATAGGAAGAAGACGTTCTATGTGACTGAGCAAAAATTGCCCTATTTTGAATCTGCTGAAACTAGGGATTTTTATGAAGTTTGTAAATATTCTAATATATATATATATATATATATTATATAATTATATATGTATATTACAATATTTACAAACTTCATAAAAATCCCTAGTTTCAGCAGGGAAATTTTTACTTATAAATAAATAAAAATAAATATATAAATATTTAAATAAAACAAAAATGTTTTATTTTAGAATGATGGACTTCTCCCTTCAAATAAATCTAAAATCTAAAAATCATTTTGATGCCATAATTTATAACTTTTTTATCATTTCAGTTCCTAATATATCTTTTGTTAATGGACAAGAATTGTTTGAGTTAAACTACATGATGTAGAACTTACTTGATGACTATTCAAGGCCACAAAACTAAATACAAAACCCAACAGAAGCATCTACTTGTGCAAGTGATGAAGGAAAGTTAATTCCCAGTTGACCCTCATGGGTATGGTCTCTCCTTCATTCATGTTTTGAGATGGAAGAAGACATGGACACAAAAAAAAATCTTCAAGTGAATATGTCTTCCAACTACTCATTTCTTTACTTTTTTACCTCCATTCTTTTTTGAAGTTTAAATGTACACAATCTCCAACTTAATTTAATATAATTGTATCATTTATTCATCTACTTAACAAATGCTTGTTAGGTACTGTATATACGTTATGTAGGTATCCATAATCTAAAACACCTTAGATTGATTATCTGTAACTGTAACTGTGTATCTGGTACTGTTAATAAACAGGCAAACACTGATAAATTGTTACTAATTTCAAAATGTTGTGTGGAAAAGGCTAAAGGTATCCAGATACAGAACAATAGTGAGTGGGTTCACTGCAGTCTACTCATCAGGAAAACTCTCACTGAGAAAGGGATATATAGAATATGGAATTTCCCACATGCATAGCTGTAAATTATTAAAATCAAGACAACAGGCAAAATGCAGAAAGACTGGGTCTGGGTGAGAAAGTAGAAGAAGACCTATGGGGCTCAGACAGAATGGTTTTAAATTAGGCTGCAGACTAAGTAGCTTAAGTAACCAGACAGGAGGAGCTGCCATGGATTTTCTTCATGCACCAGCAGGCCATTTGGTGTTATTATAATAAAATATATAATATATAAGGAAATGTTAAAATAAAATTTTTGAGAAAAATAATTTATTAATTAATCAGTTAATAAACAAATAATAAATGAACTGTTCTAAATCAATGCTGAACCTATTGTCATTAAGCTATTTCAAGAGATGTGACCTAAATATGATTAAGTGGATCTAACAGCTCACATTCATGGAATATTTAATAAGGTCAAGAGAGAACATGGATAATTTAGGAGAGAACTGTAGGTGTATTCTGAGGTGCTTTCCCCGAAAATTAAGAGCTGGTATGGTTGCCTGCCCCTCACTTAAAACATGTGGGAAAAAATTAAGAAGATAGTCTGTCTCATGAAATCTAAAGAACACAATGGACCTATGTTTGCCTTCTGTCTTGAATATTGATAGTGAGAGAAGGGCCAGTAGCTACTCTGTAACATAATGGAGCAGTGCTGCATTGTATGATCTGTGCAATTAGAACTTTTCTGGGGGAGGATCTCATGTTTCCTGAAGGATAGAATATGGTCCATGAGAAAGAATCCCTCTGGGATGCTGCCTGAAAAAGTGAATACATATTAGTATATTAGTGGAAATCACATTGTGTATCACAGGATGCCTGGTGGCTGAGAACAGAATCTTGACAAGCCAAAATACAGACATATTTCACCTTCCTCACGTTAACAGCAGGAAAAAAGTCCTCAGATATTTGGGGGCCTTTGAAGAACTAAGGAGGGAAAAATGACCTTGAAATGATTTCTAAATATAGCTCATTACAACAATGATCAAGTAAAAACATCTCACTCTTGTTATAAGATTAATAATAATAATAATAAATGTAGCTCACGTCAATAATAATTAAGTAAAAATGTTCTGACTCCTGTTACCTTTAAAACCCTCTCATTCCAAAACTCCACAATTCCCTACAATGCATGTTTTCCCTTACTTCAGGGAGTAATATACCCAATTACAGGTGTTTTCCTGGTAACCTTTAGCTAGAGGACATTGATAAATGTTAAGGAGAAAAGACATCTATCATATTGAGGCATATTTCTACCAACATTAAACTCTCCTGTAGAATAAGATTTAGAAAATGGAAACTTTAGGGTAAAAGGGAAATTCATGAGAAAAGTAATTTGGGAAACTATTCTTGTGTGTATTCCCACACAAGACACGATAAAATTTCATTGTGCTGAAATGCCTGCAATTCTGCTTTAATTAAAAATAAGAAAATGAGGGACGTGTAAATGGCTCAGGAATAGTGTGACTTCTCTAAGCTTGGCTGATTCTTTGAACACAGCTAGATACATAAGAAATAATTATCAACACCCAAGGAATCAATATGAAGACTGAGGGAACTATACTGCACATCTACAAGTAGAAAAATGACCAGATCCTGGTAGGGAGGAACTGCAGAAATTTGATAAGGGGGAGAAAAGAACTGTGAGTGCTGCAAAATGGAAGGAGCCGTGATTACAGAGAGAGGAGTAAGCTAGCAAGCAAGCGAGAGAGAGAAAAAGAGTAAAGCAGCAGGCAGAGGATTGCATAAGGAAAATTCTTCCCTTAATCTATTGACTGGGAAAAGGAGAGGGGCTGGTATTTATAAGTTATTCTAAGCAGCAGAGCACAAAGTCTGAAGTTTAAAAGTACACGCCATCACCTGGAGTCATGCCTGGTGAGCTTAGCAGTGTTCCTTTGGGGAATGAGGGTGGAAATCTGGGATTGGGCAGCATGATATGAGGGTCATTTGGATCACATGGTTGGAAACAGTTCCTCTTTTTAAAGTGTATTTGGGAGTGGTGGCACAGCTTCTCTGGGTTAAAAGAACTGGTGGTGCCAATTTGGTGTCTTGTTCATTAGAATAGGGACATGGACATCAGCTGAGGGCAACAAACTTGATGCTGGCTTTTGTTATCCTTTACCATAAACTCTGAACCAACGTGCAGTCATAAGACTACTTTTCTGGGACAAACCAGCAAATATCACGAGCACACTGAGACCCTCCCTCAGAAGAGCTGTGCACGTCTGCACTGCATGGGTTCATAAAATTTGGAGTTTTAAAACCCAGCCACATGCCTGAAGTATAACACAGGAGTTCTGTCCCTCCTGAAAGGTAGAAAGCTCAGACCCAGACAGGGTGATGGCAGGGATCTGACAGAGGCTGGAGACACAAGAGTGTGTCTCCTCCAGGGAGGAGAGAGTGGGGTGAGACCATCTCAACTCCCCAAGTCCATCAGATGGACAAACTTCAATGAGCAACACAGTGCTCCATAGTGGAGATTAGAGCATTTTACACCAAGACCCACCACCCTGCACCCTGAGAGTACATCTCCACTGCAGCACGTAGACTTGAGAATCAGTGCAGCAGGGCTCTCCCCAGAGGACCAGCACAAACCCCTCGTACCAAGTCTACTAATCATCGAGTACTCCAAAGCTTCAGTGTAGGGGATCTAGTTGCTATTTTATTTTGTTTTATTGTATTTTAGTATTAGTTTTTTTTTATGTTGATCTGACTTCTGTTAACAAGTAGACCAAAACACAGATAGTTAAAACTTGCCACACAGTGTACAATGTCTGAAAACCCCCCACTGCAATCAAGGAGAAATTATTCAGATGACTGAAATGAGGGTATATATAATCAACCAAAAAATAACAACAGAGTGCATACAGGAAACCCCTCCCACATTTTTATGGACCTCTTTTTAGGACAGGCATTGTTCTCAAGAGCAGGAATATAACAGGCTTACTTAAAAATCACACAAAAAATAGTGACCTAGAGACAATGACAAAATGGAGGAATTTACCCCAAAAGGAAGAACATGACAAAGTAATTGTCAGTGATTTAATAAATACAGATAGAAGTATGATGTCTGAAACAGAGTTACAAAAAAACAATTATAAGAGTATGAGCTATGCTTGAAAAAAAAGCATAGAAAACACTAAAGAACCCCTTACTGAGAGGTAAAAGAACTTAAAACTGGTAAGCCTGAAGTTAAAAATGCTGTAACTGAGATGAAAACCTGACTAGATGCCATGACAACAAGGATGGACAAAGCAGAAAAATAAATCAATGATATAAAAGATAACATTATGGAAAATAATGAAGCTGGAAAGAAAGAAAGAAAGAAAAAGGAAAGAAAGAAAGAAAGAAAGAAAGAAAGAAAGAAAGAAAGAAAAGTGTTCTATCGAAAGGTAGACTTAAAATACTCACTGACTCCTTAAAGTGTAATAAAATCTGTGATAGGAGTCCTAGAAGAAGAAGAGAGAGTTAGAAATGAGGGCAGAAGACTGATTTGACTATTCAGGGTCTTTTGTGGTTCCAAACAAATTTTGGGATTATTTGATCTAGCTCTGCAAAGAAAGCCGGTGGTATTTTGATAAGCATTGCATTTTATGTGTGAATTGTTTTGGGTAGTTTAGACATTTTAACAATGTTTATTCTTCCAATCCATGATCATGGAATGCTTTTCTCTCTCTTTTTTTCATCTTCAATTTCTTTCATATGCCATCTATAGTTTTCTGAATACAGTTATTTTACCTCTTTAGTCAGGTTTATTCATAATATCTTATGGTTTTTGGTGCAATTTTAAATGGTATTAATTCTTCAATCGATATTTGTCTTAAAGTGTGGATATAGTGAATATTGGTGATGCAAGCCTAAAAGAAGTGGGAAGATGGGGTGCCTGGGTGGCTCAGTCGGTTGAGCATCCAACTTCCGCTCAGGTCATGATGTTATGGTTCATGAGTTCTAGCCCCACATCGGGCTCTGTACTGACAGTCCAGAGCCTGGAGCCTGCTTCAGATTCTGCCTCACTCTCTTTCTGCCCCTCCCCACTCGCACTCTGTCTCTCTCTGCCTCTCAAAAATAAAGAAACATAATAAAAAATTTTAAAAAGAAGTGGCATTAATAAAGATGTGGATTTTGTCGAGTGCAAATCTTTCTGTCATCAGTGTTAAGTCCTGTGGCTGGCCAATGGCTTTGCTCCTATGGCACAACTAGAAATCTGGAAAGTAGTTGTAGTATCTTGCTCTGGGTTCCTGAACTGTGAGCCAATTGAAGGTCCTTGGCAATATTAATAACAGAAGGGTTATAAAAGCAACTTATGAGTTGTGGATTCTTGGATAAATCCCTTGGATATTTTTTTCAGAAATATGTTGGAGGTCATTTTTCAGCTCTTCTTACACCTAAATAACACAGAAGCTCTAATTGCAGCTGACAGTCACAAAAAGGAAAATCAGTGCTTGAACATCAGTCACTGAAGCTGACTGCTGATGCTGAACTCTGGAGGTCATTTTCTTCAGGAACGTGCCAGAAATAAATAACTTTTGAGGGCAGCTGAAGTTGTGGGCAGATGGGTGGATGAGCAAAGCTGATGGTCTGGAACAAATTTAGTTTGGGTTTCAAAATACAGCCTGAGAAAGATGCCACAATATGAAGAAAGGGAAAAAATAGTGACAGGAAATCTAAATAGCTATCAAGGACTGAGTGTCATCAATAGGAGAAATGAGGAGGAAGGGAAGTGTCAGGTAGTTGTCATGTAGAGAGACCTGGGAGAAGTTCTTCCACCCCTTTTAAAGTTCTGGGTGGCTCATCATAGCCATCTGCCCAACAAGTGTACTAAGGGGTAGTAAATCTATCACTTTGCAATGGAAAATAACTATACAGAGTTCTGTCAGTCTCTGTCTGGAAGGTCCCTCTACCCTTCTGTGGCCCCACCCCAACTCTGTTCCCACAGAGGCAACTATACTGAATGAAAATGAATATTAAAACCACAGTTAGATATCTCCCTACAACCAGCATGTTTGCATATACTAAATATTCATAGGATACCAAGAATTGGTGAGGGAATAAAACAAATGAAAATTTCATAGTGTACTGGTGTGACTATAACTTGCTGTAGTAATTTTGAAAATGTTTTGGCTTTATTCAATTTATGAAGCATGCTATGGCCCAACAATTACAATCTTAAATACAGAAATTAATAATTATATTTCCATTAAAATTTTTTAATATTTATTTATTTTTGAGAGGGAGAGATAGCAAGAGAGAGGGAGAGAGCATGAGTAGGGGAGGGGCAGAGAGAGAGAGGGAGACACATAATCTGCAATAGTCTTGAGACCCAACTGTCAGCACAGAGCCCAATGTAGGGTTGGACCTTGGGAATAGCAAGATCATGACCTGAGCTGAAGTTAGACACTTAGCCATCTGAGCCACCCACAGGCCCCAATAATTGTATTTTTAAAGGCAATGAGAAACATATATATATATATATATGTATGTATATATATATATATGTCCATAAAAATATAATAACTGATAATAGTCTTAGCGTCCATCAAAATATAGATTGAATGAATAAATGTATATATATTTATAAAATGTAATATTTTTCAGTAATGAAAATGGACAAATATAACCACATAAAATACTTGTTTTTTTAAGAGGCACAATGTTTAACTAAAAGATAAGATAATAAAAAACAGAAATCTGACTCCATTATAGAAATGGTTCAAATAGGAAAACTAAATTATATTGTATAGGAGTCCAGGCATAATTGCTTAAATAAGAAGGCATTGAAAATGACCATTATACCACTATCCACTGACTCAGAACGGTGGATTCTTTTAGGGCAGGGTTTCTTAATCTCACCACTACTGTCATTTGGGGTCCACCAATTCTTTGTTGTGGGGCCTAATCTATGCATCATAGAATGTTTACTGTTATCTCTGTCCATCCGCTACTGAATGCCAGTAACAATCCTATCCCTTGACCTGCTACGACAACTAAAACTGACTTCATACATTGCCAAATGCCCCCTTGGGTGGGGAGAATTGTCCCATTGTGATGTCTAGGTGGAGCAAAAATAAGTTCTATTTTTTCCCTGATTATTATTTACAAGATCTTGACTTTGTACTTTTTTCATAGATTTCAAATTCATGTTTTCAATAACATTCTCTATTATACTGTAATTCACAACACACACACACACACACACACACACAAATGCCCTATTATTTTAAAAATAAAATTACATACTTGGGCTGATATTGTCAATCTGTCCTTTTCCCCATGCTATAGGTCTTGTTCAAATCCTTGGAATAAATCCATCACCAGGTTATAGAAAAATTCCTCAGGGTCAATGTCAGGTATTATCTCCTCCTCCTCCTTCTTCTCCACCTGCCACTGAAGGACTCACAGATGTAGTTTAGCTACTTCTTTGACGCAGATATTTAAAGCAAGATGTTAGTGGTGAAGCATTGCTTAAAATCTACTAAAGACACCACAATTTTAAATACAAAAATTTAATTATATCTCTGGATCTAAGAAAGTAGTATTATTTTTTAAAGTAAGTGTTCACCTACTTTCCAAGGAAGGATGTAACCTGAGCATTATACATGTCTAACATGTTCTTTTCTTTTTTTTTTCCTTTTTTTACTTAATGCAATTTATTGTCAAATTGGCTAAAATACAGTGTATAAAGTGTGCTCTTGGTTTGGGGGTAGATTCCCATGGTTCATTATTTACATACAACACACAGTACTTATCCCAACAAGAGCCCTCCTCAATGCTCATCACCCATTTTCCTCTCTCCCCCACAAACCATCAACTCTTAGTTTGTTTTCTATATTTAAGAGCCTCTTATGATTTGCTTCCCTCCCTCTCCGGTTGTAACTATTTTTCCTCTTCCTTTCCCTCATGACTGTTAGGGTTTCTTAACTTACACATATGAGTGAAAACATATGATATCTGTCTTTCTCTGACTGACTTATTTCACTTAGTATAATACCCTCAAGTTCCATCCATGTTGCTGCAAATGGCAGGATTTCATTCTTTCTCATTGCCAAGTAGCACTCCAATGCATATATAAACCAAATCTTCTTTATCCATTCATCAGTTGATGGACATTTAGGCTCTTTACATAATTTGGCTATTGTTGCTAGTGCTGCTATAAACATTGGGGTACATGTGCCCGTATGAATCAGCACTCCTGTATCCCTTGGGTAAATTCCTTGTAGTGCCATTGGTGGGTCATAGGGTAGTTCTGTTTTTTTTTTTTTTTTGAGGAATGTCCACACTGTTTTCCAGAGCAACTGCACCAGTTTTCATTCCCACCAACAGTGCAGGAGAGTTCCCATTTTTCCACATCCTCACCAGCATCTGTTGTTTGCTGATTTGTTCATTTTATCCACTCTGAATGGTGTGGGGTGGTATCTCAGTGTAGTTTTAATTTGTATTTTGCTGATGATGAGTGATGTTGAGCATCTTTTCATGTCTGTGTTGGGCTTCTGGATGTCTTCTCTGAAAAAGCGTCAATTCATGTCTTCTGCCCATTTCTTCACTGGGTTATTTGTTTTTTGGGTATTAAGTTTGGTAAGTTCCTTATAGATTTTGTATACTAACCCTTTATCCAATATGACATTTGCAATTATCTTTTCCCATTCCATTGGTTGACTCTTAGTTTTGAGTGTTTCCTTTGCAGTGCAGAATTTTTTTTTTTTTTATCTTGATGAGGTCTCAATACATTTTTGCTTTTAATTCCCTTGCCTTTGGGGATGGGTCAAGCAAGAAATTGCTGAAGCTGAGGTCAAAGATGTTATTGCTTGTTTTATCCTCTGTGATTTTGTGGTTTCCTGTCTCACATTTAGGTCTTTCATACATTTTGAGTGTATTTTTGTGTATGGTGTAAGAGAGTGGTCTAGTTTCATTCTTTAGCATGTTACTGTCTAGTTTCCCAGCACCATTTGCTAGACTGTCTTTTCCACTGTATTCTCTTCCTTGCTTTGTTGAAGATTAGTTGGCCATACATTTGTGGGTCCCATTCTGGGTTCTCTATTGTAATCCATTAGTCTGTGTGTCTGCTTTTGTACCAATACCATGCTGTCTTGATGATTACAGCTTTGTAGTAAAGGCTAAAGTCTGGGATTGTGATGCCTGCTGCTTTGGTTTTCTTCTTCAAAATTACTTTGGCTATTTGGGGTCTTTTGTTGTTCAATACAAATTTTAGGATTTTTTTTCCTACCTTTGAGAAGAATTCCCATGCAATTGGGACTGGGATTGCTTTGAATGTGTAGATTGCTTTGGAACTATTGACATTTTAACAATATTTATTCTTACCATCCATGAGCATAGAATGATATTTCATTTTTTGTGTCTTCTTCAATTTCCTTCATCAGTTTTCTATAGTTTTCAGCATACAGATATTTTACATCTTTGGTTAGGTTTATTCCTAGGTATGGTAAGGTTCTTGTTGCAATTGTAAATGAGATCAATTTCTTTTTTTTTTAATTTTATTTTTTTATTTTTAAAATTTACATTCAAATTAGCTAAATGAGATCAATTTCTTGATTTCTCTTTCTGTTTCTTCTTTATCGTTGTATAGAAATGCAACTGATTTCTATGCATTGATTTTGTACTCTGCAACTTTGGTAATAACATATATCAGTTCTAGCAGTCTTTTGATGGTGTCTTTGGGTTTTCCATGCAGAGTATCATGTCATCTGTGAAAAGTGAGTTTGATTCTTTACCAAGTTTGATGCCTTTTGTTTCATTTGTTGTCTGATTGCTGATGCTAGGACTTCCAAAACTATGTTAAACAACAACAGTGAGAGTGGACATCCCTGTCATGTTCCTGATCTCAGGGGAAATGTTCTGTTTTTCCCCATTGAGGACCATATTAGCTGTGGGCTTTTCATACGTGGCTTTTATGATGTTTAGGTATGTTTCTTCTATCCCAACATTCATGAACATTTTTATTAAGAAAGGATGAGGGGCACCTGGGTGGCTCAGTCAGTTAAGCATCCAACTTCAGCTCAGGTCATGATCTCACAGTTCATGAGCTGCAGCCAGCTGTGCTGACAGCTCAGAGCCTGGAGACTGGTGCCTGGTTTAGATTCTGTGTCTCCCTCTCTCTCTGCCCCTCCCCTGCTCATGCTCTGTCTCTCTCAGTCTCAAAAAAAAAATTAAAAGAATAATTAATTAATTAATTAAATAAATAAAAAGAAAGGATGATGTATTTTGCCAAATGCTTTTTCTGTATCTATTGACAGGATCATATGGTTCTTATCATTTTTTATTCACATGATGTATCACACTGATTTATTTGTATATATTGAACCAACCCTGAAGCCCAGGAATGAATCCCACTTGATCATAGTGAATAATTATTTTGTATGCTGTTGAATTTGATTTGCTAGTATCTTGTTAAGAATATTTTCATCCATGTTCATCAGGGATATTGGCCTGTAATTCTCCTTTTTTGTGGGCTCTCTGTCTGGTTTGGGAATCAATGTAATGCTGGCTTCATAGAATGTGTCCAGAAGCTTCCCTTGCATTTCTATTTTTTTGGAAAGCTTGAGAATGTTAGGTATTAACTTTGCTTTGAATGTCTTGTAGAATTCCCCTGGGAAGCCATCTGGTCCAGGGCTCTTATTTGTTCGGAGATTTTTGATAACTGATTCCATTTCTTCACTAGTTATGGAATTAATAAAATTTTCTATTCCTTTCCATTTGAGTTTTGGTAGTGTGTGGGTATTTGGGAATTTGTCCATTTCTTCCAGGTTGTCCAGTTTGTTGGCATATAATTTCTCATAGTATTCTCTGGTAATTGCTTGTATTTCTGAGGGATTCATTGTGATAAATCCATTTTCATTCATGATTTTATCTATTTGGGCCCTCTCTCTTTTCTTTTTGAGAAGTCTGGCTGGGGGTTTATCAATTATGTTTATTTTTGCAATGGAAGAGCTCTTCATTTCATTGACCTGTTCTACTGTTTTTGTTTGTTGTTGTTGTTTGTTTTTAGTTTCTATATTGTTTATTTCTGCTTTGGCCTTTATTGTTTTTCTTCCTCTGATGACCCTGGGTTTCTTTTTTGTTCTGCTTATAGTTCCTTTAGGTGTGCTGTTAGAGTTTGTATTTGGGATTTTTCTTGTTTCTTCAGATAGACATGAAATACAATGCATATTTTTAGGACTGCCTTTGCTGCATCCCAAAGGGTTTGGACTGTTGTGTTTTCATTTTAATTTGTTTCTATATATTTTTTTATAATTTCTTCTTTAATTGCATGGTTGACCCATTCATTCTTTAGTAGGATGTTCTTTAACCTCTGTACACATTTGGAGGTTTTCCTAAATTTTCCTGTGGTTGATTTCAAGTTTAATAGCATTGTGGTCTGAAAATATGCAAGGTATGATCTTAATACTTTTGTATTTATTGAGGACTGTTTTGTGACCTAGTATGTGATCTATCGTGGAGAATGTTCCATGTGCATGTGAGAATAGCGTGTATTCTGCTGCTTTAGGATGAAAAGTTGAATATATCTGTCAAGTTCATATTGTCCAGTGTATCATTCAGGGGCATTGTTTCTTTATTGATTTTGTGCCTAGATGATCTATCCATCATTGTAAGTGGAGTATTAAAGTCCCATGTGATTACCACATTCTTTTCAATAAGAATACTTATGTTTGTGATTGTTTTATATATTTAGGTGTCTCCTAATTGGGCACATAAACATTTATAATTGTTATCTCTTCTTGATGGATATACCCCAATATTATGATATAATGTCCGTCTTCATCTCTTGTTTCAGCCTTTATTTTAGAATATAGTTTGTCTGATATAAGTATGGCTACTTTCTTTTGACTTCCAGTAGCATGATAAATGGTTTCCATCCCCTCACTTTCAATCTAAAGGTATCCTTAAATCTCAAATGGGTCTCTTGCAGAGAGTAAATAGATTTGTCTTTTTTTCCCTTTCCATTCTTATATCCTATGTCTTTTGATAAGAGCATTTAGTTCATTTACATTCAGTGTTATTTTTGAAAGATATGGCTTTAGTGTCATTGTGTTATATGTAGATTTCATTCTTGGAGTGATATCTCTGATCATTTTGATCTTTGAAACATTCCACTCACAGAATCTCCCTTAGGATCTCTTGTAGGGCTGCTTTAGTGATGATGAATTCCTTCAGTTTTTGTTTGTCTGGGAAAAACTTTCTCCCTCCCTCTATTCTGAATGACAGGCTTGCTGGATAAAGAATTCTTGGCTGCATATTTTTTTTTTCCTATTCAGCCTTTTGAAAATTTTTTGCCACTCCTTTTCTGGCCTGCCAAGTTTCAGTAGATAGGTCTGCTCCTACCCTTGTGTGTTAAGGCCCATTTGTCCTTAGCTGCTTTCAGAATTCTCTCTTTATCTTTGCATTTTGTCAGTTTCACTATGATATGTCATGCCAAATATTGATTCCCGTTAGATCTGAAGTGAGCTCACTCTCCCTCCTGGATTTCAATGTCTGTTTCCTTCTCCAGGTTGGGGAAGTTCTCAGCTATGATTTGTTCAAGTACACTTTCTGCCCCTTTCTCTCTTCTGGAATTCCTATGTTATGGATATAATTATGTTTTACTGAATCACTTAATTCTCTAATTCTCCCCTCACAGTCCAGAATTTTTTTAAAATCTTTTTCTCAATTTCACATTTTCCATAATTGTATCTTCTATTTCAGTTATTCTCCCCTCTGCCTCTTGAATCCTCACTGTTACTGCCTCTAGTTTAATTTGCACCTCATTTACAGCATTTTTAAATTCAACATGACTATTTTTTAGTTCCTTGATCTCTGCAGCACTAGATTCTCTGTTGTCTTCTATGATTTTTTCAAGCCCAGCGATTAATCTTATTACTATTATTCTAAATTCTTGTTAAGTTGTATTGTTTATATCTGTTTGATCAATTCTTTCACTGTCATTTCTTTCTGGAATTCTTTTGAGGAGAATTCTCTTTTGCCATTTAGACTATTTTTCTGTCCCTTATGAGTTTTAAAAGCTTATTAGGTGCCCTTCACCTGCAACTACTACTATATTGAAGTGGGGCAAACACTTTTCAGAGCCTGGCCCTTCAGGAGGTGTTTTTTAGAATGTGTTACTTCTCTCTGTTGTGATTTTGGTTGCTTTATCTCCCTACTCTTAGTGATGTTTTGGATCCTCTGCCTGGTGTGCTTTGATTTGTTTGTTGAAGTAGCCCTGGAAAAGAAAACAAACAAGCAGAAAATAAAATAGAAAAACACCAGCTACAGCACAAGATGTGGGGCTATCGTTGTTGGAAGACAACAAAGAGAAAAATAACAGGGTTGGGGAAAAAGAAAAGAGAAGAAAATTAACCAGGCACAGAAGAGAAACTATAGGGCTTAATCCAGGGTAGGAGAGAGAGGAAATTATAGGAGACATACAACAGGTACAAAGAGAATAGTTCAAATACATCTGCTTAAACAAACCATCAGAAAAATCAGACTAGAGGAAGGGAGAAATAAGAGGGAGAAAAGGAAGAAAAAAAATATATCATAGACTTGTATACGATAATAATTGTCCAAGAACTAAAACAGGAAATGCAAAATTGCTGAATGCTTTGGAACCAGTGGCAGAGCTGGACTGGAGGAGGGGTTGTCTGGTTCATTAGAGTCAATTCCAGTAGATATGGAGTTAGCAGGCACTGAGGGACGTGGTTTGGTGTAGGCAGGCCCTACCTCCACTGTGGGCCCACTGTCTGTTCACTGTAGCCCCACCTTGTCGGTGATGGGGATAAAAATGGCAACACCCCAGTCTCTCCTCCATGGACCAGGTGCCCCAAGCCACTCTGTTCAGGCAGTCTTCACAGTGCCACTAATGTGAATGAGGCAGAGGCGGTTTGTCCTGCTTCCCCTACTCTCCGCTCATCCCTAGTGCTTGGCTGGGATTTAAACCCAGATGTCTTAAAGGGTCCCACTATGTGCACCCCAGTTTCGGGGAAGTGTTCCTCTGAGCCACTGACGTATGGCTTCTGGCAGGCGGGTGCAGGCCGCCTTTGTCCTTTGAATGGTTATATGCCTTCTTCCCACAGCAGTTCAGGGAGGGGATTTCTTTCTTTCACAGTGGACTGCACCTCTGAGCTTTTTACTGAAACTGAAGCTGGCTCCCCTCCTCCCCAGTTGTGAAAACAGGACAACTGGCCCCCGTCCAGAGAAAACCCCACAGTTAGAGATTGGATCATTCTCCATCCCAGTCTGTGTTTTTTCTCTTGTCCGTATACAGTCCTACACTTCTCCAGCTTCCCTTTCTCTTCCCTTTGTCCCTCCACAGAAGGGGATCCCTCCCATCTGTTCCTACAAGGCCCATTTTATCTCTCCCAGTTCGCAATCACATACCTATGGCCTGCTAGGCTGTCCCCGGGTGCCCCTGGAGATGTATTTGTCACTTTTCAGTCCGAACTCTTGGAATTCAAGGTCCTTTGGCCTCAACACTGCTGTGTTTGAGTGATGAGGTAACTTTGGGTCCCTCTACTTCTCCACCATCTTGGCTCTCTCCAGGGCCCCCAGTTTAAATTGCAGGATATTACTTTGAGACACTGACTCTGAATGGACTAGTTTGAAATGCTCTAGTTTGAAAACAAGAGCAAAAGGATGGAAAGAAATGCACAGATGGCCAAAGCACTTGATTACCAATGAGAGTGGGATGCAGCTAAGAATTAAATGCCTAGCAAATCTTCTGAGAAACTGTTGTCTCTAGTAAGAAACACTTGTCATGTCTAACATGTTCTGAATCTTGTTTCAAGTTATCATCAAATTATGTAGAACTAAGACTTCTAAAGTTTTTGGGGTGGACACAATTTGACCCATAAGAGACCCTTTCTCCCCTCTGTTTATTATATATATATATATATATATATATATATATGAAGAATAAAAAAGAGAACAAGTGAAGGGAACTCAGTAACATCATCAAGTATAATAACATCTGCATTATAGGGAACACAGAGGAAGAAGAGAGAGGATGTATAAAATATATTTGAAGAAATAATAGCTGGAAATTTTCTAGTCTGAATAAAGAAGGATAAATATAGGAGGCACAGAGATCCCCCAACAAAATAACCCAAGGGGGTCTACACCAAGAGACATAGTACTTAAAATGGCAAAAAGTAATGAGATAATTTTAAAAGGAGGGAAAAAAAGTAACAAGGAAAATAGTTACATACAAAATAAACCCCATAATGTTTTCAGCTAATATTTTGTAGAAACATAACCAAGGAGATGAAAGATATGTAGTCTGAAAACTATAACTCATTAATGAAAAAACTGAATATGACATAAACAAATGGAAAAATATCCCATGCTCATGGACTGGGAGAATCAACAATGTTAAAATGACTATAATATCCAAAGCAATCTAAAGGTCTTATTCAATCTCTATCAAACTACCAACATTTTCCTCAAAATTAGAGCAAATTATACTGAAATATTTATAAAACCACAGAAGATCTTGAATAGCCAAAGCCATCTTGAAAAAGAAGAACTAAGCTGAAGGTATCACAATTACCCAAATGCTAAGTTAAAGAAGAGTATGACACAAATATAGACATATAGGTCAATAGAACAAAATGGCCTGGAAATGAACCCATCTTGATATGGTGAATCTATGATAAAGGACGCAATGACATACAATGAGGAACAGATAGTCTCTATGATAAATGGTACCAGAAAACTTGGACAGCACCAACCAAAAAAATGAAGCTAGGCCACCATTTTGCACGATACATGAAAATAAACTCAAAATGGATTACAGATCTTTATGTAAGACTGTAAACCATAAAACTTGTAGAAAAAAAAACATATGCAATAATTTATTTTACATTGGCAGTAGAAATATTTTATAGATATGTGTTCTCAGGCAAGATAAACAAAAGCATCAAATTAAAAAACTTCTGCACAGCAAAGAAAGCCATCAACAAAACTAAAAGGCAACTACTAAATGGTAGAATATAGTTTCAAATATATATCTGGCAAGGAGTTGATATCCAAAATATATGAATAACTTATATAAGCCAACACTTAAGAAAATTCAATTAAAAATGGGTAGAGGTCCTGTATAGACATTTTTACAAAGAAGACAAACAGATATGCAACAGACACATACACAAGGAAAATGCAAACCAAAATCATAATGAAATATCACATTACACCTGCCAGACTAGCTTAAATAAAAAATGCAATAAATAGCAAGTATTGGTCAGGATGTGGAGAAAAGGGAACTCTTATGCACTATTAATAAAAATGCAAATAGGTACAGTCACTGAGAAAAAAGTATGGAGGCTCTACAAAAAAATTGAAAATAAAATTACCATATGATCTAGTAATGCCATTACTGGGTATTTACACAACGGAAAATAGAACACCAATTTAAAAAGATATATGTACCCCTATCTTTATTATAGCATTATTAAATAGACAAAGTATGGAAGCAACCCGTGTCCATCAATTTTATATATATATATATATATGTGTGTGTGTGTGTGTGTGTGTGTGATATATATATAATGTGTGTATAAATATGTATTGTATTTACATGTGTGTGTATATGCACACAAACACACTGGAATGTTAGCCATAAAAAAGAATGTGGTCTTGACATTTGTGACAATTTGAATGGACTTAGAAGGTATAATGCTAAATGAAATAAGTCAGTCAGATAAAGACAAATACCTTATGATTTCATTCCTTTGTGGAATTTAAGAAACAAAACTAACAAGTAAAAAATAAAGAAACAGTAAGGAAGACACCTAAATACAGAGAAAAAAAAATTTGGCTGTTGCAGGGGAGGTGGGTAGGTTAATGAGTAAAATAGACAAAGGATATTAACAGTATACTCATTTTGATGAGCACAAAATAATGTATAGAGTTGTTGAATCATTATAATGTATACCTATAACTAATACAATACTGTATATTATTTATGCCTCAATTTAAAAAAAAAAAAGAGGAGAGAGTGAGAGAGAGAGACAAAGGCTTGGATGCCCAGAGGCCATGAAATTAGAATCTCAAGACATGTTTACTTTGTGTATGTTTGTATATGTGTGCTTGATCAGAAGGTATTTGCTGATAAGAAAAAAATGTATTTAATTTGTTTAGTAATTAATACACCCAACGTGGGGCTGGAACTCATGACCATGAGTTCAAGTGTCCAGTGCTATTCTGTTGGAGCTATGCAGGCACCCCAATATGAATCTTAATGGTGATATTATTTCAGTTTTATTTAATTTAGATACTGCATTTTTCTGGGTAAATAACCCATAATCTGAACTAGAAACACATTTCAATATTTAAATATAATATATAAAAATTCTGAGGTCTTAAACCCACTGTGCCAGGGAGGAGAGAAAACTGATTTTTGTATTTTCTTTGTTGGTACTATCAATGCTGCTCCAAATTAAGGACTGATTGTGGAAAGAGCCTCACAACTGAACAACAGTAAGTCTTTGAATATATATGTTTTTGAATGCTGGAAGTTTTAAATCAACACCAAGATATTGAAAGCATTGAGTACCTAAAGAGGTTAGCGTGGGAGAGAGCCAAAGCATAAGAGACTCTTAAAAAATGAGAACAAACTGAGGGCTGATGGGAGGTGGGAGGGAGGGGAGGGTGGGTGATGGGTATTGAGGAGGGCACCTGTTGGGATGAGCACTGGGTGTTGTATGGAAACCAATTTGACAATAAATTTCATATATTTAAAACAAACAAACAAACAAACAAATAAATAAATAAATGAAAGGATTGAGTACCTGCTTATAGGTGTGATTATATTCAAGGCTATCCTTCTTGGAAGTAGAAGTTGAAAGCAAGAATCACTGGACATACAAGTACTTAATTCTCCTTGTGTGTTTGGAAAGGGCAGGTATGACTGCTTTCTGGGATTGATTACAGTCTTTTACCTATGACAGAATCTGTGGAGCTTAGACACCCAATCTAGGGTTCATTATCTGAATATTGTAAACACTGACAGAAGTTTGTTGTTAGTAGGAATTGAAAAAGTCTTACAAATTAAAATTCTATGACTGGGTGGGAAAAACAGAGAATTCTAGATGAAACACGTTATTTAAAGGTTTCAATGAATTTACCATTGTAAGAGAAGAAGTGAAGGCAATTGATGGAATGTAACAATAGCCTTGAAGCCAAATTACTTTTAATATTTCAAATATCTCAAGGATCAGCTAATAAGTGGAATGAAATTTCTTCCCATTAAAGCTTTCTGTTCTACAATAGAGGGCATGAAAATAAACATGGTGCCTTGGATATGATTACTCATGGTGCTTCTGAAAATCTGTCAGGGTGTTATATGTGCTCTGTTCCAGATAGACATCTGACTAACACAAGGCCAGTTTTACGTCCTCTAGAAATTTTAACTCTAAGCCACAGGTAGTCTAGTAAAATGACATAGATTTCCACACAGCTTTTTTCCATGAAAAAAGACACCACTACCTGTACTTTCTTGTGAAAGCTATTAAATTATGTATATTTAAAGTCACCAAGAAGTGCCTGGGTGGCTCAGTTGGTTGAGTGTCCGACTCTTGATCTCATGGTTCAGGGGATCGAGTCCCATGTTGTGCTCTTGCACTGACATCACAGAGACTGGTTGAGAAACTCTCTCACTCTCTCTCTCTCTCTTCCTCTGCTTCACCCCCACTCGCATGTGCACACACATGCTCTCTCTCTCTCAAATAATTAATATTAAAAAAATAATGTCAGCAAGTAAGCAGTTCAGGTTAAAGACAACTGCTTTATTAATGATATAAGACCTAGATAATCCCATGCTAATTTTCTGTGTTGACAAAGGAGTAAAGTAAGTTAGTCAGAAAAACTATTTGGTGCTGATACAACAACATTTATGTCTCAGTTCTTTTAATGTCACAAATATTGTTTTACTCTCATATGACACTCCATTATGAACCCTCTGATAGTTTTGTTCTACTGGATTTTCATCTTCATTCTGACTGAATAGCACGTATCTGGATCTTCCTGGCTAATGTGGCAGAGAGAAGAGAATTTGGTCAAACACACACCCTGATCATTTGCCCATCATTGACCTTTGTTCCCATTTTATTGCCCAAAGCAAACTTCATGGCCAAACTTGACATCATAGTCTTTTATTAAGTTCTAATAATCTCGGGAAGGAAATGAATACTGGTGAGCAGGCCAGCAGTCTCTCTAAAGCTCCATGGACTGATTCCTCATTATAGTTTTCTAGTGTTCCACCCTGAAAGCAGAATTTTTCAAATTCAACTCCTTCCAGTTCAGTGAAAGATAACACCTTTTCATGTTTTCAGTTACAAATAGCAAGTTTTTTTGCTTCCCCCCTCCATCAGGGAAAAACAATAATAGTATAAACCTGAAAAATCAGTCTAAGGCCAATAGCTTGTTGAACAGTTTATTTTATTTCATTGTTTTTTTCTTTTAATTTTCTAGTTAAAGTTAAATATTGTAGCAATAATTCCTTCAAAACATTGCTGTAGATAGTGAAAATGCCTACCATACAATATGTAATTAACATTAAGATGAATACAATTAATTCCCTTCACATCTGTGTACTATGGATATAAAGACTTAAAGAAAAACAATGAACCATCTATTATATATATATATATATATATATATACACACACACACATATATATATGAAAACAATATAAATAATAAGAAATAAGAATAAGAAAACAACATAAAATGTGTATATACATTTTATATTGTTTTCTTATTTTTAATTCCAGTACAGTTATCATACAGTGTTATATTAATTTCAAGTGTTCAATATAGTGATTATTTTATCATTATAAATTGTATTTATTTTTGTCTTCAATGTCATGTTAATTTTGAAATATCTTCCTGTATGTGTAGTTTCTCAACATATGTATCTATGCCTGTCCAAGGAAGAAGCCAGATCCTTTTTTTCCCAGTTTCTCTTGAAGTAGGCTGCAGGCATATTAACCATGTTATCCAATCATATGCATTCATGATAAAATTCACTGTCAAAGCTAGTGACAGGGAACACTCATTTACAATTACATTGAAAAAGTTTTTTTTGGGGGGGTGTTGAGAGAAGGGATCTTGTGATCCCTAAGAAGTTCATATCTACCAATAAAAATATTGACATCACATGTACAAATTGTACATGTGTATACCAAATGCAGATACCTAAAAGCATTGTTTATAATAATCATTAAACTTGTTTCAAGTGTCCATCAATATCAAAACAAATAAATTGTCATAATCATATAATAGGGTACTACACAGAAATGAGAATGTACTACAAATAGATACCTGCAACAGTACAGATAAATTTTATGAGCATACTGTTCAGTGAAAAAAAAAATTAGACACAAATGAGTATATGCCATATGATTCCATTCATCTAAAGTTCAAAAAACTGGCAAATTTCATCTACAGGGCACCTGGGTGGCTCAGTCAGTTAAGCATTGGATTTTGGCTTAGGTAATGATCTCAGGATTTGTAAGTTTAAGCCCCACATGGGGTGAGTTCGAGTCATGCTTGGGGTGAGCTCGAGCCCCACTTTGGATCAGCTCAATCCCTGCTTCATGTGATCATGAGCCCCACTTCTCTCCCCCCCCCCCCTGCCCCTCATTCACTTGCACTGTCTTCCTCTAAAAAAAATCACCTACAGTTATATTAGTGACAAGAAGAATTATTTTTCTAGGGTGTTACAACGGGAGGGCATGCAAAGGGAACTCTGGAATTCTGGTAATGGTTTGTTTCTCAATATGGCCGTTGGTTATGTTTGTTTTTACTGTATGAAAATTCATTGAGCTGTTTGATTGTATATTTGCCATGTGCTGCTCTGTAAAAAGTTCACTTAGAAAAGAAAGAAAAAAAAGAGAAGAAAAGAAAAGAGGGGAAGAGAAGGAAAAAAAGAAAAGAAAAGAAAAGAGGGGAAGAGAAGAAAAAAAAGAAAAGAAAAGAGAAAAGAAAAGAAAAAAAGAAAAGAAAAGAAAAGAAAAGAAAAGAAAAAAGAAAAACTGGTGATGTGAAGATGCAGACCTGCATGCAGTTCTCTCTGGAGAGGCTGGTAGGAGGAAGTAACATGCATGTGCCATAGAGACAAAGAGTGTAGCTCCAGCTTCTGCACCAGAATTAGCAGTGCAGCTTCAGTGCTTGCATCCACTCAGAGGAGCCATGCCCCACTGGGATGGCAGGGGGTAAAGTGTCTATGTTGGTCTCCAAGTGTGGCAATTCCAAATGTTCTATAATCAATTTAGCATGTGTTCTCAACTTTAATTTCCACTTAAACTAGTTCTGTCTTTTCCTAACTCATACAATATTTTTGTATTTATACTTGGATAGTGAGAAGATTGTCATGTATCTGTAACATGTGTATAAACAGATGTCCTATGGAAAGTTACCAGAGGGTTGTAAAATATTTCCCAAAATCTGAGCTACCTCATGTTACTATAGGATAGAATTACTTCAAGAATGGTGTAAGAATAATGATTATGCTAGGGTCCAGGAATGGTACAATACTCTCCCACATCTTTCTGTTCTGTACCTGTAATCTTACCACTCTACATGATAGAAAACAGGAATTCTGTGCATTTCTGGATATATTTTTATTCTTCTGGGGAAAAAAAGACAGTGTAAGAATTAGATTTTTATATAAGGGTTCTGAGGAGTTACCTCCTTTTATCTCTCAAATTGTTTTCCACTAGTTATCTCTCAAATTGTTTCCCACTAGAGATATAACTCATATTCCAGAACTTTCAGAAACCAAAAAATGGTCATTTTACAATCCACACAAGATAGGCTGTTTTATATTTGTATCTCATATTTATTGGAATCTTTGTGTTGGTGAGTAAATATCGTGTTTGGCCTCTGCCGAAATATCTTAATATTTTCAAATAATTGTTCACCCATGGACTCTTAGCTCATTTATCTGTCTTCATGGAGGAAATCCAGCATAATATAAAGGACATACAATCATCTACCTCTTTTCCATGTTGGCTTATATTGTTACTAAATAAATGCAAAAAATAGAAATTAATAGAATAATAGGAATAGGCATTATTGAGGTAACAGAATCACTTTTAAAAAACATAGCCAACTTGAGATTGTTTATACCATAAACTAAAATTCATGAGATATTTTCTTGATGTGGTAGAAGTGTAATAGCCAAATGAATCTCGAATGTCACAAAGCTTGGAAATTGTGTCCTGAATCATCTGCTCTATATCTTCACTATTATAACATGAATTACTAACCATAACTTGTGAATTAGACACATAACCAGATATCAACTTTGTTAGCACAAAGCTCTGAATATATAAAATTTTAAATGGTTTAATAAATGGTTACTCCATTTCTTAGATCCTTCTATTTCCCTGGAAATGGAGCACCACATCACTCCCCATGCTGGGGTGGATGGAGTAACTTTCAATAAGAATGTTGCATGCTTAAACATCCAATGATTTAAAATCTTTTAATCTTCTGTTATACATGTGAGGAATCAGTGTTATTGAGTGATGACTAAGAAGCAACAAATGTTTGAGGGACGTGTTTTTTTGGTGGTCAGTACATGTATGTGTTTCTGTTGGGGGATTTCTTAGATTCTGTTTTATCAATTTTGTAACTAAAACTAATTTGGGTGACTAGAAGAAACCACTCTTACAGTACCCCAATATGGTTGTGCACACAATCACATGTACGAACAAACAACATACAACACACAAAAATACTATTTTATGTAATTCTACATATTCTGTAAGTTAATTTTTTTATACATCAATATTACATGAAAATCATTCCACATGAAGGCCAAATATATATCTCCTTTGATAAACAGATGCATAAAGTTCAACAGATGACTTAATTTGTTTAACAATGTCCTATCTATACATGGGCATTGTGGTTGTGTAGCTTAATATTGTAATAATTACTGTGTTGCAGATAAGTTTATTTTATATTTCTTTAAAATTGATCCAATATTTTGTAAATAGCTTGTATTGCTTTATATTATGACAGTGTTTTTTTTCCCATTCAGTTGTCAATTTGACTTCTTGAATTTGTTTTGTTTGTCACTTTTTGCTCAGTCTGAGAATGAGAAAATAAATGATTACAGATTCTTATTGTTTTCTTTTTTTTTTTAATTTTTTTTTCAACGTTTATTTATTTTTGGGACAGAGAGAGACAGAGCATGAACGGGTGAGGGGCAGAGAGAGAGGGAGACACAGAATCAGAAACAGTCTCCAGGCTCTGAGCCATCAGCCCAGAGCCTGACGTGGGGCTCGAACTCCCGGACCGTGAGATCGTGACCTGGCTGAAGTCGGACGCTTAACCGACTGCGCCACCCAGGCGCCCCGATTCTTATTGTTTTCATTTATATTTCTGTAAAAAGTTAAGATTTGGATGATCTTCTCATTGTTAATTATGTATTGTATTTCATCTTTTGTAATGTTGTTATATGGCCTTTAGTGACCTTTTTGTTATGCTCTGTCTTTTCGTTTATTAATTAAATTTTATTTTAAAGAATCTGATCTGGAAAGACAAATCATCAAGAACAAACCTCATATATCTTTGCCTAAAAAATTTAATTAATTAAATGTCTTTGGATATATGTATTAAATTGGAGAATAATTGTACTTTCAAAATATAAAATTTTCATGGGTGTCTCAGATGGTTAAGTATCTGACTCTTGATTTTGGCTCAAGTTGTGATCCCAGGATCATGGGATAGAGCCCTGTGTCTGGACATGCTGAGTGTGGAATCTGCTTAAGATTCTTTCTCTTTCTTCATCTTTCCTTCTCCTCACCTGCTCTTCCTCTGAAATAAAATGAATGAATGAATTAAAATTTAAATTAAAAAAATAAAACATAAAATTTCCAAAATAATGGGCTATAACATATCTATTTAGGAATTAATGTCTTTAAAGTCATTTACAAAAACTTGGTTGGGTTATATGTATAGTTTACCCAATAACTTTCCAAATAATTTTCTTCATGTTTTATACTTTCTTATAAAATCATACCCTTAACTATTCCATGTTTTTAATAGCCTGAAATCAATATTGAGGTTTATCCATTGACTTATCCAAACATATGCTGAATTACTTCCCTAATTAAGTGACTATTTAAAAAATTAAATGGTTATGCTTTTTTTAATGTTATTATTTTATTTTCAGAGAGAGCGACATAATGAGTGCATGAGGGAGGGGCAGAGAGAGAGGGAGAGAGACAGAATACCAAGCAGGCTATATGCATTGCCAGCACAGAGCCTGACATGGGACTCAAAATCACGAAAGATGAGATCCTGACCTATGCCAAAACCACGAGTCAGATGCTTAACTGACTGAGCCACCCAGGTGCCGCTCTTTTTACTTTTATAAAGATTTCCATCATCTAATGTTACCAGGTCAGGGAAGTTGACAGAAAAGAAGGAATCTAAGCTCACTTTGTCCCCTGAGTACAAATAGCTAACACATAGTGTAAAAACCTCAGAAAGCAACCTGAAGACAGTAAGAGTAAAATCCACAGGTAGATGTAGAGAGGAGACCACAACAAGGAGGGTAATTAGGATGGAAACATGGTGTGGAGCTAAACAGAACCATGAGACTGTCCACAGATATGGAAAGGAAAGAGAAACAAACTATTACAGTGGGGAATCTGAATAGGGAAAACAAATTCCCATAACATTTGGCTTTAAAAAGCAGAGAGAGCAGCGGTGCCTGAGTGGCTCAGTTGGTTAAGTATCTGACTTCAGCTCAGTTCATGATGTCGGTGTTTGTGGGTTCAAGCTCCATGTTGAAATCAGAACCTGGAGCCTGCTTCGGATTCTGTGTGTCTTTCTGTCTGTCTTCCAGTCATGTTCTCTGTCTCTGTCACAAAATAAATAAATAAACATTAAAAAAATTAAACTAGAGGGTTTTCAAATTTTGTGAGTTCTTACAACCAGTGGGATTTAAATTTTGAATTTAAAAAAAAAAACAAAAACAAAACACAAAAAAACTAAAAACAAAACATTGTGCTCAGCTCTGGAAGAGTCAGGAGGGTGAGGGGAAATTGAGGCCCTGTCCTTAAAGAGGCAACACAACCAAAACACAGAGAGAAAGAATAGAAACAGCAGCTTGAAAAACACCTGGGAAAAATATGGGAAGGATATTTGTCTACACTAATCTCAGAGCATGAGCTGGAGGGTCAGGGATCTTGGGGAGACACCTTCAGGAACAAAGGAGCTGGGGATACCATTATCCTCCCCCACTACTCATCCAAACACACTGTCACCACTGGGAACAAGCCTAGTACTGATGTTTGCAACCTGTGTATCTTGGCCCCCTCATGTTTCAATGGATCTCTCTCCTCTAGCCAGGTTTGGTGAGTCCTAGCTCTATACCAAACACCATCACAAGCTTTGCTAAAACCACAGATTCCACTCTCCCTAGCACCGTGTGGGTCCACCCTTTCCAGTTTGGCTTGGATCAGTCTCAGCACTGCAGGTCCACTCACACAGAGGTCCACAGAACAAATATTGTTAATACTGAGTGTCCTGCACTTATGCATGTTGTGAGAATGTGCCCTCTCCAATAAGCTCTTGGACAGAGACCATCCAAACTGGAAAAAGGGGAACACTTTTGTACTGTTGGTGGGAATGCAAACTGGTGCAGTCATACTGGAAAAGAGTATGGAGGTTCCTCAAATAATTAAAAATAGAACTAGTGTATGACCCAGCGATTCCCCTGCTAGGCATGTATCCAAAGAATACAAAATGCTGATTTGAAGGGACACATGCACCACGATGTTTGTAGCAGAACTAAAAACAATAGCCAAATTATGGAAAGAGACCAAATGTCCATCGACTGATGAAGGGTTAAAGAAGATATGTTATATATGCACACAATGGAATACTACTCGGTGGTCAAAAATAATGAAATCTTGCCATTTGCAGCAATGTGAATGGAACTAGAGGTATTATGCTAAAAATAAGTCAGGCAGAGAAATATAATTATCATATGATTTCAATCATACCTGGAATTTAAGAAACAAAACAGATGAAGATAGGGGAAGGGAAGGAAAAGAATAAGATGTAAACAGAGAGGGAGATAAACCATAAGAGAGTCTTAAATGCAGAGCAAAAACTGGGGGTTGCTAGAGGGGAGTACTGTGGGGGAATGGGCTAAATAGGTGATGGGCATTAAGGAGGACCATAGTTGGGAAGAACACTGGGTGTTATACGTAAGTGATTAATCACTGGGTTCTACTCCTGAAACTAATACTACACTGTATGTTACCTAACTTGAATTTAAATAAATAAATAAAAGAAATCAGTAAAACAAACAAACAAAAAATTCCTAAGACTTCCACCAAAATACTGTTAGAGATGACAAATGAATTCGGTAAGGTCATAGGGTACAAAATCAAGGAAGAGAAATATATGAAATTTCTCTATGCTAATAACAAAGTAGCAGAAATGTAAATTAAGGAAATGATCCTAATTACAATTACACCAAAAAATAATAAAATACCTAGGAATAAAGTTAACTAAGGAGGTGAACGACCTATACTACCAAAACTATAAAATGATGGGAAAAGAATTTGAAAAAGGCTCAAAAAAAAATGGAAAGACAGTCCATTCTCATTGATTGAAAGAAAAAATATTTTCAAATCTCCACACTACTCAAACGAATCTACAGACTTAAGTAGACTTAAGTATGTTGGATCAACATACCAACAATATTTCACAGAACTAAAACAAACAAATACAAAATGATTAATTCAAAGAATACAAAGAATACAAAATGATTAATTCAGGAAAATATATGTGCCCCTGTGTTTACTGTAGAATTGATTACAGTGCTCCAGATAATGGGAGCAGTCTAAATCCATCAATAGATAAATGGATAATGTAACAATGGTATTTATATAGAAGGGAATATTATTCAGTCATAAAAATAATAAAAGTTTTCCTTTTATTACATGGATGGATCTAGATAATATAATGCTGAGTGAAATATGCCAGTCAGAGAAAGACAAATATCATATGATCTCAATCTTATGTGGAATTTCAGAAACAAAACAAATACAGGAAAAAAGGGACATACCATAAAACAGACCCCTAGCTGTAGAAAAAGATGATTATCAGAAGGGTAGTGGGGGAGAGGAACGGTGAAAAGCTGAAGGGGATTAAGAGTACACTTATTTTGGTGAGCACTATGGAATATAGAGAATGTTTGAATCACTACATCAACAACTGAAAATAATACAACACAGCATGTTAGCTACAACAGAGTGAAAATAAAATGAAATAAAAAAAGAACATTTAAAAATTGGAAAAAAATAATTCTATCAGCTGAAGGTATCACTTCATTTATTTCCAGTTTTCATTAATCACATGGCATGTTAATATGTCTTCAGCTTGGGAATTTACCTAAGAACAATAAGAAATACATCAAAAGCATGACATGTGGTAATATTATGTGTACCTGATTTTAGTTACCCATTACATATAGCTACTACATACTTAGTACTTCTTAGAAAGTTGCTTATTCTTAAAACAACTGCATTAGATATGCCTTATCAATCATATTTTGCACATAAGGAAATTTAAAATAACTGCATTCTCCTTTGTCATATAGAAGCCAACTAGCTGAGAGATTTTGGCTCATATTTTCTTCCTATAATCCATGATCATTTACTGGAGAGTATTATAGATTAGACTCTATATATCACAAGAGGGTAAGGAATCATTCTTGTCAAAGTCCCCATGCATCTTTTCCATTCACATTTTTTCTTGCAATTATTATTCTATTTGGGTTAAAATTGCTTTCTTTATAGGCTTTATAATAACACATAGTGATTCTTAGTGCCAAGCTCAATGTACATTCTAGTCACAACGTGTTGATCAACTATTGTACGACTGTGAACAATTACCAGTGGGTGTTCACTCTGATTTTTTCTATTAATCATTATGCAAAGGCTTTATAGCTTTTTCAGGAATACTGATTGCATTGGGGCAAATTCCACTGAATATCCTAATTAGGGCAATTTAGTTTTATTTCTTTGTAATTTCATCCATTTTTATTAGCAGGAGCCTCAGAGAAACTTCGCAGAGACAGCCTTACTCAAGTGAGATTCAAACCATATCCAATAAGAAAGAACAAGACACAAAATATCAGCTTCAGTTTACCTTTTTTCACTATTCCTAGTGATTAATTATTCAAAATAATCTTCAAATAATAGGGGTAAAATACTTTCTAATAAGTTAAATTTCAAGTTAAAGTTATGCAAAGACCAGACATTGGATGTGAGTGGAATAGGACCTTTAGTTCCTGTTATTTCACTTTATGGGGAGAACACAGTTGGTAGAAAGTGTTATTACCTTCTGATAGAATTGACTGGGTTTTTAGCATATCCAGAATACAATAACTATACTGCAGGAAATTCCTTCAGTATGAGAGTTACCTAGTTTCCTGAAGTAAAGCACTATGAGAAAGTGCAATTGATATTGAATAATGCTCCTAAGAGTTGTGATAAGATTAATTGCTTAGTATTTATAGTATTTATATGATCTTTACAAAACCCTAAAGCATAGTCAAATAACATGCCTAAATTTCATCTTATGAAACACACACAATTAGACGAAGGATGAAAAGGGAACTTGGAAAATAATGAGTATGACCAGATGAAGGGAAGAGAACAATATATGCCTTCATAGTGACTAAGAGAACACAAATAATGGGATTTAAAAATTGTGTGGTCATCCAAAACTGGGGGGAAGGGGAGGATTCTTGAGAAAGACTTTACATACTCTCAGGACTCAACAAAGAGGGAACAGACAGAAATGCCAATATCCAAGTCTTATCCTGAAACTATTTTCATACTTTAAACTCTGCTACCCTAAGGTCTCAGTCCCCATTAGACTGAATCTCATCTAAGTGTGGCCTGAGATCCTCCACTTTAGTATGCTGACACGTTTTGCCACATCTTCAACAATTAGGAGCCACTAGGAGGTAAAGAATACAATAACTGAGGGGCTCAGTCAGTTCAGTGTCCAGCACTTGATTTTGGCTAAGGTCACGATCTTGTGGTTCATGAATTCAAGCCCCACATTACACTGTAATGACACTGCAGAGCCGGCTTGGGATTCTCTCTCCCTTCTCTCTCTGTCCCTGTTCCACTTGCACTCTCGCTTTCAAAATAAATAAATTAATTAAAAATTTTAAAAAGAATACTACAATAACCGAATTGAAAATTTCAATAGAGGGATTAAACAGAATGAACGGAATGAAACACAAAAAAAGTATCAACAGACTAGAAGACAGAGCAGTGGAATTCATTGAATAATTGGATAAAATTGGCCTCTGAAGGATGAACAGCATTTGGGAAGCCATTGAGAAATAGAAAGGTCACGTTGGAAGATGGAATAACATGAATGGAAACTGAGGGAAAATATGATATATTATACATTTGCCTCGTATTTACTGAGTGTCTTCTATGGACCAGATGTTGGGATATTTACTGGATTCACACACAAAAATGTAAAAAGACTTTTTCTATATGGAAAGAAATGGTCAAGTACTGAGGGCATTTGCTGATAAATGAGGTTCAGAACTAACTAGAGTGAATACACCATGTTGGGAAACAGGAAGGGGAAAAAAAGTAAATGCCCTAAGATCCACATGCTAATAGAACTTGAAAATGAGCATTGTGAAATAAAACATAAGAATCTATTAAGGACTCTTGAAAAAGAAAGTGGCTTGCTAAGTGGTATTTTAGGGAAGTTCCTCTGGCTGAAATATTAGAGATAAATTGTGCTGTTACTTAATACAAATGATCAGCTAAAGACACTTCTGACAAATTCACAGACACAAAGAATAATAAAAGCCATATTAGTTTATTGCTGATGGTGGTTGAACAGAAATGTTAGGCTCTGGGAACTAATTTGAGTAAAAGTGAGTTCTAATAGGTGAGTTAATGGAAATGTATAATAAATGTTATTTAACATCTTCCAATGTAGATAATTTGGCTCTACTACATTACCTACTCAGTCCCATGGTAAGGTTAGTAGGTAAGTAAGGTTAGTAACAGGAAATTTGAAGTGCTAAATGCCAAAAGATATTCTTTTCTGATCATAATTTTGTATGCATCCATTTTCTACCCTGTTCCTCCCACTCTAACAATTATTCTTTTTTTAAATATTTTTCCAATGTTTACCTTTGAGAGGGTTGTAGGGGCAGAGAGAGAGGGAGACACAGAATCTGAAACATGCTCCAGGCTCTGCACTGTGAGCACAGAGCCCGACCAGGCGCTCAAACTCATGAACTGTGAGATAATGACTTGAGCTGAAGTCAGACTCTTAACCAGCTGAGTCACCCAGGCGCCCCGCAATTATTCCAATTAAACACTAACCAAGAAAATTGTAATCCCTTGTCTATTTGATTTCTTTTATATTACCACATTCCATTTTTACTTTCTTTTCAATAAGACATGAAATCCCTATCACTTCAAACAGGGTCTTATAAAAATGGTCAATCCTCTTGCTCTTTATTTAGAATGAGAGGAAATCACTAAACCTGGATTGTTTTAAACATGCTTTTCTTTCTTTTTTTCTTTCTTTCTTTCTTTCTTTCTTTCTTTCTTTCTTTCTTTCTTTGTCAAGAGACAGAGACATGGAGAAACAGAGAGAATGAGTGGGAGAGGGGCAGAGGGGCAGAGGGAGAGGTAGAGAAAGAATTTCAAGTGTACTCCATGTTGTCAGTGTGGAGCCCAATGTAGGGTTCAATCCCATGAACTTTGAGATCACGACTTCAGATGGAATCAAGAGTCTGATGCTTAACTGGCTGAGCCATGCAGGCACCCCTAAATATGCTATTTATTTTCTCACAAGCAGTTGGGTATGTACAAAAGACAAATGGCTACACCACAGGCTTTTAATTTCAACAACATCTGTCTGGGTTGTCAGTTATTCCCTTTAGTAATTCAAAATTTTTCTTTCAAGCATTCTTCTCTACCATTCACCACTTGAAACAGTATCAAAGTTTGGTTAATCTCCTCATTCCTTTATACCACTCTGACATTTAATCTGGTGGTAAAATCTCATCTCCTTCTTCAGACTCTGTGAAATGGTTTACTGTTTCTTTTCATTTTATGTGTCCAGGGAATAAATAGGTTGTGCCTTTCCCACTGACCATTTTCCTATCCCTCCTTTTGATACCATTCCATTCTACTTTCCTTGGTGACAATATTTCATGTCATGACTTACCTTATTTTATTTGGAATTTGCCCCTCATATTATTAAAGAAGCTCACAAATCATTCTCTCTTTCCCATGTGTCCTTGTAATATGCTTCTAAAAGACACTTTCATTAACTTATTGTAGTATGGACATAAAAAAACCACATTGTTGCCAAATTCAATCCTTATATCTAAAAAAATCTTTTATTTTCATTATTTGTGTAGTGTGAGAATCTATAAACACAGAGCCCAAGGTGGGAACCCCCATAACCAAATATAAAGATGTGTCTTCCCCTGTGCTTCCCACATTGACATAGGCTGTGCCTTCTGTCTATGGTGTTTTTTCAACCACTTGCCTTGTGTTAAAGTCACAATATAAATCTCCTACTTGGTATTGCACAGTTTATTTATTCTTTACATACGTATATTACAGAGAGGCACTGAGTTGAGTGACTTTTATACCAAGTCTTCCATGCTTTCTTCAGGGGCTACTTTGCCTTCACTTTGGCTTCTATACATCTACATCCATATATATGATGCAAATCTTAGAAAACTCTAACATGAAAATATCATAAACAATGATATTGTTTATGTTATCTCACTAAACAGACATGTCATTGATTTCACATATTCATCTATATAGTTAATGCACAGTAGTGTGTGTTTTATGAATGAATTAACCACAAATCACATTGACCAATTAAGGAGAAACAAGAGTACAGAAATAAATCTATACATATGCAGTCAATTAATTTTTATAAGGATGCCAAGAACACATAATGGAGAAAATGTAGTTTCTTCAATAAATGTTGCTAGGAAAAGTGGATATTTACATGCAAATGATGGGAGATTGGGTTTAAGATGCTGATGATGCAACATCTTCAACTCACCTCCTCTCACAGACACTCAAAAAAAAATCTACAACTACTCATGTAATAATACATCTTAAAGGAAGCTGAAAATTGGATAAACAGAGTCTCCACAAATAATAAAATGATTCATTGTGATGGGAAAGTGGCAGAGACATGAGCTCACCAGGGAAAAAGCTACACCTCATTGTGATGTGTCACAATCAAGAGAGATACCAAAGTATTCCTTTTATACTTTCTATACAAACTTTTGCTGAGGAGTGAGTGATTCAAGCTCTACATCAGGAACCACAATCCTTATATCCTGCATGGAGAAAATAATTCCCCCTAAACACCAAGCATTTTAAATAATGGGGATTGAGGCACCTGGCTGGTTCAATAGATTAAGCAACTGACTCTCAATTTGGGCTCAGGTCATGATCTCACAGTTTATGAGATTGAGCCCAGCATTGGGCTCTGTGCTGACAGTGTGAAGCCTGCTTGGGAAACTCTCCCTCACTCTGTCCCTCCTCTGTGGACTCTCTCTGTCTCAAAATAAATAAACTTTAAAAAATAAAACAAAATCAATGGGGATTTCATTTAAGAAAACTATAAAACAATAGGGTTTGGAAAAGCTGCCCTTAAGGTCCATGCATACAGAGCTCAAATTAAAACCAGGGCAAAAATCACCAATTTGAAAAATGCATAGACCTGAGGTAAAGGAGATATCTAACCTTAAAGTGTTTGCCATAGAGACAGGAAATGGGTGGGACTCTCCCCAGAAACTAAGATAATAGAAGAAACTATTTTCTGGTCTCAGTCTACCTTACCCATCCTGACACTGGAATTCTGTCTCTTACCTGCTAACACCAGTGGTTATGTTCTGTTGAGAGCTCCACCCACTGATGCAGCACAGTAGCCAGAGACACTTAACACACCAAGAAGGAATCCATCCCCACCCTCCCTGCAGAGCAGGAGTCATGCAAATGTCCTATAGTCAGGCTGGGGCCATCCCTGCCACCAACATGCCACGAGCATGAAGCCTCGTCCTGTAGCCAGACTGTGTGCTAACCCCACCACCAACATGTCACACCTGCTGTCCTGCCTTAAGAAGAGTGTGCACACATCCCACAAATGGACACCAGAACCTGGCTCTGGAGGCCAAGAGACATTGTGCTTCCTGGCCCCACAGGTCATCTTCTACATAAGGCCACTGCTTGAAGAGTGAAAAAGGGGACCCTTAGGGGCTCAGTCACTTGGGCATCTATTTCCACTACAATAAAAGGTGTTTTTCCTCCCTGATGGCTTCTTTCAAGTTTTTTTTTTATTTGTCTTTGATTTTTAGCAGTTTGACTATCACATGCCTAGTTGTAATTTTTAAGGTATTTATCATTTCCATGTTTCCTGGGTTTCATTTATCTGTGGTCTGGTGTCTGTCATTAATTTGGGAAATTCCCAGACATTATTTCTTCAAATGTTTCTTATATTCTTTTACCACTTTCTTCTTTTGGTATTCTTATCACATGTATATAACATCTTTTTGTAATTGTCTCACAGTTCTTAGCTATTCATATGTTTTATCATTAAGTTTCCATTTTGAAAGTTTCTATTGACCTTTTGTCAAACTCACTGGTGTTTCCTCAGCCATGCCAAATTTATTGATGTCTGATCAAGACATTTTACATTTGCTTACAGTGGTTTTGACTTCTAACGTCTCTCTTTTATTCTTTCTTAGAGTTTCCATCTCTCTGCTTACATTATCTCTTTTTGCATGTTGTACAAATTTTCCATTAGAAATTCTATCCTATTAATTTTGTTTTTAGTTCCTAGTCAGATTATTTCTACACCTCTTCTTAATGAGAGTGTGATGTGGATTTTCCTTCTATCTCTCAAAATCTCTTTCTCATCTTTTAGTAAGTCATGTAATCTTTTTTCTTGAAAGCTGGGCATGATGTGTGGGGTAAAAGCACTGAAGTAATAGGCTTTAATGGAAAATTTTATGTTTATCCAGCTAGGAGTTAGTCTGTGTTTACTGTTTGTTCTAGCTGTAGGTACCAGAGGCTGAATTTCTGTCATGTTTTTGTTTTAATCTCCCCTTTTGCATTTGGTTTGCCATAGAGATTTCTACTTCAATAAGGTCTGAAGTATGTGTTTCTTTCGTTGTATTTCCCTGCTATTTTACAGGATCCTTATTGATGTGGTGGTAAGGTTAGGAGAAAGGGCATATGCTAGTTGTATAATTAAGTTCCAACATTTCAGTGAGCCTGAGATTTTACACAATGATTTGTACAAGAGTTTCTCAGTTGTCCTCCTTCCCCTTCCCTTAGGTGTTACAGGATGGTTAGAAGGGGCTAAAGCTAGGCATTTACGTCCCCAGGTTACTAAAGCTCCGATAAACCCAGTATCTTAGACTTTGCCAAAATAGTTCTTTTGAAGACAAGCCTTTTAGGAACAGAATTATTGGGGGGAATTTCAAGATTACAACTTTCCCCCTCTCTTTGCAGTTTGTATGAAGGAGGAAAGTTTTCCCCAATCTTCACTATAAAAATCTAGAAGAGCTTCTAGAGGTAAAATTCACAAAATTGTATGGGTCCCCCTGAGAAGGAGTTTCTTTACGTTTTTAACTCGTAAGATTATCTATCTCAAGCCTCCTCCATTCATCCAGCACAGTTTAAGTTTTTCTCCTGAGTTCCATGGATGTTTCCTATTATGGTAAACTGAGATTCTCTGTATCTGCTGGGTGGTCTTTCTAATTTGGGGGCAGCTGTTTTCCCTGTGAATTCAACTTTCTGTTGGAGTTAAGGAGAGTTGTTCATTTTGAGTTTGTTTGTTTTCTTGTTGTGAGAATAGGAGTGAGGACTCATTAGTCCCTTCTTTATATGCCAGATTGGAAACCACAATCCCTGAGAATTTATTTATTTTGAATATCAGTATGCCTTAAGGAGTTAGAATTGAATGAACATACTATATATAATGTTTAATTAATAAGTCAAGAGTGTCTCCTAATTTCCAAAAAGTCATCAACAGCAAAGGGTTTTTGAAATTAAAAAAATGCTTTTTTTTTTTCAAAAGTTTTACCATTTATTTATTTTGAGAGAGAAAGATTGAGAGAGAAAGAGCAGGGGAGGGGCAGAGAATGAGGGAGAGAGATAATCCCAAGAAAGCTCTGTGACATTAGCTCAGAGACAGTGTCAGGGCTGGAACTCACAAACACTGAATCTAGTGAACCACACAGGCTCCCTAGAAGATATTCCTTTTTAACATTTTATTTATTTATTTATTTATTTATTTATTTATTTATTTTGTTTATACCTTCTTATATTAACATGTGTGATTTTTCTTTGAAATCTGTTACCTTGCCTTCTGGTTCTCTGTCTTAAGCATTCATATGTTTTATTTTCAGTGAGCTTTTTTTATTTTATTGATAACTTCTATATTGTTCTTACGGTTTTAAATGGAACAAATTTTATAGAAAGCTAATTTATTTTTTCACACCATACATGACAGTGTATTTAATCATGTAATAGCATTTCTTTCCTACATGTAAAATCAACCAATTACTTAGTATCAGTAATTTTACTGACTTTGTACATATTAAAATTTGAATTTTATTTTTGTTTAATTTTAAAATAACTATAGTCTTATGAAAAGTAGAAAAATGAATACAGAGAAGTCACTTCCCCTATCCCCCTCTCTGGTAATATTTTGTATAACTCCAGCATAATATCATAACCAGGAAATTGAATTGACTACCATCCACAAAAATTAAGCTGTTACAGTTGTTATAAACATTTTGCATGTCTGTTTGTGTGTGTGAGAGAGTAGTTTTATGAAATTTTACTCCCTGTGTAAATTTGGGTAACCACCTCAACCAAGAAATAGAAAAGTATGATCACAATAAAAACCTCTTGTGTTACCCCTTTAGAGTCACATTTGCATTCCAACCCACACCTCAACTCCATTCCCAGTTCTTAACACCTGTGAAACAGTAATCTATTGTCTATTTATATAATTTTGTTCTTTAAAGAACATTATATGGGTGCACCTGGGTTGCTCAATCAGTTAAGCGTCCTACTTCAAGTCAGGTCATGATCTCCCGGTCCATGTGGTTGAGCCCTGGGTCAGGCTCTGTGCTGAAAGCTCAAAGCCTGGAGCCTGCTTTGGATTCTTTATCTGCCTCTCTTTCTGCACCTCCCCCACTCACACTCTGTCTCTCCAAAATGAATAAATGTTAAGAAAAAAACTTTCTAAACGGAAAAGGAACATTATATGAATAGACATATGCAGTATGCAATCTTCATCACTGACTTTTTACAGTGTAATTCCACTGAGATCTATTCAAGTTCATTTGTGTACCAATAATTTTCTTTTTATTGGGAGTAGTAAACCATAGTATGGATGTGCCACAGTTTGATTAACTACTCACCCACTGAAGGACATTTGGAGTACATTAAAATTTTGACTATCACCAATTAGCTTTATGAGCATCCATAGACATTTTTTGTGGACATAGTTTTTATATCTCTGTGAATATTGTCAACACTTACAATTATCGTGTTGTGGCATTTGGATGTTTATTTTTAGCATAAGTTACAAAATTATTTTTTTCAGAGTCTGTGTACCATTTTATGCTCTAATTAGCAATGTATGATTGATCTGGTTTATCATTACAAGGATTGGAATTGTCACTCAAAAACTAAACAAAACAAAGACCCATTACGTTAATTTGTTACAAAAGATGTGTAATGATATCTCATCATGGTTTAATTTCATATATTCTTTATGGCTAAATGATGTTGTACATATATTCATATAAGTATTTATATACCCATGTATACTCTGTGGCTAACATAGAGTAACCATAAACCAGGCCTGTTTATGTTGTTTGGCCCAGTTTTGTAACTAGTTTATTTTTCTCATTTTTACTCTTGCTTTATGATGTTTGTGATATATTAGAGCTAAAATACCCCGGGTCTTGGGGCGCCTGGGTGGCTCAGTCGGTTGAGCGGCTGATTTCAGTTCAGGTCATGATCGTGGTCCATGAGCCCGAGCCCCGCGTCGGGCTCTGTGCTGACAGCTCAGAGCCTGGAGCCTGTTTCAGATTGTGTGTCTCCCTCTCTCTGACCGTCCCCCGTTCATGCTATGTCTCTCTCTGTCTCAAAAATAAATAAACGTTAAAATTTTTTTAATAAAATAAAAAATAAAAAATAAAATAAAATAAAAAACCCCGGGTCTTAACTCAGAACTCTTTTTTTTTTTTTCAATTTCCGTAAATGTTCCCAGGACTTCAGCTCTTTTCCCATTACGTGGACCTGTAGACCCAAGAATTGTCCCATTTCAGTCTCTCGTACTTATTTTTTTTTTCTAAGCCTTCCTGTGTCCCTTTCCTTTTCTACACTTTTTAAGATAAAATCATATAATTATCCAAAGGTGATTTGGTACTGTAAATAATATAAGAGGAATATCTCAAAAATGTTCTATTTTTAATCTGCCCAGTTTATGTAACACATTTTGTAAGCTGAAAAGAAAAGTCAATTTGCTGCCCTGCAGGATGCTCTCCATCCTCTGCTGCCAGAACCAAGAGTCAGAAACTTTAAGATTTAATGGCCATGTTGCACCCATTTCACGCACAGCCCTTGGCAGGGTCATTAAATACTTTTGGCTTTAATAAATGTCCTTATGTTTATGTGAGTGCACTTAAACTAAGATTAAATATCACTTCTAAAACTGATATTTAAATAGGGTTGTGAAGAAATTGTTTCAATTAAGAAGACATGCAATTGTCAGACAGCAGGTTGGTTGAAAGAAATACACAATATTGCATTTCATTTCAAATGTGAACAGTGTAATAACAATACATTTTGATATAACTAATTCATATTGATTTTAATAAAAGATTTGCTGGTAAAAACTAAGATAAATATACATACTTTGCAATCAAATAAAATAAATTTAATTCTAAAAATGTATTTGAGTTCTTTACTTCAGAAACAACATCTATTAAAACTACAAGAAAGCAATCAGTACAGGGACACCTGGGTGGCTCAGTATATTAAATGTTCATCTCTTGATTTCAGCTCAGGTCTTGATCTCATGGTTCATGAGACTGAGCCCTGTGCCACGCTTTGCATTGACAGCATGGAACCTACCTGAGATTCTCTCTCTTTCTCTCTTTTCTCCTCCCCCTTTCACACTCTCTCTTTCTCAAAATAAATAAATACACTTAAAAAAGGAAGCATTATTTTTTTCAGTATATGAAGTTTATTGTCATATTGGTTTCCATACAACACCCTGAAAAAAGGAAGCATTAGTATATTAGAAAATAAGCTTGTTAAATTAATTAATTAATTAACTTGAGACATAACTGAAAAAATAACATATTATATCTGTGAGATATTATTTTCAAAATTAGCTTTATTGAGGTAAAATTGATATACAAAAATGCACATATGTAAGATATAAATTTGTGATTTTGGACATTTGCTGTTTTGTTTTCTTTCATAAAATGATCAATCAGCTACAGACACCAGAGGGGTACAGGAGACTTTCTAGAAAACAAAGCTTGTTTTTTCACATATCCTAGAGACACAGTCATATTCCATGAAGGGGGTTACATGGAGAAAGACAATGGAATTGCCAAGAGAGGGGGTCAGCTAAGTAGTTTCAGGGCCTAGACAGAAAAAGCCTCATGGGCAAGTATCCTTATTGGGCTAAATGTTATTTATGTGGGACACATAAATAAAAGGCAAAAATACATTTCTGCATTTGAATATCACAAGGTCCTACTCTTAGGAGGCCAAGAAGGGAAATTGTGGCCAAGACCAGCGTACCACAGTGGTGGATGTGGTCACCTGGACAAAGTGCTCTCTAGTCAGTTTGTGGACGATTGAGGTAGCAGGAAAAAGTGATATGTAAAAATTTACAATAACAATGCAAACCCCTGTAACAATCACCACAATCAAGTTAATCAATATATCTAGACCTCCATACATTTCCTCTTGTTATGCTGTTTTTTAAAATGTGTGTGTGTGTGTGTGTGTGTGTGTGTGGTAAAAACACTTGAGTTATACTTTCCTAATAGATTTTAAGTGCACCATCAGTATTGTCAAGTACACATCCTATTTTGTATCAGATCTCTAGAACTTGTTAATCTTGCCAACTATGAATTTCTTTTCAACTGAAACAAAGGAGAAGTGGCATGAAATTTTTGTTAGTGTCCTTGGTAAGCCATTCTCATGTTAAGAATATTGCTGGATCGGGGTGCCTGGGTGGCTCAGTCAGTTAAGTGTCCGACTCTTGATTTCGGCTCAGGTCATGATCTCATGGTTTGTGAGTTCAAGCCCCACATCGGGTCCTGTGCTGACTGTGCAGAGCCTGCTTGGAATTCGTTCTCTCCCCTCTCTCTGTCTGCCCCTACCTTACTTTCTCTCTCTCTGTCTCTCTCTCTCTCAAAATAAATAACTTAAAAAAAAAGAATATTGCTGGATCATTGAGCATGATAATCAAGAAAAAAATGTTGAGACATTTTACGGTGTAACTTGCTATGTTTATTTAAGTAGCATGGGGACAGTACCTGTGTGCAGAAAGAGCCACTTTTCCTCTATGAAGCTTGTTCTTGCATGCTTAATGCTCAAGGGGGAGGAGATGTGAAGGGAGTATTTGGTCATAGGTGTTTTCTTCAAATTTCTACTCATAAAGCTACTTTTCCAAGAATGTTCTGGGGCTTATCATTCAGCTCAATATTAACTATCATGAGATGGGAAGGCAGTAATGACTTCCTTTAAGAATATAGCAACCAGCCCATATTTGATCCTCATTGAAACTATGCATGCCATAGCTAAGCCTTCTGAGCTAAAGGTGAACATTTTTCTGCTTCTAGCTGCCATCATTTCCCTCTGACCAATTTTGGGTCCTTAAATCATTAAGGTGGTTGAAGGTCAAAGGGCTCATCTTCTGTAACTTCTTCAACCCACAACCAGGCAGAGGTTGTAGGGATGTCCCTACATATGGAATGAACTTGGTCACTACTGGTCCTACAAGTAACTATTACAGAAGGCAATTGTCATAGTGTCCAGAGTAGTTATCACGGTAAATTTGTTTCAAGTAAAAAGACCATCTGACAACTGGGTAAAGAAGACGTGAGCAACTTGCATGTATCTCAACAATAGGAGAGAGCAAAGTTAAAAAGACAACATATCAGGATTATTACTGTAATAGAAATTAAAAAGTGTAACAAGAAGACCTTTCAGTATGGACCTAGTTCACCTCTTGCCCAGGAATTTAACCAATCATTAAGTGACCACAAAGGGTCTTTAAGAGCACAAGTTTGGTTATTTATATCAGTTCAGTAATCCTGTTACTGTTTTGTTATAATCTGTAATGTAGATGCAACTTTCCGCTTTAGTTATGGCATATGTTCCTCCTTGTGCTGCTGTTAAGACATGTAATGTCTTTCTATTGTGTAGAATCAGTTTATGCATTTGAGCTACTGTAGTATTTAAAATTTAGTGAGTTGTTTAAGGCCTTAACTGTGTATTTATCAAGGGCCTCTGTGTGCTATATGATAGAAGAAAAATAGATGTTAGATGGTCATATTACAAGTCATGGATCTTGTCGATGGTTGTTTTAGATATGAAAGATTAGCTGGGCTTGTGATAGTGCTACAGTCATGCATCCAGACATAATTTACAGTCCATCTCCTATTCCAGCCTGTGGAAGCCATGACCATTAATTTGGCTCACACTGCAATTGTGTCCCCTTATATTAACCACATGATGTCTCTGGTTGACTTGACCAGTCAATAGCAAAACAATTGGATGCCTGTAAAATACTGGAATGGTCTCAGGCTTCTGGGGGGAACCATCCCTTTGGTGAGTACTATTGGGTCATGAATCAAGTATATGTTGTTGTTCTTGTTGTGTTTTTTTTTTCTCCTGTTCTCAGCATAAAAAGGCAACTTAGTTGAGTTGCCTTATTGTGGGAGAAAGGCACATGTATCCATCCCATATCTGGTATATGCCTTCCTGAATGTATTGATAATAAGGACTATGTAGAAATTTGTGGTAATGAACCTATCTGTTGGTTTGGCATATTCAGTTAAATTTTTGATAATTCAAAGATGAGAGAAAGGACTCCTATGGCATTGCATGTGACATTTTTAGTAATAGAACTATTTCTATGTTGGCTGGTATTGGGGTGACTTCGTGTTTGGTTTGGTTAAGGGTTGCCACTCTATGCTTGGTTGAACCTCTACTTGCAATTTTACATTAAAAGAGGTGGGTCCCAGAATAGATATGACTAAGGGATAAAAGTATTAAGAACCTTCTTTGCCTAATATCTAGCCTTATCCATATCATACCACTGGTAAGTGGGAAAAAACTTGTCCTGGGAGATAAGGGTGCCCCAAGTTCATTCTCCACACAAATTATAAGGAAAGAGGGGATATCCTTTGTATTCACAAGTTCATAATTAAACCCATAGAGTGGGGTATGCTGTGACTCTAAGGAGTGATTTTCTTATCCCAACTACATGGAATTGATTAAAGTGACCACTGAGTTACACAGTTGTTGGGAGTCCAATCCATTGTCCAGATGTTTAAATAAGCAGATGTCCATGTGGCCCATTTATTAGCCAGAGAGAAAGAAGCAAGAAGATTATTTATATGAGAGTTGTTATGGCAATCTCTCTGAGTTTATCTCAAGTTGTCTAGCTTAGGCAGATAACAAACACCTGAAGACAATTAATCAAAACTAGAATCTAACACCCAAAAGGATAAGTTACTGACTAATATACAGTATATGTTTCTCTCTAAATTCACCTTTATTTTCAGAGGTAGCTCAAACCAGGCCTAATTTGCTTGTGAAATAATACCAGTTTTAACAGAATTTGGCTAATTATTTACATAAATTCAGCAAGAATATTGATAGATCATATAGATCCTTTAAAATCTGCTTGCTGGAACCTTTCATAAAGAGTTTCTAGATTGAAATTTTAATAGCTTCTTGAGGCCACAGCCAAGCAAATATTTGTCATCAGACTTGTGTGCAACACCTGAAGATTTGGGTGTATACTTTTCTCAAGGTCTCCAATATATCCCGGAAATACATTTCCTCCAATATATGCAGGAAACCTGCATCTGCCAAGAAGTGACATTCTCTACGCACTTGGTAAGTCTGCTGGGATCTCTGTAAGCAAGATAAAAGACCAACATTATGGGCTTCAAAAAGTCAACCTTACTTCATTAAAGCTATCTGATCATATCTGAGTCTATATACATCTATTTCAAATATGACATTCCAGGCAAAGCCTTGGTAATATAGCCAGTGTTTCCAATGGTGTCCTGTTACCAGGAGACCAGATTCTCATAGAACTTATTCAAATGATTATAAATGCCATGGAAAAAAGAACACTCACTGAGAATTACCTAATTCTGGAGGGTTCAGGAAGGGAGATGTGTTAAATGCTTCCATTTATTCACAAAGGAACATTTTATCTTCCTCAATTCATTCAGTTCTATGTTTTGTTTTGTTTTGTTTTGTTTTGTTTTGTTCATTTTAAATGCAGTGTTGCCATTAGTTCTGGAAATTCTTACCCAGGTCATTTTTATGATATTAAAGATACCAAAAACCTGTATTTGTCAAAAATCCTTTCTAGGAATCTCCTTGAAGATGAAACACATTTGCAAGAGCATGAGAATAGTACCTATAAAAGACAAAAGAGAAAAGAAAAGAAAAACCTTCAGAAAATACATGGTTAAAGATCTTTTCTGAGTGTTTAATGTAATGCAATTAATTGACAAGAAAATCTGGTTATTTCTGTGACAGACAACATTTCAATAATACAAGTAATGATCTGTTAGTCATTCATATTATAAACTTCAGAATTTATTTTATTTCCTAGAATACTTACAGATTTATCCATGAAATACAACCTAAAGATTATCATTACTGGTTTGAAAATGTTGTCCAAGTAATTTCACATACCAAATAACAAGTGTAATTATTTTTTTAAAAAGGTTGTTAAAACCCTCAAAAACGGGGAGCCTCGGTGGCACAGTCGGTTGAGCGTCCAACTTCAGCCAGGTCACGATCTCGCGGTCCATGAGTTCGAGCCCCGTGTCAGGCTCTGGGCTGATGGCTCAGAGCCTGGAGCCTGTTTCCGATTCTGTGTCTCCCTCTCTCTCTGCCCCTTGCCCGTTCATGCTCTGTCTCTCTCTGTCCCAAAAATAAATAAATAAACGTTGAAAAAAAAAACCCTCAAAAACTTTCAAAGCACATGCCTATAAAGTATTATAGATCATTACAAATCTAATATTTAAATTTAACCAAGGTGACAATAAGGGAATATACAGGAAATCATATATTGGTTAGCAATACTTTGCTCCTTCAACATTGGGAAGTTTTACTTTTCATTTTCTTTACTTTTTTTTCTTCTTTTTTTTGCTTTTAAAAGTCTCCACACGCAATGGCATGCTTGAATTTAGAACCCTGAGTTCAAGAATCTCATATTCTACCTACTGATCCAGCTAGGAGCTTTCTTAAGTAAGCAAAGACCTGATAAAGACAAAGCTTTGGTTTTCTGGGAAGATAAAGAAAACACTGGTGTTCTGGGAAGACAAAAAAGAAAAACACCTTCCTTTACATTCTTGTCAAGAGCAGACCAATAATTAAAACAGAACAAAACAAAACAGAACAAAAAGCAAAGAAACAAATAAAAAACATATAACAAACTTTGTATTTTTAATAAAAAGGAAAAGAATTTCAAACTTACACCAGTGTAAATTTCATTCATTTCAAAATCACTCCTGGCCACATACAAAATTATTTTCCAAAGATTCCCCCCTAACAATCTTTCGACAGCTTTATTTTTCATTCAGATTGTGTCCTAAGCCTTTTCTCTAGAAACAACCAGGCTCTTTTAGGATGATTTTTTTCCCCTCAACAATATGCATTTCCATTCCTTAACCTTTCTTATGAAAAATACATCTTTTGTTGCATACAGAGTTGCTTCCCTTATCTCCATCAGTCTTAATTATATTTAGCAGAATTTTAACTTAGAAACTATAGGCTCCAGGGAAATTAAGTAAGAACCATTGTGAACTGCTTCTTAAACCAGAATTCTTGGGACAGGAAATTCATGAATACATTGTATAATTCTAAAAACATATGTTTTTCCATAATACATTGCTTTCAATAAAACATAAGATATGTTTTCCAACAGACCCAAGTATCTTCAGTTTCCCTGCATTAAGAAGCCAAGCACAAACTTATGTTCAGTAATCAATGCTTTACTATGTTATTTTATTTGGACAAGACTTAGATATCCAATGTATTCAATCCAGTTTACCATTTAACTATCAAAACTGCAAAGTCTGAGGTAACCAAAAAATTTGAAAGTTATGAGAAATTTTATATATAAACCTTTTAATTTATTTCACCTACTTGTTTTTTTTTTAATAATTACCCATGAGAATTTTGACAGGGACAAAACTAGCATCATTTTAAGTCATCTTTTTGCTGACAAATTAGAACAGAGATCACATGAGCTTATTTCACCTTTAGTAAACATTGGTAGAAGAAAAGTTATATTTAATACTGATAACTCTAAAGACAAGTCTACTTTAATTGAACTAACAAGCTTATATGAGTTTCAATATTGAATATTTTGCACCTAGGTCAACATAAGAGCCAGTCACCTTGTTCCCACTGTCCATGTGGACGGACGTGAACCACCTGTGGGGAGAAGGGGTGGGCAGATTAATTCCAAGATGACCCTTGGGACCTTTCGTGTTTATTAAGGACATGTCCAGTTTGAAACTCATAAGAAGGTGTTGCAACAGCTTAGGGTGCTCTTTGCTCCTAAATAACAAGGATACAATGAGCAGAGCCACTGGCACTGGAGGCATGGAGACTTGTGCAGGAGCCAGTTATGCTTGGTGCACCCATGGTGGTGCAGAAACAGGAGGGGGGTAGGTGGAAGCAGCAAAGGTGAGGTACCACCAGCAAGCCCGGGGGAGGATAAAAGTCCACAGTGAAGACAAAGAAGACTCCCAGTCCTAAAGCTCATTAGCTTGGACAGGGGAGAAGACACACATTTCTTTCCAACAAAAAGCAGAAATGTGCAGTCCATATCGAGCTGGAGAAGACAGGGAACTTCCCTGAAACAAAAGAAGTTTTGGCCACTGCTTGGGAATGTTCCTTACAGTCCCTGTGCAGAGGTAGCTGAACCAGATAATTGGCTCCAACTGGCATAACCATTAACCTGGTAAATAAATGGAGAAAAGTTCACATATAATGAGACTCAGGCAACATTCTCCCAGGTTTCTCAAAACCTATTCCAGATTGAACTCACAAAAGAAGAAGAAATGAAGGAGGAGACTGGAGATTTGGAAAAAACACAGGAGGCATGTATAGGAAATCAGCAGCAAAATGTTTATAAGAGACAAGGCAGGGGTAGATAGAAAACATGACAGAATATAAGTGATATGGTCAATTAACAGAAGTAGAAGGGCCTGATGCAAATGAGTGGATGGTGTGTTGTGGAGTAGAGGGTAAGGAGAGGGTGTCCTTACGCTTCTAAAGGAGTATGGAGACAGCATCCTTGTGATACAGGACCATAAATGTCTGACTATACGAGATTTTGGATTTTGGTCTGATGCCTACTAAAAAGGTCTAATTTATAAATAATATAGAAGTTTAAGAACCAATTAATGGATCATTTTTCATCATCTTCTGGGAATATTGAGGCCAGGTGTTATTACTGAGGAAGATGAGGTGCTTATTCTTTAAATCCTCTGATCCAAATGAACTCCAATGTCTTAGGAGACAGCCTGAAGGAGAATCCTTTAGGATTGAAGAAGTTGATCCCGTGGTCAATTCCTAGAAAACAAAGAGAGCACAATAACAAACTAAGGGTCCATTACCAAAATTCCCCTCAGCTTCTGAATGGAATCACATCAGGAGTATTGGCAAAGGTCCTGGGGATCAGAGTCGTGGGAGGCATCCCTCATTCTTGACCAGTCTGACACTTTGTACTACCTGAGAAGAGATGTTCAGACCCTTCACTGCCTTATTGCATCCTAGGCTACAACAGGTGCTGGTGAATGGACTGAAATGGCACAAAGACTGGGGCTTTTCTCCACTTTGAAAGTCACTATATTTGGCAACCAATAATAATACCTTTTGTGAGACACTAGATTCTGTATTGGTGGATGGGGTAAAGGGCCTGCCCTTTGTTAAGAAGGGGCAGCTCTTTTATATCATATTAAGCATCATATACCTAGGGTAGAGGTACATAGCACTATGGTCACCAACGTAGAATTTCTATCAGCCTCCTTGTTTCAGAATTGCTTATGGAAGCTTCAGTACATAGGCATTATTTCCCTAATTATTGGACTGTTTTAATTATTGGTCATTGATGACTGAAAATCTTCAGCCCTCCTTCTCTCCTCAGAGACTATGGGATGGGGAACACAGCTCTCCTGTAGCTGTCTAATTCCATGGTTCATTCCCTGGAGATTAGCCCTCATCCTGAAGTTATCCATGGCCACATCTTAAGTTACCTCAATAAATGAACTGAGATGTGACAAAAGGGGATCATTACAAATATCAAAAAGACACTACTATTGTTCAGTAAATTCCAAAGCTTTTAGGAACTTTTTATGGGTAATAGAGGATACATATACATATATAGGATACTGTAGGCTTTTTGCAGAAAAGCAAATAAGTTTCAGCCTATTACAATTTTAACCTTAACCTTACAGATAAAAATGACCCAACTGGGGCACCTGGGTGGGTCATTTGGTTAAGTGTCCAACTTCGACTCAGGTCATGATCTCACAGCTTGTGAGTTCAAGCCCCATTTGGGGCTCTGTGCTGACAGCTCAGAGACTGGAGCCTGCTTTGGATTCTGTGTCTCGCTCTCCCATTTCCTGGCTCATCCTCTCTCTCTCTCTCTCTCTCTCTCTCTTTCTCTTGTAAATAAATAAATAAATAAATAATGACCCAGCTGGCCTTTGTTAATATTTGCAATGTATTTTTCCAAGCAACTTTTAACAATCAATGCTTGAGTTAGTGGGAGAGAGGGAGGACCATCCTGTAAGGAAAGAATAAGGCAGAGACCTTATCATTCCCTCACTCTGTCCACCAATTCTTAGTAAGAAACGATTCTTAACAAAATTAAGAAAGAAAAAAAAACATGAATCAGAAATACAAGATGGAAAAAAAGTTTAATATCAGTTTTATTTGTGCTATGAGATGTTTCCTTCACCATATGATCAATAATTATGCTTTATGTTTCTTTCTTCTTTATTCAACACTTTATTACAGAAAAGGATAAGCTAGTCAACTTGTTCCCTACTTTCACATGTGATACACTGGGAAATGAAAACAGGTGAGCCATATTCTATTGAACTATAATTTTAGCAGCATTTCTGGAGAGGTTTGAATGTCTGTGAACCAGACCACAAGACTGTGGCCCTTAAGTGTCAGAACAGAGAGGTCTAAACCTCCAGCACTGAGAAAATACACTGGGTTACACACTTTGTGCTTGGGCATCAGGGCCCTTCAGCTCTCTTTCCTGCTTCCTTAGACAGTTGCAAGTGAGAGGGAATGAGATACAGCATTTCTGACCTTTACACTGGAGCCTAGCTCAGTAGTCATTTTATTCCACAGACTGTTCCCAAGGCTTCATCTCTTTTGTCATTTCCTAGACCAGAAAACCTGAGGATGGTTCTCATTTTATCTGTCACTCTATCTCTGCCTTTCTGAATATTTTTCCTTTTATATTTTTCTTTTTTAAGAGATTATTAATCTATTTTTAATTAAGGGAGTGGCCAAGAGAAAGGGAGACAGAAAATCAGTGGTGACAACATAGAGCCTGATGCAGGGCTGGATCTCATGAACCTTGAGATCATTACCTGAGCCAAAATCAAGAGTTGGATGCTTAACCAACTGAGCCAACCACGAGAGTCTATATTCATTTTTATTTGTGTTTATGTAATGTCCATAAATATCTGGAACTCATCCATATTCTTTTAAATTACTTGACACCTATTTCTCAAAATTATGTAATGATAAATTAATTCATTTATGCAAAAATTTTTAAATTGTAAACAATATTAATATGCTATAAATTACTCTGAGATATAAATGACATATATCATTATATTAGTTTCACATGTAAAACTTAATATTTTGATTTTGTATATTTTTAAAATACCCATAATAATAAATTTAGTTAATATCCATCACCACATGTAATTATATTTTCTTCTTGTGATGAGACCATTTAAGATGTACACTCATAGCAACATTCAAACATATAATACAGTATTATCAAATATATAAACAGTATTATTAACTATAATTACCTAAAAACACTATAATGTTGTAACTTGATGTTTGTGCCTTTTGATCACCTTCACCCATTTCAGCCATTCCTACCAACCCCACCTGTAGCAACCACCATTTGTTCTAATTATGAGTTAAGATTATTTTTTCTTTGTTTTAGATTTCATATATAAGTGAGATTATATGCTATGTATCTCTGACTTATTTCAGTTAACATAATGCCCTTGAGGTACATTCATGTTTTCACAATACCAAGATTTATTTTATGACTGAAAGTATTCCACTATGTGTATACACTTTATCCATTTTTCCATCAGCAGACACATGGGTTACTTATATGTTTTGGATATTTTTTAAAATGTTGAAATGAACATTGGAGCATGGAGAGTGCATATATCATTTTTAGTTAGTGTTTTAATTTCCTTTGGAGAAATATGCATAAGTAGAATTGCTGGATCATAGGGTAGTTCCTTTTCTTTCTTTTTTTTTTTTCTTTGGAAACTATATTGTTTTCCATAATGGCTTCACCAACTTACATTCCTATAAATAGTATGCAAGGGTGTCCTTTTCTTCACATCTTCATCAACACTTGTTATTTCTTCTTCGTTTTCTCCTTCCTCTTCTCTTTTCATGTTCTCCCTCTTTTTTCTTCTCCTCCTCCTCCAACTCCTCTCATCCTCCTCCTCCTCTCTTCTTCTTCTTTTTCTTCTTCTTCTTTTCTTCTTCTTCTTCTTCTTCTTCTTCTTCTTCCTCTTCCTCTTCTTCTTCCTCCTCTTCTTCTTCATCATCCTCTTCTTCTTCATCCTCTTCTTCTTCTGCCTCTTTTGTTAATAACAATTTTAACAGGTGTGAAATAATGTCTCCCTGTGATTTTTCTCTGTATTTCTCTGCTGATTACGAATGTTGAGCATACTTTAATGTATGTTCTGACCATCTATCTCTTCTTTGGAAAAATGTTTATTTATCTTCTCACGTTTTAATTGGACTTTGATTTTATTTTATTTGTTTATTTTTGCCACTGTGTTGTATGTGCTTTTCATATATATTTTGGATATTAGCCCCTTAACAGATATATGATTTGCAAATATAATATTCCATTTGGTACATTTCATTTTCAATTTTTGTTCATGGTTTCCTTTGCCCTACAGAAGCTTTTTAGTTCAGTACAGTTCCACTTATTTGTTATTGATTTTTGTCTCTGTTTTGGTGTCAAATAAAAAATATGCCAAGATAAATGTCAAGGATCTTAAGACTTATGTTTGCTCCTGGTTTTATGGTTTCAGCTTTTACATTAAAATCTTTAAGCCTTTTTTTTTTTTAGTTATTTTTTGGGTATCATGTAAGATAGTGATCAACATTTATTCTTTTGTAAGTGGTTGTTCAGTTTTTCCAGCACCATTTATTGAAGATGTTGTCCTCCCCACATTGTATATTCTTGGCTTGTATGCTGTAAATTTATTGACCATCTATGGATAAACTTATTTTGGGGCTCTCTCTTCAATTCCATTGACTCTGTATCTGTTTACATGCCAATATCGTACTTTTAATATCAATAGAGCTCAGTAATATAATATGAAATCAGGGAGCATAATACCTAAGCTTTGCTCTTTTTTCTCAAAGTGATATTGGCTATTCAGGGTCTTCTTTGGTTCCACAAAATTTCAGGACTATTTCTTCTAAGTCTGTGAATAATACCACTGAAATTTTGATAGAGCAATTGACTCTGTAGATGGCTTTTGAAATTATGGATATTTTAACAATATTGATTATTCTAATCCATGAGCATAGTATCCTTCATTTTTCTCTTAAATTTCATTTTCATTTTGTAATAGTTGAGGAGTACAGGCCTTTTACCTCCTTAATTAAATTTATCCCTATGTATTTTACTCTTTTTTATGCAATTGTAAATGAATTGTTTTCTTTCTGAAGGATTGTTATCAGTATATAAAAACACACCAGGTTTTTGCAGAAGGTGTATCTTGAAATTTTCCTGAGTTTATACATTAGTTCTAACAGGTGTTAGTGGGATCTTAGAGGTTTTTTATATATAATGTCATCTGCATACGGTGACAGTTTTACATTATCTTTTCTGATTTAGATGCCTTTATTTATTTATTTTCCTTTCTCAATTCCTAACTAGAATGGCTAATGAAATGTGAATAAAAGTGGCATGAGTGGGCAATATTGTCTTGTTCCTGTCTTAGAGAAAATGTTTTTGGCTATTACCCTTAAGTATAATATTGTTAGCTGTAGGGTTATCATATATGGAATATGGACTTTATTATGTTGAGTTACATTACCTCCATACCCACTTTGTGACTTTCTATCATGAGTGAATATTTAATTTTTTCAATTTTTTTCCATCTAATAAGCTTATCAAATTATTTTTTATCATTAGTTTAGTTAATGTGGTGGATTACATTGTTTGAAGTCTTGATGTTGGCCCATTATTTGCTCCCTGAAATAAGCCCAACATGATCATCATGCATAATCATTTTATATAGTGTTCAATTTATTTTAATAATTTTTGAGGATTTTTGCCTCTAGATTTATCACAGATTTTGGCTTCCAATTTTATTTTATGTCTTGTTTTGGCATCCTTGTACAGTTTCAGGATAAGGGTAATGCTGTTCTCATAAAATGAGTGTAGAAGTACTCCCATCATTTCTGTTTTTGGAGGAGTTTGAGAAGGATTGTTATTAATTCTTCTTTAATTTTTGGAAAAATTCACCAAGGAAGCCATCTGTCCTACACTTTTGTTTGCTGTGCTTTTATTACGGATTTAACCTCCTTACTGGTAATCTGTGGGTAAGATTTATTTATTTATTTATTTATTTATTTATTTATTTATGATTTGGTCTCTGTAGGCTGTATGTTTCTAAAACTTAATCAGTTTCTTCTATATGGTCCAACTTGTTAACACATAATTGTTCATATTAGCTCTTATTGTCCTTTATATCTCTTTGATATCAGATATAACATCTACCTCTTCATTTCTAATTATATTCATTTGAATCCTCTTTTTTTCTTAGGGAGACTAGCTAAAGATTTCTCAACTTTGATTGTCTTTTCAAAGAACCACATCTTGGGGCGCCTGGGTGACTCAGTCTGTTAGACATCTGACTTCAGCCCAGGTCACGATCTCGCGCTCCATGAGTTCAAGCCCGGCGTAGGGCTCTGGGCTGTTGGCTCAGAGCCTGGAGCCTGCTTCTGATTCTGTGTCTCCCTCTCTCTCTACCCCTCCCCTGTTCATGCTCTGTCTCCCTCTGTCTCAAAAATAAATAAACGTTAAAAAAAAGAACCACCTTAATTTTATTCATCTTTTCTATTGTCTTTTTAGTCTGCATTTTATTTCTACTTTGATCTTTGTTATTTTCTTCTTACTACACATTTTGATTTTCTTTTTTGTTGTTGTTGTTGTTGTTGTTGTTGTTTTTAGTTCCTTGAGTGTGAACTTAGGATCTTTGAGGTTATCCCAGTTTATTGTTGTTGTTGTTGTTGTTGTTGTTTCTATAAGGCACTTATTGCTATGAAATTCCCCCTTAGTATTTCTCTTGTTACAGCCCCTATGTTTTGGTATACTGTATTTCCATTGCCTCACAGTATTTTTTCTTATTTCCATTTAGATTTATTTTTTGAACAATTAGTTTTTCAGTAACATGTTTAATCTCCACATATTTGTAAATGTTTGGGTTTTCTTCTTGTAATTGATTTCTATTTTCATATCTTTGTTGTTTGAAAGATGCTTGATATGATTCAGAGCTTCTCAAATTCACTAAGACCTATGACATATGATATATTTTGGAGAATTTCCCAAGTGGAATTGAGTAGATTCTGTATTCTGTTGCTTTTGCAGGGAATGTTCTGTGTATGTGTTAAGTCCATTTTTTCTAAAGTGTCATAGAAGGGTATTGGTTCTTTACTGATTTTTTGTCTGGATGACTTATTCATTGATGAATTTGGGGTATTAATTCCCTTACTATTATTGTATTGCTGTATATTTGTCTCTTTAGGTTTGTTAAGGTTTCCTAATACTGTCTTTATATATTTGGTAGTCCTATATTGGGTGCATAAATATTTATAGGTGTCATATTGTTTTGTTACACTGACCCTTTTATCATGACCCCTTTTTTGGCTCTCATTACAGTATTTTCTAAAGGTTTGTTTTTTTCATATGAATATAACACCTTGCCACAATATTCTTTTGATTTCCATTTTAAAGGGTCCTTGTAAACCATTTGGAAACTGTTTCTCAGTTTGCTGTAGGCTATGAGTCTTATGGATGCAAGACCCATTGGCTTCCAAATCTAGAAGTTTTGAAGGCTTTTCATCCAGGTGTATGTTTTAATAGGTGGATTGCCAGATGTGGGGTTCAAATCCTTTGCTCATAAGGCAGAAGTTCAGCATTTTGAGTTCCCTCCCAATTATGGGTTGCTATGCTAAGTGTGGGTTTTATGCTGAGATCATGTCTCAGCCTCCCCTATTTACTTCAATGTGGGTATTTACCTTATTCACTTAAGGTGTAGGAGTTGCTCAGTTATGTATTCCCAGAAAATATTCTTCCATAATAGCTGTAGACTGATGTATCCTTAAAGCGTGATTTTAGATCTTCCTACAACACTATCTTAAACTAGGACCAATTGAACTAGTATTTTTTTGACATTAATACTGTTTAGCTTAACATGACACTTCTAAAACTGAACCAGGAAAATAAAAAAAAAATATATTCTGTGGCCCAATTTAAGATGCTCTCTGATCACTGCTGCCAGGAGATGATTAAGAAACCTGAAATTCCAAGGCTATACTGTACCCAGCCACCTACAGGACCTTTTCCATGTGTTTAAATTATTTTGGCTTTAAAAACTTTATGTTTAAAATAACTGTGTTTAACCTGTTCAAATTCAGTGTCCCTTCCAATATTAAAATTCTGGATGTGTATTAGTATTAATTCAATTGAGGATTCATACAATTGTCAGCTGATGGTTTAATTGAAATAAACACAAAATATGCCATTTATATAAAAAAATCAGTGTGGAAAAGAGTTGATAAACATTTATTTTAAAGAAAGGCATGTTTTTGAACAGTAAGATAAATATACATACTTTGTCAACAAATAAAGGAAATAATTTTATTTCTAAAACTGTAACTCAGCCCTATATTCTAGAATATATTATCTACAAAAACATGAAAAATATTTTGATTAAACATTTGTAAATTGGGGCACCTGGGTGCCTCAGTCAGTTAGTCTGACTTCAGCTCAGGTCATGATCTCATAGGTTGAGAGTTCTAGCCCTGCATCCAGCTCTGTGCTGACAGCTTAGAGCCTGGAGCCTCCTTCAAATTCTGTGTGTGTGTCTCTCTCTCTGCCCCTCCCCTGCTCACACTCTGTGTGTCTCTCTCTCAAAACATAAACATTATATTTTTTTTAATTTGTAAATTGGAAAAAAGTATTTGTAACAAAATAGAAAATAAACTGACCTATGAAATCTAAGTTTTTTTAATAAATAGTTCAATTAAAAAGTTATCAAAAACCATAAACATAATTTTCCACAAAAATAAACATCCAACTAGTGTCAGAAAATACATGAAAAAAATCCATCCTCATTAGTAAAAATGATCAATTCAAAGTAGATACCTCTTTTTGTCATTGGACATAGGCAAATGTTCTAGTGTTAAAAGGAAACAAGCATCTAGAAAGCTAAATCTGTCCAGATACAATGCCCTATACTTTTTAAATATTTTTTTTCTGAAAAATAGTCAGAAAGACAGATAAAATGAATTTTTAAAGTTATCAAAATATAAAATTAAAATTAAAAAAATAATAAAGAATGAAAAAATATCAATAGATTCTCTACAGTAATAGATATCTGAGTCTTGTGAATTAATTTGATGGTGTTGCAAAAACTGAATTACCAGGGTGCCAGAGTGTCTCAGTCGACTGGGCATCCAAATGCAGCTCAGGTCATGATCTCAGCATGTGGGTTCAAGCCCTGTGTTGGTCTCTGTGCTGAAACCTAGAAGCCTGGAACCTGATTCTGATTCTGTGTTTTTTTTCTCTTTCTTCCCTTCCCCTGCTCTCTCTCTATCTCTCTGTGTCAAAAATAAATAAACATTTAAAAAAACCTGAATTACCAATTATAAGTTCTAAGCCCACTGGGTATTTATGACCATTTTATAATATAGTTCTTCAAAAAATTATAATTCTCACTTACTATGTCTACAGTTACGGTTTACCTCATCTACTAGTGGTCTCACATTCCATAATCATATCTGACATCTGAACAGAATGAAAACATTTTATTTTTTTTAAGTTCCCTTTTTAAATTTTTTAATCTTGTTTATATTTATATTGAAAGAGAGTAGGAGAGTGGGAGGGTAGAGAAAGAGAGAATGAGAGAGAGAGAGAATCCCAAGCAGGCTCCTCACTGTCAGTAAGGGTGTTACTTGGGACTGGATCTCAGAAACCTTGAGATCATGACCTGAGCTGAAATCAAGAGTAGGGAGCTCAACAGAGTGAACCACCTAGGCACTCTTAAGTTCCCTTTATTCTTAAAAATCAACATTAAAAAACCTTTAAAAGGTTTTTTGTTTTTTGTGTTTTTTTTATGTGTGTTTTTTGTTGTTTTGTTTTGTTTTGTTTTGTTTTGTTTTGAGAAAGAGACAAAGGGTGAGCAGAGCCAGGGCAGAGGGACAGAGAGACAGAATCCAAAGCGGGCTCCAGGCTCTGAGCTGTCAGCACAGAACAGAGGTGGAACTTGAACTCATGAACTATGAGATCATGAACTGATCCCAAATAATAAGCTCTACCTACGAAGCCACCCAGGCGCCCCTAAAATCCAACATTTTAAAAAAGTAAAACAATACCAAAAATATTTCCAAATCAGGAATTTTACATTTCACTTCTGCCTAAATTCTGGAACTAATCTCTGTCAAATTTTCTGGCTATTGACACTGATGTTTCTGCATTCTTAAATATGTAATCTCTTGTCTCATTAATCAATTTCCAGCATGAAAAATAATAACTTAATTATTCCACACTCTGCTTTTCTCACTTCCTTTCTTCATACTCTGTTAATAAAGTCTTACTGAATTCTTAGGTCAGTCGCATATTAAGTTTTTATGTCAACTTGACAATGTAAATGTCTTTAATGCTAATTTAGTAATGCTCTAGCACTGTGCACCCCATCATGTATTACCTTTCATTTTTCCTGAGATTGACATTAGCCTCCATTTTCTTAACTGCATGTTTTTCACCATTTGTTTTTGTAAATGTCTCATCTTAGTCCCATTTCTATGTAATACTTCTTCCATATATTCAAAATAAATAATTTCATTGTACTCATAGAAGTCTTCTTCTACTATCCTTTCATCCCATGAATAAATTTGGAAGTTCTGTGTCCTGGTCTGTGTTGAATTCCCTAAACTTTGTGTCTTTGTCTTAGTTTGTTATGGCGTTTTATTAAATCACATCCCCATATATCTTCCAAAAATGCATATAGCCATGGTACATATTTAAACCTTGACTCAAAAATGCCATTACACTCCATTGAAAGTTTAGCAAACTGAAGGTGAAAATGTTATTTTTGAATTTTGAAGAATTACTATATTATTGTCATGCAGTGGTATGGGCTATTTGAAGGAAGACTTCAATATATTGACATCTCAAAGCCTTAGAGAGGAACTCTCTCTATGTCTGGGTAAAGAAACCCAGGGCAGATGTTTTGAAATGAATCCACCCTACCTTATTGTTTCACATTGTCCCTCTGTTCCATGATGTCCTAGTAAGTTTCAGATAGGAGGGAACATGTAATCACAAAGTTAATTTTCAATATATTAGTATTAATTCCATCAAATGCCCACTCCCCAAATCCAGACTTGTCCATATTTTCTGGTTTGTTTTTTCTTTCTTTTTTTTAAACGAAATATCATTGCATAATAAATGAAGAGAATAAAGATGAATTGCTAATGAAAACTATTCGGAGAAATATACTCCTTGACTGTGGAATTGAAGTTCTGAACTCAGCAAAGATATCAATTCTAAAATCATCCTTGCTCATTTTCACTGGAAATGCTCTTCATAGCCTTAGATATTACTGTCACTTAAAGTTGGGCCAAACACAATGATAAGGGTGAGGAAATTCCTACCTTATGAGTATCTCCCAATGCACACTCTTAGTAACATAGCCATATATCAACTATTTTTATTTTATTTTTTTCAGCTAATTGAATTTTATAATGGAATTCTTGTTCTTCCCCATTAGACTATTTATTTGACATCACCCAAGATACCATGAGTATTTCAGGTTTCAAGATTATTTTGTGTTCTTCAATCATAAATACAGTTTCAATCAATGTGTCATAGCAAAGTACTAACAGTCTCTCAAATAAAAATTTCCACAATCAATTATAGTAAAAATTCTTCAAGATGATACTCATCCACAAAATGAGACAATTCCACACAACAACTACTGTTTGTTTGTTTGTTTTATAGTTCCTGGTGTTTGTCCTTCCTCTTCACAAATAATTTCTGTGGTACTCCTTTTTCCCAGCATAATTTTTGCATTTGGGGTCAGGTTTGAGGCTAACAGTAAAAGAACAGACTAACTAGAATCTAAGTTTGTTCCAGCATCAAGTTCTGATTGCAACAACAAAGGAATTACATATTTTCCTTTTCTCCTTAGTGGTCTTTCACATCCTTATGTGTCTAGTAAACCATTCCCAGAAGTTGGATCTGTCATTTCTAAATTCCATTGATAATTTTACCTTTAGCAAATGTTCTCAAGAAAGCTGCTTTCCATATCTGACTGACTTTATAGACCAGGAATTAAAGCTTCCATAACTTTTGCTTTTTTATCTTTTATCTTTCCAAACCACACGTTTCCAACCAATTCTCCAAGCCAATATGTTGTCTAATAATTCAGTAAAATAGACACTAATTACCCACTTGATTCAGACTCCACAACTCAATGCTTAATCCCACAAGACCATATCCACTTCAGACACCAGCCACAAATGAGATTGTGAGCCTATCTACATTCTGTCAGGAAGATTAAAAGTTCAGGGGTTTTATTACTCTCCTCAGTTTTGGTTATTATCTAGAACAACTCACAGAACTAAGGAAAAAAATATACATACAATTACAGTTTTTACAAGGATATGACTCAGGAACAGCCAAATAGAAAATATAAGGTATGGTAGGGATACAGAGCTTCAATGTCTGTCCAGGCAGGCCACCCACCAAAGACCTCAATGTGTGCACTAACCTAAGACTCTTATAGTCTCATAGTTTTAGAATGTTTGTGAAAGTTTCAGAATACACACATGACTGGTTATATCATTGATAATTGGAAAACTCTAGCCCACTCACCCCCAGGGATTGGAGATGGGGTTAAAGTACATAGTTCTAAATTCTCCAATCACATGGTTGTTCCTCTGGGGACAGACCCCTACCCTGAAGCTATCTAGGGGCCCCATCTTGAGTCACCTCAATACCACAACCTCAGGTATTATCAAAGGACTTTTTATAAATATCAAAATACATTTGTATCACTCAGAAAATTCTTACAAATTTAGGATTCTGTTGTATTTCTATAGTACAAATATAAAGCAGCAGATAGAGAAATCAAGAAGTCAATCCCACTTACAATTGCACAAAAACCCATAAGATACCTAGGAATAAACCTAAAAATAGAGGTTAAAAAAAGTGTATTCTGAAAATTAAAATACGCTGAGGAAAATAATTGAAGATGACATACAAAAAGAAAGAAAGAAAGAAAGAAGAGAAAAAGAAAGAAAGAGAGAGAAAAATACTCATGGAATGAAAGAACAAATAATGTTATTGAATTTTTTCCAGGTATATTTCCAAGTGGTTTTTAGTAAATCACCTCCTGGGTTGTTGAGAAGGTGGGAGTAACTGTGTGTAGGGAAAAAAATAAAGCAGAGACTTAATTGTTGGAACCTAACATTCAAGTGATTGGTGGAAGAAAATATTCATGTCTTAATTTTCTAAATTACTGATTTAGTAACCAATTATTTTATTGGGTTTAATAAGTGGTTTTGCAATGTTCTTTGAACTTATAGGCTTATTTTTAAATTGTTAAGTTTTCTATTGTTTAGGAAATAATGAATATATCTTGTGAAAAGTTTGTAGAACACAAAACTCTTTTTTTAAATATTTGTTTATTTTGAGAGAGAGAGATTGAGAGAGGCAGTGGCAAAGAGGGAGAGAGAATCTCAAGCAGACTCTGTGCTCAGCACAGAGACAGACATGAGGCTTGATCCCAAGAGCCATGAAATGACTTGAGCCAAAACCAAGAGTTGGATGCTTAACTGACAAAGCCATCCAGGCACCCCAAGAACACAAAACACTTTTCATTAAAAAGATGATCATACAGGATTATCTACCTTCATTAACACTGCATTTAATGTCTCCATTTCTTTTTCAGAAGTAATCACATTGAATAATCACACTGATCTTAAGTGAATATTTCTTCCATTGATAACTATTGACTATTTTATTTTCTTCCTATGCAATCATTTTTAAATTAACTTACTGTTTAAGCCATAATTTTCCTTGAATAATTTCTTTCAACCTACAGGAAAGCCTATTATAATTTAATATCACAAACCTTAACACAGACCTAATGGAAATTCAGCTATTTGTTTGTGTCTGCCACAGTGGTTAATTATGAGAAATAGTAAGATAACCCAATAGATGTATTTTATCATCTCACGTTCTACATGGAAGATTACGTTAGTTCCATATCTTCAGCAGCATTTTATTTAGTTGGAATTGTGAAAAGGGTATCATAAGCAAGAAGAGCAGAATGTCACAGCACAGTTGTTTGTCTTTACTGCCAGACTATCACAAGATGGCTCCTGAATCCTTTAGCAAGAGTGAAAAGAAATCCAACCCATTCAGCCCTTGGGACAGTGCATAGAAAGTGTAATGTTCTTGACCTCCACTTTTTAGTTACAGTAAAGATTCTACTGAGATGGTACTAAACTCAATTTTTCTCCATCAATACATTATTCAAGGGATCTTTTGGAGGTCTCATATATTGTCACCTGGGTCAAATCACATACAATTTCATAATATCTGAGTCAGAAATTCCAGTTCAAATGACACATTTGACAAGCACTCAAGGCTTATCTCCCTATGTTTTGCCATCTCAGGTATAAGTTGGCAATTAAATGTACTACTGAACTTCGAGTTTTATTTACCATTTAATTAGTAATCCCCTGACAATCTTAGAAGGTATAATGCCCATGATGTACCTTAAGTTTCATGAAGATTCACATGCTAACTATAACCCAGAAATGCCCCATTATTTGGCAAACAGCTTGTGCTACACACCCATCCTACTTATTTCTTAATGGATTTACCTTGCATAGGTGTTTTTCACTATTTGTTTTTGCTTTCAACTATCAAGCTGTCCAGTCTTCCATTGCTTGGGCAGCACGAACAGGAAGGATTAACAGGAAGGATTAACAGGAAGGATGTTGAGTAGGGCTTAGATAAAAATGAGAATGAATTACTATGGAATTTATAGATAAAAGAGTGTTGGCTATGGAAATATGACTGTGTCCTTAACGAAATACAAAGAAATACTTCCTGGCTCAAGAGTGATGAAGCGCCTACCATCCTAAAGCTGAGGCAAACCATGGGTGTGGATTTAGCTACCATGGCAATTTCTGACACATACAGCTCATGCTGTTCTTTGTGCTGTATCTCATCTTTTTCATGAAGCTTCCCCCCGCCCCCCCGCCTTTCATCTATCAGGTCCCTCTGTTATTCTTCCAATGTGTGGCATCAGAATGTTTTTTTAAATTTATTTGTTTTTATTTTTACTTTTTAAATTTTATTATTTTTTATTTTTTTTAAATTTACATCCAAATTAGTTAGCATATAGTGAGGATGTGGAGAAAGAGGATCTCTTTTGCATTGTTATTGTCAATGAAAGTTGGTGCAGCCACTCTGGAAACCAGTATGGAGGTTCCTCAAAAAACTAAAAGTAGAACTACCTTACAACACAACATTTGCATTACTAGGCATTTATCCATGGGATACAGGTGTGCTGTTTTGAAGGGACACATACACCCCCATGTTTATAGCAGCACTATCAACAATAGCCAAAGTATGGAAAGAGCCCAAATGTCCATCGATGGATGAATGGATAAAGAAGATGTGGTATATATATACAATGGAATATTACTTGGCAATCAAAAAGAATGAGAGCTTGCCATTTGCAACTACATGGATGGAACTGGAAGGTATTATGCTAAGTGAAATTAGTCAGTCAGAGAAAGACAAAAATCATATGACATCAGAATCTTTTTTGAGGTAATATCTACAGTTGCAAAAGGCATATGCTGTAGAGTTTTGCAAAGACCCATGAAATTCTTAACTGCTTTTCTCTTACCGTTTATCAGCTTTTTTCATAGTTTGATCATAGTGTGACACACTAAATACATAAAATCTAAATTTAAATGGATTATGTTGAAAGAGAAGACTTTTTTTGGTTATCTGATTGGTACCTTTTTTTTTTTTTCTGATGAATCCCATGCATTTTTAAGTATTGTCTAGGGGTGCCTGGGTGGCTCAGTCGGTTGAGCGACCAACTTCGGCTCAGGTAGTGATCTCACAGTTTGTGAGTCCGAGCCCCATGTCGGGCTCTGTGCTGACAGCTCAGAGCCTGGAGCCTGTTTCAGATTCTGTGTCTCCCTCTCTCTCTAACCACCTCCCCCCCCCCCACTCATGCTCTGTCTCTCTCTGTCTCAGAAATAAATAAACATTAAAAAAAAAAGTATTGTCTGAACAGTAGGGACTCTATTAGAATTAAATATTCACTGCATGAAAAAAGTAGGTTCTGAAAAGATAGAATTAAATTTTCTGTCTTTTACTTTGATCAGAAAGTTGCTTTTATTATTATCTTTGTATCTCTGTACAAAACCAGAAGCATTACTTCTACACAGAACATCTGTAACTACAAATAAAAAGTGAAGAAGTTAAATTAGTCAAAAAGGATAATACATGATACTTAATAACCTTAATCCTCTTCACAAGTTTATGACAAGAAAGTTTTAAAAAGTGGAAGTGGACGTTGTTGGAATTTTATATATGGGGTTTACTCGCACACAAAAATAGTAGAGAAAATTTTGATTACTCTTGGGGAAATATTTAAAAATAAATTTGTCTGTCAACACAGAATATATTCTTCACAAAGGTAGAAAACACATAAAAAGCAAATATTTCAGTTGCAAAGGGCAATCCTGAGCTCATGTCCTCCCACAGGCACAACAAATCTACAACTACATATGGAATGAATCCCTCTAAAGGAGACCTAGAAACTGTATGAACAGAGCCTTCACAAGGGACAGCACTGAGCTGGGTAGAAGGGGGAAAGATAGTCTTGAAAAGGAAGAAAAAAAAAAGTAAAAGTAAAACACCTCAGATAAGCACTCCATAGTCAGGAAGTATCTCAAAGGTAAGAAATGCCCATGAAAATAAGAATTTGAGCTCCACATTAAGCATCCTAACCCTTAAATTCTGCACAAGACAAATAAGCCCTCAAATACTTGTATTTGAAAAACAATAAGAAATAAATCCAGGAAAATGATAGAACTGCAGGGAAAGGAAAACCTTCTTTTCAAGGGCTTCCACATAGAGTCACTTGACAAGGAAACCAGTAAAAAAATGCCATATCAAAAACTGTTTAGACCATAAATGTAGAGAGACACTCCCTCATTTTGGAGTCCCAACTAAGAGCAAAGGCTATCATTAGGGACTCAGACACTGCAACAGCCATTTTTGCTTTCTCCTCCTGCCATGCTGCTCTGAGGCCTGCCAGGTGACATTTGGGAATTCTTTCTCTAGTCTGCTAATTCCAGGGGTCTCACCCTGCTAGGAGTTGTGACAAGAAATCTACATGAAAAAGAGTTCAAAACAAAGGTCACAGATATGCTTACCAAACACAGGAGATGAAAGGATGAACACAGAGAAAACGTCAACAAACAGAAAGAAAATATAAGATATTACCAATCAGAGTCAAAGAATAAAATATCAGAAATGAAAAAATACACAAAAGCTTAAAAACAGTAGATCACATGATAGAGAAGAATAGATCATCATTCTGGAAGACAGGAGAGTAATTCACCAAAACTGAAAAACAAAAAGAAACAAATAATAAATACAATTTAAGGGACTTCTGGGGTGACATCAAACACACTAAAATTCACATTATGTATGTTCCAAAAAGAGATGAAAGGGAGGTAAACAGGCATGAAAATAACTGGAAGAAATAATAGCTGAAAACTTCCTTAAGGTAGGTGTTGGGGGTGGGGAGGAGAACAGATATCAAGGTCCAGATGACACACAAAATCCCAAAGCAGATAAAGCCAAAGAGATACAGATCAAAACTCAATATAATTAAAATGTCAAAAATGTTAGAATCTTAAAAACAATAAGAGAAAAATAATTAGTTACATGAAAAGGAATCACTGTAGCACCACCAGCTAAATTTGTGGGCCAAAAAAAAAAAAAAAGAAAAAGAAAGAAAAAATACAACCAAGTATACTCTACCTGGCAAAATTATCATTCAGAATTTGAGAGATAGTTTCCCAGACAAGCAAAATCTAATGGACTTCATCACCACTAAACCAGCTTCATAAGAATTATTCAAAAGAGTTCTCTAAGCAGATAAGTAAAGTCCATAACTAGAAAGGAGAGATTGTAGGAAAAGTAATTCATTGGTAAAACCAATCATATAGAAATGTAGTGGATCAATTACTTATAAAGCAGTAATGAGGTCAAATGTCAAAAGTAATAAAATCAACTATATCTAGATTAATTAGTTAAGGAATACACAAAATAAACATATAAAAAATATGATATCAAAACATAAAACATGGGGGAGGAGTAAAAATGTGTATTTTAAGAATGTTGAAACTTTAGTGACTATCAAATTAAAATAATCTGCTAAATACATAGATTGTTATATGTGACAATCTCTCATGATAACCACAAACAAAAATATGTAAAAAATACATGAACATTAAAGACAAAGGAATCCAATCTTAATGCTAAAAAAAGTCAAAGTCATCAATTTGCAAGGATATATAGCAAGACAAGCAAAAAAGGAACAGAATTACAGAAAACAGTGAACATGGCACTAAGTACATACCTACAAAGAACTACTATAATGATAAATGGATTGAAGTCACAAAACGAAAGACATAGGATGGCTGCATGAAATTAAAAGAAATGAGTAACAAATATTTATATCATACAAAGTAAACTTTAAAACTAACTGTGGTGCACCTGGGTGGCTCAGTTGGTTGAGCTTCTGGCTTGGCTCAGATCATAATCTCACAATTCTTGAGTTGGAGCCCCATGTCAGGCTCTGTGCTGACCACTCAGAGCCTGGAGCCTGCTTCAGATTCTGTGTCTCTCTCTCTCTTTCCCTCCCCCACTCATGATCTCTGTCTCTCTCTGTCTCTCAAAAATAATTAAACCTTAAAAAATTAAAACAAAGGCTGTAACAATAGCAAATAAAAGAATTACATAATGATGAAAAGATTGATCCAACAAGAATATATAACAATTGTAACTTTTTATGCATCCAGTATAGTAGCACTTAATTATATATAAAGCAAAATTAACATACACAAAAGAAAATATTGACAGTAATGCAATAGAAATAGTGGCAGACCTTAACAGCCTACTTACATCAATGAGCAGATCATGCAGACAGAAAGTTAATAAGCAAAACATTGATCTTCAATGACATGTTAGACTGAAAGATTTAATAGATCTATTAACAATATTCTGCCCTAAATCAGCAGAATACATAATCTTAACAAGTGTATGGTATGTTCTCTAGGATATATCATATACTAAGCTACAAAACAATGCTCAAAAAATGTAAGAATATTTAAATCACCTGAAATGTATTTGGAAAAAAATCCAAAATTTATTGGATGCAGCAAAAGCACTTCTAAGAGGGAAGTTTATAGTGATTGAGGCCCACCTCAGAAAAAAAAAAAAAAAACACCTTGAATAAGCAATACAACTTTACATCGAAAAGGACTAGAAAGGAGCGCCTGGGTGGTGCAGTCGGTTAAGCGTCCGACTTCAGCCAGGTCACGATCTCGCGGTGCGTGAGTTCGAGCCCCGCGTCAGGCTCTGGGCTGATGGCTCGGAGCCTGAAGCCTATTTCCGATTCTGTGTCTCCCTCTCTCTCTGCCCCTCCCCCGTTCATGCTCTGTCTCTCTCTGTCCCAAAAATAAATAAAAACGTTGAAAAAAAAATTAAAAAAAAAAAAGAAAAGGACTAGAAAAAGAAGCACAAACACAGCCCAAAGTTAGTAGAAGGAGGGAAATAATGAAAAGGAAGGACCAGAGTGGACATAAATGAAATAGATGCAAAAGCAATGTACAACGGATCAATGAAAGTAAGTGCTGACTCTTTGAGATGATAAACAAAATCAATACACCTTTAGCCACAGTTACTGAGGAAAAAAGGAGAGTCAAAAAAATCAGAAATGAAAAAGAACGTGTAACTGATACTACAGAAATATAAAAAATAATAAGAGACTACAGCAATCATACACCAACAATTAGAACAACCTAGAAGGAATGGATAGATTCTAAAATCATAGAGTCTTCCAAGACTGACTCAGGAAAAAATAGAATGTCTGGACAGACCATTCAATAGTAAGAAAATTAAGCCTATAATAAAAAAAAATTAACAAACAGAACTCCAGGAACAAATGGTTTCAAAGGTGAATTATAAAAACCTTAGTGAGTGAGTGAGTGAGTAAGTAGTTAGGTAGCTAGTTAGTTTTTTTAGGAAGTTTAGTCATTTTTGAGAGAAAGAAAACACAAGTCAGGGAGGGGCAGAGGGAGAGGAGACAGAGAATCCTAAAGTGCAGAGACTGATGCAAGGCTCAAACTGACAAACTATGATATCATGACCTGAGCCAAAGTCGAGAGTCAGATGCCTAACCAAATGAGCCACCCAGGAGGCCCAACAAAACCTTTAAAGAAGAGGCAACATCAATTCTTATGAAACTTCCAAAACACTGCAGAGGAAGAAATGCCTACAAACTCATTGTACAAGGCCAGCAAAATCCTGATTGCGAAGCTAGACAAAAACACTATCCCCCCCCCAAAAAAATTTACACACCAATATCCTTGATGAATAAAATGCAAATACTTCAACAAAATGTTAGCAAACTAAATTCAACAATACGTTAAGAGGATCATACACCATGATCAAGAAAGATTTATTCTGAAAATGGAAGGATGGTCCAATATCTGCAAATCAAACAGCATGATAGTCATATTGACAAAATGAAGCATAAAAATAAGATGATCACCTCAATCGATGCAGAAAAAAATCATTTGGCAAATTTTAATATCCATTTATGTAAAAAAAACTCTCAACAAAATGCATATAGAAGTAACATATCTCAACTTAAGTTTGTATATGACAGACCCAGAACTACCATCATATTCAAGGTGCAAAGCTGAATGTTTTGCCTCTAAGATCAAGAACAAGACAAGGATACCCAGTCTCACCAATTTCATTTGACATAGTATTGGTGGTTCTACCAACAACCATCATACCAAAAAAAAAAAATGCATCCAAATTTGAAAATAAGTAAAACGGTCATGGTTTTTTAATGGCATGAAACTATATATAGAAAAACCTAATGTCTCCACCAAAAAACTATTGGAATTTATAAATAATTAGGTTAAATTGCAAGATATGAAATCAATATACATAAACATGTTGCATTTCAATACACTAAGAAAAATAAATTCAGTAAACAATCTCATTTACAACTGTATCAAAAGGAATAAAATTCCAGGAATAAATTTAATCAAGGAGGTCAAAGATCTGGTCTCTGTAAAATGTAATATATTGTTAAAATTCTACACTACCCAAATGAATGTCTCACAGAACTAGACGAAATAATACTAAAATTGGTGAGAGAAAAACAAAGCTATCACATTTCCTGATTTCAAACAATATTACAAAGCTATATTAATTTAAAAGGTATAGTATTGGTATAAAAACAGATACAAGAGTGCCTTGGTGGCTAAGTAAGTTGAGTGTCTGACTCATGGCTCAGATCATGGTCTTACAGTTTTGTGATTTCAAGACCCGTGTTGGGCTCTGCATAGGCATTGCAGACCTTGCTTGGGATTCTCTATCTCACCATGTCTCTGTCTCTCAAAATAAATAAATAAGGTTTAAGAAAAAAAAGAGGTTAGAATGGGAGCGAGCCAAAGCATAAGAGACTGTTAAAAACTGAGAACAAACTGAGGGTTGATGGGGGGTGGGAGGGAGGAGAGGGTGGGTGATGGGTATTGAGGAGGGCACCTTTTGGGATGAGCACTGGGTGTTGTATGGAAACCAATTTGTCAATAAATTTCATTAAAAAAATAAAAAATAAAAAAAATAAATAAAAAAAATAAAAAATAAAAAATAAAAAAAAAAAAGAAAAAAACAGATATATAAACAGGTGCCTAGGTAGCTCAGTAGATTGTGCATCTGACTCTTAATTTCAGCTCAAGCCAAAATTCTAGGGTCAAGGGATGGATCCAAGCATTGGGCTCTTCACTGAGTGTGATGCTGCTTAAGAAGTCTCTCCCTCTCTTCTTCTGCCACTGTCCCCTGCTGACATTCTCTCTCTCTCTCTCTCTCTCTCTCTCTGCCCCCCCCCAAATGTGGCTTCTGACTTCAGGTCAGGAAATGATTTCATGGGTCATGTGTTTGAGCCCTACATCTGGCTCTCTGCTGTTAGTTCATAGACCATTTAAGATCCTCTCTCTCTCTCTCTCTCTCTCTCTCTCTCTCTCTCTTACTGCCCCTACCCTGGTCTCTCTCTCTCTAAAAAATAAATAAGAGTTAAAACATTAAAATAAAAAATAGTTTAAAAATATACACAGATAATTAAATAGAACAGAAACCCAAAAAATAAACACATACTTATATGGCTAAATTACTCTAAAAAAAGGATGAAAGCATATGGAGTGTGAAAATGTGTCTTCAATACACCACATACAATAATAAACTCAAAATAGTTTATATATAAGATGAAAACAATATAAGATGAATATAAGATGAAAAGCAATAAAACCTCTGGGAAAATATAAGTGATAAGCATTTTGATATTGGTCTAACTGATATTTTTGGATCTGTCTCCTCACGTGAGAATAGCAAAAATAAATAAATAAATAAATAAATAAATAAATAAGACTACATTAAATTAAAAAGGTTTTGCACAGAAAATTAAACAATCAAGACAACAAAGAGGCAACCTACTGAATTAAATATATTCTCAAATGATACATCCAACAAGGGGTAACATCAAAATATAAAATAACTCATAAAACTCAATACATAGGAATTATATGGATTAAAAACTGTGTACAGAACCTAGATAGACATTTTGAAGACAACAGATGGCCATTAGGCACATGAAAAGATGCTAAAAATCATTTACTGTCAAGGGAATGCAAATCAAAACCACAATGACATAGTAGCTCATACCTGCCAGAATGGCTAGTATCGAAAAGACAAGAAATAACAAGTGTTGGTGAATATGTGGAGAAAAGGAAATCCTCATGCATTGTTGGTGGGAATGTGAATGGTGCAGCTACTATGGAAAGGAGTATGAATATTTCTCAGAATATTACAAAAAAATAGAACTCGCATATGATTCAGTAGTCTACTTCTAAGCATTTGATAAACAAAAACACTTACTTGAAAAGACATATGTATTCCTATATTACTTGCAGCATTTTTCTTTTACAATTGGCAAGATATGGAAACATTTTATGTCTGTTAATGGATAGATAAAGAAAGAAGTTACACACACACACACACACACACACACACACACAATGGGATAATACTCTGCCATACCAAAGAATAAAAACTTTTTTTTTTAATTTTAATGTTTATTTATTTTTGAGAGAGAGATAGAGTATGAGCAAGGGAGGGGCAGAGAGAGGGGGAGACACAGAACCTGAAGCAGACTCCAGGCTCTGAGTTGTCAGTATAGAACCTGATGCGGGGTTTGAACTCAGGAACCATGAGATCATGACCTGAGCCGAAGTGAGAGGGTCAACTAACTGAGAGACCCAGGCACCCCCAGAAGAATAAAATCTTGAAACTTATGACATCATGGATGGATCCAGATGATATTATAATAAGTTATATAAATGAGACAGAAAAAAGACAAATACCATAAGATATAGGTTATAAGTGGATTCTAAGATACAAAAAACAAAACAAATGAACAAACAACTCAGAAACATATTCCCAGTTATAGAGAACAAACTGATGTTGTCAACAGATATGGGACGTTGAATGGATGAAAAATTAAGGGAATTAAGATGCACCATCTTTTGGTTATAAAAGAAGATATGGGGGTGTAATTTATAGCATAGAGAATATGGCCAATATTTTAACAGCATTATATGGTGATGGCAAGTACACATTTTGGTGAACATTTTATTAACATGTATGAATATCAAATCACTATAGTATACATCTGAAATTAATACAGTATAGTATGTCAATTTTTCCTCAATAAGAAAAGGAATGAGTAGTTTTGTTAAAAATAGGCACTAGGGGTGCCTGGGTGGCTCAGTTAAGTGTCCACTTCTTGATCTTGACTCAGGTTATGATCTTACAGCTCCTGAGATCAAGCTTAGTGTTGGGCTCTGCCCTGACAGAGTGGAGCCTGCTTGGGATTCTCTCTCTCTCTCTCTGCCCCTCCCCTGCTCATGCTGTATCTCTCTCAAAATAAATAAATAACCTTAAAAATAATAAAAATAAATAACAAACTAGAATGCAATAACACTGTAAGCACTCTGTAATCAATGTGGCCATGTAACAGTCAGTGAGATTTCAAGAAAGAAAGAAACCTCACCCACTTTTCAAGCCAAGATGGTTCAGCCATTACATATACATCTCAAAATATATGATAAAAAACGTGGCCTTAAGTAAAAAAAAAAAATGACACTAACTTTAATTTTATATTCAACTAGTTATTGGGGTGGTTGTCAGTGCCAGTTAGTTGCTTGTATCCAAAGGAAAAATAGAACTTTCCTTACATTTATGATATGTGAGCAGTTAGGACTTAAAACCGTGCATGCCTAGGTTAAACATACACAGCTAAAGACTGAAAGTGTTGCTATCACATTTGATGTTTACATTTCAAAATGATAGCCCTTATATCCATAGGAAAGAAATTTGAGGGGCACCTGTGTGGGTCAGTGGTTAAGTGCTAACTATCAATTTCGGCTCAGGTCATGACCTCATGATTCGTGATTTTGAACCCAACATGGAGCCCTGTGTTGGACTATGCACCAATAATATGGATCCTGCTTGGGATTCTCTGCCTCCTTTCTTTGCCCTTCCCCTAGATAAATAAATAAATAGATAAATAAATACATCAATAAATAAATATATTAATTTCAATTTTGGAAAAAAATATATATGTAGCTTTCTAAAAGATTTACACCAGGTAAAAATTATTTTTTAAGGTTGGTATTTAACCTATGGTTACTCATTATGCCTATATTCAGAGAGAACTTACAGTAATATTTTAGAAAATGTATGTCATACACAGGATCTCATATTTATGTTATAAAATGGGAAACTACTACATATAGTGTTCTATGTTTTCTTAACACAAACACATAATTTTTAATAGTTCCACATTATATTTCATTATAGGTTATATTGTATTAGATAATAATGGTTTATTTTTTTTTTCTTTTTTTTTTTTTTTTTTTTATGAAATTTATTGACAAATTGGTTTCCATACAACACCCAGTGCTCATCCCAAAAGGTGCCCTCCTCAATACCCATCACCCACCCTCTCCTCCCTCCCACCCCCCATCAACCCTCAGTTTGTTCTCAGTTTTTAAGTCTCTTATGCTTTGGCTCTCTCCCATTCTAACCTCTTTTTTTTTTTTTCCTTCCCCTCCCCCATGGGTTCCTGTGAAGTTTCTCAGGATCCACATAAGAGTGAAACCATATGGTATCTGTCTTTCTCTGTATGGCTTATTTCACTTAGCATCACACTCTCCAGTTCCATCCACGTTGCTACGAAAGGCCATATTTCATTTTTTCTCATTGCCACGTAATATTCCATTGTGTATATAAACCACAATTTCTTGATCCATTCATCAGTTGATGGACATTTAGGCTCTTTCCATAATTTGGCTATTGTTGAGAGTGCTGCTATGAACATTGGGGTACACGTGGCCCTATGCATCAGCGCTCCTGTATCCCTTGGATAAATTCCTAGCAGTGCTATTGCTGGGTCATAGGGTAGGTCTATTTTTAATTTTCTGAGGAACCTCCACACTGCTTTCCAGAGCGGCTGCACCAATTTGCATTCCCACCAACAGTGCAAGAGGGTTCCCGTTTCTCCACATCCTCTCCAGCATCTATAGTCTCCGGATTTGTTCATTTTGGCCACTCTGACTGGCGTGAGGTGATACCTGAGTGTGGTTTTGATTTGCATTTCCCTGATAAGGAGCGACGCTGAACATCTTTTCATGTGCCTGTTGGCCATCCGGATGTCTTCTTTAGAGAAGTGTCTATTCATGTTTTCTGCCCATTTCTTCACTGGGTTATTTGTTTTTCGGGTGTGGAGTTTGGTGAGCTCTTTATAGATTTTGGATACTAGCCCTTTGTCCGATATGTCATTTGCGAATATCTTTTCCCATTCCGTTGGTTGCCTTTTAGTTTTGTTGGTTGTTTCCTTGGCTGTGCAGAAGCTTTTTATCTTCATAAGGTCCCAGTAATTCACTTTTGCTTTTAATTCCCTTGCCTTTGGGGATGTGTCCAGTAAGAGATTGCTACGGCTGAGGTCAGAGAGGTCTTTTCCTGCTTTCTCCTCTAAGGTTTTGATGGTTTCCTGTCTCACATTTAGGTCCTTGATCCATTTTGAGTTTATTTTTGTGAATGGTGTGAGAAAGTGGTCTCGTTTCAACCTTCTGCATGTTGCTGTCCAGTTCTCCCAGCACCATTTGTTAAAGAGGCTGTCTTTTTTCCATTGGATGTTCTTTCCTGCTTTGTCAAAGATGAGTTGGCCATACGTTTGTGGGTCTAGTTCTGGGGTTTCTATTCTATTCCATTGGTCTATGTGTCTGTTTTGGTGCCAATACCATGCTGTCTTGATGATGACAGCTTTGTAGTAGAGGCTAAAGTCTGGGATTGTGATGCCTCCTGCTTTGGTCTTCTTCTTCAAAATTCCTTTGGCTATTCGGGGCCTTTTGTGGTTCCATATGAATTTTAGGATTGCTTGTTCTAGTTTCAAGAAGAATGCTGGTGCAATTTTGATTGGGATTGCATTGAATGTGTAGATAGCTTTGGGTAGTATTGACATTTTGACAATATTTATTTTTCCAATCCATGAGCAGGGAATGTCTTTCCATTTCTTTAAATCTTCTTCAATTTCCTTCAGAAGCTTTCTATAATTTTCAGCATACAGATCCTTTACATCTTTGGTTAGATTTATTCCTAGGTATTTTATGCTTCTTGGTGCAATTGTGAATGGGATCAGTTTCTTTATTTGTCTTTCTGTTGCTTCATTGTTAGTGTATAAGAATGCAACTGATTTCTGTACATTGATTTTGTATCCTGCAACTTTGCTGAATTCCTGTATCAGTTCTAGCAGACTTTTGGTGGAGTCTATCGGATTTTCCATGTATAATATCATGTCATCTGCAAAAAGCGAAAGCTTGACTTCATCTTTGCCAATTTTGATGCCTTTGATTTCCTTTTGTTGTCTGATTGCTGATGCTAGAACTTCCAGCACTATGTTAAACAGCAGCGGTGAGAGTGGGCATCCTTGTCGTGTTCCTGATCTCAGGGAAAAAGCTCTCAGTTTTTCCCCGTTGAGGATGATGTTAGCTGTGGGCTTTTCATAAATGGCTTTTATGATCTTTAAGTATGTTCCTTCTATCCCGACTTTCTCAAGGGTTTTTATTAAGAAAGGGTGCTGGATTTTGTCGAAGGCCTTTTCTGCATCGATTGACAGGATCATATGGTTCTTCTCTTTTTTTTTGTTAATGTGATGTATCACATTGATTGATTTGCGAATGTTGAACCAGCCCTGCATCCCAGGAATGAATCCCACTTGATCATGGTGAATAATTCTTTTTATATGCCGTGGAATTCGATTTGCTAGTACCTTATTGAGAATTTTTGCATCCATATTCATCAGGGATATTGGCCTGTAGTTCTCTTTTTTTACTGGGTCTCTGTCTGGTTTAGGAATCAAAGTAATACTGGCTTCATAGAATGAGTCTGGAAGTTTTCCTTCCCTTTCTATTTCTTGGAATAGCTTGAGAAGGATAGGTATTATCTCTGCTTTAAACGTCTGGTAGAACTCCCCTGGGAAGCCATCTGGTCCTGGACTCTTATTTGTTGGGAGATTTTTGATAACCGATTCAATTTCTTCGCTGGTTATGGGTCTGTTCAAGCTTTCTATTTCCTCCTGATTGAGTTTTGGAAGAGTGTGGTTGTTCAGGAATTTGTCCATTTCTTCCAGGTTGTCCAGTTTGTTGGCATATAATTTTTCATAGTATTCCCTGATAATTGTTTGTATCTCTGAGGGATTGGTTGTAATAATTCCATTTTCATTCATGATTTTATCTATTTGGGTCATCTCCCTTTTCTTTTTGAGAAGCCTGGCTAGAGGTTTGTCAATTTTGTTTATTTTTTCAAAAAACCAACTCTTGGTTTCGTTGATCTGCTCTACAGTTTTTTTAGTTTCTATATTGTTTATTTCTGCTCTGATCTTTATTATTTCTCTTCTTCTGCTGGGCTTAGGCTGCCTTTGCTGTTCTGCTTCTAGTTCCTTTAGGTGTGCTGTTAGATTTTGTATTTGGGATTTTTCTTGTTTCTTGAGATAGGCCTGGATTGCAATGTATTTTCCTCTCAGGACTGCCTTTGCTGCGTCCCAAAGCGTTTGGATTGTTGTATTTTCATTTTCATTTGTTTCCATATATTTTTTAATTTCTTCTCTAATTGCCTGGTTGACCCACTCATTCGTTAGTAGGGTGTTCTTTAACCTCCATGCTTTTGGAGGTTTTCCAGACTTTTTTCTGTGGTTGATTTCAAGCTTCATAGCATTGTGGTCTGAAAGTAAGCATGGTATAATTTCAATTCTTGTAAACTTATGAAGGGCTGTTTTGTGACCCAGTATATGATCTATCTTGGAGAATGTTCCATGTGCACTCGAGAAGAAAGTATATTCTGTTGCTTTGGGATGCAGAGTTCTAAATATATCTGTCAAGTCCATCTGATCCAATGTCTCATTCAGGGCCCTTGTTTCTTTATTGACCGTGTGTCTAGATGATCTATCCATTTCTGTAAGTGGTGTATTAAAGTCCCCTGCAATGAGCACATTCTTATCAATAAGGTTGCTTATGTTTATGAGTAATTGTTTTATATATTTGGGGGCTCCGGTATTCGGTGCATAGACATTTATAATTGTTAGCTCTTCCTGATGGATAGACCCTGTAACTATTATATAATGTCCTTCTTCATCTCTTGTTACAGCCTTTAATTTAAAGTCTAGTTTGTCTGATATAAGTATGGCTACTCCAGCTTTCTTTTGGTTTCCAGTCGCATGATAAATAGTTCTCCATCCCCTCACTCTCAATCTAAAGGTGTCCTCAGGTCTAAAATGAGTCTCTTGTAGACAGCAAATAGATGGGTCTTGTTTTTTTATCCATTCTGATACCCTATGTCTTTTGGTTGGCGCATTTAATCCATTTACATTCAGTGTTATTATAGAAAGATACGGGTTTAGAGTCATTGTGATGTCTGTATGTTTTATGCTTGTAGTGATGTCTCTGGGACTTTGTCTCACAGGGTCCCCCTTAGGATCTCTTGTAGGGCTGGTTTAGTGGTGACAAATTCCTTCAGTTTTTGTTTGTTTGGGAAGACCTTTATCTCTCCTTCTATTCTAAATGACAGACTTGCTGGATAAAGGATTCTCGGCTGCATATTTTTTCTGTCTAGCACCCTGAAAATCTCGTGCCAATTCTTTCTGGCCTGCCAAGTTTCAAAAGAGAGATCAGTCACGAGTCTTATAGGTCTCCCTTTATATGTGAGGGCACGTTTACCCCTTGCTGCTTTCAGAATTTTCTCTTTATCCTTGTATTTTGCCAGTTTCACTATGATATGTCGTGCAGAAGATCGATTCAAGTTACGTCTGAAGGGAGTTCTCTGTGCCTCTTGGATTTCAATGCCTTTTTCCTTCCCCAGTTCAGGGAAGTTCTCAGCTATTATTTCTTCAAGTACCCCTTCAGCACCTTTCCCTCTCTCTTCCTCCTCTGGGATACCAATTATGCGTATATTATTTCTTTTTAGTGTATCACTTAATTCTCTAATTTTCCCCTCATACTCCTGGATTTTTTTATCTCTCTTTTTCTCAGCTTCCTCTTTTTCCATAACTTTATCTTCTAGTTCACCTATTCTCTCCTCTGCCTCTTCAAGCCGAGCTGTGGTGGTTTCCATTTTGTTATGCATTTCGTTTAAAGCGTTTTTCAGCTCCTCGTGACTGTTCCTTAGTCCCTTGATCTCTGTAGCAAGAGATTCTCTGCTGTCCTGTATACTGTTTTCAAGCCCAGCGATTAATTTTATGACTATTATTCTAAATTCACTTTCTGTTATATTATTTAAATCCTTTTTGATCAGCTCATTAGCTGTTGTTATTTCCTGGAGATTCTTCTGAGGGGAGTTCTTCCGCTTGGTCATTTTGGATAGTCCCTGGAGTGGTGCGGACCTGCAGGGCACTTCCCCTGTGCTGTAGTGTATAACTGGAGTTGGTGGGCGGGGCCGCAGTCAGACCTGATGTCTGTCCCCAGCCCACCGCTGGGGCCACGGTGAGACTGGTGTGTGCCTTCTCTTCCCCTCTCCTAGGGGCGGGATTCACTGTGGGGTGGTGTGGCTCGTCTGGGCTACTTGCACCGTGCCAGGCTTGTGGTGCTGGGGATCTGGCGTATTAGCTGGGGTGGGTAGGCAAGGTGCTCGGGGGCAGGAGGGGCAGGCTTAGATCGCTTCTCCTTAGGTGATCCACTTCAGGAGGGGCCCTGTGGCAGCGGGAGGGAGTCAGATCCGCTGCCGGAGGTTTGGCTCCGCCGAAGCGCAGAGTTGGGTGTTTGCGCGGAGCGAGCAAGTTCCCTGGCAGGAACAGGTTCTCTTTGGGATTTCGGCTGGGGGATGGGCGGGGGAGATGGCGCTGGCGAGCGCCTTTGTTCCCCACCAAACTGAGCTCTGTTGTCAGGGGGCTCAGCAGCTCTCCCTCCCTTTGTCCTCCAGCCTTCCCGCTTTCCAAGCAGAGCTGTTAACTTATGACCTCCCAGACGCTAAGTCGCGCTTGTTGTGGGAACACAGTCCGTCAGGCCCCTCCGCTTTTGCAAGCCAGACTCGGTGGCTGTGCTTGGCCGGCGAGCCGCCCCTCCGCCCCGGCTCCCTCCCGCCAGTCCGTGGAGCGCGCACCGCCTCGCCGCCCTTCCTACCCTCTTCCGTGGGCCTCTCGTCTGCGTTTGGCTCCGGCGACTCCGTTCTGCTAATCCTCTGGCGGTTTTCTGGGTTATTTAGGCAGATGTAGATGGAATCTAAGTGATCAGCAGGACGTGCGGTGAGCCCAGCGTCCTCCTAAGCCGCCATCTTGCCCGACATCCCGATAATAATGGTTTAAAGCAAGGAAACGTTTGGGTATTACCAACAGAATTTAAGAATTCTTTGCCTTTTGGGGCGCCTGGGTGGTTCAGTCGGTTAAACGTCCGACTTTGGCTCAGGTCATGATCTCACGGTTCGTGAGTTCGAGCCCCGCGTCGGGCTCTGTACTGATGGCTCAAAGCCTGGAGCCTGTTTCGGATTCTGTGTCTCCCTGTCTCTCTGACCCTCCCCCGTTCATGCTCTGTCTCTCTCTGTCTCAAAAATAAATAAACGTTCAAAAAACAAAATTTTTTAAAAAGAAAAAAAAAGAATTCTTTGCCTTTTTAATTATTTAGTGGCAATTTATCATTCACTCACTCAATATACTAATCACTGACTCAATCATTAATTATTGACTGACTCAATATTCCAATATGTTAAATGATAATTATGTTTTATAATACATGGAATTTTTACAAGACAAACACAATGAGTTTTATCTAATTTGAAATCCAACTCTAGGAAAAAAGAAAGCACAATTAAATTTTGGTTAAGATCATATGAGTATTGCACATTGGCACCATGTCCTGTATTATCCCTTATGCTAACCGTGTATTTGAGCATCTTTGTTTTAAATCTGTTCATTACCTGGCTACAGCTCGCTATGTTAATTAAACTGGACTAATTTTTTAACTGATCAGATGGTTACAGCCATGCCAGTCAAGGTTTCAGTGATGATTCCATTGTTTTAAAAATTACTTCCAGGGAAATTCCAGGTGATAGGACCAAGAACACCAGTCATTGTTTTGGTTGGGGAAGAGGCTGTGGTTTTCTGTCACCTCAACCCATCAATGGATGCTCAGAACATGGAAGTGAGATGGTACTGAAATGATCCTTCAGGCCTGGTGCATCATTATGGGACTTCCCAGGATCACATGGAGCAGCAGATGCCAGAGTACCAAGAGAGCACCAAGCTCCTGAAGGAGAATATTACCAAAGGTCTTGCCTTAAGGATCCATCCCATCCAACCTTCCAATGGTGGGGTTTATACATGTTTCTTTGAGAGCTCCACATTCTACAATGAAGCAAAATTCAAAGTGTTGGTTACAGGTGAGTCTCTGCAATGAAAACTCCTACACAAATTGCATTTTTTTTCCATCAGCAGTCTAAAGTGTTGGTGTATAAGGATAGAGGTGATTGGTGACTAAATCTATACAAACACTATTATTGCCAAGAAAGTTAAATATGGAAAACTAATCTAATCAGTGTCCCAACATTCTTGGGTGGTAGTGATATACATTTTCATTTTTTCTTTGTCAACATGATTATTTCAAAAAAAAAAAAAGAAAGAATATGGATGATAATATGTTCTATCAAGAAGAGTCCCAGAAATGATTCTTAGTTTATCTTCTAAATCTCAGAAGGAACTAAAAAGAGGCAGAGAGAATCTGAGACACCTGCCCTCATGTTTTCTGCACCTTGATGCTGCCCACTTGGGAATAGCCCAGTCACTCTTGTTCACTCTTTAGTATGGTCTTGTTCACTCTTTAGTATGACATCCTTTTTATCTGGATCACTGCATAACTTGTTCCCTTAGATCTCACTTCTGCTCAGATATTGTCCACAAAAAAAACAACTGTATTGCCAGAGTCAAGGGTAAGGAAAGACTATAATTCAACCATACACTGAGCCTGAAACAGAATTTTCTCTATAAACATAAGGTCTGCACTGCTCAGATAATGAGTTTCCATATCTCCTCCTGTTGGAGAAATGAAGAAAGTTTTACATCATAAGATGGCCGATGGGACTAAAACAAGCTCTGGTCACTAGCTTGGAGACGTTTCTCCAGGTTCTTCTTGCCCTGTTTGCCCTGGGCGGAAAAACCCCCACAGATAAGAAAGCTGACAACTATAAATTACCCTTCCCACTTGCATTCTGCACTCAGATCTTTGGAGAAATGGTCTCCTCTGAGCCCACCAGTGTTAAATAAATCTCCAATCCAACAAGATCTTTGAGTGCCACTTGTTTTTTCCACCAGCGTTCCAGCATGGTTGCATAACATATTTGGTTCCCATACCAGGAGACCCAATCACGTTCGTCCATTGTTGCCACCAGTTTGGGAAAACAGAGAGGTGGTGATGGAACAAGGGATCACAAGGGAGAAGGTCTTCCCTGCCTGAATTTTGTCAGCTTCCCACTCAGTCGCCTCAGGCCAGGCTCCACCATTCATGCTGGACTTGAGGAGACTTGGCAGGTGGACCCAATGTTGGATCTGGTAAGGCTGGGGACCAATCTAGTCAGGCCCACTCACAAGAGTGGAAGGTGGACCTGATCACTCCCTGGAGACCTTAATGGTATCACAGGTAGAAAATTTTGTGGGAGGGAATGTAATAGTCACTGGTGCATGTGTGTGAATGTGCAGCTCAGCCAGGCTTGCCAGTTGAGTTTGAGTTTGTGGCTCCACGGACTGGCACCTTTAAGGTCCCCAAAAGACTACAGAGTGTGAGTGGGCTCTTCTGCACAGTGAAAGGCATCTGGTTTAGGGCAGCATCAGATTAGACTCTGATCGCAAGTCACAAAGCTGAGTCTGCTATGGCCAAGCCTCACATTCCCTTGGGAATGTGACCAGTGGAGTATCAGATTGGCCTCTCATCTGAGGGGATACCTTCTGTTTGTCTGTCTCTGTGACACATAACACGAGAAAGGAATTAATAATGGCATAAAAACAGAGTAAACCTATAATTTTAGAGGTCACTCTCAAAAATTTTGAAATGGGATTCTCAGGTGATTACAGGGTGGAAGTGACACCTGGGAAGTTAAGGATCTTTTGTGAACTAGAATGGCACATATTTAATGTAGGATGGCCCCTGGGAGGGACATTAGATGCTCAAATAGTGCAGCGGGTTTGGCTGATATTCACTGGGAACCCAGGTCACCCTGATCAGTTTCCATACATTGACTCCTGGCTTGAAATTGCCAGAAATCCTGTGCCTTGGGTGCGATGCACCCATAGCAAGCAGAGCTAGGCAAAGGTTTTAGCTCCTCTATCCAAAGACTCACCGAGGGAACCAAAGAAACAGCCCACTGATCCCCTAGTGTTTCCAAGAGACCCAGAGGAAGATCCCTTCTTTCTGCCACATTATGACTTACTGGGCTCCCTCCCCCACTGTCCCTGAGCTTGAAACTCCTCCCCTGTCTGTCTCTCCTCCTCCACTGCTGCTACCGCCACTAATGCCGCCCTTCTCTCCTCCCCTCCCAGACCTGGAGAACCCTCCCCCACAAGGACCAGTGGCCAGATTGCTCCCTTGGCCAGGCATAGACTCTCTCCAGATGCAGGTTCACATCCACCGGTACAAAGAGGCTCTCCTCCGAGGGATCAGAGCAGGGATTGAGAAGGCCATAAATATGCCAAGGAGCAAGGGGATTCCCCCAGGGATTATTATAAAAGACTATGTGAGGCTTACACCCTGTTTGCTCCAGAGGCACAAAAGAGCCATGACAAAAAGATGGGGAAGCTCTCACCGCCAAAAGGGGGGAGGCCCAGAACCTCCTTAACAAGGGGTCAATGAGCCTACTACAAGGAAAAGGGACATTAAAAGAATTAATGTCCCAACCAGGGAAAGTTCCAGAAACCCAGCCAATATCAGGAGAAACCTTGAGAAGGGAAACTTACTGGTCCGGCTAACTCTCTCTCCTTTTTCCTCTGCCTAATAGATGTGAGGGATTCGCCTTCATTTCCCAAGTTAACAGCTATAATTGGAGCCAACTGTACTTAGTCTACCTCAGGATGGGAACTTTAAGGAATGTTCCTAAGCAGTTGCTGAAACTCCATTTGTTTCAGGGAAATTCCTGGTCTTCTCTGCCATGATGTGGACTCCATATTTCCACTCTGGTGGGGAAAAAAAAAAAACATGGTGTCTGCTCCTCTGTCTGAGTTAAGGTTTTAAATTAGGTTTTCCTTCTCTGACTTCTACTGGCACATTGCCTCTTCTGCTTTGCCCTCCCCCTGCTGTTTCTGCACCAACTTGGGTGTGGTCTACATAACTGGTTTCTATATCCTCCTCAGTGCCTCAGGCACCATTGGCTCCTCCTCCCATCTTCAAGGTCAAGGAGTAAAATGCACCCCCTTGGACATCTAGGTCCTTTTCAAATAGAATAAATTGCTAAAGCTTTGATTACTGAACATAGGTTTGTGTTTTTAACTTCTTATTGTAGAGAAATTAAGGCTATTTGGCCCTATTGAAAAACAAGTTTGTACTTAATTGTTGAATAAATTTATCATCTAAAAAATTCTAATGTAAACACCTCTCAGTTGGTTACTAAGTCCTCAACTGGAGACTAAGGTTTTTTATTTTTTTTTAAATTTTTTTCAACGTTTTTTATTTATTTTGGGGACAGAGAGAGACAGAGCATGAACGGGGGAGGGGCAGAGAGGGAGACACAGAATCGGAAACAGGCTCCAGGCTCCGAGCCATCAGCCCAGAGCCTAATGCAGGGCTCCAACTCACGGACCGCGAGATCGTGACCTGGCTGAAGTCGGACGCTTAACCGACTGCGCCACCCAGGCGCCCCGAGACTAAGGTTTTTTAAAGGTTAAAATTCTGCTAAGTGTACTTAAGATTGATGGAAATAAGGAAAGCAAGTCTGTATGTAAGAAAGTAAAATGTATGTAAAAAAGATATAAGAAATGGAAATACATTTTTTTAAGGGTAAAAGAAAGTCATTTTCTCCTAAATGAGACTGGTTATTTGGAGAGAAATGGCTTTGGTACAAAGTTTGAAGGCAAAGGAAAGTTGTAGAGGTTCATGAAGGGAAATCTTTGGAAAAGAATTTTATGTATGGTCAGGATGGACTAAGGTTGAGATGAATGGAATTTTAAAAGTACACTGGTATATGGTTGAAATTCTGCCTTTTTCTCTGCTCAAATGACAAAAGGTTTCTTGGACTGTTGATCTGCTCTTGACAAGACAATGCAAACAAAGGTTCTGGGAAAACAAAGTTTTAGGTTTCATCTTTATCAGGTCTTTGTTTACTTAGTTAAAACTTCTCAATATTAAAGGAGCTACATTTTGGTACCAACTATATAAGGTATACATTCACCTTTATGATCTTTTATTGCCACCTTTGTTGAGTAAATAAAGTTTTAAGATTTGTAATGATCTGTAATCCTATTTAGGATGTACTTATAACTTCCTAAGGTTTTAACAAACTTCCCAGGATTTACATGGTAAATGAAGTCTTTTTGACCAATTAGGCCCTTTTATTTGGGATGCTAAGTTACTTGGAAAGGCACTGTCATACAATAGTAACCCTTAGGTTTTATTGCACAGGTAAATGCTGTAACTGCCCAAATATATATGCAATTCCTAAAGTTTTAATGTTTTGGTATAAGGTCATCACTTAATATTCTGATTACTTGAAGTGTTATGTGTCACAGAAATTGTCTAGCAGAGTGAGTCTAGGCTTGTCGGGAGACAGGGTATTGGATGCTGAAAAGATAATTCAACTCTGTGGAAGTCAAAGTGGAGACAAGTAGTGCCCTATTCAGGAATTTTGAAGTGTGAGTTAGGGGCTTACTCTTTTACACAGGAGTATTGAGCTACTATGACATACTAGACACAGTAGAAGTTTAAGTGCCTTCTCTGGAGAAAGGTTTTCAGATAGAAAGCAAATTGCAGGGGGTTGTAATGTATTTTTTTCTTAATAGAAGTTAACATACACAGTTTAATTTGTTCAGAGGTATCACACATTTATTTGACCATTCTATACATTACTCAACATACACCACAGTGAATGTAATCACCATCCATCACCATATGTTATTACAGTATTACTGACTGTATTCCCTATGTTGTACTTTTCTTCTGTGAATTACTTATTTTAGTAGAAGTAGACGTTTGAATTCTTAATCCTCTATTTTGCCCATCTTCACAACCACCTCTTCCCTGGCAAGAATTTTTTTCTCTGTAAGATGTTTCCATTTGTTTGATTCATTGGTTTTTTTGTTTGTTTGTTTTTTGGATTCCACATATAAGTGAAATCATACGGTCTATGTCTGTGTGACTTATTTCACTTATCATAATACCCTCTAGAAACATGCATGTTATGGAAAATGGCAATATATCATTATTTCTTAAAGGTAATTAACATTATAGGGTTTCTGGGTGACTCAGTTAGTTAAACATTTGACTTCAGTTCAGATCATAATCTCACAGTTTGTGGGTTCCAGCCCCTCATCAGGTTCTCTTCTGACAGCTCAGAGACTGAGACTTGCTTCAGATTCTGTCTCCTTTTCTCTCTGCCCCTCCTCTATTTGTGCTCTGTCTCTCTCTGTCTCTCAATAATGAATAAGCATTTATTGTTTTTAAAAAAGGCTAAGTAACATTATATATTTATAACTACATCTTTTTTATTCATTTATTTTTCAATTAACACTTGGTTTGCCTCCATATCTTGGTTATCGTAAGTAATTCTGCAATAAATATAGAGCTGTATATATCTTTTAAAATTAGTGTTTTAAGGGGAAGAACTAAGGTGGCCAAGTATTAGGAGGACCCTAAGATTATCTTGACCCTTAAACACAGGTAGACAAATATCAAATGATTCTAAACAGCCAACAAATTGATCTGAGGACTGACAGAACAAATTGCCATACTACAGGGAGAGAAGAGGCCACATTGTGAAAGGTAAGAAGTGTGGAGAGGTGCTTTGGAGAGAAACAGACCACTGGTGCTTTGGAACAGAAAACACCCAGTTCGTGGAGAAAGGGGAGAGAGAGGAGTGCATAAGGGATCACACACAAAACACATCTCCAAAGCCATTGACTGGGAAAATAAGAAGCTGATTTTGATGAGTATTTTCTAATCAGCAGTATGCAAAAGTTGGAGTTATAATGTACCCAGCCTGGCTAGTATAGAATCCTGGGAGCTTTGCAGTGCTCCTGTGTGGAGAAGGCAGGCAGGTAACTCAGGGGCAGACGGCATAATCTGCAGATCACCTGAGATGCACTGGGGGAGATAGTCACCCCTTTTTAGAGTGCATCTGAATGAAGTGGCATTGTGTTCAGGGACAAAAGAGCCTTTGGGTGCCATTTCCCTTGCCCACCCCCCAGCTTTGGCTCAAAGAAAAATTTTGAACGCAGTTAACCTGGACATTGACTCTTCAGTGCACTTTGTTCCAAAACCTGCATGCCTACAATCTGTTGAGACCACCCTTCTGGGTCAAATCTGCGTCAGTCCTAGGGCAGTGAGATCCTCCTCTAGAACCTGGGCACTTGTTCCCACCACCCTAATGTTTGGAACTTTAAAATTTGGAAGCTTGCCTGGAATAGAATACAATGTACACTGTGCTTCTCCAGGCAGGTAAGAAAACCAGACACAGACAGTGTGAAAACAGCAATCTGACAAATACCTATGACACAAAAGGGGAAATTATTTGCTTTTCCAGGAGGGTTTCCCTGAGAACAGTTGACACAAACTGCCCAGCCTGTGGGACAAAGGAACTGGAGGCATGATTTCCCTCCCATTCGCATCAGCATTGGCTAACTTCAGTAAATAGCACAGGGCCAAAACTGGCTGTGTCAATTCCTTACACCCAGCCAGCTGCCTGCACTCTGCTGATACTGCTTTTCTCTGGCAAATGTGTCAAAGGACTAGCACAGCAGGCCTCCTCCCCAAAAGACAAGCAGAAACCTTTGCATGTATAACTTCTGCCAATCATAGACTTCTGGAAAGCTTCAAGTATAATGGGAATAGAACCAGGTCTTTATTAACAAGCAGATTAGAGCACACCTATTTAAAATTCACCACTGTGTGGCTATGGTCTGTACACTCCCCACAGCAGACAAGGAGAAACCCAAGAGGACTGTCCTGAGGGATACAGCATCCATAACACAGCAGGAGAGTGCCTGCAGCACACACCACAGACACATCCTGAAGCACCAGGCTCTGGACATTATAGGAACTGTTCATAAGTCTATTACCCTCAAAGGCATGAAACATAACAGGCTTACCAAACACACAGAAGAAGACAGACTTAGACAAATTGTCAAGACAGACAAATTCATCCCCAAAAGGAACAAGAAAATGTCACGGGCAATGATCTACTTGAACCAGATATGAGTAATATGCCTGATTCAGAATTTCAAGCAACAATTATAAGAATACAACCTGTGGTTGAGAAAAGCATAGAAAACACTAGGGAGTCCATTACACCAGAGATAAAGTTGCTTAAAACCAATCAGGCCAAAATGAAAAATGCAATAACCAAGATTAAAAACTGATGGAATTCAATGACCACAAGAAAGGAAGAAACAGAGGAATGAATAAGTGACATATGATAGATTTATGAAAAATAAGGAAGCTGATCAAAAGAGAGAATACAAAATCTTGCATCATGAAAGTAGACTTAGGGAACTCAGTGATTCCATGAAATGTAATAACATAGGTATCATAGGAGTCCCATAAGAAAAGAGATAAAAGGGGTCAGAAATTTTTTAAGGCAATTATAGATGATGACTTCTTCAATCTGGGGAGGAAAAGAGACTTCCAAATCCAGGACACACAGAGAGCTCACATCAAAATCAGCAAAATCAAGGGAACACCAAGACATATTGCATCTAAATATGCAAATTGGAGAGATAAAAAATTCTTAAAATAACAAGACAAAAGAAGTCCTTAACTTACAAGGGAAGACCAATATGATTAGCAGCAGTTCTTTCCACAGGAACTTGGAAAACCAAAAAGTATTCCATGATATATTCAATGTGCTAAATGGGAAAAATCTGCAGCCTATATTATACTCTCCAGCAACGCTATCATTCAGAATAGAAGGATAGATAAATATTTTTCCAGACAAAAATAAATAAATAAGTAAATAAAATTAAAATTAAATAATAAAATAAAATAAAATAAAATAAAATAAAATAAAATAAAACTAATGGAGTTCTTGTCCACTAAAGCAGCACTATAAGAATTATTAAAGAGGACTCTTTCAGTGGGAAAAAGACAAGAAGGGAACAGAGAAAATCTCCAGAGACAATGACAAAGCAAGCACTAAATTCATATCTATCAATAATTCATGTCTACCAATTAAAATACTCTGAAATAAAGTGCTATTCCAATCAAAAGAAATAGTGTGTCAAAATGGATTTAAAAAAACAAGGCATACTTATTATTCCTACTAGAGACTCATTTTAGATCATATCACAACAGCAGATTGAAAATGAAGGGATGTGGGGAGCACATGGGTGGCTTAGTCATTTGAGTGTCCGACTTTGGCTCAGGTCATAATCTCATATTTGTAGGTTCAAGCTCCACATTGGGCTTTGTGCTGACAGCTCAGAGCCTGGAGTCTGCTTTGGATTCTGTGTTTCCCTCTCTCTTTGCTCCTTCTCTGCTCACAATCTGTCTCTCTCTGTCTCTAATAACATAAAACGTTAAAAAAAAAAAAGAAAGAAAGTGAAGCGATGAGGAAATATTTACCATGCCAATAGATGTCAAAAGAAAGCTGGAGTAACAATTTTTATATTAGTTATACTACAATTAAACCAAAGGCCATAACATGAGATGAAGAGCATTATATCATAATAAAGAAAACTATCCAACAAGAAAATCTAACAATAATAAATAGTTATGCCCCAACATGGTGCACCCAAATACATAAAACAATTAATAACAAACATAAAGGAATTCATCAATGATAATACAATAATAGTAAGAAAATTTAATATACCACTTATAGCAATGGACAGATCATCAGACCAGAATATCAACAAAGAAACAAACACTATGAATGGCACAATGGGTCAGATGGACTTAAAAGCTATATTCAGAAATTTCATCCTAAACCAGCAGAATACCATTCTTTTCAAGTGTGTGTGGGACAGTTTCCAGAATAGATCACATACGAGGTTACACATGAGGCTTCAACAACTAAAAAAAAAAGATTGAGATCAGAACATGCAAATTTTCTGACCACAATGTTTTGAAACTTGAAGTCAACTACAAGAAAATGTTGGAAACACCACAGTTACATGAAAGTTAATGGACATCCTACTAAGAAATGAATGGGTCAAACATGAAATAAAAGAAATATAAAAACTACATGGAAACTAATGATAATGAAAACACAATGTTCCAAAGCCTGTGGGATGTAGTAAAAGTAGACATAAGGGAGAAGTGTAGAGTAGTAGAGGTCTGCCTCAAGAAGCAAAAAAATTCTCAAATATGCAAACTAGGCTTAAACCTGAAGAATCTAGAAAAAGAAAAAAAAAGCCTAAAGCCAACCGAACAAGGGAAATGATAAAGTTTAGAGGAGAAATAATGATAGAAAAACAACAACATCAAAAACAGTAGATCAGATGAATGGAAAAAGAAGTGGTTGAAAAATATTGGGAAAAAATTGTAAACTCCTATCCAGACTGATGAAAACCACAGAGAAAAGACCCCAATGAATAAAATCACAAATAATAGAGGGGAGATCACAACCAACACTACCGAAATATAAACAATTAGAATGCTATCATAAATTATATGCCAACAAACTGGGCAATTAGAAAGAAATGTATAAATTCCCAGAAACATATAAACTACCAAAACATAAACAGAAAGAACTAGTAAGCTTCAGCAGAGCAATGGCCAACAAATAAACTGAATTGTTAATAAAAAATCTCCCAACAAACAAATGTCCAGGACAAGGGGCATAGTCGCAGGATATGAAATGAATGTACAGAAATTGGTTGCATTTCCATACACCAATGATGAAGCAACAGAAAGAGAAATCAAGGAATCAATCCTATTTACAACTTCAATAATAAACGAAATATATCTAGGAGTAGACCTAACCAAAGAGGTAAAAGATTTGCACTCTGAAAACTATAAAATAGTTATTTTATAGAAACTGAAGATAACACATAATAAATGGAAAAAAAAATTCTATGCTCATGAATTGGAAAAACAAACATTGTCAAAATGTCTATACTACCCAAAGCAATTGACACATTTAATGCAAATCTTATCAAAATACCACTAGCACTTTTCAGGGAGATACAACAAACATTTCTAAATTTTTTGGTATGACAAAAGACCTGGAATAGCAAAAAGAATCTGGAAAATGAAAAGAAAAGCCGGAGACATCACAATTCCAGATGTCAAATTATACTGCAAAGCTGTAGTGATCAAGACACTATGGTATTGGTATAAAAACAGACACATCAATCAGTAGAAACATACAGAAAACCCAGAAATGGGCCCACAGTCATATGGTCCACTCATCTTTGACAAAGTAGGAAACAATATCCAATGCAAGAAAGACAGTCTCTTGTACAAATGGTTGGAAAACTGGAAAGCAAGAGGCAAAAGAAGGAATCTGGACCACCTTGCTACACCAATACCCAAAAGTAAACTCAAAATGAATGAAAGACATAAGTGTTAGACAGGAAATCATTAAAATCCTAGAGGAGAACACAGGCAGTAACGTCTTTGACATCAGCCATAACAACTTCTTACTAGATCTCTCTCCAGAGGCAAGGGAAACAAAGTCAAAAAACAAACTATTGGAATTTTATCACAATAAAATCTTCTGCACAGTTAAGGAAATACTCAACCAAACTAAAAGACAACCTTAGGAATGAGAGAAAATATTTTCCACTGACATAACTAATAAAGGGTTAGCATCCAAAACAGATAAATAGCATCAAAATCAATAACCAAAAACAAATAATTCAGTTAAAAAAGGGGCAAATAAGGGGTGCAAGGGGGTTCAGTTGTGTCCAACTTTGACTCAGGTCATGATCTCACAGTTTGTGAGTTTACATCCCATGTTGGGCTCTGTGCTGACAGCTCAGAGCCTAGAGCCTGCTTCAGATTCTGTGTTTCCCTATCTCTCTGCCCCTCCCCTGCTCATGCTCTGTCTCACTCTGTCTCAAAAGTAAATAAAACACTAAATAATGTTGTTTTAAATAAAAAAATAAAATTAAAAATGGGCAAATAATAAGAATATACATTTTCCCCCAAATACACATATAGAAGGCTAACAGACACATGAAAAGATGGTCAACATCACTCATCAAGAGGGAAATACATTTCAAAACTACAATGAGAGAAGAAAGGCAAGATGGCGGCTTAGGAGGACGCTGGGCTCACCGCACGTCCTGCTGATCACTTAGATTCCATCTACACCTGCCTAAATAACCCAGAAAACTGCCAGAGGATTAGCAGAACGGAGTCGCCGGAGCCAAACACAGACGAGAGGCCCACGGAAGAGGGTAGGAAGGGCGGCGAGGCAGTGCGCGCTCCACGGACTGGCAGGAGGGAGCCAGGGTGGAGGGGCGGCTCGCCGGCCAAGCAGAGCCCCCGAGTCTGGCTTGCAAAAGCGGAGGGGCCTGACGGACTGTGTTCCGACAGCAAGCGCGACTTAGCCTCTGGGAGGTCATAAGTTAACAGCTCTGCTTGGAAAGCGGGAAGGCTGGAGGACAAAGGGAGGGAGAGCTGCTGAGCCCCCAGAAGACAGAGCTCACTTTGGTGGGGAACAAAGGCGCTCGCCAGCGCCATCTCCCCTGTCCATCCCCCAGCCAAAATCCCAAAGAGAACCAGTTCCTGCCAGGGAACTTGCTCCCTCCACGCAAACGCCCAATTCTATGCTTCTGCAGAGCCAAACCTCCGGCAGCGGATCTGACTCCCTCCCGCTGCCACAGGGCCCCTCCTGAGGTGGATCACCTAAAGAGAAGCGATCTAAGCCTGCCCCTCCTGCCCCCGTGCACCTTGCCTACCCACCCCAGCTAATACGCCAGATCCCCAGCATCACAAGCCTGGCACGGTGCAAGTAGCCCAGACGAGCCACACCACCCCACAGTGAATCCGCCCCTAGGAGAGGGGAAGAGAAGGCACACACCAGTCTGACTGTGGCCCCAGCGGTGGGCTGGGGGCAGACATCAGGGTGGACTGCAGCCCCGCCCACCAACTCCAGTTATACACCACAGCATAGGGGAAGTGCCCTGCAGGTCCTCACCATGCCAGGGACTATCCAAAATGACCAAGTGGAAGAATTCCCCTCAGAAGAATCTCCAGGAAACAACAACAGCTAATGAGCTGATCAAAAAGGACTTAAATACTATAACAGAAAGTGAATTTAGAATAATAGTCATAAAATTAATTCCTGGGCTTGAAAACAGTATACAGGACAGCAGAGAATCTCTTGCTACAGAGATCAAGGGACTAAGGAACAGTCACGAGGAGCTGAAAAACGCTTTAAACGAAATGCATAACAAAATGGAAACCACCACAGCTCGGCTTAAAGAGGCAGAGGAGAGAATAGGTGAACTAGAAGATAAAGTTATGGAAAAAGAGGAAGCTGAGAAAAAGAGAGATAAAAAAAATCCAGGAGTATGAGGGGAAAATTAGAGAACTAAGTGATACACTAAAAAGAAATAATATACGCATAATTGGTATCCCAGAGGAGGAAGAGAGAGGGGAAGGTGCTGAAGGGATACTTGAAGAAATAATAGCTGAGAACTTCCCTGAACTGGGGAAGGAAAAAGGCATTGAAATCCAAGAGGCACAGAGAACTCCCTTCAGACGTAACTTGAATCGATCTTCTGCACGACATATCATAGTGAAACTGGCAAAATACAAGGATAAAGAGAAAATCCTGAAAGCAGCAAGGGGTAAACGTGCCCTCACATATAAAGGGAGACCTATAAGACTGGTGACTGATCTCTCTTTTGAAACTTGGCAGGCCAGAAAGAATTGGCACGAGATTTTCAGGGTGCTAGACAGAAAAAATATGCAGCCGAGAATCCTTTATCCAACAAGTCTGTCATTTAGATTAGAAGGAGAGATTAAGGTCTTCCCAAACAAACAAAAACTGAAGGAATTTGTCACCACTAAACCAGCCCTACAAGAGATCCTAAGGGGGACCCTGTGAGACAAAGTCCCAGAGAAATCACTACAAGCATAAAACAGACAGACATCACAGTGACTCTAAACCCGTATCTTTCTATAATAACACTGAATGTAAATGGATTAAATGCGCCAACCAAAAGACATAGGGTATCAGAATGGATAAAAAAACAAGATCCATCTATTTGCTGTCTATAAGAGACTCATTTTAGACCTGAGGACACCTTTAGATTGAGAGTGAGGGGATGGAGAACTATTTATCATGCGACTGGAAGCCAAAAGAAAGCTGGAGTAGCCATACTTATATCAGACAAACTAGACTTTAAATTAAAGGCTGTAACAAGAGATGAAGAAGGACATTATATAATAGTTACAGGGTCTATCCATCAGGAAGAGCTAACAATTATAAATGTCTATGTGCCGAATACCGGAGCCCCCAAATATATAAAACAATTACTCATAAACATAAGCAACCTTATTGATAAGAATGTGCTCATTGCAGGGGACTTTAACACCCCACTTAAAGAAATGGATAGATCATCTAGACACACGGTCAATAAAGAAACAAGGTCCCTGAATGAGACATTGGATCAGATGGACTTGACAGATATATTTAGAACTCTGCATCCCAAAGCAACAGAATATACTTTCTTCTCGAGTGCACATGGAACATTCTCCAAGATAGATCATATACTGGGTCACAAAACAGCCCTTCATAAGTTTACAAGAATTGAAATTGTACCATGCTTACTTTCAGACCACAATGCTATGAAGCTTGAAATCAACCACAGAAAAAAGTCTGGAAAACCTCCAAAAGCAGGGAGGTTAAAGAACACCCTACTAACGAATGAGTGGGTCAACCAGGCAATTAGAGAAGAAATTAAAAAATATATGGAAACAAACGAAAATGAAAATACAACAATCCAAACACTTTGGGACGCAGCAAAGGCAGTCCTGAGAGGAAAATACATTGCAATCCAGGCCTATCTCAAGAAACAGGAAAAATCCCAAATACAAAATCGAACAGCACACCTAAAGGAACTAGAAGCAGAACAGCAAAGGCAGCCTAAACCCAGCAGAAGAAGAGAAATAATAAAGATCAGAGCAGAAATAAACAATATAGAATCTAAAAAAAACTGTAGAGCAGATCAATGAAACCAAGAGTTGGTTTTTTTAAAAAATAAACAAAATTGACAAACCTCTAGCCAGGCTTCTCAAAAAGAAAAGGGAGATGACCCAAATAGATAAAATCATGAATGAAAATGGAATTATTACAACCAATCCCTCAGAGATACAAACAATTATCAGGGAATACTATGAAAAATTATATGCCAACAAATTGGACAACCTGGAAGAAATGGACAAATTCCTGAACACCCACACTCTCCCAAAACTCAATCAGGAGGAAATAGAAAGCTTGAACAGACCCATAACCAGCGAAGAAATTGAATCAGTCATCAAAAATCTCCCAACAAATAAGAGTCCAGGACCAGGTGGCTTCCCAGGGGAGTTCTACCAGACGTTTAAAGCAGAGATAATACCTATCCTTCTCAAGCTATTCCAAGAAATAGAAAGGGAAGGAAAACTTCCAGACTCATTCTATGAAGCCAGTATTACTTTGATTCCTAAACCAGACAGAGACCCAGTAAAAAAAGAGAACTACAGGCCAATATCCCTGATGAATATGGATGCAAAAATTCTCAATAAGATACTAGCAAATCGAATTCAACGGCATATAAAAAGAATTATTCACCATGATCAAGTGGGATTCATTCCTGGGATGCAGGGTTGGTTCAACATTCGCAAATCAATCAACGTGATACATCACATTAACAAAAAAAAAGAGAAGAACCATATGATCCTGTCAATCGATGCAGAAAAGGCCTTCGACAAAATCCAGCACACTTTCTTAATAAAAACCCTTGAGAAAGTCGGGATAGAAGGAACATACTTAAACATCATCATAGCCATTTATGAAAAGCCCACAGCTAACATCATCCTCAACGGGGAAAAACTGAGCGCTTTTCCCCTGATATCAGGAACACGACAAGGATGCCCACTCTCACCGCTGCTGTTTAACATAGTGCTGGAAGTTCTAGCATCAGCAATCAGACAACAAAAGGAAATCAAAGGCATCAAAATTGGCAAGGATGAAGTCAAGCTTTCGCTTTTTGCAGATGACATGATATTATACATGGAAAATCCGACAGACTCCACCAAAAGTCTGCTAGAACTGATACATGAATTCAGCAAAGTTGCAGGATACAAAATCAATGTACAGAAATCAGTTGCATTCTTATACACTAACAATGAAGCAACAGAAAGACAAATAAAGAAACTGATCCCATTCACAATTGCACCAAGAAGCATAAAATACCTAGGAATAAATCTAACCAAAGATGTAAAGGATCTGTATGCTGAAAACTATAGAAAGCTTATGAAGGAAATTGAAGAAGATTTAAAGAAATGGAAAGACATTCCCTGCTCATGGATTGGAAAAATAAATATTGTCAAAATGTCAATACTACCCAAAGCTATCTACACATTCAATGCAATCCCAATCAAAATTGCACCAGCATTCTTCTCGAAACTAGAACAAGCCATCCTAAAATTCATATGGAACCACAAAAGGCCCCGAATAGCCAAAGGAATTTTGAAGAAGAAGACCAAAGCAGGAGGCATCACAATCCCAGACTTTAGCCTCTACTACAAAGCTGTCATCATCAAGACAGCATGGTATTGGCACCAAAACAGACACATAGACCAATGGAATAGAATAGAAACCCCAGAACTAGACCCACAAACGTATGGCCAACTCATCTTTGACAAAGCAGGAAAGAACATCCAATGGAAAAAAGACAGCCTCTTTAACAAATGGTGCTGGGAGAACTGGACAGCAACATGCAGAAGGTTGAAACGAGACCACTTTCTCACACCATTGACAAAAATAAACTCAAAATGGATCAAGGACCTAAATGTGAGACAGGAAACCATCAAAACCTTAGAGGAGAAAGCAGGAAAAGACCTCTCTGACCTCAGCTGTAGCAATCTCTTACTCGACACATCCCCAAAGGCAAGGGAATTAAAAGCAAAAGTGAATTACTGGGACCTTATGAAGATAAAAAGCTTCTGCACAGCCAAGGAAACAACCAACAAAACTAAAAGGCAACCAACAGAATGGGAAAAGATATTCGCAAATGACATATCGGACAAAGGGCTAGTATCCAAAATCTATAAAGAGCTCACCAAACTCCACACCCGAAAAACAAATAACCCAGTGAAGAAATGGGCAGAAAACATGAATAGACACTTCTCTAAAGAAGACATCCGGATGGCCAACAGGCACATGAAAAGATGCTCAACGTTGCTCACACTCAGGTATCACCTCACGCCAGTCAGAGTGGCCAAAATGAACAAATCAGGAGACTATAGATGCTGGAGAGGATGTGGAGAAACGGGAACCCTCTTGCACTGTTGGTGGGAATGCAAATTGGTGCAGCCGCTCTGGAAAGCAGTGTGGAGGTTCCTCAGAAAATTAAAAATAGACCTACCCTATGACCCAGCAATAGCACTGCTAGGAATTTATCCAAGGGATACAGGAGTACTGATGCATAGGGCCACTTGTACCCCAATGTTCATAGCAGCACTCTCAACAATAGCCAAATGATGGAAAGAGCCTAAATGTCCATCAACTGATGAATGGATAAAGAAATTGTGGTTTATATACACAATGGAATATTACGTGGCAATGAGAAAAAATGAAATATGGCCTTTTGTAGCAACGTGGATGGAACTGGAGAGTGTGATGCTAAGTGAAATAAGCCATACAGAGAAAGACAGATACCATATGGTTTCACTCTTATGTGGATCCTGAGAAACTTAACAGGAACCCATGGGGGAGGGGAAGGAAATAAAAGAAAGAGGTTAGAATGGGAGAGAGCCAAAGCATAAGAGACTGTTAAAAACTGAGAACAAACTGAGGGTTGATGGGGGGTGGGAGGGAGGAGAGGGTGGGTGATGGGTATTGAGGAGGGCACCTTTTGGGATGAGCACTGGGTGTTGTATGGAAACCAATTTGTCAATAAATTTCTTAAAAAAAAAACCTACAATGAGATATATCACACCAGTCAGATTGGCTAAAATTAACAATATAGGAAACTATGGATATTGGCGAGGATGCAGAAACAGGGGAAACCACAGTTGGTGGGAATACAAACTGGTGCAACCAGTCTGGAAAGCAATATGTAGGTTCCTCAAAAAATTAAAATAGAACTACCATAAGATCCAGCAATTGCACTACAAGGTATTTACCCAAAGGATACAAAAATACTGATTTGAAGGAGTACATGCACCTGATGTCTACACAAGCATTATTCACAATAACAAAATTATGCAAAGAGCTCAAATTCCCATTGACTGATATATGCATAATGAAGATGTGAAATATATAAAAAAATCGAATATCACTTGGTAATAAAACAAGAACAAAACCTTGCCATTTGGAGTCACAGACATATCTAGAGATAATTATACAAGGTGATATAAGTCAGCAAAAGACAAGTACCATATGATTTCACTTATGTTTGGAATTTAGGAAACAACAACAACAACAACAACAAAAACAATTAACATGATGGGGTGAGAGAGAGAGAGGCAAACCATAAAAAGGATTCTTAAGTAGAGAACAAACTGAGGGTTGCTGGAGGGGAGGTAGGCAGACCGACAGTTTGAGTGATGGGTATTAAGGAGGGACTGGTTGTGATGAGCAATGGGTGTATATAAATGATGAATTACTAAATTCTACCCCTGAAACCAATATTACACTATATTTCAGCTAACTGTAATTTAAATAAAGGCTTGAAACAAAGTAAAAAAAAAATAGTGTTTTCCATTTGGGAGGTAGATACCCAGTCGTGGATTTATGGGTCATATGGTATTTCTATTTTTAAATTTTTGCAGATCTCCATACTGTTTTCCACAATGGTTCCACCAATTTACATTCCTACCAACAATGCATGAGGGTTACATGTTTTTGACTTGCAATTTGTTTATGATTACTGATGTTGATCATATTTTCACCATCTGTTTGTTTTCTTTGGTAAAATCTCTATACAGGTCCTCTGCCATTTCTTAATCACATTGTTTTGGTTTTGATGGTGTTGTATAAATTCTTTAGTTACTTGGATATTTACCCCTTCTTGGATATATTATTTGCAAATATCTTCTTGCTTTGTATTTTGCTGATGGTTTCATTTTCTGTTGAAAGTTTTATATCTTAGTGTTGTCCCAATAGTTTATTTTTGTTTTTGTTTCCCTTGCTTGAAGCAAACCATTTATAAATAAGATGCCAAAGGAAATGTCCACAAGATTACTGCCTTTGTTTATTTTTAAAATATTTATGACCTCAGGTATCAAAATTAGGTTTTCAATCAATATAATGTTTATTGTATTTTTGTGTATGGTGAAAAAAAGTTGTCCAGTTTCATTCTTTTGCATGTACCTCTCCAGTTTTCTCAACACCACTCATTTATTGAAAAGGTTTGTTTTCTCATGATATATTATTGCCTCTTTTCTCATAGATTGACTAGATAAATATGGATTTATTTCTGTGATCTTCATCCTATCCCATTGATCTATGTGTCAATTTTTGTGTCAGTATTATAGTGCCTTGATTATGGCAGTTTGTAGTCTATCCATAAAATGCAATTATTATTCCACCAACTTTGTTCTTTCTCATCAAGATTTCTTTAGCTATTTAAGGTGTTGTGTGTGTGTGTGTGTGTGTGTGTGTGTGTGTGTGTGTGTGATTACACACAAGTTTTAGGATTATTTGTTCAAGTTCTCTTAAAAGGTGTTATTGGTAGAACCTGTAGATTGCTTTAGGTAGAATGGACATTTTAAAGATGTAAATTCTTCTAAAAATTGAGCATGGCATATTTTTCCATTTGTGTCACTTTCAATCTGAATGTCTTTTATTACTATTTTCTTTTGTTTTCTTTCTTCCTTCTTTCCTTCCCTCCTTCCCTCCTTCCTTCCTTCCTTCCTTCCTTCCTTCCTTCCCTATCAAAGTAGCAATACCATTAACAAAGAACTAGAAAAAAATAATCCTCAAATTTGTATGAAGCCACCAAAAAAAAAAAAAGAAACCTTGAATATCTAAAGCAATCTTTTCTTTCCAAGTTTTATTTAAATAACATTTTGTTAACATATGGAGTAAATTAGTTTCGGGAGTGGAATTTAGTGATTGAGCAGTTACATTCAACATTCTGTGATCATCACAAATAGTGCCCTCTTTAATCCCCATCACCTATTTAGCCTATCCCCTTGCCAACCTCAAGTCTGATAGCCATCAGATGATTTTTATAGGTAAGTGTCTTTTTCTTGCTTTTGCAACCTCCCCCCACCTCATTTGGTTGTTTTGTTTCTTAAATTACACATATGAATGAAATCATATGATATTGTCTTTCTCTCACTGACTTATTTTGCTTAGTATATTAATCTCTAGCTCCATTCATGTCATTGCTATTGACAAGATTTCATTGCTTTTATGGCTGAGTAATATTCCATCATATATATATATATATATATATATATATATATACATTTACCATATCTTGTTAATGTGTCCATCAGTTGATAAATTAATAAACATTTGGGTTTATTCAATTTTTTGGTTATTGTTAATGATTCTATAAATGTTGAGGTTCATGCATACCTTCAAATTAATATTTTTAAGAGCTCTTCATAAATATCCAGTAGTGCAATTTCTGGATCTAGGGTAGTTCTATTTTTAACATTTTGAGAACCCTCATATTGTTTTCCAGAGTAGCTGGTCCAATTGGCATAACCACCAAAGTGTAAGATAATTCCTGTTCTCCTCATCCTCAGCAACATCTGTTGCTTCCTGTGTTGTTAATTTTAATCATTCTGACTGGTGTGAGGAGATATCTCATTGTAGTTTTGATTTGTATTTCCCTGATGTTGAGCTTTTTTTTGTGTATCTCTTGGTCATCTGTTTGTTTTCTCTGAAAAAAAAATGATTTTTCATGTTTTGTGCCATTTTTTAAAGTGATCATTAATTTCTGAAGTGTTGACTTATGTAGGTTCTTTATATAATTTAGATACTATTTATCAGATGTCATTTGCAAAATCCCCCCCAATTCCACAGGTTTCCCTTGAGTTTTATTGATTTATTCCTTTACTGTGATTTATATTCAGAAAGACCCAGTAGTTTCTATTTTATTTTGTTTGTCTTGCCTCAGAGACATTTCTAGTAAAAAGATGCTATGTTATATGTTAAAAAGGTTAGTGCCTGTATTCTTATCTAGGATTTTAAGGTCTCACAGGTCTCACATTTAGGTATTTCATCCATTTTGAATTATCTGTTGTGTATAGTGTAAGAACTTGGCCCAGCTTTATTCTTTTATATGTTGTCCAGTTTTCCCAATACCGTTAATTCAAGAGATAGTTTTTTATCCATCGAATATTCTTTCCTCCTTTACTGAACTTTAGTTGACCATATAGTTGTGGGTTCATTTGTTGGTTATCTATTCTGTTCTATTGATCTGTCTGGTTTTTTTTGTTTGTTTGTTTTGCTTTTGTTTTGTTTTGTTTTTTTTTGCCAGTACCACACTCTCTTGATCACAATAGTTTTGTAATATAACTTGATGGCTGTAATCGTGTTGCCTCCAGGTTTGCTTTTCTTTTTCATGATTGTTTTTCATATTTGGGGTCTTCTGTGGTTCCACACAAATGTTAGCACTGTTTCTTCTAGCTCTGTGAAAAATGCTGGTTGTATTTTGGTCGGGATTACATTAAATATGTAGATTGCTTTGGATAGTATAGATATTTTAACAGTATTTGTTCTTTCTATCCATGAGCGTAGAATGTTTTTCTATTTCTTTGTATCGTTTTCAATTTCTATCATTAACAATTTATATGATTCAGAACAGATCATTTACCTCTTTGGTTAGGTTCATTCCTAGGTATCTTATGGGTTTTGGTGCACTTATAAATAGGATTGATTCCTCTATTTCTCTTCTGCTGTTATATTAGAAATGCAACAGATCTCTGTACAATGATTGTGTATCCTGTGACTTTACTGGATTCCTGTGTCAGTGCTAAGAATTTTTTGTGGAGTCTTTTGGGATGTCATCTGAAAATAGTGAAAGTTTCACTTCCTCTTTATTGATTTGAATGCCTTACATTTATTTGTATTGTCTGATTGTTGAGGCTAGAACTTCTAATATCATGTCCAATAACAGTGGTGAGAGTGGATATTCCTGTTTTGTTCCTTACCATAGATGAAACGTTCTCATGAGTTCCCTTTTAGAATAATATTAACTGTGGGTCTTTCACATATGACTTTTTTTGTTTTTGATATATGTTACCTCTATTCCTACATTGTTGAGGGCTTTTAGTTTTCAATCAAGAATTGACTGTATACTTTGTTAAATGCTTTTCCTGCATCTATTGAAAGGATCATATATTTCTGAGGGAAATTGAGGTTGTGGATCACATTGATTGATTTGTAAATATTCAAACACCATTGCAGCACAGGAATAAGTCCCATTTGGCCTTGGTTAATGACTATTTGAATGTATGTTTTGATTCGATTTCCTGGTATTTTGTTAAGAATGTTTGTATCTATAGTCATAAGGGACATTGGTCTGTAATTTTCTGGTTTTTAATGTATTCCTGGTCTGATTTTGGTGTCAGGGTAATGCTGACTTCATAGAAAAAATTTGAAAGTTTTCCTGCAATTTCCATTTTTTTGGAATAGTTTGAGAAGATTGGTTAAAACTCTTCTTTAAATGTTTTATAGAAATTCCCTGCCAGGTGTCTGGTCCTGGGCTTTGTTTTGTTGGTAGAATTTTGATTATGGATTTAATTTATTTGATGGTTGTTGGACCAAGTTTGTTGGACCAAGTTTGTTGGACCCAAACTTGTTGGGTTCAAGTTTCCTATTTCTTCCTTTTTTTTTTTTTTGTTATATGCCTCTGGGGTTTTACCCACTTCTTCCAGGTTGTCCAATTTGCTCTCACATTTTTTTCATAATATTCTGTTATAACTCTTTGTATATATGTGGTGTTGGTTGTTATTTCTCTTTTTTCATTTGTTGTTTCATTTATTTGCATTGTATCATTTATCTTTTTGATATCAGGTTAGGTGTTAATTATTTTTTTCTTCATACAAACAAAATATCCTTGTTTTATTGATCTGTTACACTGTTTTAGTTTATTAGTTTTCTGTTGGTTTCTATATCCTTTATTTCTGTTTTAATCTTTATTATTTCTTTCCTTTGCTGGCTTTAGATTTTTTTGGTTGTTGTTTTCTAGCTACATCTACGGTAGAGTAACATTTTTTTTTATTTGAGATTTATCTTGCTTCTTGAGATAGGTAATGTTCTATACTTCCCTTTGGAACCACTTTTGCTGTGTCTCAAAAGTTGTCAAGCATTGTACTTGCATTTGCATTTTTTCCATGCCTTTTTCTCTTTTGATTTCCTGTTTGATCCATTCATTGTTTAGTACCATGTTCTTTAACCACCATATATTTGTGGTCTTTACAATTTAATATTTGTTTATTTATTTATTTATTTATTTATTTATTTATCTCATTTTATTTTATTTTATTTTTTATTTTTTTTTAATTTACATCCAAATTAGTTAGCATATATTGAAACAATGATTTCAGGGGTAGATTCCTTAATCCCCCATATTCACTTATCCCATCCCCCCTCCCACAACCCCTCCAGCAACTCTTGGTTTGTTCTCCATATTTATGAGTCTCCTCTGTTTTGTCCCCCTCCCTGTTTTTATATTATTTTTTGTTTCCATTTCCTTATGTTCATCTGTTTTGTCTCTTAAAGTCCTCATATGAGTGAAATCATATGATTTTTGTCTTTCTCTGACTGACTAATTTCATTTAGCATCATACCCTCCAGTTGTATCTATATAGTTGCAAATGGCAAGATTTCATTCTTTTTGATTGCCAAGTAATACTCCATTGTATATATACCATATTTTCTTTATCCATTCATCCATCGATGGATATTTGGGCTCTTTCCATACTTTGGCTATTGTTGATAGTGTTACTATAAACATGGGGGTGCATGTGTCCCTTCAAATAGCACACCTGTATCCCATGGATAAATGCCTAGTAGTGGAATTGCTGGGTCATAGGGTAGTTCTATTTTTAGTTTATTTATTTATTTTTAATCTTTATTTATTTGTTTATTTATTTTTTTGGTTGACTTCAAGTTTCATAACATTAGGGTTAGAAAAAATGCATGGTGTAATCCTTTCTTTCTTTCTTTCTTTCTTTCTTTTGTTTTTGTTTTTATTTTTGTTTTTGTTTTTTGTACTGGTTGCAGCCTCATCTATTCTGGAAAATGTGCCATGTGAACTTCAAAACAATGTTTATTGTGCTACTCTGGGATGAAATGTTCTGAATAAACTTGCTTAGTCCATCTGGTCCAGTGTGCCATTCAATGTCATTGCTTCCTTATTGATTTTTTGCCTGGGTAGTTGCCCATTGATGTAAGTGGGATATTAACGTCCCCTACTATTATTGTATCATTGCCAATGAGTTTCTGTATGTTTGTTATTGTATTATGTATTTGAGAGCTATTGTCTTGAGGGTATAAATATTTATAATTGTTAGTTCTACTTCTTGGGTAGGCCACTTCATTATAATATTGTGTCCTTTTTCATCTCTTCTTACAAATTTTACTTTAAAATCTATTCTGTCTGATATGTATATTGCTACTCTGGCTTTCATTGGCATCCATTTGCATGATAAATGATTCTGTCCATATTCCTTCACTATCAATCTACAGGTATCATGAGGTCTAAAATGAGTCCCTTAGAAGTAGCATATAGACTTATTTATTTTGTCTTTTCTCACACCTTATACCTTTGGATTGCAGCGTTTAGTCCACTTACATTCAGAGTAATTATATAGACATGTACTTAGTGTCATTTTATTACTTGTGTTGTTGTCGTGTCTGCAAGTTTTCTCTTTTCTGTTTTTGGTCCTTCTTTTCCACTCAGAGTCCCCTTAAAATTTCATTCAGGGCTCATTTAGAGGTCATAAATTCGTTTAGTTTTAGTTTCTTTGGAGTGTCTATCTCTCCTCTGTTCTATGTGGTAGTGTTGTTGGAAAAGTATTCTTGGCTGTTGACTTTTTCCCTTTCAGCATTTTGAATATATCATGCCACTCCTTTCTGTCTTGCCATGTTTCTGTGGAGACATCTGAATCTAGCCTTGTGGGTCTTCCCTTGTAACTTAGGGAACTATTTTCTTGTCACTATGTTTTGCACAATTAACTACAATAGTTTTGGTTTTGGTCTGCTTTTGTTGATTTTGATGGGAATTCTCTATGCCTCCTGTATTTGGATGTCTTCTTCCTCCCTCAGATTAGGGACGTTTTTCTCTGTTGTTCACTCAAACAAGCGTTCTGCCCCCTTTTATCTCTCACCTTCTTTTGTGACACAAATTTTACATTTGATGAAGTCACTGAGTTCCCTAAATTTATTCTTATAATCCATAACTTTTCTTCTTTCTTTTGTTCAGCTTCATTGTTTTCCATTATTCTACTTCTTTATTATTTAGTCATTCGTCTGCTTCATCCATCCTTGTCTTCATTTCATCTAGCATGTTTCAAATCTCAGTTACTGTATTTTTCATTTCTGACTGATTGTGTTTTAACTCCTTATCACGGAGGTAAGGGTGTCCCTGAAGTCTTCCAATCTTTTTTCAAGCCTGGTGGGAATTCTATGACAGTTGCTTTAAATTCTCCATCAGGCATATTACTTGTATATGTTTTACTTACATGTCTACTTTGACCTTATGGTGTGTTTCATTTCAGATGATTCTTCAGTCCTGGAATTTTCTCTAAATCTGTCTTCTCTGTGTTAGGAAAGCCTGTTAAGTTTCCTGGTCCTGAGAGTAGTTTGCTTTATGAAGAAGAGGTCATATAGTGTCTAGGCCTGATGCTTCAGGGAGTGACTCTGGTGTGTCCTCTGTACATTATGCTACTATGTTTGGCTGCACAGTCCTTCAGGTTAGTCATCTTCAGAAGTTGACCTTGCCTGCTGTAGGCAGGGCTTGGATTTTGGCCAGAGTGTGGCAAATATAAGCTAGGTGTGCTCTGTTCTACTTATTAAATGAGAGCTGATGCTAATTCCACTAGAACTGAAGGCTTCCAGAACACTGTGGTTGGGAGATATGGTTGGGCAGCATTTCTACCTGTCTTCTGAAAAAATAGCCTGCCTTGCTGGGACTGAGGCACACTTGACCTCAGTCAAGTGGGAAGGGAGGGAAATAGTGGCAAATCACTTGGATGTGGACTTGGTGTAAGCAGGCTAGGCAGCCAGTGTCAGCAATGTGTGTCTACTAAAGGTTGTTCTATGTTTATACTGAAGGGCAGGGGTTACAGATGTCACCAACCAAATCCTTTGTCTCCAGTGAAGGGTCTCTCTGTCTGCTGCTCTCAGAGAAGTCCTCACAATAGAGTGAATAATCTTGCTTCTCTTTCCCTGGTACTTTCAGATGCTCATTTTCATATTGTCAGCCTCTGGTTGTTTGCCTGCCTTCTAGACAAGAGCATTGAAGTGCCTTCTGAGGTCCATTCCAACCAAGGATACTGACTTTGAAAACTCTAGCCTTTAAGGACATTGTATGGGCAGGGCTCTGAACTTGTCTTCTGTTGGTGGGTCTCACCTCACTGGGACTCATGCAGATTTCACTGGGAAGGGCAACCACAGACTAGGCAGCCCATGTCAGGGCTGAACTGCCCTTGGCAGAGGGCTTTTTGCCTATTACGAAGGGCATGGGAGGGAAGTGGTACATTCTGACACTTTTGTCCATTTAGAGGGGTCCCCCTCTCACTGAAATATTCCAAGAAGAGCAAAATGCCCCAGTCATTCCTCCAATTAAGCCACATGTCCTTGGCGTCTTTGTCTCCATTCTCTCCAGGAGTCCATTTCTTCCAGATTGCCCATTTTATTGGCATATAATTGCTCATAAAATTCTCTTATTATTGTTCTTATTTCTGCTGTGTTAGGAGTGATCTCTCCCTTTCATTCTTCATTTTATTTATTTCGGTCCTTTTCCTTTTCCTTTTTGATCAAACTGGCTAGTGGTTTTTCAATTTTGTTAAATCTTTCAAAGAACCAGCTTCTGGTTTCATTGATCAGTTCGACTGTTTTGTTTTGGTTTTGTTTGTTTGTTTGGTTGGTTGGTTGGTTTGATAGCATTAATTTCTGCTCTCATCTTTCTGTTTCCTGTCTTTTTCTGGTTTTGGGTTTTATTTGCTGTTCTTTTTCTAGCTCTTTAAGGCATAAGGTTAGGTTGTGTATCTGAGATCTTTCTTCCTTCTTTAGGAAGGCCTGAATTGCTATATAATTTCCTCTTATGATCGCCTTTGCTGTGTCCCAGGTTTTGGGTTGTGGTATTATCAGTTTCATTGGCTTCCATATACTTTTTAATTTACTCATTAACTTTTTGGTTGGCCCATTCATTGTTCAGTAGGATGTTCTTCAGTCCCAAAGTATTTGTTACCTTTCCAAATTTTTTCTTGTGGTTGATTTCAAGTTTCATAGTGTTGTGTCTGAAAATATGCACGGTATGATCTCCATCTTTTTGTACTTGCTGAGGGCTCATTTGTGTCCCAGTATGTGGTCTAGTCTGGAGAATGTTCCATGTGCACTGGAGAAGAATGTATATTTGTCTGCTTTAGGATGAAATGTTCTGAATATAGCTGTTAAGTCCATTTGGTTCAATGTGTCTTTCAAAACCATTGTTTCCTTGTTGATTTTTTTGATTAGATGATCTATCCATTTTTGTGAGTGGGATGTTGAAGTCTCCTACTATTATGGTATTACTATCAATGAGTTTCTTCATGTTTGTGATTAATTGATTTATATATTTGGGTGCCACCATATTTGGCACGTAAATGTTTACAATTGTTAGGTATTCTTGGTGGATAGACCCCTTAATTATGATATAATTCCCTTCTTCATCTCTTGATACAGTCTTTATTTTAAAGTCTAGATTGTCTGATATAAGTATGGCTTCTCTGGCTTTCTTTTGTTGACCATTAGCATCATAGATGGTTTTCCATCCCTTACTTTCAATTTGAAGGTGTCTTTAGGTCTAAAATGGGTCTCTTATAAACAGAATATAGATGGATCTTTTCTTTTTTAAATTTTTTATGTTATTTATTTTTGATAGAGACAGAGCACAAGTGGGGGAGGGGCAGAGGGAGACACAGAATCCAAAGCAGGCTCCAGTCTCTGAGATGTCAGCACAGAGCCTGATCCAGGGCTCAAACTCACAAACCCTGAGCTGAAGTCAGACGCTTAACCAACTGAGCCACCCACGTGCCCCAATGGATCTCGTTTTCTTATCAATTCTGTTATACTATGTCTTTGAATTGGATCATTGAGTCCATTGACATTTAGACTAAATGTCATTTAGTACATTAGTACTAAAAGATACAAATTTATTGCTATTATGTTGCTTGTAGAGTTGGGGTTTCTGTTGCTGTTCTCTTGTCCTTTCTAATCTTTGTTGCTTTTGATTGTATGTATGCATGTATGAATATATGTGTGTGTTTATGTATGTATTTATTTATTTATTTATTCATTTATATTTTCATCTCTTCTCCCCTTGAGAGTCTCCCTTAAAGTTACTTGCAGTGCTGGTTTAGTGGTCAAAAACTCCTTTCATTTTTGTCTGGGAAACTTTTTATCCCTCTTCTATTTTGAATGACAGCCTTGCTGGATGAAGAATTCTTGGCTGCATATTTTTCTGATTCACCACATTGAATATATCCTGCCACTCCCTTCTGGCCTGCCAAGTTTCTGTGCATACATCTGCTGCAAACCTGTTCTGGCTTCCCTTGTAGGTTAAGGGATTTTTTTTTTTCCCTTGCTGCTTTCATGATTCTCTCCTTGCCTGAGTATTTTGTGAAATTGACTATGTCTTCTTGATGTTTGGTTTTTCTTAACTTTAATGGGAGCCATCTGTGCTTCCTGTAATTTGATATCTGTGTCTTTTCCCAGGTATAGGAATGTTTTCTGCTATGATTTGCTCACATAACCCTTCAACCCCTATTTCTCTTTCTTCCTCTTCTGGGACCCCTATGATTCTGATGTTGTTCATTTTTAATGAGTCACTGATCTCTCTAATTCTTTTTTTTTTTTAATTTTTTTTTCAACGTTTATTTATTTTTGAGACAGAGAGAGACAGAGCATGAACGGGGGAGGGGCAGAGAGAGAGGGAGACACAGAATCAGAAACAGGCTCCAGGCTCTGAGCCATCAGCCCAGAGCCCGACGCGGGGCTCGAACTCACGGACCGCGAGATCGTGACCTGGCTGAAGTCGGACGCTTAACCGACTGCGCCACCCAGGCGCCCCTCTAATTCTTAAATCATGCTCTTTTGCCTTAATCCCCGTCTTTTTTTTCTACTTCATTATTCTCCATAAATTTGCCGTCTCCATAAATCGATGATTCTTTGTTCTCCCTCATCCATCCTTGCTGTCCTGGCATCTATTCAAGATTGCAGCTGAGTTATAGCATTTTTTGTTTCATCCTAACTAGTTTTTTTCTTCTTTTATCTCCACAGAAAGGGATTCTAATCTATTTTCGACTCCGGCTAGTATTCTTATTATCGTGATTCTAAATTCCTGTTCAGACATCTTGCTTGTATCTGGCTTGTATTTCAAGTCCTTGGCTGTCATTTCTTCCTGCTCTTTCTTTTTGTTTGAATCCCTTCGTTTCATCATTTTGAAGGAAGAAAAGAATTTATGAGGTAGAAAAATTTGAAATAAAAAAATTAAAATAAAAAAAATATTAAAATTAAAATATTAAACACACACACACACAAAATTGCATAAGTGATCCTAGAATCTAGGTGTGTTTTGGTCTGGGTGTTGAAAGTGTCTTGATAGATTAAAGAAAAAAGGGAGAAACAAAAGGAAATTGTTTGAAAAAATGAATACATTGAAATAGACTAAAATGAAATGATGGAAGTAATATAGAACTTGAAAAAAATTTACACAAAAGTAAAAATTTAGTAGAAAAAATTTAAGAAAAATACTTTTATAAAAATTGAAAATAAAAATGTTTTCTTTCTCTATTCAAGAAAAAGAAAAGAAACAAAAAAGAAAATAGAAGAAAAAAAGGAAATCGTTTGAAATTTTGAAAAAATGAATACACTGAAGTAGAACACAATGAAATGGTAGAAGGAAAATAGAATTTGAAAAAATTCACACAAAGCTAAAAAATATAGTAAAAAATAAAGAAAAGTATTTTTAATAAAAATTGAAAATAAAAATGATTTTTCCCCTTTCTGCATTCAAGAAAAAGAAATGAAAAAAAGAAAAAAAAAGGAAAGAAAATTGAATAGATGGACCTGCTAACAGACTGAAATACGACTGAAATTACTTCTTTTCCCCTAGAAGTCAAACTATGAATCACTTTATAGTCCATAAATTAAGCAGGTGGTGAAACTTGTGTTCTTGAAGAGTGAGGTTGGCCCAATTGGCTGGAGTTTATTGTAGTGGCACTGTTCTCCACTAGATGGCGCTGCTAGCCTACTGGGTGGATTGTTGTGGCGCTTGTAGGTGTGTGTGTATGTGCATGTGCAGGAGCTGTGAAAATGGCCTGACCCACTACCCAGTCTCTAGTATCAGAACTCTGTTCTCCCTGATCAGCAATCGCACACCCGTCCTTTGTCTTCGGCTTTTGTCCACTCCCCGCTTTTACACTGTCCATGACCAAGTCCCAGGTAGTACCTTCTGCTGAGTTTTGTCTCAGAGGTGGCTGTTTTTCCTGACCCCTTACTTCTGAGGGACTGTGGTTTTGACCCATTCCTCTCCTCTGCAGAGGGTCTTACCCAGCAATGGCCAGGTGCTGGCCACACCCAGGAACATTCACGGGACCATGCTGCTGCCGATGCCCAGAGACTGTGGCCAGTTGGCATCTCGCCCCAGAAAAAGTTCGCAAGATAGTGTAGCAGTAGCATTTCAGTGATTATGGAAAATCACAACACACATCTGGTCCAGGCTTCATCCTTAATGATTTTGTTCCAGCACAGGCCAATGTGGCCATTCTCTGGGGTCTGCTGGGACCCAGTGGCCTCACAGCCTCTACCAAATGTCCTTCCAGTAGTGGAACTGCTTCTACCTGTGTGGCCCAAGAACTTCCCAGACACCATTCTGCTCCTAGGAATTTGCTCTTCCCACCAGAGCACTGCCACATATTGAGCTGCTGAGTTTCAGACTCCATGCTCCCCCTGTTTATAGTCTTAATGGAATTTAAACCCTCTCCTTTCTCCTTTCTTCTTTCTCCCTTTTTAGTTCAGTCCCTGTGGCTGTTTCCAATTTTCCACTTTTTCTCCAGCTGATTTTGAGGAGGGATGCTTTTCCAGTATTCTCCCCACACCCCCATCTCTGTCTTCTTTCCACAGGCAAGAGTGGCTCCCTGTCCTCCGTGGCTTCTCTCTCCCCAATTTCACCACTCCACACCATGTCCCTGCTGAATTCTGTCTTTCAGGTTTGCAGATTGTTGTGTTAATCCTCAGATCAGTTTTGTAGCTATGCAGGATGATTTAGTGTTGGTCTGCCTATATTTCATGGATGCAAGAAACACAAAAAACTTCCATGCTGTTTCGCCATCTTGGCTTCTCCCCAAATTGATCCACCACATTAATAAAAGAAAGGATTTCAACCATATGATACTTTCAATAGATGAAGAAAAAGCATTTGACAAAGTACAACATCCATTCTTGATTTAAAAGGTAAAATTCAATAAAGTAAGAATAGAGGGACCAAAGTTCAACATGATAAAAGCCATATATGAAAAACTACAGCTAATATCATCTTCCGTGGGTAAATGCTGAGAACTTTTCCTCTATGCTCAGGAACCAGACACGGATGTCCACTCTTACCCCCTTTTTAAAAAATAGTATTGGAATTCCTAGCCATGGCAATCAGACAACACAAAGAAATGCAAGGCATCCAAATAATCAAGGAAGAATTAAAACTTTCACTGTTTGTATATGAAATGTTACTGTATAGGGAAAACTCAAATCCTCCATCAAAAAAAAATATTGGAAATAATAGATAAATTCAGTAAAGTCACACCATAAGTCATCAATGTTCAGAAATCTGTTGCAATGTATATACCAATAATGATACAGCAGAACGAAAAATCAACAAATCAGTCTCATTTACAATTGTACCAGAAACCTTTAAATATCTAGGGAAAACCTTTCCAAAGATGTAAAAGATCAGTACTCTAATAACTATGAAACAGTGATGACTGAAACTGAAGATGACACAAAGAAATGGAAAAAATATCCCATGCTCATGGTTTGGAAGAAGAGATATCCCTAAAATGTCTATACTACCCAAAGAAATCTATACATTTAATGCAATCACTACCAAAATACCACCAGCGTTTTTCACGGAGATATAACAAGCATTCTTAAAGTTGGTATGAGACCAGAAAACACCCCAAATAGACAAAACAATCTTGAAAAAGAAAAGCAAATCTAGCGGCCACACTATTTCAGACTTCAAGTTATATTACAAAGTGGTAGTGATGGAGACTGGTACTCACACAAAAATAGACACATAAGTCAATGGAACAGAATTTAAAAAAAAATGGAACCACAAATATATGGGCAACTTATCTTTGACAAAACAGGAAAGAATATCCAATGGGGGGAGGGCAGCCTTTTCAGCAAATGATATTGGGGAAACTGGACAGAAACATGCATAAGAAAGAAACAAGATTACTTTCTTTTACCATACATCAAAATAAATACAAACTGGAATAAAAACCTAAATTTATGAGACAGGAAACTGTTAAAATCCGAGAAGATAATACAGTTAGTAACCTTTTGGATATCATCTTTAGCCACTTCTTACTAGTTATGTCTCCTGAGGCAAGGGGATACAAAAGCAAAAATAAACCATTGGGATTTCATCAAAAGAAAAATATTCTGCACAGCAGAGACAATCAGCACAACTAAAACACAACCTATGGAATGGGAGAAGACACACCAATGGACAAGAGAAATGAAAGATGCTTAACATAACTGATCATCAGGAAAACACAATAAAAACTACAATAATATATCACGTCACACTGTCAGAGTGACTAAAGTCAACAACACAAGAAACGGGAGTTGTTGGCAAGGATGTAGAGAAAGGGGAACCCTCTTACAGTGTTTTTGGGAATGTAAATTGGTTCAGCTACTCTGGAAAACAGTATGGAGTTTCCTCATTATGTTAAAAATAGAGCTGCACTATCATCCAGCAACTGTACTTCTAAGTGTTTACACAACAATACAAAAATACTGATTCGCAGGTATATATGTGCTCTAATGTTTATAGTAGCATTACCTACAATAGCCAAATTATAGAAATATCCCAAATGTCCATCGATTTATGAATGGATTAGAAGTGACATGTATACATACACAATACAATATTACAGAACCATAAAAAATAAATCTTGCCATATGTGAAACATAGGTAGAGCTAGAGAGTATAATGCTGAGCAAAAGAAGTCAGAGAAAGACAAACGCCATATGATTTCACTCATATGTGGAATTTAAGAAACAAAATAAATGAAAAAATTGTACAGCAAAGAAATAGACTCTGAAGTATAGAGAACTGATGATTACCAAAGTGGAGATGTGGGTTAGATCATTGAAACAGGTGATGGAGATTAAGGAGTACACTTGATATGATTAGCTTTGGAAAATGTATAGAACCGAAAAATCACTATATTGTATGCCTGAAAATAATATAATACTCTATGTTAACTACATTGGAATTTAAAATAACTAATAATAATCATAATGGTGATGATAATTATTTTTTATATTTATGTTATCATTTATAATCATAATTATTATTATCATAAAAGAGGTAAAACACATGAGAACATTTTTCTGAGAGAAATAATTCAGGTAGAAGAGGAAAATACTGTGTGTTCCCACTTTTATTATGTAGTTAGAATTGGCAAATTAATTGATACAAAAAATTGTTAGCCGAATTGTAGGATGAAAGGCTTCAGTTTGGGATGGTGAAAATATTCTATAAAGGCATCATAACCATGATTGAACAAAAATGTGAATGTACTTAATTTCACAGAATTGTACAGTCAAAAATGGTTAAAATTGTCAATTTTGTGTTTTATATATTTTATCACCAAAAAAAAAGTTATAAAAAAACTCTAAACTAATTGGAGGTACTCCTTCTCAAGTAAACATATCACTGGTGAAAGTACTGAAAATCACAGGAAATCTAAGTACAATTAAAGGCTTATCTGCAATAAAAAATGAATTATTGAATGTTATGTAAATAGTAGCCTATCAAAACAGTAGTATGCCATTTTATTTCCTATTAAAATGCAAAATATATTTTATAACTTAATAGTAATTTCTAATTAAAATGAAAACCTCAAAAATAAGTATCATTCCTAATTATTATGGGATAATATAAGAATTTCTACTTATGTGTTTATACTATATTCATCATATTCTATCATAGTGTATAAAATTTTCTAGCCAATATCCTTCAAAGTGGCAAAGAAATTAATATATTTACAGATAATTTAAAAAATTTAGTGTTTATTTTTGAGACAGAGAGAGAGAGAGAGAATGAGCAGAGGAGGGGCAGAGAAAGAGAGGGAGACACAGAATCCATCACAGGCTCCAGGTTCTGAGCTGTCAGCACAGAGCCCTACCCTGGGATCGACTCAGGAGCTGTGAGATCATGACCTGAGCTGAAGTTGGATGCTTAACCAACTGAGCCACCCACGTGGCCTTTTTACAGACTATTCTTATGCAATTACTGAATAACAATATATAAAATATATGGTTCCATATATGTTTAGAGATATAATAATATTGGAAGAATATGAAAAATATACTTTGATTCCCCACTAAATTGACCCCTAATACATATCAGAAAACTTGTAAATAAATGATAAGAACTCATTTCCAATCTTGGCCTGAAGCCATCTTCAGCTATTAGTGACTTAACCTATATTATTTAAGTCTTATTGGACTTTCCCAAGTTAACACACATACACAAGAGAAGTCTTATCTTTAATGTCTAGGTAAAGAAGCACGACAATCATGGTTGTTCCTGAGTCTTTATGAAATTATCTAAAATGACAAGTGCTGAGATAGGTGACGAGTATATACATTTGTTTGAAAAGTATTCATAGGGATCTGCTTAGAAAAATAACTGTTCATATGACCACTGTCAGTTATTCAATCTAGTGATGTTGTAAAACTGGAAGATAACAGAAGGCTCATGTCCTAACTGTACATTTATTTTAATTTATCACATAAGAGTTGAGACTCTTCACCTAGTGCTTGAAAGAATTTCATTACAATTATTTAAGAAATCTTATTTATAAACAATTAAAAAAACAATTGCTATATTAAGGCATCTCACTAACCAGGTTATTTTATTTTTCATAATCATAATTATATTTTTATATGAAATTAATTGTCAAATTGGTTTCTATACAACACCCAGTGCTCGTCCCAACATGTGCCCTCCTCAATGCCCATCACCCACTTTCCTTTCTCCCCCACCCCCTATCAACCCTGAGTTTGTTCTCAGTTTTTAAGACCAAAGCGGGAGGCATCACAATCCCAGACTTTAGCCTCTGCTACAAAGTTGTAATCATCAAGACAGCATGGTATTGGCACAAAAACAGACACATAGACCAATGGAATAGAGACTCCAGAATTGGACCCACAAAAGTATGGCCAACTAATCTTTGACAAAGCAGGAAAGAATATCCAATGGAAAAAAAGACAGTCTCTTTAACAAATGGTGCTGGGAGAGCTGGACATTAACATGCAGAAGAATGAAACTAGACCACTTTCTTACACCATTCACAAAAATAAACTCAAAATGGATAAAGGGTCTGAATGTGAGACAGGAAACCATCAAAACCCTAGAGGAGAAGGCAGGAAGAAACCTTTCTGACCTCAGCCACAGCAATTTCTTACTTGACACATCTCCAAAGGCTAAGGAATTAAAAGCAAAAATGAACTATTGGGACCTCATAAAGATTAACAGGTTATTTTAAAAAGTACATTTCATTGGACTGAAATGGATTTAAATGATCGTGTGTTATGTGTGTGTGTGTTTGTACAATTGCAAAATGAATCACTTGCCTTAACACTTGTGTACTTAAAAAAAAAATGTCTCTTTAAACCTAAAAATTATATCATTATAAAATCCTGGAAAGAATTGGTGTGATTCCTGATAAAGTATTGTAAAATAGCAATGAAACATAGTAATGTTGATAATAAACTCAAGACAGATAGTATCTATAAACTTATTTCCTGGATTTATGCTGAATAAGACTGAGGTCTATACTAAGTTATATGATGTGTGGGAAAATATGGTCACGTTAAAAATAATTCTGTGTGAAAAAATATATACTAAATTTAAGGGGCGCCTGGGTGGCATAGTCGGTTAAGCGTCCGACTTCAGTCAGGTCACGATCTCGCGGTCCATGAGTTCGAGCCCCGCGTCGGGCTCTGGGCTGATGGCTCAGAGCCTGGAGCCTGTTTCCGATTCTGTGTCTCCCTCTCTCTCTGGCCCTCCCCCGTTCATTCTCTGTCTCTCTCTGTCCCAAAAATAAATAAACGTTGAAAAAAAAATTAAAAAAAAAATTTAAATATACATGGATGCAAAGGGAACTTCATTTGTGAAAAGAATTTATTTGCCAGTAATAATAGCAATATCTTTTCAGAAACAATTGCATTTGAAAGGAAAATTGTATTTGTTGAGGAAGAGAAGATGTATTGTCCTGAGAGCCTGTGATGAATCCTCTGGACATGGGGAATGGTAGCTAGTTGTAACGCTTTAATATTATATGTGTAACATGAGGTATATTCTCCAGGAGTAGAGCATATGATGTGTTCACATATATGTTGATTCCACTGCATTAATGTTCTGGCTGTTTGGATTGCTGTTTGAATTAAATAATTATAATTGTAAGGTGATCTTTAAAATTTGGGACATATTATTTGTAAGAAACAAAATTCACACATGGGGAACCTGGATGGCTCAGTCAGTTAAGCGTCTGACTCTTGATGTTGTCTCAGGTCCTGATTTCACACCTTGTGGGTTCAATCCCTTCATCAGGCTCTGGGCTGACAGTGTGGAGCCTTCTTCGGATTCTCTCTCTCCTCTGCCCCTCTTCCACCTGCTCTCTCTGTCTCTCAAAATAAATACACTAAAAAAATTTAGAAAGAAAAAAAAAACTAACACAAGAGTCAAAATCCAAAATAACAATTGTACAGAGTAGAATTTCCATTTCCTCACTTGAATTTTTCTTGAATACATATATTATTTTTAAGGTTTTTTTTTAATTTTAGTATAGTTAATACACAATATTACATTAGTTTCAGGTATATAATATATTAATTTGAAAACTGTATACATATGCTCTGTTCGCCATAAGTATAGCTACCACCTGTCCAGATACAAGGCCATTACAATATCATTGACTATATTCCTTAGGCTGTGTTTTTATTCCTGTGATTTATTTATTTCTAAAATGAAAGCCTATATTTCACTTCTTCTTTGTGAGTTATTTTTGCTCATGGGCACAGTGGTTACATGATTACTAGGGCAAACTTAGTAGTTCTCATATATTCTAAAAGAATTCATTTATATGAGGGGTGCCTGGGTGGCTCAGTCAGTTAGGTATCTGACTTCGGCTCAGGTCATGATCTTGCAGTTTGTGAGTTCGGGCCCACATCAGGCTCTGTGGTGAGGGCTCAGAGCCTGCTTCAGATTCTGTCTCCTTCTCTCTCTGCCCCTCCCCACTTGTGCTTCATCTCTCTGTCTCTCAAAAATAATAAATGTAAAAAAAAATTAAAACAATGGATTTATATGAATCTTTTATTTCTAATTAAATTACTCTTTGTCTCAATGTTAACAAAAATATAAAATTGAACTTATGAGAAAGACAATACTGAACTTATCTGTTTCACAGAAATTACATATAAATACAATATATATCTAAACATATATTTTCTAACATTAAAGGACATCTAGAAATAATTTAGATATTCATAGAAATACTGGAAGTCTTATCCAGTACTTTTCATTTGAATTGTGCCTAATTTTACTGCTTTCTGTGATTAACTTTTGTATTTTGTCTTTTAAATTTGTATATAACTAAGCTTCAAGTGCAATAATATCTACATTCAAAATTGAAGATACTTTGTGAAAAAAAAAACAGAAATGGTACATAGAAATAATTTGGGAAATGCTGCTGATAAATATAGACATATCAAGTGTGTAGATAAAAATAATTTGATGGCAACTTTCTTGATGTCACTAGAATGGTGATAATAAAGATGATAAATGTCACACCTATTGTTCAGTGATGACTTATGCAAAGCACATCTTAAGTATCCAGTTACACTATCTTGTACAACCTTATGTTAACCCTTGTTTTTTCTTCCAGCTTTATTGAAGTATACTTGACAAAAAAAGTTGTATATATTTAAAATGTACCACTTAGAGGAGCCAAGATGGTGGAACAGCATGGAAGTCTTTTGTGTGTCTCGTGTCCATGAAATACAGCCAGAACAACACTAAACCACCCTAAACACATAGAAAACTGATTGGAGGATTAACACAACAATCTGTACAACCTGAACCACAGAATTCAGCAGGCATGCAGTGCAGAGAGGTGAATTTGGGGAATGAGCAGCCAGCCCCTGAGGGTAAGGATCTGCTTTTGCAGGTGGAGAGAGGAAGCAGACTAGGGAGGGAGGTAGAATTCGGGAAAAAATCCCTCCTGAAAAGCAGCCGGAGAGAAAGTGGAAAATTGGAAACAGCTGCAGGGACTAAACTAAAAAGGGAGAAAGGAGAAAGGAGAGGGTTTAAATTCCATTAAGACTGTAAACAAGGGGAGCTCAAAGGCTCTAGCTCCGTAGCTCGAAACTGGCCGTGCTCTGGTGGGAACGCAAATCCCCAGTAACAGACTGGGGTCCAGGAGGTTCTCGGGCTACACAGGGAAAAGTGGTTCCACTACTGGTAGGACATTTGGTAGAGACTGTTGAAGCCACCTGGTCCCATCAGACCACAGAAAACGCCACATTCGCTGGTGCTGGAACAAGGTCCTTAAGGGTGAAGCCTGGTGCCAGATGTGTGTTGTGGTTTTCCATAATCCCTGAAACGCTGCTGCTACACTATCTCGTGAACTTTTTCTGGGGCGGGCTGGCACCTGGCTGCAGTCTCGGGGCACCGGCAGCAGCAGGGTCCAGCAAGCATTCCTGGGTGCAGCTGACATTCGGCCATTGCTCATTCGGCCATTGCTCGGTGAGACCCTCCCACAGACGGGCAGAACCGGTCAAAGCCGCAGTCCTTCTGACATAAAGGGCCAGGGAAAACAGCTGCATCTGAGACAAAACTTGGGAGAGAGGTACTGCCTGGGGCCTGGTCACGGAGAATGAAAAAGCAGGCAGTGGATGAAAGCTGAAGAAGACGGGTGCACGATTGCTGATCTGGGAGAACAAACTGGGTGGCTGGAAGAAGCCATTTTCACTGCTTCCAGGCTTGTGCATACTCACCTACAAGCACCACAATACACCCCAGTAGGCTAGCAGCGCCATCTAGTGGAGAGTGGAGTGTTACACTGAGCCCTGCCCAACTGGGCCAACTTCACTCTTCAAGAACACAAGTCTCACCGCTGGCTTGGTTTATGGACTATTAAGCGCTACATAGACTGACTTCTAAGGGAAAACTAATTTCAGTCCTATTTCAAACTGTTAGCAGGTTCATCTTTGAATTTTCATTCTTTTTTTTCTCTTTTAAACTTATTTTTTTTCTTGAATACAGAAAAAAATATTTTTATTTTCAATTTTTATTAAAAATATTTTCTTTCATTTTTATTACTATATTTTTTCCTTTTGTAAATTTTTTCATATTATATTTTACTTCCATCGTTTTATTTTAGTCTACTTCAGTGTTTTTGTTGTGACCGGCGCAACAAACACCGAGATCAGGGTCCTGAGGGTAGGGGAATGTAAGAAAAAAAGACAGAAGAGAAGACAGTTTGGGAACAGGAGGGTCCCCTGGGCTGATGGCCCAAGTGATGGCTTTATTGTTGCTGTACACAATCTTTTATATCAAGACTCTTATGGGTCAGGCCATTCTTTTTTTTTTTTTTCACATTTCAAACTTTTTATTTGCATATTAAAAAATTGTACATTCCAATAATTAAAATCATGTGAAGAAAAAACTGGCACTGTGATTAAACTACATTTCACAGCCTGCAGGTCACCTTGGACCAGCAATGGTCGTCTCTACCCATCTTCTTTCAAAAGCAAGTTCTTTTCCTTTGCTGCCAGCCAGACAGGCAGAGGTGAAAGGCTTGGCATTCGTAGTCAGTAGTTCTCGATTCTTTGATGTGAAAAGGGGCAGCACAGTCATTTAAACTCGATCCAACCTCTTTGCATCTTACAAAGTTAAACAGCTAAAGAAGTAAAATAAGAAGGCAATGCTTGTGGAATGTACAGTGCATATTGGCGGCGCACGCCTCATTACGATTCGCCTGCTTGCTTCTCCTGCTCAATCGTTTCTTTTGAAGGCAGCGGATTTTTCTCTTGCGTTTCTGTCTTCTTCAATTTAGACTTCTCGAATTTCTCAATCTCAGCCATATCAGGTTTGTCAGACATGGTTGCAGAGGAAACGGAGCGAGGTGCACGAGTGAGCGAAGTCCGATCTGCGCAGCGGCCGCCGCCGAATGCCTGGGTCAGACCATTCTAAGAATAAACAGGTTTCACATGATCGCTGCCAACCAAAACATTTAGTTCTGTGTACCTTGTGAACTTTCTAAACAGGTCACAGCAAGACCTTGTTGATAGATTGCTAGCAAAACACAGTTCCCATGTTTGTTTCTATTTGACCCGGGGTAGAAAAAGGGGAGGTAACATTACTGCCAACACCCACAGAACACAGGCTTCAGGAATTAACTTTCTCAGCCTTGACAAGGCTTTCATATGCCCTTGAAAGTGGGGGGAATGGGAGGGGGAACCACCGGGTTGGCTGAGTCAACAGGAAGCCGTTGCTCAACCCAGTCTCAGCCTGGCACCGGGGCTCTGCCTCCCACAGTATTCACCTTTTCAAATTTTCAAACAAATTCCTTTTTATTTTTTTTAATCTTTTTCATTTCTTTTCTTTCTCTTGAAAGCAGAAAGAGAAAATCTTCATTTTTACCTTCAATTTCTATTAAAAATATTTTTAAGTTTTTTACTATATATTTTTGCTTTTATGTACTTTTTTTCAAATTCTATTTAACTTCCATCATTTTATTTTAGTCTACTACTGTGTATTCACTTTTTTCAAATTTTCAAACATTTTTTTTCAATATTTGAAATTTATTCTCAAATTGATTTCCATACAACACCCAGTGCTCATCCCAAAAGGTGCCCTCCTCAATACCCATCACCCACCCTCCCTTCCCTCCCCCCCCCCCCCCCATCAATCCTCAGTTTGTTCTCAGTTTTTAAGAGTCTCTTATGCTTTGGCTCTCTCCCACTCTAACCTCTTTTTTTTTTCGTTCCCCTCCCCCATAGGTTTCTGTTAAGTTTCTCAGGATCCACATAAGAGTGAAAACATGTGATATCTGTCTTTCTCTGTATGGCTTATTTCACTTAGCATCACACTCTCCAGTTCCATCCACGTTGCTACAAAGGACCATATTTCGTTCTTTCTCATTGCCATGTAGTACTCCATTGTGTATATAAACCACAATTTCTTTATCCATTCATCAGTTGATGGACATTTAGGCTCTATCCATAATTTGACTATTGTTGAGAGTGCTGCTATAAACATTGGGGTACAAGTGCCCCTAGGCATCAGTACTCCTGTATCCCTTGGGTAAATTCCTAGTAGTGCTATTGCTGGGTCATAGGGTAGGTCTATTGTTAATTTTCTGAGGACCTCCACACTGTTTTCCAGAGTGGCTGCACCAATTTGCATTCCCACCAACAGTGCAAGAGGGTTCCCGTTTCTCCACATCCTCTCCAGATTCTATAGTCTCCTGATTTATTCATTTTGGCCACTCTGACTGGTGTGAGGTGATATCAGAGTGTGGTTTTGATTTGTATTTCCCTGATAAGGAACAACGTTGAGCATCTTTTCATGTGCCTGTTGGCCATCCGGATATCTTCTTTAGAGAAGTGTGTATTCATGTTTTCTGCCCATTTCTTCACTGGGTTATTTGTTTTTCGGGTGTGGAGTTTGGTGAGCTCTTTATAGATTTTGGATACGAGCCCTTTGTCTGATAGGTCATTTGCAAATATCTTTTCCCATTCCGTTGGTTGCCTTTTAGTTTTGTTGGTTGTTTCCTTTGCTGTGCAGAAGCTTTTTATCTTCATAAGGTCCCAGTAATTCACTTTTGCTTTTAATTCCCTTGCCTTTGGGGATGTGTCGAGTAAGAGATTGCTACGGCTGAGGTCAGAGAGGTCTTTTCCTGCTTTCTCCTCTAGGGTTTTGATGGTTTCCTGTCTCACATTCAGGTCCTTTATCCATTTTGAGTTTATTTTTGTGAATGGTGTGATAAAGTGGTCTAGTTTCAACCTTCTGCATGTTGCTGTCCAGTTCTCCCAGCACCATTTGTTAAAGAGACTGTCTTTTTTTCCATTGGATGTTCTTTTCTGCTTTGTCAAAGATGAGTTGGCCATGCGTTTGTGGGTCTATTTCTGGGGTTTCTATTCTATTCTATTCCATTGGTCTATGTGTCTGTTTCATGCCAATACCATGCTGTCTTGATGATTACAGCTTTGTAGGAGAGGCTAAAGTCTGGGATTGTGATGCCTCCTGCTTTGGTCTTCTTCTTCAAAATTCCTTTGGCTATTCGGGGCCTTTTGTGGTTCCATATGAATTTTAGGATTGCTTGTTCTAGTTTCGAGAAGAATGCTGGTGCAATTTTGATTGGGATTGCATTGAATGTGTAGATAGCTTTGGGTAGTATTGACATTTTGACAATATTTATTCTTCCAATCCATGAGCAGGGAATGTTTTTCCATTTCTTTATATCTTCATCAATTTCCTTCATAAGCTTTCTATAGTTTTCAGCATACAGATCCTTTGCATCTTTGGTTAGATTTATTCCTAGGTATTTTATGCTTCTTGGTGCAATTGTGAATGGGATCAGTTTCTTTGTCTTTCTGTTGCTTCATTGTTAGTGTATAAGAATGCAACTGATTTCTGTACATTGATTTGTATCCTGCAACTTGCTGAATTCCTGTATCAGTTCTAGCAGACTTTTGGTGGAATCTATCGGATTTTCCATGTATAGTATCATGTCATCTGCAAAAAGTGAAAGCTTGACTTCATTTTTGCCAATTTTGATGCCTTTGATTTCCTTTTGTTGTCTGATTGCTGATGCTAGAACTTCCAGCACTATGTTAAACAACAGCGGTGAGAGTGGGCATCCCTGTCGTGTTCCTGATCTCAGGGAAAAAGCTCTCAGTTTTTCCCCATGGAGGATGATGTTAGCTGTGGGCCTTTCATAAATGGCTTTGATGATGTTTAAGTATGTTCCTTCTATCCCGACTTTCTCAAGGGTTTTTATTAAGAAAGGGTGCTGGATTTTGTCAGGCCTTTTCTGCATCGATTGACAGGATCATATGGTTCTTCTCTTTTCTTTTATTAATGTGATGTATCACGTTGATTGATTTGCAAATGTTGAACCAGCCCTGCATCCCAGGAATGAATCCCACTTGATCATGGTGAATAATTCTCTTTATATGCCATTGAATTCGATTTGCTAGTATCTTATTGAGAATTTTTGCATCCATATTCATCAGGGATATTGGCTTGTAGTTCTCTTTTTTTACTGGGTCTCTGTCTGGTTTAGGAATCAAAGTAATACTGGCTTCATAGAATGAGTCTGGAAGTTTTCCTTCCCTTTCTATTTCTTGGACTAGCTTGAGAAGGATAGGTATTATCTCAGCTTTAAATGTCTGGTAGAACTCCCCTGGGAAGCCATCTGGTCCTGGACTCTTATTTGTTGGGAGATTTTTGATAACCAATTCAATTTCTTCGCTGGTTATGGGTCTGTTCAAGCTTTCTATTTCCTCCTGATTGAGTTTTGGTGAGTGTGGGTGTTCAGGAATTTGTCCATTTCTTCCAGGTTGTCCAATTTGTTGGCATATAATTTTTCATAGTATTCCCTGATAATTGTTTGTATCTCTGAGGGATTGGTTGTAATAATTCCAATTTCATTTATGATTTTATCTATTTGGGTCATCTCCCTTTTCTTTTTGAGAAGCCTGGCTAGCGGTTTGTCAATTTTGTTTATTTTTTCAAAAAACCAACTCTTGGTGTCGTTGATCTGCTCTACAGTTTTTTTAGATTCTATATTGTTTATTTCTGCTCTGATCTTTATAATTTCTCTTCTTCTGCTGGGTTTAGGCTGCCTTTGCTGTTCTGCTTCTAGTTCCTTTAGGTGTGCTGTTCGATTTTGTATTTGGGATTTTTCTTGTTTCTTGAGATAGGCCTGGATTGCAATGTATTTTCCTCTCAGGACTGCCTTTGCTGCGTCCCAAAGTGTTTGGAATGTTGTATTTTCATTTTCATTTGTTTCCATATATTTTTAAATTTCTTCTCTAATTGCCTGGTTGACCCACTCATTCGTTAGTAGGGTGTTCTTTAACCTCCATGCTTTTGGAGGTTTCCAGACTTTTTCCTGTGGTTGATTTCAAGCTTCATAGCATTGTGGTCTGAAAGTATGCAAGGTATAATTTCAATTCTTGTAAACTTATGGAGGGCTGTTTTGTGACCCAGTATATGATCTATCTTGGAGAATGTTCCATGTGCACTCGAGAAGAAAGTATATTCTGTTGCTTTGGGATGCAGAGTTCTAAATAGATCTGTCAAGTCCATCTGATCCAATGTCTCATTCAGGGCCCTTGTTTCTTTATTGACCGTGTGTCTAGATGATCTATCCATTTCTGTGAGTGGAGTGTTAAAATCCCCTGCAATGAGCACATTCTTATCAATAAGGTTGCTTATGTTTATGAGTAATTGTTTTATATATTTGGGGGCTCCCATATTCGGCGCATAGACATTTATAATTGTTAGCTCTTCCTGGTGGATAGACCCTGTAATTATTATATAATGCCATTCTTCATCTCTTGTTACAGCCTATAATTTAAAGTCTAGTTTGTCTGATGTAAGTATGGCTACTCCAGCTTTCTTTTGGCTTCCAGTCGCATGATAAATAGTTCTCTATCCCCTCACTCTCAGTCTAAAGGTGTCCTTAGGCCTAAAATGAGTCTCTTGTAGACAGCAAATAGATGGGTCTTGTTTTTTTTATCCATTCTGATACCCTATATCTTTTGGTTGGCACATTTAATCCATTTACATTCAGTGTTATTATAGAAAGATACAGGTTTAGAGTCATTGTGATGTCTGTAGGTTTCATGCTTGTAGTGACGTCTCTGGTACTTTATCTCACAGGATCCCCCTTAGGATCTCTTGTAGGACTGGTTTAGTGGTGACGAATTCCTTCAGTTGTTGTTTGTTTGGGAAGACCTTTATCTCTCCTTCTATTCTAAATGACAGACTTGCTGGTTAAAGGATTCTCAGCTGCATATTTTTTCTGTTCAACACATTGAAGATCTCATGACAATCCTTTCTGGCCTGCCAAGTTTCAAAAGAGAGATCAGTCACCAGTCTTATAGGTCTCCCTTTATGTTAGGGCATGTTTATCCCTTGCTGCTTTCAGGATTTTCTCTTTATCCTTGTATTTTGCCAGTTTCACTATGATATGTCGTGCAGAAGATCGATTCAAGTTACGTCTGAAGGGAGTTCTCTGTGCCTCTTGGATTTCAATGCCTTTTTCCTTCCCCAGTTCAGGGCAGTTCTCAGCTATGATTTCTTCAAGTATCCCTTCAGCACCTTCCCCTCTCTTTTCCTCCTCTGGGATACCTATTATGCATATATTATTTCTTTTTAGTGTATCACTTTGTTCTCTAATTTTCCCCTCATACTCCTGGATTTTTTTATCTCTCTTTTTCTCAGCTTCCTCTTTTTCCATAACTTTATCTTCTAGTTCACCTATTCTCTCCTCTCCCTCTTCAATCCGAGCCATCGTGGTTTCCATTTTGTTTTGCATTTCGTTTAAAGCGTTTTTCAGCTCCTGGTGACTGCTCCTTAGTCCCTTGATCTCTGTAGCAAGAGATTCTCTGCTGTCCTCTATACTGTTTTCAAGCCCAGCGATTAATTTTATGACTATTATTCTAAATTCACTTTCTGTTATGTTATTTAAATCCTTTTTGATCAGTTCATTAGCTGTTTTTATTTCCTGGAGATTCTTCTGAGGGGAATTCTTCTGTTTGGTCATTTTGGATAGTCCCTGGGGTGGTGCGGACCTGCAGGGCACTTCCCCTGTGCTGTGGTATATAACTGGAGCTGGTGAGCGGAGCCATAGTCAGACATGATGTCTGCCCCCAGCCCACCGCTGGGGCCACAGTCAGACTGGTGTGTGCCTTCTCTTCCCTTCTCCTAGGGGCGGGATTCACTGTGGGGTGGAGTGGCCCGTCTGGGCTACTTGCACACCGCCAGGCTTGTGGTGCTGGGGATCTGGTGTATTAGCTGGGGTGGGTAGGCAAGGTGTGCGGGGGCAGGAGGGGCAGGATTAGCTAGCTTCTCCTTAGGTGATCCACTTCAGGAGGGGCCCTGTGGCAGCCGGAGGGAGTCAGACCTGCTGCTGGAGGGGTGGCTCCGCAGAAGCACAGCATTGGGTATTTGCGCTGAGGGAGCAAGTTCCCTGGCAGGAACTGGTTCCCTTTGGGATTTTGGCTGGGGAATGGGCGAGGGAGATGGCACTGGCGAGCACCTTTGTTCCCCATCAAACTGAGCTCTGTCGTCACGGGGCTCAGCAACTCTCCCTCCCTTCGTCCTCCAGCCTCCCTGATTTCTGAGCAGAGCTGTTCACTTATGACCTCCCAGATGCTAAGTCGCGCTTGCTGTCGGAACACACTCCATCTGTCCCCTCCGCTTTTGCAAGCCAGACTCGGGGGCTCTGCTTGGCCGGCAGGCTGCCCCTCCACCCCGGCTCCCTCCCTCCAGTCGGTGCAGCACGCACCACCTCTCCGCCCTTCCTACCCTCTTCCATGGGCCTCTCATCTGCGCTGGGCTCCCGATACTCCGTTCTGCTAGTCTTCTGGAGGTTTTCTGGGTTAGTTAGGCAGGTGTAGGTGGAATCTAAGTGATCAGCAGGATGTGCGGTGAGCCCAGAGTCCTCCTACGCCGCCATCTTCCCCGAAAAGTCAGAATTCCTTTTTAAAGATTTTCCTTCATGAAACTTCTACAACTTTTCTTTGAATTTTGATTTTGTCCCAAGCCATTTCTCTCCAAATAACCAGTGTCATTTAGGACAAAATGACTTTCTTTTACTTTCAACAAAAATATATCTCCATGCCTTTCTTTCATATCTCCTACTTTCCTACATACAGAGTTGCTTTTGTTATTTTTATCACTTTCAATTACATTTAACCAATTGTGAATTATCTGTTACATCAGAAAAATGTTTAGGTGGTAAACTTATGACTCCATTAAGCATAAAGCATGGAATTAAATATTGTTAGTTTTTGTTGCCATAAGAAGTTAGAAGCATAAGCCTATGTCCAATAAGCAATGTTTTAGCATTCCATTTAATTTGGAAGAGGTCTAAATGTCTGAAGAACTTAATTCAATTTATCATTTAAGCAAAAAGTTAAAGTTTTAGGTTATCAGAGAGGCTGAAAGCTATCTTAACAATTACCCATGAAAACTATGAGGCAAACAAAGTTAACCACTACTTTAAATCATCCTTTTGTTAACAGACTGGAACAGAGATAACATGAGATTATCTGGCCTTTAATAAACCTGAGTAGAATAAAGTTTTATATTTAATGCTGATAACTTTAAAGACAGATCCAACAACCAAATTAGTTTAAACACCGGATATGTTTCATTTACTATTTAAATCCTGGGAAATTTGTTAAAACCTTAGGAAGTTATTATAAAGCACATCCTAAATAGGAATACAGATCATCACAAATCTTAAAACTTTATTTATTCAACCAAGGTGGCAATGAAAGACCCTAAAGGCAAATGTATAACATTATATAGTTGTTAGAGATACTTACCTCCTTTAACATGGAGAAGTTTTAACTAAGCATTCACAGACCTGATAAAGATAAAATCTAAAGTTTTGGTTTTCCAGCAGACAAAAGAGAAAGAAAAAAAAAAACCTTTGTTTACCTTGTCTTATCAAGAGCAGAACAGTCCAAGAAAACTGTCTTTTTTAACAGAGAGAAAAGCAGAATTTCAACCTTATACCAGTGTACTTTTAAAATTCCATTAATCTCAACCTTAGTAGAATAAAGTTTTATAATTTAAAAGACATGCCTATCTTAACAATATTTTATCGGTGTCCCCCTGAAAGGGCGGGCCTACGCCAGCCGACTCCATCTTGTTCTGTGTCCTTCACCTAGACCACGCCTCCTCCCTTTGAGTGACCTCCCGCTCACCCATTCAAGCTTCCTGATCAAAACACGCCACTTCCCCAGCCAATCGGCTGCCCCTAGACCCCTATAAAACCTTTGTGCTTTTGAAACTCGCCCTCTTTCCCTGGTATCTCACCACTGCGTCGGTGCAGGTAGGGGATTGAGCTCGAGCTAGCTCGAATAAAGGCTCTTTGCTTTTGCATCGGACTCGGCTCTCTAGTGGTCTTTGGGGATCACGAATTCTGGGCATAACATTTGGGGGCTCGACCCGGGATCCCCAAGACCCCCAAGGGACCCCCGACCCAGAGAGCCTGACTGGCCACGGTTAGTGTCTGTTTGTTCTGTCTTTTCTGTGTGAACTCATTTCTGGAATTCTGGTAGTGCCCGACGCGGTCTAAGTGGACGCACTGGAGGAACACGGGCCGGGAGTTTTGGAAGACGTTCCGATTCTCCCTTCTGGAAGGACGTGGAATCCCCTCAAAGGTCTGAGACGAGGCGGGTCGCTCCCGCTGGTCGGCGTGAGGCCATCGTCTTTGGAGGGACGTGGAATCCCCTCATCAGTTTTGGAGGGACGTGGAATCCCCTCAAAAGTAGCTTTCAGTTTTGCTTCCATGGAGTTGGAAGACTTTCTAGGGGCCCTCTGTTTGTCTGTTTTTGTGTTTCTCTGTTTTGCTCTGTGGACTTACTGGACGGACGTTATGGGACAGACTCGGACTACTCCTCTAAGTATTATGATTGATCACTTTAAGGATGAGGAGAAGAGCTAACAACCTCAGTGTGGAAGTCCGAAAGGGTCGGTTGCAGTTTTTTTGTTCTAGCGAGTGGCCAACTTTCAATGTCGGATGGCCACCAGAGGGGACCTTCGACCTCCCTACCATCCACTGAGTCAGGAGTATCATCTCTCAGCCTAAGACGGGCCATCTTGATCAGCTCCCTTACATTATCACTTGGCAGGACCTTGTAGAAGACCCACCCTCTTGGCTTAAGCCCTTCCTAACCCTGCTCCCTCCGGAGCCAAAACCCATTCTTGCTTTGCAGGAGACAGAGAAGAGGAAACGTCTTACCCAGCCTTCAGCACCCCTCTACCCTGTCCTACAGGGGGGTACTGAAGAAGAATTAATTTTTCCTCCCCCGTATAACCCCTCTAGGATGCCGGAAGAACACCATCCTCCCCCTCCGGGGGAGGCAGACGCTGTTCCGAGAGTGGGAGGCGGAAACGCTCCAGGGGGAAGCCCGCCCTTTACCAGACAAAGGGCTCAGAGGGAGCAATCCGCCTCCGCCGCCGACTCCACTATTCTGCCCCTGCGAGCCACCGGACCCCCAGACGCGGAGGGGAATCAGCCCCATCACTATTGGCCTTTCGCCACTAGTGACCTCTACAATTGGAAAGCTCAGAATCCTAAGTTTTCTGAGAAACCGGCAGGGCTTATTGATTTATTAGACTCTGTTCTTTTTACCCATCAGCCCACGTGGGATGATTGCCAGCAGCTTTTGCAGGTCCTGTTCACGACTGAAGAAAGAGAAAGAATCCTCAATGGGGCCCGAAAACTAGTTCCGGGAGCAGACGGGAATCCTACCACCAACCAGGCTCAGATAGATGCCTCCTTCCCCTTAACTCGGCCCCAGTGGGATTTCAACATGGCAGAAGGTAAGGAGAGGCTCCGGGTCTACCGCCAGACTCTAATGGGGGGTCTCCGAATGGCTGCTAGAAAGCCAACCAATTTGGCCAAGGTAGGAAATGTACAACAGGGAAAAGATGAATCTCCGGCTGCCTTTTTAGAACGGATCATGGAGGCATTCCGTACCTATACCCCCATGGATCCAGAGGCTCCGGAAAGCAAGGCAGCTTTTATCATGGCCTTTGTAAACCAGTCGGCCGTAGACATTAGGAGAAAATTACAGAAAATAGATAGACAGGAGAAAAAAGTCTGCATGACTTACTGGTGGTAGCCGAAAAGGTATAAAATAACCGGGAGCCTCCTGAGGACAAGCAGGCTCGTGCCATGGCGGCTGTCAGCAGTAAGCAGACTCAAGACCTGGCCAGAATACTGCTAGCTACCACTGCTGACTTCCCCGAGGAACGAGACCGCTGTCTCCGGCAGCTGGCAGACGACGCAAGAAAAGGTAAAGGAACCACCAAGAGGGGGAAGCAGAGGCTGCAGAAGGATCAGTGCACATACTGCAAGGAGATAGGGCATTGGGCCCGAGATTGTCCGAAAAGGGCCGGCAGGAAGGGAAGCAAGACTGATCGAGTAAAAGTCCTAGAGCTGGATGAACTAAGTGATTAGGGGAGTCAGGGTTCGGACCCTCTCCCCAAACCCAGGGTAACTCTTAAAGTGGAGGGGACCCCTATTGACTTCCTTGTCGACACCGGAGCACAACATTCGGTCCTCCGCACCCCACAAGAAAAACTAGCTATCAAGAAGTCCTGGGTACAAGGGGCAACTGGTATGAGCCAGTATTCATGGACTACCCGAAGAACAGTAGATTTGGGAACGGGCCGGGTATCCCACTCCTTTATGGTAATACCAGAATGCCCCTACCCGCTGTTAGGACGGGACTTACTGACCAAGATTGGAGCTCAGATAACTTTCAGACAAGGGGGGCCTCAGGTCACTGATGGCAAGGGCCACCCCATCCAGGTCCTGACCATGAAACTGGAGGATGAATACCTCCTCCACCAGGAGGCGCTCCCGAGAGAGGATAATATAGACAGATGGCTACAAGAATTCCCCTCGGTTTGGGCAGAGACAGGGGGGATGGGACTAGCCGCTCATAGGACCCCAGTCCTGGTAGAGCTCAAGCCAGGAGAGAGTCCGGTAAGGATCAAACAATACCCCATGTCTCAGGAGGCCCGGAAGGGGATCCAGCCACACATCCGGAGACTACGAAGCCTAGGGGTACTAGTTCCTTGCCAGTCTGCCTGGAACATCCCCTTACTGCCGGTCAAAAAGCCTCACACAAATGACTACCGACCGGTACAAGACCTCCGGGAAGTAAATAAGAGGGTCGCGGACATACACCCAACTGTTCCCAACCCATATACTCTCTTGAGCTCCTTAGCGCCCTCCAGGGTCTGGTATACTGTACTAGATTTAAAGGACGCCTTCTTCAGTCTGCCGTTGGCACCCCAGAGCCAACCCTTGTTCGCCTTTGAGTGGCATGATCCGGAGGAGGGCTACAGTGGACAACTCACCTGGACACGGCTACCTCAGGGATTCAAAAATTCACCCACCATCTTCGACGAGGCACTACACGAGGACCTGGGTGAGTACAGAAGGGAGCACCCTGGCCTCACCCTTCTACAGTATGTAGATGACATCCTGATTGCTGCCGACACTGCCAAAGACTGTGAGCGAGGGACCCAGGACCTGCTGGCTACCCTGGGGGCCTTAGGATACCGGGCATCCGCGAAGAAGGCTCAGATATGCAGGGAGAGGGTAAGTTACCTGGGATATATCCTGGAGGGCAGACAGCGGCGGTTATCAGAAGCCAGAAAAGAAACTGTCCTAAAGATCCCTACTCCCACCTCCCGAAGAGAAGTGAGGGAATTCCTAGGATCAGCCGGCTACTGCCACCTCTGGGTTCCAGGTTTTGCTGAGATCTCCAGGCCCCTATATGAAGCTACCAAAGAGGGGAACACATTTAAATGGGCTGAAAAAGAAGAAACTGCCTTTAATCAGTTAAAAAGGGCCCTCCTAAGTGCCCCAGCCCTGGGCCTACCGGACATTACGAAGCCCTTCCACCTCTTTGTAGACGAACATAAGGGAATAGCAAAAGGAGTTCTAACTCAAGCCTTAGGCCCCTGGAACCGTCCAGTGGCTTACCTGTCTAAGAAACTAGACCCAGTGGCTGCCGGCTGGCCGCCATGCCTAAGAATTATTGCAGCGACAGCACTCCTAGTCAAGGATGCAGACAAACTGACCCTAGGACAGGAGATCTGGATCACGACCCCACACGCCATTGAAGGGGTCCCTGAAACAGCCTCCGGATAGATGGATAAGCAATACAGGTATGACTCATTACCAGAGCCTCCTACTCAACCCTCCATGAGTGCGGTTCCACCCCAGTGCAGCCCTCAATCCTGCAACCCTGCTGCCCGACCCTGACCTAGGTGCTCCATTACATGACTGTGCGGGAATCCTGGAACAAGTACATGGATTCCGGACGGACCTGACCGACCGGCCCCTCCCCGATGCTGAGGCTACTTGGTTCACTGATGGCAGCAGCTTTGTGCGAGACGGACACAGGTATGCGGGTGCAGCGGTGGTCACCGAAACCGACACCATATGGGCGGAGGCTCTACCCTCCGGAACGTCAGCCCAGCGAGCAGAGCTCATAGCCCTCACCAAGGCGCTGATGCTGGGAGCTGGAAAATGGCTCAACATCTACACAGACAGCCGTTATGCATTTGCCACAGCTCATATTCATGGGGCAATTTATCAGGAGAGGGGGTTACTGACGGCAGAAGGACGGACTATAAAAAAATAAGCAGGAGATACTTAACCTGCTTACGGCCTTATGGCTTCCTGCCAAGCTAGCCATTATCCACTGCCAAGGGCACCAAAAAGCTGATAACCCAGTAGCTAGAGGTAATCGAAAGGCTGACCAGGCAGCCAAGGCAGTAGCCCTTACTCCAGTCCCCACCATGACCATACAACTACCAGACCCGGGAGACCCAGTTTTACCAGACCAGCCCAAGTACTCCCAGGAGGAGTTACAGCGGATCAAGAAACTCCCCATGGCCCAGGAGATAAAGGGATGGTGGTATACACCTAACAAGGAACTCGTGTTGCCAGACCAGCTCAGAGTCTCAATATTAGAGCACATGCATCGGTCTACTCACATGGGGGCCCGAAAATTAAAAGACTTAATCCGACATGCCGGAATTAAGATTCACCAACAGGACACCAAAATAGAGCAAGTTGTATCTGCCTGCAAGACCTGCCAACTCACCAATGCGAGGGCCACATCAAATAAAAAAGGAACCAGGCTCAGAGGCACCAGACCGGGAGCCCAATGGGAAGTCGACTTCACTGAAGTCAAACCAGAAAAGTATGGTTTTAAATATCTTTTAGTATTTACAGACACCTTCTCTGGCTGGGTGGAGGCATACCCAACCAAGCATGAAACGGCTCAGACAGTGGCTAAGAAGCTACTAGAAGACATCTTACCCAGGTATGGTTTTCCTGCCATGGTAGGATCAGACAATGGACCAGCTTTTATCTCGCAGGTAACACAGGCAGTAGCCAAGGCGGTGGGGGCAAACTGGAAATTACATTGTGCTTATAGGCCCCAGAGCTCAGGACAGGTAGAAAAAATAAATAGAACCCTAAAAGAGACCCTTACCAAATTAACCATGGAGACTGGCGGGGACTGGGTGACTCTCCTACCATACGCCCTTTACCGGGTTAGAAACACTCCTTACACTCTGGGTTTTACTCCCTACAAGATCATGTTTGGCAGGCCACCCCCTGTTATTCCCAGCCTTCGAGCTGAACTTATTGCTGAGTTTAAAGATCAAGAACTTTTTCTTTCCTTGAGCGGGCTCCAGAGGGCGCACGAGGACATTTGGCCGCGCCTCCGTGCCATCTACGAGGCTGGCCGGATCCCGACACCTCATCAGTACAGGCCGGGAGACTGGGTCTACGTCAAGAGGTACCACTGAGAGACTCTCGAGCCGCGCTGGAAGGGACCCTACATCGTGGTGTTGACAACCCCCACCGCTCTCAAGGTAGATGGCATCGCGACTTGGGTCCATCACACCCACGCCCAGCCAGCGGACCCCTCCTCGATCCGGAAGGACTTCGTCACGCGATGGGCCATCAGTCGGGACCAACACAACCCGCTCAAGCTCAAGCTACAGCGCATTCGACCCACCTAATACTGGTAACTCTGTTAACTCTGCTTGTCATTGCTCATACGCCCCCCAAAACATCACCTGGCAGATCATAGACACCAGCTCAGGGACAATACTTAATCAGACGTCCCAGAGCCACCCCAGGGACACTTGCTTCCCAGAACTTTGCGTAAACCTCCAAACTCTGTTCCCCTTGTCACCATAAATGCAGCCGGTCCCATGATTGGGTCCCTAAGCTACATGACAAGGGGGGAATGAAAGGGCAGGCCTATGCCAGCCGACTCCATCTTGTTCTGTGTCCTTCACCTAGACCACGCCTCCTCCCTTTGAGTGACCTCCCGCTCACCCATTCAAGCTTCCTGTTCAAAACACGCCACTTCCCCAGCCAATCGGCTGCCCCTAGACCCCTATAAAACCTTTGTGCTTTTGAAACTCGCCCCCTTTCCCTGGTATCTCACCACTGCGTCGGTGCAGGTAGGGGATTGAGCTCGAGCTAGCTCGAATAAAGGCTCTTTGCTTTTGCATCGGACTCGGCTCCCTAGTGGTCTTTGGGGATCACGAATTCTGGGCATAAAGTGTTACTATTATTTTTTTTTTTCCCTCGTGGAACCAGTAAGGAAATTTAAAGTTTAAGGAAGTGTGTTTTGCTATTTGACAGCCTGGGGAGCTGGAGTGATGTCTGAGGCATTGAAGAGTCAGATATGCAGCCGCACCCCAGGGGGTGAAAAAAATGGGAGGAAGGGGAGAGAAGGCAGGAAAGGTGAGGAGCCACCAAGAGGCCTGAAGGCAGACAGAGGCACAGAGGGCAAAGAAAAGAGTTCACATGTTCCTAAAGCCTGTCAGCTCAGAGATGAGCAGATATCGATTTTTGTTTTGTTTTGTATTATTTGTTTTGTTTTGTTTTTATTTTCCACTAGTGGAATTAGGCAGTCCATGTTGGGCCAGAGAACACAGGGAAGTTCCCCAAAACAAAAGGAGTTTTGGCAGATGCTTGGGAATATTCCTTAAAACCTCCATCCTGAGGCAGACTAGCCAGAGACAATTGGCTCTAATTATCACAGTTATAAAGCCAGGAAATGAATGACAGAGAAACCCTCACATACAGTTAACCAGAGTGTATAGGAAGAAACAGTGAGAGAGAGAGAGTCCCCTGTATTAGAGATGCCCTCTGTAAAATACATCTCACTATTTCAGTGCATTGCTTTGCTGACCATGATTGGAAGCTGGGCTCACTGCCTTGGTTGGGAATGCCCTGTGTCAGACAGTTGTTTAAAAGACACTGGAGTAGCAGCATCAAAGTTCTGTACAGCTCTAGTTGTGCAAGCATCATGAAACTCTTGGGCACAGACAACATACTGGGCTGGGGTCTGAATGATGTTCTTTAGAGAGCCCCAGTCACAGGCACACATGGAACAAGCACCACAAATATTTTCTAAAATACGAATTGTAAAAGGGCTGTAATGGACATACAGCTGAACTGATCTTTGCAATTATTTTACTATTGGAAAGAGCAGGACTTCATGGCCCAATTGCCCATTTTGCCTGACAATGGGAAACAGCTGGAGTTTACCAGCCTTATGGGATTTTTAAATGTACTTTTGCACTGGGGTAAGGACTTTATCAGAGCCAGTCAGTGAGTTTTTAAGAGGCTGGATATCCTCCCACCCTCTTGGGGGAGTATCTTCTGGCTGTAAAGGAGCCAGAGGCACAGGCTGACTATAGGGGGAATCGAGGTTTTTTCCTTCTTCTTAGATAACTTTATGTCTTTATATACATACATAGTCTGAGCTCAAAGGAGGAAGTGTAGTGCAGACAATGGACCAGGTGAGGATTATTTTAGGGGGGACATTGGACCCTTTAGAATGCCTGGCATTTAATATTTTCTCTATTTGTTCCCACACTTCAAGGGCATAAGTTCCTTGTTCTGTGAACCAAGGGCAATTTTGTTGGATAGTCAGCAATAATTTAAGGAGAGCCTTAGAGTAGAGTATTATCTGCTGTCTCCCCTAGTGAGTAAAGAATTCAAACATAGCGCTTTCGTTCAGGTGCTAGGGAGTCAGAGGGAGGGAGTTTCCCATTGGAGATCTCTCAAAAAGTTCCCAGGCAGTGAATCCTAATAGAGTTTCCCTTCATCCCTTACCTTATCAGGTAGAGACTGTACCCAATGCGTTTTTTTTTGTTTTGTTTTGTTTTGTTTTTGTTTTCGTTGTTGTTTTTGTTTGAGCTCCTTTACTGTTTCCCAGTGCTTGGCAACGTCAGCTCCCTGTCCATGTCAGCCCCAAATCCCCTTTCCTTCTGTCACATCAGGGTCACCATATGTTGTAGACTCTAAGTCTAAAGGTTTCTTTTGGCCAGCAAAAGAGCAGATGCAGGATTAAAGCAAGAGATGGCTAATGTCCGGGAAAAGACAAGCGCCCTGAATAAGGGTCCTTGCCCCACATTATTCAGATCAGAAGGCTTACAAACTTGATGGGCATGCACAAAGAGACAAACAAACTGGGAACATTAACGTGGAGACTTGAGGGAAGAAGGGGGTTTTGAAGATATATAGTGTTTGGGGTTCACGTCAATACAAAACAAAATCCTGGCGCCAGGCAGATGGGTAGATGGTTGTTAACAGCAGACAGGAGGCGCCCTGTCTGTTCTCTTTGTCAGCCTAGGGGATGAGACAGATGGGGGGAATAACCTCAGGGATAGCAAGGTATCTCTTCTTTTGTTAACCATCTCAGCTCTGGGCTGCTTTGCCTGCAGTGCAGTAGTCCATAGTCCAATTCACCAGTTTACCTAACCTGGCCCTACTCTCCTGTGAAAGCAGCTTTTCTGCTATAGTACTAAGTTGAGGGTGGTTCCACCCTGAACATCTAATCTTGTTTATTTCATATAGCTATGTATTGGGCACCATTGTGCCATTTCTATTTCAGGTCTTTGCCTCTCCCTCTCTATATCGGGGGTTCTGCACCCCCTCTGTATTTTGGAGCGTCTTTGCACCTCTCTATTCCTGACACCTTTGTGCATCCCTATTCTTAGAGTGCCTTTGCCCCCCTCTTCTTGGGTACCAATCTGGTTTACCAAAGCTTGGGTGTGAGCATTTCATGACTTTGTATTTCTATATGCCTTGTTAACCCATTGGTGGATACCTGGGGATTCCTAAGCTTATCCCCCACAATGATCTTTATGCCAATGAGGTATATTTTAAGGTGGAACATTTTGTTCCTTTCAATGGCATCTTTGAAGTCACTCTTAAAGACTTTTCTACTTAATGGAAGAATAATTCTACTTTTTATGCCTGGAAGTGGGGATCAACCCTGGAAATGGGGATCAGGAGATCATAAGCAAATACTGGGCACTCCAGGCTATCAGAAATGATCTTCTGGAAATCCTTTATTCCAATAGTCTTCTGGCTCATAACAAGTGAGGAAACTACCACAAACATTGTGTCTGCACCTGTTGGTCATTCCTTCCTACAAGATCTTAACATTAGGAAGAGCCACAAAGAAAGAAGACAAATTATTCATGTCTTCTGCCAGTTTTACAATAGTTTATGGGGATATAATCCATATGACATTTAAAGCTGGGCAATCATGCTTCTCAGGGGTAGAATTACCCATACTGTTCCTTCCCCACATGGTCCCTGACTTCGACTTTATGTCTTCTTTCAGTCATTTTAATTTTCATTCAGTTAGGCATTAATTGTTATCTAATGTTTCTCTTTTATTATTTAATTGTTTCATAGTTCAGACTAGAAGTTGCAAATTTTAAAGAAAGTGACATCTAATTGGTTGATTTTATAATACACACTGTATGCATTGAGAGTTTTCCTATATAGTAAATTAACAACATTTTATTTTTGCAATAGGAATGAGTATTCTTTTCTGCCTCTTTTTTAGGATGGTTATCTTTTTAACAAAATACAGTGTGGCAAATGTTGTCATAATATCAAACAAAAAAAAATAATTACCTTCTTGTTGTAAGATTTAGTTTAATTCCCAGAACTCATTGTATCTGCCTTCAAAATATGGAGGAAAAAAATGATAGCTGCTGTTCAAACCAAAATACTTTTCAATCGCCAAATAATTTTTTTCTCTTATTCTGCTTTGGGTTGTTTTGTTATTCTTTGTGATATATATATATATATATATATATATATATGCACATATGTATGTATATATATATATATATATATATATATCTTTTGTTGCTGTTTTTGAATCACCAAATGTTTAGTGAGTACTTACTACGTAGTAGGATGTATGAAGTTGTATGGTTCACACAATTTGGGAACTGTTAAAAAGAGATACCAAGCCAAAAATAGTCACCTGTGCAAGCCCCATATCAGCAAGCCAAATAATCTAAATGTAGTTTCAACCTCTTCAAGGAATGTTATCTTAAATCAGTCAATCTGTAATTTTTCAGTCAGCAGTTGTGAGACAATCTCTCTGAGAGACCCCTTAGTGTCCAAAAGAAATAAAAGTAATCAGTCTTTCCTCATCTAAGCCCCCTTCTGTGTATAAAAGCTCTCATTTTGTACAGTGCCTTAGACCTCCTTTCAGTTTGTTGGAAGGGATGCTGCCTGATGTATGAATCATCAAAGAAAGCCAACTTGATCTTTAAATTTACTTGGTTGTATTTTTTTTTAAGTTTATTTATTTATTTTTGAAAAAGAGAACGGGAGTGTGCACATGATGGGTGCACAAGTGAGGGAGGGGCAAATACAGAAGGATAAAGAGAATCCCAATCAGGCTCAGTGCTGTCATTGCAGAACCTGATGTGGGTGTCAATCCCATGAACGTTGAGATAATGACCTGAGCCCAAATCAAGGGTTGGACACTTAATCGACTGAGCTACCCAAGTGCCCCTATTTTGGCTTTCTTTTTCACAGAGGAACTGGTTATATTAAGCAGTTATCAAACATAAGCCATGCTGAGAAATTTACTATTAGAAAGTATAAATTTCCAATAATTAAAAAAGTAAATAATAGATAATACTAATAAATTACTCATACTAATTAATAAAAATAATAAATTAACAAAAATTTCAAAACCACAGATGGTGGTATCAAATACAACCATTTAATTTCCTATTATCACTAGAAATTATGTGTTTTAAGGGTTTAGAATTCTGATGCAATCAAAGCTACTAGGGATTATAAGGGAATCAACTCTGAATGCAAGGAAAAGTTAGAAAGTTGTTAGAAAACTCATGAGGTGTGGATATAATTTTTGTTTAGAAAAAAGAAAGTAATTTTTTCTTAGAGTGAAACTATTACTTTCACAATTGGATAGAAGAGAAAGCATTGAGAAGAAATATTGTAAAAGTTTGGTCAAAAGTAACCTTGGGAAAGGAATTTTATGAGTCATAAATCTGGATGCATTGAATTATTTTGTTAAGAGGGCTGTAAAAAGAAGTTTTAATATAAGCTTTTTTTAAAATTTTTTTTTAATGTTTATTTATTTTTGAGACAGAGAGAGACAGGGTGCAAGTGGGGGAGGGGCAGAGAGAGAGGGAGACACAGAATCTGAAACAGGTTCCAGGCTCTGAGCTGTCAGCACAGAGCCCGATGCGGGGCTCGAACCCACGGACTGACTGCAAGATCATGACCTGAGCTGAAGTCATACGCTCAACCGACTGAACCACCCAGGCGCCCCAGTTTTAATATAAGTTTAATGCAAGTTTTATGTAAAACTAAACCTGAATTTATTTTTACCTCCTAAAGGACAAGTATATATAACTTGTTCTGCTATTAATAAATTTTACAACTATTTAGCTTTCTGTATTTCACTGTTTTGTCACCATGGTTAGATGAATAACTGTTACTTCACAGTGACCTATACTATCTTATTTGACAAAATGTTTTAAACCTTTTTATTTTTTGGACAAACTTCCCCCAAATGACATTCTAAATAAAAATAAATTTTTGACTTCTAACTAATTGGTATTTACCAGAGGTTTCCAATACATCTCAACAATTTTTCTTCTATCTCCTTATTTAAAAAAAAATGGGGGGGGTTACCTGAATGAATCAGTTACTTAAGCCTTTGACTTGGGCTCTGATCATGATCTCGCTGTTAGTGGTTTCAGGTCCCACATCAGACTCTGTGCTGACAGCTCAGAGCCTGGAGCCTGCTTCAGATTTTGTCTCTCTCTCTCTCTGCCCCTCCCCCACTCATGCTCTCTCTTTCCCTCTCTCTCTTTCTCTCTCTCAAAAATGAATAAACTAAAAAAAAAATAAAAAGGGGGATGTTAATCTAATTAGACTTGATATGTTACATTACATGGGAAGTACTCTCACATATAATGGAGTACTCAGTTTTCTTTATGTTCGGTTTGTACAGGCATATGTGATAAGTGTTTTAAAAATTATATAAAACTTCTTGAAATGCTGGTGTGATATTATCAATTACAATCCAGTTATTGTATTCAGATGTTGGATGTTACTAAATCAATCAAATTTTACTACCAACTCCATTTTAATAAACTCTTATTATTTTAATAATTTTCATTTACACAGAGATATTGCTTTACTCAGATGCTTTTGCAAAAGTGTTACTGCAAAAAGTTTTCGTCATGAAAGAAACTTTGGAAAGGACTTGACAAGTACCAGTTTCAATTAATTTTAAGGTCATAAAACTATTGGTAAGAATTTCCAGAACTAATAGAGAAATAAGAATCAAGCAGAATATGTATTCATTAAATGGGAATGAATAGGATGAGGAGAATGATTAAAATGTTATGACATTTTCTTTGAAATCATTGTCAGTTCCTTAATATTTTGTTTGTCAAGATTTAAGGAAATTTTTTTTACTCTATCTATGACTAACAGTATTTGATAAAGTATACCTTTTAAAAGGAAGAAACTACTTGTGTTATCTCCCTACATGACCTCTCCAAAATTTAAAACTGTTGCATATTCTTGTCATGGCAGTATAGCTACTTAGTTGCACAAGTTCAGCAAGAATCTGTTCTTCTTACAAGACACAATCAGAAAAAATCTGACTCTATTTCAAACCTTTGACTGGAAAGGTGTTGGTTCGTAGGTAAAATCTGATGGCAAGTCTTTTGATTGGTTTCCTGGCCTTGGAGAATTTAAGATATCAAGGTGAGAGTCCTTACAAAAGTTCCAGGAATGCGACCTTAAAAAGACGTTACATGGTCAGGAACTGTTCTTGCTGGACTTATATAAATATCAGGCCACATTTAACACACACAGGTTAGTTTTACTGTGATTATTTTTGACGGAAAAGTGAAATAATTGTAGAGGGAAAATTATATTTACACCACTGTAGATATATTCCAATCCTTTTAAATGTCTTTGAAGTTTTTTATATACCTTTAAACTCAACTTATTTGAAACTTCTTCTAGTTTCTCAAATATTTGGCTAGGACTGCCCAAACTAACATTTCCACTTTACTCCCAACCTTTTGATTTGAAATTACTAAAAACAAAGACATCCCTTAAATATTTTAGGAAAGGACTACACTGTGTTCTCCTCATGACCCTGGTGGCAGCCAAACTTCAGAGACTAGAAACATGTGCTTATATTTCACAGCTAAAGGAAGCTTTACTTGATGTCTGTGCCTGTGCAAACACTGGAAACATACAAATCAAATTGGCAAGTCAGAGAAGTTGCTGACATCAGTGTAAAGGACTTCCTCCCAAGATGTCAGATCAAGGCTTCACATTTTAACTAAACATGAAACCCTTCCTTCTCCTCCTTCTTCCTCTTATCCCATTTATTCAGGCATTGGCTTGGACAGATAAAGCTGACATCAATATCTCTCAGGCCATTCTATAAGATACCCTTTAGACTGCTGCATTGTCATGAAAAATTCTGATCTGTTCATGATAATAGAAACACTTTGGTCCACTTTCCTGTCTTGGGTTAACAACTTCAAACTCAACCCCATGGAATCTTGTATCCAATCTTTGATAAAGACAGAAATTCAGGGAAAGTATAACCAGAATAAATCTACCTTTGTGCTCTACAGACCCTTACATTGTACTGGCCCCTATAGCTGTCACTTTTCCAGTCTTGAGCCACAGATTCAAATGGGACTTGCCAGAACACATTCTTGATTCAAAACTAGCTTTGTTTGGTAGACCATTGCTCCTCTAGCTAAGAATAAATGTAAATGCGGCTGTGACGGGTCAGCCGCCTTCCTTAACTCTTGAAGATATCACAGAATCTGCTGCTGATACAATAGCTGTCAGACAACCATCCTTACATTTTCTGTCCAAAGTTGTTATTTTGATGGTGGGGAAGGGAGAGAGCAGGAGAGGGGCAGATGGAGAGCTAGAGAGAGAATGTTACCCAAGGCTCCACACCCAGCACAGAGCCCAACACAGGGCTGGATCTCATGCCCTTCAGATCATGACCTGAGCCAGAATCAAGAGTAGATGCAGTTGTTCTTGATAAAGTAGTTCTGATTATCTTCTGGAAGAACAGAGAGATGTCTGTGCTGTGGCAAACACCTCCTGGTGCACCTGAATTAACACTTCTGGGAATTCTGACCTTAAGTTACATAAGATTATGAGCAAAATACTTGGTTTAAAATGGCAATCCTTCAGAGGGCACCTTCTATGACTTACTGGATTTTGATTGATTTTGGTCTTGGAAACCATGGGTCTGAAGTGCACTCTAAACACTGGGAATAATCCTGCTTATAATAATGATAGCATTATCTTTGGTATGCTGCATTATCTCAAAAGATTTATTTATTTTTTTAATTAATGTTTATTTATTTTTTTAGAGAGAGACACCGAGTGTGAGCGGGGGAGGGACAGAGAGGGAGGGAGACACAGAATCTGAAGCAGGCTCCAGGCTCCAAGCTGTCAGCACAGAGCCTGATGCAAACTCAGAAAACATGAGATCGTGACCTGAGCTGAAGTCAGACGCTTAACCGAATGAACTACCCAGGCGCCCCTATCTCAAAAGATTTATTATATTAAAAAAAATCTTTATTTATTTTTTAGAGAGCGAGAGAGAAAGTGTGAGTGGGGGGGGCAGAGAAAGAGGGAGACACAGAATCTGAAGCAGGCTTCAGGCTCTGAGCTGTCACCACAGAGGCTGACATGGGGCTCGAACTCACGAACTATGAGATCATGTTCACCCCACCCAGGTGCCCCTATCTCAAAAGATTTAAATGCATGTACACAGCTGTTAACTACAGTGCAAATGATCTCTGTAAGACTCTAATGTAAGAAAAGTTAGAAAGAGAATGAATGATTCAAATGATATGAACCTGAGGCTCTGACCTGTGAATATCACAGAGATTCATCAAAAAATATCATCTGTGAATACTGCACAAAGGACTTTGGAGAACTTTGGAGCAGTAGCTAGGATTGGCACTCCATTGTTGATCATATCTTCAGTTAAGCTGAGAGTGTGATCAAAAGGGGGGAATTATTTAAAAACAGACAATAGGGACCAAATGGAGTCACTTGTGTCAACCCCCATGTCACCAAACCAAGACTTAATGCCTAATTTAATTGTAGCTTCAACCTCTCCCAGGAATACAATCTTAATCCAGGCAATCTGGAATTTCCTGGTTGTCAATATTGAAGTTACCTTCAGGATGATGAGGTAATGAGCTCTTTCCTTGTCTCTGCCTCCTTATGCATAATATGTCTCCCATTTTTCACAGCTTTTTGGTATTGCTTTACATTTTCTAGATGGGATGCTGCCCATTTCATTCATGAATGATTAAATAAACCTAATGTGATTATTGAATTCTTCTGTGTAACACGGACAATTTGACATTTGAGCCTTAACCAAAATCCTTTAGTCTCATCTAAATAAAGCCAAATAATCACTTTTTTTTTCAATTTTTGTCTCCTAAATATTTATGTAACTTTTTTTTTCCTCCTCAAGCCCTGCAGTCACTGTCTTAACTGTTCATGGAATTTTCTAGATAAATCTAAAGAAGTATTTGGATTCTGAGTCTATCGACTAGGGTTCTACATAAAACAAAAACAAACAAAACAAAATAAAACAAAAACAGAAAAAAAAAAGAATCTCCTTTGAAACTAAGAAATAAGTATATTGAAAAAAATCAATGGCCATCAAAATCTTCAGAAACACAGAGGATTCAGGTTTGGTGTACATACATCATGAACAATACCTGGTGTGTGCCTCAGAATTATTTATGTGATGACACCCCCACTTCGAAGGGCATATAAAAGTTATTATCTCCAAAACTAAGACTATTGGATCAAGTGACCTCAAACCCATATGCACGGCTGTGAGGAAGCATAAAGGAGACAGTTTTGAGATCTAAGTCTAGGAAGAAAGTGGGAATGTGGCTTATGACCCAGAACTGTCCTGAGTTTAATCCATTAGAAGACATGTGAATGTAATACAAAGTAACCCACTATCTTGTATAGAAGGCTTGTAATGGCAAAGCAAAGCGCTCCTTAAGAATTAAGGTTACATACACTGCTGAGAGCTAATGAGGCAGAGACCCCAATGCCCAGTTTAGATGGGTCAGGGATAGGAAGAGAGAAGGAGAAATCTCCCCAAGGATACAATCAAAGACCATGGAAAATACTGGATCAGGAGATTTGTCCCAAAGACCAGGATCCACAGCCAGAGCAAGAAAACACACCTGGACCTGAAGAAGACTGCAGAATACCAGAGATCATGTGCTTTTTATTAGGAGACAATGACTGGGTGTAACAAGGTGGTGTTTTTCTTGGTGAGTAGATGAACATAATTCTATGGGTAGGGAGAAATTTACATACAGATAATTGATAGCCAAAATGACTCAATATCACATAATTTGGCAAGGACCATTTTGCTTCACTAAAAAATAAGAATCCTGTTTATAGAGATTGCAATAATTATTGGAATGGAGGGGATTGGTCAAGGGGACCTCTTTCAAGCCTTGCTTCAAGCGTGGACATATAAACACTTTCTTTCTTCACCCCAGATTCCCAGAGCTACAGTGGGGAAAATCCAATTATTTGACCCAGATGAGAAAGTTTAAGCAAATATGACAGTGTTAAAATTTCACAGAAATTTTGTCTTTTCAACAAGTGGTGGCTGATTTATTTTCAATACACATTATGCATTTCACAATTTTCAATTTCCTGGTAAAGTCAGAAGTGCCATTTAAGAAGTTGCAAAGACAAGATGGTGGCGTAGGAGGACGCTGGGCTCACCGCACGTCCTGCTGATCACTTAGATTCCATCTACACCTGCCTAAATAACCCAGAAAACCGCCAGATATTAGCAGAACGGAGTCGCCGGAGCCAAATGCAGACGAGAAGCACATGGAAGAGGGTAGGAAGGGCGGCGAGGCTGTGCGCGCTCCACAGACTGGCGGGAGGGAGCCGGGGCGGAGGGGCGGCTCCCCGGCCAAGCAGAGCCCCCGAGTCTGGCTTGCAAAAGCGGAGGGGCCTGACACACTGTGTTCCCACAACAAGCGCCACTTAGCGTCTGGGAGGTCATAAGTTTACAGCTCTGCTCGGAAAGCGGGAAGGCTGGAGGACAAAGGGAGGGAGAGCTGCTGAGCCCCCTGACAACAGAGCTCAGTTTGGTGGGGAACAAAGGCGCTCGCCAGCGCCATCTCCCCCGCCCATCCCCCAGCCAAAATCCCAAAGAGAACCAGTTCCTGCCAGGGAACTTGCTTGCTCCGTGCAAACACCCAACTCTGTGCTTCTGCGGAGCCAAACCTCCGGCAGCGGATCTGACTCCCTCCCGCTGCCACAGGGCACCTGCTGAAGTGGATCACCTAAGGAGAAGCGATCTAAGCCTGCCCCTCCTGCCCCCGTGCACAATGCCTACCCACCCCAGCTAATACGCCAGATCCCCAGCATCACAAGCCTGGCAGGGTGCAAGTAGCCCAGACGAGCCACACCACCCCACAGTGAATCCCGCCCCTAGGAGAAGGGAAGAGAAGGCACACACCAGTCTGACTGTGGCCCCAGCGGTGGGCTGGGGGCAGACATCAGGTCTGACTGTGGCCCCGCCCACCAACTCCAGTTATACACCACAGCACAGGGGAAGTGCCCTGCAGGTCCTCACCACGCCAGGGACTATCCAAAATGACCAAGCGGAAGAATTCCCCTCAGAAGAATCTCCAGGAAATAACAACAGCTAATGAACTGATCAAAAAGGATTTAAATAATATAACAGAAAGTGAATTTAGAATAATAGTCATAAAATTAATCGCTGGGCTTGAAAACAGTATACAGGACAGCAGAGAATCTCTTGCTACAGAGATCAAGGGACTAAGGAACAGTCACGAGGAGCTGAAAAACGCTTTAAACGAAATGCATAACAAAATGGAAACCACCACAGCTCGGCTTGAAGAGGCAGAGGAGAGAATAGGTGAACTAGAAGATAAAGTTATGGAAAAAGAGGAAGCTGAGAAAAAAAGAGATAAAAAAAATCCAGGAGTATGAGGGGAAAATTAGAGAACTAAGTGATACACTAAAAAGAAATAATATACGCATAATTGGTATCCCAGAGGAGGAAGAGAGAGGGAAAGGTGCTGAAGGGGTACTTGAAGAAATCATAGCTGAGAACTGCCCTGAACTGGGGAAGGAAAAAGGCATTGAAATCCAAGAGGCACAGAGAACTCCCTTCAGACGTAACTTGAATCGATCTTCTGCACGACATATCATAGTGAAACTGGCAAAATACAAGGATAAAGAGAAAATCCTGAAAGCAGCAGGGGTAAACGTGCCCTCACATATAAAGGGAGACCTATAAGACTCGTGACTGATCTCTCTTTTGAAACTTGGCAGGCCAGAAAGAATTGGCACGAGATTTTCAGGGTGCTAGACAGAAAAAATATGCAGCCAAGAATCCTTTATCCAGCAAGTCTGTCATTTAGAATAGAAGGAGAGATAGGGGCGCCTGGGTGGCTCAGTCGGTTGAGCGTCCGACTTCAGCTCAGGTCACGATCTCGCGGTCCGCGAGTTCGAGCCCCGCGTCGGGCTTTGGGCTGATGGCTAAGAGCCTGGAGCCTGCTTCCGATTCTGTGTCTCCCTCCCTCTCTGACCCTCCCCCGTTCATGCTGTGTCTCTCTCTGTCTCAAAAATAAATAAACGTTTAAAAAAAAAATTTTAAAAGAATAGAAGGAGAGATAAAGGTCTTCCCAAACAAACAAAAACTGAAGGAATTTGTCACCACTAAACCAGCCCTACAAGAGATCCTAAGGGGGACCCTGTGAGACAAAGTCCCAGAGACATCACTACAAGCATAAAACATACAGACATCACAAACTCTAAACCCGTATCTTTCTATAATAACACTGAATGTAAATGGATTAAATGCGCCAACCAAAAGACATAGGGTATCAGAATGGATAAAAAAACAAGACCCATCTATTTGCTGTCTACAAGAGACTCATTTTAGACCTGAGGACACCTTTAGATTGAGAGTGAGGGGATGGAGAACTATTTATCATGCGACTGGAAGCCAAAAGAAAGCTGGAGTAGCCATACTTATATCAGACAAACTAGACTTTAAATTAAAGGCTGTAACAAGAGATGAAGAAGGACATTATATAATAGTTACAGGGTCTATCCATCAGGAAGAGCTAACAATTATAAATGTCTATGCGCCGAATACCGGAGCCCCCAAATATATAAAACAATTACTCATAAACATAAGCAACCTTATTGATAAGAATGTGCTCATTGCAGGGGACTTTAACACCCCACTTACAGAAATGGATAGATCATCTAGACACATGGTCAATAAACAAGGGCCCTGAATGAGACATTGGATCAGATGGACCTGACAGATATATTTAGAACTCTGCATCCCAAAGCAACAGAATATACTTTCTTCTCGAGTGCACATGGAACATTCTCCAAGATAGATCATATACTGGGTCACAAAACAGCCCTCCATAAGTTTACAAGAATTGAAATTATACCATGCTTACTTTCAGACCACAATGCTATGAAGCTTGAAATCAACCCCAGAAAAAAGTCTGGAAACCTCCAAAAGCATGGAGGTTAAAGAACACCCTACTAACGAATGAGTGGGTCAACCAGGCAATTAGAGAAGAAATTAAAAAATATATGGAAACAAACGAAAATGAAAATACAACAATCCAAACGCTTTGGGACGCAGCAAAGGCAGTCCTGAGAGGAAAATACATTGCAATCCAGGCCTATCTCAAGAAACAAGAAAAATCCCAAATACAAAATCTAACAGCACACCTAAAGGAACTAGAAGCAGAACAGCAAAGGCAGCCTAAACCCAGCAGAAGAAGAGAAATAATAAAGATCAGAGCAGAAATAAACAATATAGAATCTAAAAAAACTGTAGAGCAGATCAACGAAACCAAGAGTTGGTTTTTTGAAAAAATAAACAAAATTGACAAACCGCTAGCCAGGCTTCTCAAAAAGAAAAGGGAGATGACCCAAATAGATAAAATCATGAATGAAAATGGAATGATTACAACCAATCCCTCAGAGATACAAACAATTATCAGGGAATACTATGAAAAATTATCTCCCAACAAATTGGACAACCTGGAAGAAATGGACAAATTCCTGAACACCCACACGCTTCCAAAACTCAATCAGGAGGAAATAGAAAGCTTGAACAGACCCATAACCAGCGAAGAAATTGAATCGGTTTTCAAAAATCTCCCAACAAATAAGAGTCCAGGACCAGATGGCTTCCCAGGGGAGTTCTACCAGACGTTTAAAGCAGAGATAATACCTATCCTTCTCAAGCTATTCCAAGAAATAGAAAGGGAAGGAAAACTTCCAGACTCATTCTATGAAGCCAGTATTACTTTGATTCCTAAACCAGACAGAGACCAGTAAAAAAAGAGAACTACAGGCCAATATCCCTGATGAATATGGATGCAAAAATTCTCAATAAGATACTAGCAAATGGAATTCAACGGCATATAAAAAGAATTATTCACCATGATAAAGTGGGATTCATTCCTGGGATGCAGGGCTGGTTCAACATTGGCAAATCAATCAACGTGATACATCACATTAACAAAAAAAAAGAGAAGAACCATATGATCCTGTCAATCGATGCAGAAAAGGCCTTCGACAAAATCCAGCACACTTTCTTAATAAAAACCCTTGAGAAAGTCGGGATAGAAGGAACATACTTAAACATCATCAAAGACTTTTATGAAAGGCCCACAGCTAACATCATCCTCAATGGGGAAAAACTGAGAGCTTTTTCCCTGAGATCAGGAACACGACAAGGATGCCCACTCTCACTGCTGCTGTTTAACATAGTGCTGGAAGTTCTAGCATCAGCAATCAGACAACAAAAGGAAATCAAAGGCATCAAAATTGGCAAAGATGAAGTCAAGCTTTCGCTTTTTGAAGATGACATGATATTATACATGGAAAATCCGATAGACTCCACCAAAAGTCTGCTAGAACTGATACATGAATTCAGCAAAGTTGCAGGATACAAAATCAATGTACAGAAATCAGTTGCATTCTTATACACTAACAATGAAGCAACAGAAAGACAAATAAAGAAACTGATCCCATTCACAATTGCACCAAGAAGCATAAAATACCTAGGAATAAATCTAACCAAAGATGCAAAGGATCTGTATGCTGAAAACTATAGAAAGCTTATGAAGGAAATTGAAGAAGACTTAAAGAAATGGAAAGACATTCCCTGCTCATGGATTGGAAAAATAAATATTGTCAAAATGTCAATACTACCCAAAGCTATCTACACATTCAATGCAATCCCAATCAAAATTGCACCAGCATTCTTCTCGAAACTAGAACAAGCCATCCTAAAATTCATATGGAACCACAAAAGGCCCCGAATAGCCAAAGGAATTTTGAAGAAGAAGACCAAAGCAGGAGGCATCACAATCCCAGACTTTAGCCTCTACTACAAAGCTGTCATCATCAAGACAGCATGGTATTGGCACAAAAACAGACACATAGACCAATGGAATAGAATAGAAACCCCAGAACTAGACCCACAAACGTATGGCCAACTCATCTTTGACAAAGCAGGAAAGAACATCCAATGGAAAAAAGACAGCCTCTTTAACAAATGGTGCTGGGAGAACTGGACAGCAACATGCAGAAGGTTGAAACTAGACCACTTTCTCACACCATTCACAAAAATAAACTCAAAATGGATCAAGGACCTAAATGTGAGACAGGAAACCATCAAAACCTTAGAGGAGAAAGCAGGAAAAGACCTCTCTGACCTCAGCCGTAGCAATCTCTTACTGGACACATCCCCAAAGGCAAGGGAATTAAAAGCAAAAGTGAATTACTGGGACCTTATGAAGATAAAAAGCTTCTGCACAGCCAAGGAAACAACCAACAAAACTAAAAGGCAACCAACGGAATGGGAAAAGATATTCGCAAATGACATATCGGACAAAGGGCTAGTATCCAAAATCTATAAAGAGCTCACCAAACTCCACACCCGAAAAACAAATAACCCAGTGAAGAAATGGGCAGAAAACATGAATAGACACTTCTCTAAAGAAGACATCCGGATGGCCAACAGGCACATGAAAAGATGTTCAGCGTCGCTCCTTATCAGGGAAATACAAATCAAAACCACACTCAGGTATCACCTCACGCCAGTCAGAGTGGCCAAAATGAACAAATCAGGAGACTATAGATGCTGGAGAGGATTTGGAGAAACGGGAACCCTCTTGCACTGTTGGTGGGAATGCAAATTGGTGCAGCCGCTCTGGAAAGCAGTGTGGAGGTTCCTCAGAAAATTAAAAATAGACCTACCCTATGACCCAGCAATAGCACTGCTAGGAATTTATCCAAGGGATACAGGAGTACTGATGCATAGGGCCACTTGTACCCCAATGTTCATAGCAGCACTCTCAACAATAGCCAAATTATGGAAAGAGCCTAAATGTCCATCAACTGATGAATGGATAAAGAAATTGTGGTTTATATACACAATGGAATATTACGTGGCAATGAGAAAAAGTGAAATATGGCCTTTTGTAGCAACGTGGATGGAACTGGAGAGTGTGATGCTAAGTGAAATAAGCCATACAGAGAAAGACAGATACCATATGGTTTCACTCTTATGTGGATCCTGAGAAACTTAACAGGAACCCATGGGGGAGGGGAAGGAAAAAAAAAAAGAGGTTAGAATGGGAGAGAGCCAAAGCATAAGAGACTGTTAAAAACTGAGAACAAACTGAGGGTTGATGGGGGGTGGGAGGGAGGAGAGGGTGGGTGATGGGTATTGAGGAGGGCACCTTTTGGGATGAGCACTGGGTGTTGTATGGAAACCAATTTGTCAATAAATTTCATTAAAAAAAAATTAAAAAAAATAAAAGAAGTTGCAAAGATATTTCCCTGGTGTTAAAACTTAACATGTAAAGATAATAACCAAATACCAGATGTTAAATACTGATTAATAGTCTTTCTTGAAAGAAAATGAATGCAGGAAACTGAAATTTATAGAAGAAATCATTAAGCTCTGGATATGAGGTAGTGCTTAATGTCACACAGAGGTAACTCTGTAAACTTAATTTAAAATGAATATAAAAATTAAACTTTGCTACTATTTTTAAAAATGTTTAATGTTTATTTTTGAGACAGAGAGACAGAACACAAGGATGAGATAGGCAGAGAGAGAGGGAGACATGGAATCTGAGGCAGTCTCCAGACTCTGAACTATCAGCACAGAGCCTGACATGGGTCTCAAACTCAAAACTGCAAGATCATGACCTGAGCTGAAGTTGGACATTTAATCAACTGAGCCACCCAGGTGACCCTGTGCTACCAATTTTATACATATTTGGAGATTATGCTGTAGTTAAACTTCTTTTAACTTTTTAATTGCCACTCTTTATTTTGCCTAGAAAGTCTGACTTCCCAATGTATAGTTTTATCATAAAACTTTCAAAAGGTTGTATATATTATGTTACAGCAAAAGTAACAGAAAAATGAGTATCTCTCATATATGGGAAAATGACTGAACCACTGGACCCCAAGAATGAAGATTTTGCATGGCACTAGACTTTCAAAAAACATAATTCCAGACTAAAAGTCAATTACATTGAGATATTGACATTAAAAGAGCAGAACCCAGAACTGATATGACCTTTGTTACTACCCTCCAAATTGGTGAGAAATACAGAGAACTCAAAAAGGCTCACAGGCATCAGGCCTATGTTTCATGTTGTCCCCAAAGCTAGATGTTCTGAAGTCTCCTTCAAACCCACAGTGCTGACAAATCTGTTTAAAACAAAATACAACTGAGTAAATTTAAAAATCATGTTGATTTCTTCAATGATTCATAAACCCGGCAGCACCCCCGTCTAACAAATAGAAAGTAGGTGCAAAGCACTGTACAAAATGGGAGACTGTTAAAGACAGAAAGGGGCTTGGACAAGGAAAGACTATTACATTATCTTCCTTTGGTGGGCTAGTGGATCTCTCAAATTATCTCACAACTACTGGCCAAAAAATTCCACCTTGTTTAAGATAATATTCCTGGAAGAGGTTGAAACTACATTTAGGTTAGTTGGTTTGCTGATATGGGACTTAGTACAAGTGACTATTTTGGCCTAGTTTCTCTTTTTAGCAGTTCCCAAATTGTGTGAATCATACATCTTTGTATCCCCCACCATATAGTAAGTACTCACTAAATATTTGGTAATTAAAAAGCTATTTGGTTTAAATAGCACCTGTCTTTTGTTTCTTTTCCCCCTCCAAATTTTGGACACATATAGTGTGTAGAAGAGTTAATAGGAGTTAAAATCTTATAGCAAGAAGGTAATTATTATTAATTTCCATATTATGACAAAACTGACCTTTACATTATTGTTAGAAAGATGTTCATCCCTGAAAAGAGGCAGTAAGAAATATTCATTTCTGTTTGCAAAAATTAAACTTTGTTAATTTAATATATAAGAGAACTTGCAATTCATACAGTGTGCATTACAAAATCATCCATTTGGATGTCATTTTCTTTAAAATGTGCATCTTCCAGTTTGAGCTATGAAATAAATAATGAATAAGAAGCACTGGGTAATAAGTTAACAACTGAATGAAAACAGTAATGACTGAAAGGAGACATAATAAACTCAGAGTCAGGGACTATGTGGGGAGGAAACAGTTTGGGGAGGAAGCAATTTTACCCAAAAGTCATGATTGTCTGGCTTTTAAACTTATCTGGAGTAGATCCCCATAAACTATTGTAAAATGGCAGAAGATATGAATAATTTGTCTCCTTTCTTTTTCTTTCTTTCTTTCTTTCTTTCTTTCTTTCCTTCTTTCTTTCTTCATCTTCGGTCTTATAATAATTTGGCTCTTCCTAATGTTAAGATCTTGTGAGGACACAATATTTGTGGGAGTTCCTTCACTATTTTTCTGAGCCAGAAGACTATTGGAATAAAGGATTTCTGAAGGTCATTTCTGATAGCCTGGAGTGCCCACTATTTGTTTATGATCTCTTGAACCTCACTCCCAGGGTTGATCCCCACTTCCAGGCATAAAAAGTAGAATTATTCTTGCATTTATAGGACTGTCTTTAAGAGTGACTTCAAATATGCCATTGAAGGGAGCAAAATTTACCTCCTTAAAACATACACACCTCTTTGTGATAAAGATTATTTTAGACTTGTAATTTGTAAGAAACAGTGAACATGGGAAAAACACTGAGCACCACAATTACTCTTTTGTAAGAGACATATATGTTTTTAAAGGGCATTTTCATTTGTAAGGTTGTCTTCCTCTCTGTATCAGTAAGCGAATGATGGACATATTTCTAGAAACTCTTCTCAGTGGAGAAGCCAGTGACTTAAATTTGCACAAAGAACATACCCTTGCTTACTCTCCTTTTTTTGGTAACTTCCCATAACTAGCCTCCCCAATCCCCCTTAATCTTTTGTCTTTATCTGAAGGTGGTTTTTATAGAAATGACTTGGGCAATTTCAGGGAGTTACTCATTTTTTTTCCGGGCCTCTCCATACACAGGAGATATAATGTGTATTAAACTTTGGTTTTCTCTTGTTAATCTATTTTTTGTTGTTAAAGGAGATGTCTCAGCCAAAGAACTAGAAATGTAGAGTGATTATTGTGCCACCTACACAGCATTTTCTGATACTTTAAAGAACTGAGCCTCTGTCTTGCTATTCAGAAAACTAAGTCCTGAAGTGGTGTGGATTCCATCAGGCCACGGTATATCAGGGCCAACAACAGATCAAGGTGTCCTGATTTCCTCCATAATTCACTGCCTGAAATAGTTAAGGAGTTTATATTAGGCATCCCTGTTCAACTCCACATTCCCTCAAATTATTTCCAATGATAACCACTGGGAAAAACTAAAGGCATTCCCATCATTTTCCTGGTTTGCATGATAAGATTCTCTTTCTACTCACTGTTCTACTTTTCTCCAGGCTGGCCTCATGAGTATGTGTTCTGTGTGCTTGCACAGGAGCATATATTCCCAAGGGCTATTGCTCGGCTTAATGGTCTATATCTCCCATCTTGAAAACGTCATAATTTTATATCTGGGTGTACACGTGAGCAGAGGAACGATGCTGGGTGGCAGCGTTGGCTTGTGAATTTGACACAGCAGCAGTACCTGCACAGGTGGGCTCAGCAGCATGCACCCAGAGCAATATGCCTGGCCTCCTCATGTGAACACAGGTATGTCCGTTTCCAGGGCACATAGAGACCCAAGGGAGTATCTCTTCTGGGACTGGGACCAGACTGATGACGGTGATGACAGCAGCAGCTGCAGAGGCAGCACAGAGGTGGAAGAGTCCACTGCCAGGAGACAGAAGGAGCTCTGCCTGGCAATAGCAGTGACTCACACTGGGGGCAGGGGATGACTTTCACTTCCACCTCAAAGCCCATCCTGTGTCATTGATAAAATTACTATCTTGCCTGAGTGTCTGGACAGGAAATGATAATGGAGCTTAACTAGTAGTAGTAATCTTTGTCAGTGAAATACCACAAATAAAAGTACACACATTGCCATTGCAATAAAGCATATTGGGAAGTTATGAGAATTAATAAAATAATCCAAAACTTATACTTTTAGAAACTTCCACAACATTGCAAAGAAAATTTCCAGAAGTTCAGAAATAGAAATGCAATTTAACAATGTTAAAAATATTTAAAATTTAATGTGAAATATTATTGATGAAAATAATAAAATTTCATATAAAATTTCAGAAACATGAAAAAAGATCACAGTAATTTACCTTGTATTTGGAGATACAGTAATAAAATGAATAAATGGGTATTGGAAGCATGAAGTGACTTCCACTATCTTTTACAAAGTCCACAAATTACCAGAAATTTGAAAGTTTCATTAAAGTGACAGTTATTAAATATATATTTAAGAGCAAATTCAGGTTTACATATCAATTGATGGATTGAAATTGATTTATTAGAGAACTTTATTAGAAAAAATTTTTCCTGAAGAAACATCAACTCTACATGTACTAAAATTTGCATTTGGATATAATGTATCAGATGTTGGATCCACTGTTGTCACCACTTATAAATACTCCAAACACTTCCAATAACATACTCATAATGACTCTTCTCAAATTAAAAATTGTCAAAAATTAATTGCCTCCTTGAATTTTCCACAGGTGACTAACAGCACATTCAACTGTATGGATAGAAAAATGAAGTTCCTAAAAGCATAAATTTTGATGAAATTAATTTGGAGAAAAATGAGGCAAAAAATATTACCAATGATGACATCACAAAACAATGTATTACTATTTATTATATTTAATAGATAAGAAATTAATTTTGAAGAAAAAAGTCTTCATATTTTAGCACAGAGGATGGCACCCTTTCTGCTTTTGAAAAAGAGGCCTCATGCTTTCATTTTGTGCTGTGCCTCATAAATTATGCAGGGTATTACCTACCTCCTCTCTACCAAACCTGAGAAAATAAAGAGCATTTCTTCACTTACCAATGATGAGAAGTGTTAGCAATCTACTTGAACAGGAAGTTCACTTGAGCTGAGAGTTTTTATTAGATTAATAGCGGGACGTGTTTAGAAAAATGATTTATCAATGACTAGAATTGGTGTATAGAAGTTGATATTCCCCCAACCTATTCCGGTAAAACTTTGAAATGTAGCGAATGGGAAATAAAATAACCTATGAGAGGCATGAGCGAATACAAGGATAGCAGTGACTACTGAGTATGTGATAAGTGTCGGGGGTGGTTATGGGAATGTCCTTGAACCCCCTAATTCCTAATAGCTACACTCAACTTTTGATCCACTCAGATTATAACTAACCTCAAAATTTCTTCATCTCTTATGGCACATCCAAGTCTTAATACTTGATTTTGAGGGATACCTGAGATGAAATCATTTTCCTAGGATTCACTTCCGTAAAAGAAGCATAAACTTGTTATAGTTTATTCAGGATGGTCTAGGACTTTAGAATCCCTGATGAAGTCTCACCTACATCTTTCTAAATCCAAGTTAGCATATAGTGGGAAAAAAAAAATGTAACATACATAGATAAGTCATTGAGTCTACAATGGGAAGAACAAGACAGTTTCTGACATTATTTAGATCTAGACATTCAAGAAACATTTATTTTTCTCTTTATATATTTTGGAAAATAAATGTAAAATAGTAAAACTGTTATGCTGAATGACAGCTTCAGTTAAACAGTTTCCATGTTCATTTCCACATGAAAAAGAACCATTTTCATTGGGAACCTATTAGCAAAAAATGAGTGCATTTGAAAGTCATGAGAAAAAGCATCATAAAGATAAAAAAGAGAAGGCTTAAAATTACATATATGTTTGAGAGACAATTTTGTCCAGACATGAGTGACTTTCTTGTGATTCTAGTCCTTGTGATCCAAGAATAAAATAATATTTTACAATTACTGTACACTGATGAAGGGACTTATACCCAAGTCTTGGGTACATATGCAAAAAGCTTTGTCTACATTTTCAAAAAGCAGATTCTCTGAATCATTCTTCTCAGGGCTCCCATCACCTCCTTGTTTCGCAGGCTGTAAATGACAGGGTTGAGCATTGGGGTCAGAATGGTGTAGAAGACAGCCAGAACCTTGTCCTCTGCTGGAGATCTCAGCGATCTTGGGCGTAGGTAAGTGTAAGCAAAAGGTACATAGTATAAAGTTACCACTGTGAGGTGTGTGCTGCAGGTCGAATAGGCCCTCTTCCTCCCTTCTGTTGAGTGCATGCGGCAAATGGCAAGGAGAACTCGGCCATAGGAACATGCAATGACAATGAAAGGAAACACAAGAAAGAGGGTGGTACTCACAAACACTGTGTACTCATAGAGCCAAGTGTCCATGCAAGCCAGAGTCAACATGGCTGGGACATCACAGAAGAAATGGTTGATGGACCTGGACCGACAATAAGGGATATGGAGGGCATATACAGTGTGGGCACAGGAGTTGATTGAGCCCATTATCCAAGATCCTGTTATCATCAACACACACACTTTTTTGTTCATACGAATGGGATAGTGAAGAGGAAAGCAAATAGCCACATAACGATCATAAGCCATAGATGTCAAGAGCAATGCTTCTGCCCCTCCTAAAGTTAAGAAAAAGAAGCTCTGAAAACCACACCCAATGAAGGAGATAGACTTGTTTCCAAACACAAAATTAGAAGCCATCTTGGGAACAATAGTGGAGATGTAATTTAGGTCAATGAGGGAGAGCTGACTAAGTAAGAAATACATGGGTGTGTGTAGACGGGTGTCTAGGAAGATGAGTAGAATCATGGACAGGTTGCCAAACAGAGCCATTAGAAAAATGAGGACAATGAGAATAAAAAGGAGCAGGCCTATTCTTGATGGTGGAAACAACCCCAATAAAATGAAATCAGTTGATGTTTGAGTATAATTTTCCATGGGGCATTGATGCAATTTTCCTGAAGGCAGATAGAAAAGTAAGTCAATCACAGAATATGAAGCTTTTTTTTTTTTTAGTTGTGTAGTATCTAAAATCTTACAGTGCTTAAGTAAATAACTGAATGTTTCTATTTTGTAAAAAAAAAAAACAAAAAACAAAAAACGCAACAAATTATTTTTTGACCTAGAGATTAAAATTTGAAGATGCAAGCATTAGTAGCCTAAATCTTTTCTAAGAAATCTTTAATGTCATTAAAAAAAACATATATTCGCTAAGAATTTATCAGGATACATACATTTAGCTTACGTAAACATACACAAGTATTGCCAAAATCATATGCTTATTCAAAATGCATGCACATAAAATCAACATAAATGCATACATTGTACAGTTATTTTAAGAGTAATGTTTGTGGCCCATAAAGGATCATTTTTCTTTTATATCTAATACTTACTTCTAAAACTGCAGCAGCCTATCAGCTTATGTTGAGGAATAATATTTATTTCTTGAGTCCTCTTTGCATAGTAATATCAAATAAAACATCCTTGAAGTCAGGTAACACTATTTGGTTCACATGTTCTGAAATTGTGAATGAATACTTGATGTCAAGTACCATTGATACAAAATCTTCTCTTCTTCCTTCTGAATGATACAGTTAGAGTTGACTCTTCAACTTAATATCTATACACCATAGTCATGGCAGGTTCCATAAATCTGCTAGAGTTTCCCAATAACCATATGTTTATAGACATTTCTTATATATTTTATCATAGAGTATCATAATTATTATCAATCATATTCCAGAATATGGTATAGTTAAGAGCCGACTCATGTAGTATCCATCACAAACCCAGAGCAGTAGTTCATAGACAATATAAGCAGTAGCCCTTATTATCAATTTTAATAGAATTACCATATGATAGAACAATATCACTTCTGAGTACATGTCCAAGAGAAATGAAATCAGAGTCTAAAATAGATATTTGTACACCCATGTTTATAGCAGCTTTATTCACAATAACTACAAAGTGTAAGCAACAAAAGTGCCCACTGACAGACAAATAATGAACAAACAAAATACAGCATGTGTGTGTGTGTGTGTGTGTATATATGTATATACATGTATAATATATATGCATATTATATATAGTATTATATAATAGCATAATATATATAACATATAACATATATAACATATAACATATATCATATTATATATTATGCCATTATATATACTATATATATTATATATATGCTAATATATTATATATTTTATATAATATATATTGTTATAATATAATTATAATATATCATTTATTATATAATATTACATTATATAGTATATATGATTATATAATAATTATATATTATATAATAGCATAATATATTATATAATAGCATAATCTGATTATTTAATGCATATATATATATATATATACACATATATACATAATCATTCGCTTTTTTAAACAAAGAAAATTCTGTTATATGCTACAGGATAAATGAAGTTTCCAGATGTTATACTAAGTAAAATAAACCAATCAAAAGAAGCCATATGCATGATTTAACATATACAAGGTACCCAGAGTAATCAAATTCATAGAAATGAAAGTGGAATGGGGGTTAAGAGGGCCTGAGAAGAAGGAGAAATGGGGAGTTAATACTTAATGGGTGTAGAGTTACAGTTGGGCAAGATATAATTTTGGGGATGATGATGGTAATGATTAAGCAATAATATGAGTTTCATTAATGTCATTGGAATGTACACTTAAAAATAAAATGGTAAGTTTTATTATATAATAGATATATATGTATGTATTTACTCCCATTAAAAATTCAGAAGTAGAATATAAGTGTACCTAAATTATTTCATGTTTGGAACCTACAACAAGGACCAGAATATGTGCAGTGCAATTGACCTTTGTATAAAGTGTGGCCTCCGAAAAATTGCAAAGGAAAGAGTGGGAGAGCAAATTTTTTCCATAAATGCCATTTGGATTCAATGTATCACATATTATACCATTTTCAATAGGATACCATTTATATTAGTATTTTAATGATTGACAAGAAAAAATATAATATTTGAAATTACCAATAAAATTATGATCACTCTTACCACATACATTTTATATAAGGCTCTCTGTGATGAATTTACCATGAGGTGGTTAGTATTATTCCACTCTAAAGGTGTAAAACATCAGCACAGAAAACAAATAATTAATGTCACATCATATCTGGTATTTGATGCTATGTATCATGACTGCCAGATGAACACTTTTTTTTTGTTCTAAGATGAGAATTTTTTATTACTCATGTTGCATTGTTCTAATATCCTGTCATGGGACATCATTTAAAGGGCCCCTGAATCTGACATTGAAGCATATTGAACTCTTGAGTAACAGCCTTGAAAATTTCAGGGTCTCAAGTAGAGAGAACAATTTTTCTTAGGTAAAACTAAATCCAATAACTTATTTTTATTCCCTGTAGGTTGATTTTATCCATTGAATTAACAATAAATAGCCTATATTTAGCTTATTTACAAGACATTTTCCATCTCTTTAATTCCTCAAATTTCCTTAAAAATTGCATTCTAGGCATCAGCGTTTATAACAAGTGTACATAGGAGGAAAGAATATCAGAAAACATTCTGATGATATTTCATAGTGAACAGAAGAAACAAGCCTAGAATGTTTTTCAGGTCCTACAGGAAAGAGAAAATAGTGGTACGAAAATAAGTTGGTAACTGGAATGTGTCAGAGTATGTTCCAGAATTAATTATATTTGATCATGACCTTGGATATACCTCTTGAATTTGATATTACACTGATATTTTATTCATGACAAATTGAGTTGCAAAGATTCTATGCAGCTTTAACTAAATACATATACTTGAATAACTGGATTTCCTATCTGTCATCACTGTATGTATGTATGTATGTATGTATGTATGCATCTATCTCTATCTCTGTCTATATGTCTATCTATCTATCTATCTATCTATCCTCATTTCTCTAAAAGCATCCCCCATATTATCGCTCAAATATTAAATATTTTGAGGTAATAAATCTGAAATAAGACCAGGTCAATTTTTATCCACCAACACACACATACACACACACACACACACACACACACACACACACACTGAAAAAGGAAGAATAAATTAATGTTGTTAAGTTAGAAATGCTATACAGGTGGTAAAGAATGCATGTGAAAGCTTCTTTGAAACATGAATAAAATTATATTACCAATAACTGTTTACTTATTTGGACATATTCTCCTATTTTCTCAGATATATTGGTTTTACTGCACTATGACCACACACATTGTCTTATAACAAACAATGTTCTCTAAAACCTTTACATAAAATTCAATTCTTGCTCTGTTCCCAATGTAAAAGTGTCCTTGCTTATAAAGGCACAGCCATATTATCTCCTTTGTAATTTATATTGTAGATGTCTATACTCTACATAATGAGGAAAATCTTCCAAATGCTGTACAAGTTCAAAATGAATTAAACTATTACCATCTCTTAAAGTCAATATGCATCAATATTATTGCAGACCTTTTATCCTATGTTCATATTGGAGTTGAAAATTAAATACTGAAAAGGCCTCATGTGGCTGATTCATACATTTATAGAAAATATGCTTGTTAAAATTATTTCTCATTATCAAAAGATAAACAAAATCACAGAGTTAGGTAGTGACTTATTCACGTCTGTGCAGTGACCTAGTGATAGCGTTGAGAAACATGGAGGTGTGTCCTGTCGAAACTAGATTAATACAGAATTTTCCACTAAGGCATGGATTTTCATGCCCTTGTACTCTTCACGTTTGATCAAAACTATTCTCAAAGAAAAATCATTCTTAATTACACAGTAAGGCTGATCATTTACAGAGGTACAGAGCAAATATGCATTTCCCTAAGCCCCCTCCATAATTTGGCTTTGCAGGAAAAGAAATGAGATCAGACTTTTAGGAACCTGTAAAGCACAAGATACTCTCCACCAAGTTTCACAGAAATTTGAATTACTTTATCTTTTCTCAAGATCCCTGTAATACCCTAGAAATGTGGGCTCTCCCCCAAAATGTCATTTTTTATTCACCTGGCAGTCTGGAAAACCAGTGAACCAAGTTAACAGGTCAGTTTTCCCAGGAGGACTTTGAATGCATTAAGTAGGTAAAGTGGATCTTCATTCCTAAAAGTTGGCTGATCATTCCTTGATGTCCATGTCTATAGCAGGAATTATTTTTAAAAGCAGAATTCTTTTGCATAGCCATCAGTTGTAAAATTTTAAGTATTGTAAAATGGCTTTTATAGAATATAGAATCAGATGATCCAGAAGAGGGTCCTCTGGGATCTAGGTCAGGGTAATTCTCCACAGTATCCTCTCAGGGAAATCTACAGGAGATTTCACAGCCTTTCAAGGGTTTCCACAAAACAGATTTTACTAAAAGGACAAAGAGTACATAGTTTGCAATACTTTAGTGAATTGGGAATTTTAATGACAGTATTTAATATTCAGGACATGTGAATTTTCAGTTTTAAGAGGAACTACACATTTTTAGAGTATAAAGAGATCTAGAATACACAATGAATATCTGTGTAGGTGCATGCTTGTGTGATTCCAATCCATACAAGTCCTTAAAATTCCACAAAGGTGAATCAGCATTAGTAGGTAATTTGGTAGGCAGATAATAGAAACTGATTAAAAGAACTGTCTTTCAAATTTTGTTTTGCAGTGAGAATTGATTTATTTTGTTTCATTTTACACATACCCTGGAGAGTTTAGGTTTAAAGTTAGATGTACTTCTAACTCCCCTACTACGGGAAATGTGATAGTGGATTAAAGAATTTAACCATTAGAGGCTGTACACTTACATGGAACAGATATAAAGAAACTGGGATACTGCAAGTTACCTATGAGATGAAAAATAAGGAAACATAGTGCATACTTGGCTATAACTTATCTCTGAAGAATAGCCATAAATTTTAGCATCTTTATCATTATCATTGTCATCACAATTACTTATTTTCACTTCACTTTTCTTTTTCCTTGTTTTTAAAAGAAATTTTTTTACTATTTATTTATTTTTGAGAGAGAGAGGCAGAACGTGAGCAGGGGAGGGGCATAAGAAGAAGAGGAGACACAGAATCCAAAGCAGCCTCCAGACTCTAAGCTGTCAGCATAGAGCCTGGCTCTGGGCTCAAATTCATAGACTACAAGATCATGACCTGAGCTGAAGTTGGACGCTTAACCAGCTGAGCCACCCAGGTGCCCCCACTTCATTTTCATCCACTACATGCATGATAAAATTTTCAAGTTGTTACCATATGTTATACTCCTTGGATCTTCACACAAAATCTCCAAAGTTGTTAACACAGATATCCCCCGCCCCCCTACTGGAACTAATTAATGTGCACAAGAAGTATAAAAAATATATATGTGAAAGTTAAAGTGTAAACACTTCAATTTCACATAGCTTGTGTTTAAAAAACACGGATTAACATAAGTAAAACCATGGTTACTTGGGAGTATTTCCCAAAGTTGTCTTTCAAAGCTTACACACACGTACACACACACACACACACACACACGCTATTAGACGTTTGTTTTTAAATTTTTAAATGTTTATTTATTTTTGAGAGAGAGAGAGAGAGAGAGCATGAGTGAGGAGGGGCAGAAAGAGAAGGAGAGAGTATCCCAAGCAGGCTGCAGTATCTGAGCTGCCAGCACAGAGCCTGATGCGGGGCTTGAATCACAAACTATGAGATCATGACCTGAGCCAAAGTCAGATGCTTAACTACTGAGACATCCAGGTGCTCCTAGACTTTTTTTTTTTTACACTCACTAGTTGCAAATTCCCGTTGCTTTCTGAAGGTAGAGCGCGTCTATAAAATATTTCATAAGCTGAAAGTGTACAAAGTGAAGACACAATTCCCATTAATATATAGAAAACGTTTTCATTATTGTCAGAATAAAAAATAATTACCACTTCTGGATACCTTAGTAAACCTCTTGCTAATGGGCGTTCATAACAAATCACGGTAAACAAGTGCTTACAGGCACAGTTCAAAACTATACAGGATGCTGGTATTGTTAATGCAGTCCTAGGGAAGCAGCTTGCCAGCGCCACTCTCACGGATCCAGGTGCAAGCTGCCTTTATATGGGCTGGAGGCTAAATAAACACCGAATGCTAATTTCACCTTTGGCCTTCCTTTTTTCTGGAAAAGTGAAAACCTTTTTCTGATTTACTTGGGTTAGCGAGAACAGTACTAAAGTCAGTCTTCTGTGTAAAAGCAAATTGGCATCGGGGCGCCTGGGTGGCGCAGTCGGTTAAGCGTCGGACGTCAGCCAGGTCAGGATCTCGCGGTCCGTGAGTTTGAGCCCTGCGTCAGGCTCTGGGCTGATGGCTCAGAACCTGGAGCCTGTTTCCGATTCTGTGTCTCCCTCTCTCTCTGCCCTTCCCCCGTTCATGCTCTGTCTCTCTCTGTCCCAAAAATAAATAAACGTTGAAAAAAAAAAAAAAGATTACCACGGTGCCATTTAAGCACCCTTCAATCATGCAAATATAATAAACAATATAATAAACAAATACAATAAACAATGTCTCTACAAACCTTATTGAGGACTTGTACCCTTAGGTGTTAGGTTTCTTCTTTAATTCTCACTTGAGCACATCCAAAGCTTACTTCAATATGAGCCTTACCTCATTTCCCATCCAGAGAGCAATTTGTGAATCAGCTCCAAAGTCACTTTTGTAATCTGTTTTACATTCTACCATTGGCGCTGAACAACATTGGGAAAAGAGTATCTGTTCATTCAAGCCCAAACTCCCTTTCAAATCTTCTATTTCCTAACCATCTCTCACATACATCACTTATTTCCTAAACTGACCACTTTAAGATTAAATAATTTCAATCCAAAGTGTCAAAATACCACCAAAGAAGTTAATGAAAGCTATGTAATCAATACCTATATGATCACATCCTGCCCTTGAGTGAAAACATTACTTCTGAAAAATATAATTCATGTTACCTATGTTTTGTTTAGTACTGTAATTTTTAAATTCCAGTATAGTTAACATACAGTGCTATATTAGTTTCTGTTGTACAATATAGTGATTTAACAATTCCATACATCACCCAGTGCTCATCACAGCAAGTGCACGCTCTAATTTCCATTATCTATGCTTCTTTAAAGCATTCTTGACGAGGCTGCAATCTTCCCCATTTCCAGAAGATGCTTCATAGGCAGTGGATAAAATGAATTCTCCATTCTTTAAAGAATATTGTTTGTCCTTCAACTTTTTTTCTCAAAAGGTCTTGGTTCAATTATTACCAAAACAAAATTCTTATATTTGAAGTACCATTTTAATTTATATATAAACATTTATTATATATTTTAGAATAGAGTATCATAATTATTATCAATTATACTCCAGAATATGGTATAGTTAAGAGTAAGCTCATATATTATTCCTCACAAATTCAGTGTTCATAGACAATATCACCAGTAGCCTTTATTATCAATTTTACTATGTTTCAATATCATTTCACAATCATAATCAGATTGATTCTCAGAATTGTACAATACCACATTTTAAATTTAAAAAGAATGTGATGTCTTAAAACAATGTACGAGTTTCAAGTAATCGATTCATTTATTTATTTTTAAGGCTATATACTCAAATATAGAGTATTATATGTTGTTTAATCTTCAATCAAATTTAAAAAATAAGATTCTCTGGTTAATGAAATGCTTAAATGTATGTATTGCTTTTTATACACAAAGGTACTAGATTATAAATGAAATTTTCTCAAGCACTTGCTGAGGATGCTCACTTCTTGTATGATTATTCAAAATAAAAAAAAAACTGAGATTACTATTGTAGCTTGTATTATCTACGCAGTCTGTACTTTCACAAATGCACTGGCTTGGTTACCTGACAGTGGCCCAATTTCATCATATGAACGGAGTCATTTCATGTGTAAGCTTCCTCGAATATTTTTCAAATGACTGTACATTTTTATCTCCACACTTGAAATTTGAGATCCCTCCAAAAAACGCAGCAGCAATGATGATTCTATGTCTTCTTTAACTGGATATTTAATATAAAGCATTTTTTGTGTGTTTGGCTTGTTTTATTTCTTTGTACTTACTATAAACTGAGACTTGGACAACATAGGTTAAGTTACTAATAGCCCAAGATAGACATAAGCCAAAGTTGGGAAAGGAGCTTAAATGATTTCTTTAGATGTTTTCACAGGTGTGTTAAGGATCAATTCAGTGGTTAGAGAAACAAAAATATTTATTCAATTTATATCAATATTGTGTCTCTCAAGTTTTATGGATCATATATTTTATATATTGCTCAGAGTAATTTCACAGTAAATACATATCTCCATACATTGATTTATTTCCCAATTTTGATTATACTGGCCAACAATTTTAATAGTTAAATGCAATATTATTAGTTTAATAAAACATATAGGAAATTACTAAAATATTGTAAATATGAGATCTACCTTTATTTAGGCATGACATATTTTCAAAATATCCATTCTTTTGGTAAAAAAAAACACTAAACTATGACACAATGTTTACTTACTAAACTAAATAATAAAAATAATATTATTCATTTTATTGCAATATTTTAAGAAAATGTTTCACAATACAATTTCATTGCAGAAAATACCTTAAATATACTTATGTTTTTCCTGTCTTCCATTAACTGAATTACTTAGACTTTTTACTTGGTAAAAAATAGCAAGTAAAATAAAAAAAATATTAAGTTATTTGATTTCCTAATTATATTGTATTTCAGAACCACTTTCTTATGTCCAATCTATTTTGAGTTCCTTGAACTTTATGGGCCTGTGTGCTTATATCCCTCCTCAGATTTGGGAGGTTTTATGTTATTAATTCCTTAACTAAGCCTGCTGCCCCTTTCTCTTTCTTTGCTCCTTCTGGTGTTGTCATGATGCATACATAAGTTTTCTTTGGGGAACATGAGTTCTGTAGTTTTTTTAAAACTATTTTTCTTTTATTTTTTTGACTGTATAATTTCAAAGTATCTGTCTTTGAGCTCACTGATTCTTTCTTGTGCTTGATGAAGTCTGTTCAGCCTCTGTATTGATTTTTTTCAGTTCAATCATTATGTTCTTCAGTTCTAGAATTTCCATTGGTCCCTTTTTCATGGTTTTAAACTTTGTTAAACATCATTTCTTTCAAATATTGTTTTTCTGTGTTCATGTAGGTAAAGATTCTGAATTCTTTGTCAGGTAGTTTTTAGATCTCCATTTCTTTACAGTCAGTTGCTTGTGTTTTATTATTTTTTGTTTCAAGTTTTGTTTAAATTCCAGTTAGTTAACATATAGTGTTATATATATATTGGTTTCTGGAGTAGAATTTAGTGATTCATCACTTACATACAACACCCAGTGCCCATAACAACAAATGCCCTTCTTAATACCCATCACTCATTTAACCCATCCCCCAACCACCTCCCCTGCATCAACTCTCAGTTTTTTCTCTGTCCTAAGTGTCTCTTATGGCTTGCCTCCTTCTCATTTTTCCCCTTCCATTATGTTCATCTGTTTTGTTTTGTAAATTTCACGCATTTGTTAAATCACATGATATTTGTCTTTCTCTGACAGACTTGTTTTGCTTAGCATGATACACTCTAACTCCATCCACATCATGGCAAATGTCAAGATTTTATTCTTTTGATGGCTGAATAATATTCCATTGCATATATATATATACCATTTCTTTCTCCATTCATCAGGGGATGGACTTTGGACTCTTTTCATAACTTGGCTATTGTTTGTGTTTCATTCTATTTTGGTAGTATCATGTTTCCCTGACACTTTGTGAATCTTATAGGATTACACTGAAGTAACTAGTCACTTTTTCTTTATAGACTGGATTTGACAGAGAAAGTCTTTCACCAGTTTAGCCAGAAATTTCGGACAGGCCAGCAAGAAGTTATCACAAATGGATCTCCTCACAGGGTCCATGGTTATTGGGCTTGATACTTTGTGTCTGTAGTGATTTTGCATTCTCACTTGACACTCTTTTCCCTACGGCGGTGCTCTAAAGCAGAAGAAATCTTTCTGATCCGTGTTACATGGTATGAAAGAGGGGTGTCTCACGTAGAGTGAAACTATGCTTCCTACCTTCTTCAGTTTATTTGAACTTTTTTCTGGAATCCAGAACTCTAAAAGAAGTATGTTTGTGGATGGATGGTTATTTATATTCATGTTTGTGTGAAGAGATGTGGGCCAGATCCTCCTATTCCTGCATTATCCAGACACAATTAGCATGTGTGGAGAGGTCAAGATAACTCTGTATCCAGTCATAGAAGTACTGAGTGAGACATGGGGTGCCTGGGTGGCTCAGTTGGTCTAGTGTTCGACTTCGGTTCAGGTCACGATCTTAATTTTTGAGGGTTTGAGAGCCAGGTCAGGCTCTGTGCTGACAGCCCTGAGCCTGCAGCCTGTTTTAGATTCTGTCTCTGGCTCTCTCTGTCCCTCTCCTGTTTGTGCTCTCTCTGTCTCTAAAATAAATAAAGATTAAAAAAGTTAAAAAAAAAAGAACTGAGTGAGACAACACTACCATGGCTCAGCAAACTCAATGAGTGAAGTGATCCTGAAATACCCCTGCATTCCCCAAATGTGTATCAATAAAAGGTGGAGACTGGGTGCCACATATATCCCCAAGAGACACCACAAAATCAACCATGTTGTGATGCCATGGCATTTGGTTTATCCTAATAAATGAAAGAATAATAAAGAAAATCCTGATAGTTTACATTTAATTTCTGTTTTTAATCTAGTTGAATTATACATAAGTCACACAGCTCTTAAATAAATGATCCCATTTATTTATTTTTGTTATGTATTTACTAATTTATTTATTTAATTTATTTTTTAATATATTTTTAAAATTTTGTGTGCGTGTGTGTGTGTGTGTGTGAGAGAGAGAGAGAGAGAGAGAGAGAGAAAGAGAGAGAGAGACAGACAGACAGACAGGGGAGGGGAAGAGAGAAGGAGACAGAGGATCCAAAGCAGGCTCCAAGCTCTGAGCTATCAGTACAGAGCCCGATCCGGGGCTTGAACCCATCAGTCATGAGATCATGACCTTAGCCAAAGTCGGACCCTTAACAGACTGAGCCACCAAGGTGCCCTATTTATTTTTTATTTTACTTCAAGTATAGTTAACCTAGAGGGTTATGTTTGTTTGAGATCTACAATATAGTGATTCAACAACTGTTTATATTACTCAGTTCCTATCAAGATAAGTATTCTTAATCTCTTACACTTATTTCACCTATCCCCTGACTCACCTCCCCTCTCGTAACCATCTGTTTTCATTTTATTTGTTTCTTAAATCCTACATATTAGTGACATCATATAGGATTTTCTTTTTCTGACTGGATTATGGTCCTTAGACTCCTGTCCATTTTTTTATTGAATTATTTGTTTCTTTGGGTGTTTTCTTGTGTAAAATATTTATATTTTATGTAAAATAACTATTTATTAGATATTTCATTTGCAAATAGACTCTCCCATTCAATGGATTGTCTTTTAATTTGTTAACTGTTTCTTTTGTTGTGCAAAGGTTTTATTTGGATGTAATCACAATAGTTCGTTTTTGTGTTTATTTCTCTTATTTCAGGAGACATATCTAGAAAAATGTTGCTATAGTTGATGTCAGAGAAGTTACTACCTGTGCTCCCTTCTGGGACTTTTATAATTTCAGGTCCCAAATGTAGGTAGTTAATTTTTTTGAGTTGATTTTTGTGTATAGTGTACGAAAGTGGTCCAGTTTTATACTTTTGCATGTACTGTCCAGCTTTCCCAACATCATTTGTTGAAGAGACTGTTTTTTCCCCTGGGATATTCTTTCCTCCTTTGTCAACTATTAATTGACCATATAATCGTTGGCTTACTTCTGGGTTTTCTATTCTGTTCCATTGATCCATGTATATATTTTTTATGCCAGTACCATAGAGTATTAACTACTGCAATTTTATAATAGAACTTGAAATCTGGAATTGTGATACCTCCAGCTTTGTTTTTCTTTTTCTAGAGTGCTTTGGCTATCCAGGGTCTTTGGTGATTCCATATAAATTGTAGGATTGTTTCTTCAAATTCCATGAAAAATGCTGTTGGTATTTTGATGGGGATTGTATTTCATGTGTAGATGCTTTATGCAGTTATACACATTTTAGCAATATTTGTTCTTCCAATCCATGAGGATGAAATGTCTTCCCATGTGTTTGTGTCATCTTCAAGTTCTTTCATCAGTATTTTATAGTTTTTAGAGTACAAGTGTTTAACCTACTTGGTTAAGTTTATTCTTAGATATTATATGATTTTTGATGTAACAGTAAATGGGATTATTTTCTTAATTTCTCTTTCTGCTGCTTCATTTCTGGTATATATAAATCCAATGGATTTCTGTCCAGTTATTTTGTGTTCTTCAAAATTACAGAATTCCCTTCAGTTCTGGTGTCTTTTTGGTAGGGTCCTTATGGTTTTTTATATAATATCATGTCATCAGTACATGTTTGAAGTTTTACTCCAGCATTACCATTTTGGATGCCTTTATTCCTTTTCCTTGTTTCATTGCTGTGCCTAGGAGCTTAAGACCTACATTGAATAAAAGTGTTGATAATGAACATCTTTGCCTTATTCCAATTTTAGGGGAAATAAAGGTTTTATTAGGTAGGATTATGTTCCCTTGAAACCTATTATTGAGGGTTTTTATCATGAATGGATTGTTTACTTTGTAGAATGTTTTTCCTGCATCTATTGAAATGATTGCATTTTTTATCCTGTATCTTATTGATGTGATGTATCACATTAATTGATTTGAAAATATTGTACTCCTTTTGCATCCCACAAATAAATCCAACTTGATTCTGGAGAATGACTTTTTAAATGTATTGGTGGATCCTGTTTGTTAATATTTTGTTGAGAAAATTTTGCATCTGTATCAGAGATATTGTCCTGTTATTCTCCTTTGGTCATACTGTGTTTATCTTGTTTTGGTATCAGGGAAATGCTGCCATCATAAAATGAATTTGGACATTTTCCTTCCATTTTTATTTTTGCAATAGTTGGAGAAGAGTAGGTAATACCTCTTCCTTAAATGCTTGGTAGAATTCACCCGTGAAACCATCTGGCCCTGGACTTTTGTTACTTGAGAATTCTCTGATTACTTATTCAATTTCATTACTGGTAATCAGTCTGTTCAAAATGTCTATTTCACCCTGATTCAGTTTTGGAAAGTTATGTGTATTTAGACATTTATCCATTTCTTCTAGATTGCCCAATTTATTAGCACATATTTTTTATAATATTCTCGTATTATCTTCTGTATTTCTGTGGTGTAAGTTGTTATTTCTCCACTTTTATTTGTGATTTTGTTTATATGAGTCACTAACTCTTTTTGAGACTGCTAAAGTTTTATCAGTTTTGTTGATCTTTTCAAAGAACCAGCCTCTGTTTTCTTGTTCTGTTCCAATTTTGGTGTGTTTTTCTTCTTTTGCTTTTTCGGTTCTTGTAATGTCTTTTTTTTTTTCTGTTCTAATACTTATTATTTCCTTTCTTCTACTGCTTTTGTTTTGTTTTGCTTGTGTGTGTGTGTGTGTGTGTGTGTGTGTGTGTGTATGTGTTTTCTTCCTTTATGTGTAAGTTTAGGTTTTTATTTGAGATTTGTCATGCTTCATGAGGTAGCCCTGTTCGGCTATAAACTTCCAACTTACAATAGCTTTTCCTGCATCCTAAAGATTTTGGATCATTATGTTTTTATATTCATCTCATGCGTTCTACGACTTCGTCCTTGATTTATTGGTTAAACCATTAACTGTTTAGAAGCATACTATTTAATCTCCATTTATTTGGGGTTCTTCCGTTTTAATCTTGTGATTGGTTTCTAGTTTCATGGAGTTGTGGTCAGAAAGAATGTGCAGAATGACTTCTATCTTGTTTGAATTTAGGGAGAATGTTGGTGACCTAATTATTGTCTTGGAAATAATGTGAATTCTCCTGTTTTAGAATGAAAAGTTCTGAATATATCTGTTAAATCTATCTGGTATAAAAATCAATCAAAGCCACTGTTTCCTTGTTGATTTTCTGTTTGATGTGTCCACTGATGTCTGTGAAGTTTTAATGTTCCCTACTATTATTATGTTATTCTTAATTACTTCCTTTATGTTTGTTATATAACTGCTTTATAATTTGGGTGATCCAGGTTAGGTGCATGAATATCTACAATTGTTATATCTTCTTGTTAGATTGTTCCTTTTCTGATTATATATTTTCCTTCTCTGTCCCTTTTTACAGTCTTTCTTTTTTACCCAATTTTGTCCCATGTATTACTATCACAGCTTTATTTTAACAATCTTTTTTTTTTCATAACAAATGCTTCTCAATCCCTTCTCTTTCAATCTGCATGAGTCTTTAGGGCTGATGACACTATTTTATACAGCATAGAGATAGGCCATGTTTTTTACCCATTCCATCATCCTATGACTTTTGATTGGAGAATTTCGTCTATTTACATTCAAAGTAATTATTGATATGTATTTATGGCCATTGTGTTATTTGTTTTGTGGTTATTTCTGTAGTATTTTCATTGTATGAAAAGTCTTTATTTAAATTCCAGTTAGTGAATATACAGTGTAATTTTATTTTAAGGTATACAATAGAGTGATAAATACTTCCATACAACACCTGGTGCTCATTAAAAGTCCACTTCTTATTCTCCACCACCTATTTAACCCATCACCCCACCCAACTTCCTTCGGGTAACTATCCATTTGTTCTCTACAGTTAAGAATCTTTTTGTTTCCCTCTTTTCTCCCTTTTTTGTTTTCTTTTCCTTTTTCTTTTTCTTTGTTTCTTTTACTTAAATTCAACATATGAGTGAAATGATATGGTGTTTCTTATTCTCTGACTTATTTTGCTTAGCATTGTACTCTTCAGCTCCATCCATGCCAAAGCAAATAGAGAAACTGTCTTGTGTTTTATGATTGAGTAATATCACATTATATAATATAATCTTATCCATTTATAAGGAAGTGGTCACTTGGGCTGTTTCCATAATTTGGCTGTTGTAGATACTGCTGCTATAAACTTTGAAGTGCATGTAACTCCTTGATTTAGTATTTTTGTACTCTTTGTGCAAATTCATAGTAGTACAATGGGTGGATCATAGGGTAGTTCTATTTTTAATGCAATACCGATTTATTTATTTATTTATTTATTTATTTATTTATAACATTTTAGTTAATATACAGTGCAATATTGGTTTCTGGAGTAGAATTCATTGATTCATCACTTACATACAACACCCAGAGCTCATCACAAGTGCCCTCCTTAACACCCATCACCCATCTAGCCCATCCTTCATCCACCTCCATCCATGAAACTTCAGTTTTGTCTCTTACCTTCAGTCTTTTTTGACTTGTTTCCCTCTCTCCTTTTTGAAGAAGCCCCATACTGTTTTCCAGAGTAGCTGCACCAGTGTGCATTCCCACCAACAGTGCAAGAGGATTCCCCTTTCTCCATATCCTGGCCAGTAGATGCTGTTTCTTGTGTTATTGATATTAGCTATTCTGACAAAACTGAGATGATGTTTCATTGTACTTTTGATTGTTGAGCATTTTTCATGTGTCTGTTGGCAATTTGCATGTCTTTGTTTCTTTGGAAAAAAATGTCTATTTGTGTCTTCTGCCCATTTTAATTAAATTATTAGTTTTTAAATGCTGACTTTAATAGTTTTTTTATATATTTTGATACTAACCCTTTATCACATATGTCATTTGCAAATATCTTCTCTCATAATATAGGTTGTCTTTTAGTTGTGTTGATTATTTTCTTCACTGTGCAGAAACTTTTTGTTTTGATGAAGTTGAAGAGTTTATTTTGTTTAGTTGCTTGTTTCACTTGCATCAGTAGACATATTTAGTAAAAATGACACTGCTGGGGCACCTTGATGGCTCAGTCCATTAAGCATCCAACTTTGCCTCATGTCATGATCTCATCCATGAGTTCAAGCCCTGCATCAGGCTCTGTGCTGACAGCTTGGAGCCTGAAGCCTGCTTCAGATTCTGTGTCTCCCTCTCTATCTGTTCTTCCCCTGATCATGCTGTCTCTCTCTCTCTCTCTCTCTCTCAAAAATAAGTAAACATTTAAAAATACATTTAAAAAATGACGTTGCTAAGGCTGATATCCAAGACGTTCCTCCCTGTTTTCTCATCTAGAATTTTAATGATTTCCTGTATCACATTTAGTTCTTTAATACATTTTGAATTTATTTGTGTGTACCATGTAAGAAAGTGGTCCAGTTTCATTCTTATGAATGTAACTGTCCAGTTTTCCCGACACCAATTGTTGAAGTGACTGTCATTGTTCCATTGGACATTCTTTCCTGCTTTATCAAAGTTTAATTGACCATATTTTGTGGTTTCACTTCTGCATTTCTATTCTGTTACATTGACCTGTATGTCTGTTTTTGTAACAGTACTATACTATCTTGATAACTAACACTTGGTAATATAACTTGAAGTCTGAATTATGGAATTGTGATATCTGCAACTTTGCTTTATTTATTTATTTTCCCCCCAGATTCCTTTAGTCATTAGGGTTTTTTGTGGTTCTATACCAATTTTAGAATTTTTCTAGCTCTGTGAATATTGGTTGTATTTTGATAAGGATTGCATTAAATGTGTAGATTCCTTTGGGTAGTTTAGACATTTTAACATTTTTTATTTTCTGGTCCATAAGCATGAAATTCCTTTCCCTTATTTTGTGTCATCTTCAATTTCTCTCATCAGTGTTTTATATTTTTCAGAGTACAGGTGTTTCACCTCTTTGGTTAAGTTTGTTCCTATATATATTTTTTGCTTTTGGTGTAATTATAAATGGTTGTGTGCTTTGTGCACTCTGCTGTTTTGTTTTTGCTGATCTATCCTTGAGGCCAGTCATATGCAAAGGCTCTCCTTGCCAGGTGTGAGCAGTGTTTTGTCCCTGGCCTGGATGTGACCAGTTACCTTGGTGTGTTTTGGTCTGCTTATGAAGTTAGTTCTGACACCACTTGCACAGACCGGTGGGGGTTCCCCATTGTGTGAGTCTTTTTCTCTCCTCTTTCAGTGTCTGCAATGTCCTTCACTCCCATAGAAAGTCCTGTTGTTCTGTTAAGCTACAGATAATATCTTTGCACCTTCTACTTTCTCTGATGTGGCCTCTTCTCTATATTTAGTTGTGGTTTGTTCTGCCAGTATCTGAGTCCTTATATGAGTTGATTACACAGATGTGAGTGTTACCTAATTATATCCATGGGAGAAGGCAAGTTTAGGATCCTCCTACTCCACCATTTTCCCTAAAATCCACAGTTAGTTATTTTGAAGAAAAAACAAACAAACAAACAAACAAAAACCTCAAGTTCTGTTCCAATAAGGTGAGGCCAAGAGACTCTGAACTCATTTCCTCCCTTCCGCAGCAATTCTACAAATATATTTAGAGCAATTCCTCCTGAAGAAATGTGGGCTGAGTGAACAGCATCTACACTTCAGAAAATAGAAAGACCATATACAGAATTGAAAGAGAGTTGGAGACCTGGTAAAAAAAAGAACCTCCCATCCCACAATGCTGTGAAATGCATTTGACAGGGAGAATACTAAGGGAACTTAAACTGATTTTTCTGTCCTAGGACACAGAAAATAAACACAACTTATGCAAATAGAATGCAAAATGATGTGGGGCCATCAATCAAAAGATCAGAAAGAATTCTTGACATGTTTTAAGTGCAAAAGGATGCTTTTATTAAAGTACAGGGACAGGATTCATGGGCAGAAAGACTTGTATTTTGATTGTGAGGAGTGACTGATTATCTACTTTTGCATTATTTTCGTTAAGGATAAGTAACTCTCCAAGGAATTTGAGTGTTCAAAATGAGGTTTATAAGGAGTTTAGAGATCTGGCTATTGTCGAGATAGGGTTATCCTTTATTTTCTAGTAAAACAACAGTTATGAGACCCTTTAGAATTGTCAACTTCTGCATGTCTCAGATGTGCATCTGCAGGACCCATTTTGTAAAGTAATTCCTTTTGGTTATATTCATTCTGCCTTCGTTTTCCTCATCATAAAAGTTTCAGGACTTGAATTTATACAAATGGCAGAGGAGCTGCTGAAACTCTCTCTGGAGTGGAGAGGTTTGTGAGCACCAAGTTTTACATTCTGTTTTCACCTTAACAACATGGACAGTAGCAAGGTTACCATGTCTTACCCTGCCTGCCAGTTAAGTGAGCCATGGCTATTATCAAAAAGACAAAAGATAATAAGTGTTGGTCAGAAAGTAGAGAAAAGATGATTTTTGTACATTGCTGGTAGAAATGTAAATTGTTACAGCCACTATATACAAGACTATGGAGTTCCTAAATTAATTAAAAAATAGAAATAATATATGATTCTGCAACCCCAATTCAAGTTATATATCCAAAGGAAGTAAAATACATATCTTGAAGAATTAATGCAGTCTTGTGATTATTACAGCGTTACCTGCATTAGCTAAGATATGGGAAGAACCAAAAAGTGAATCAAGGAATAAATAGATAAGAAAATATGGAAAAAGGAAATCCTTACATTTGTAGCAACATAGATGAAACTGTAAGGCATTATGCTAATTACAGTGAGCCATATACATAAATATAAGTGCCCATTTACACTGATAGGTGGAAACTAAAATGGTAAAACTTATAGAAGGAAAAAATTAAATGGCAGTATTCAATGTTTGAAAGGAGGAGAAATGTGGGGAGATTTGGGCCAAAGGCTATAAAATTTCCATTATACAAGATGAATAAGAGCTGGAGATCTCTTCTATAATGTGAATGTAGTTAACAATACTGTATTGTATGCTTGAAATTTTCTAGGATGATTAATCTTAAGTGATCCCACCAGGAAACCAAGAAGAAGGAGGAGAGGAGAAGAAGGAGAAGAAAGAAAAGAAGGAAGGAAAGAAAAAGAAAGAAAGAAAGAAAGAAAGAAAGAAAGAAAGAAAGAAAAAAAGGAAGAAAGAAAGAAAGAAAGAAAGAGAAAGAAAGAGAAAAAAGAAAGAAAGAAGAAAGAAAGAAAGAACAGGAAAGAAAACTGTGTAAGTTGATGGATACATTAATTAACTGGTTTGTGGTGATTATTTCACAATGTGTATGTATATCAAAACATCAAATCATACATTTTAAATATATACAATTTTTCTTTGTCAAGTATACTTCAATAAATCTGGAAGAAAAAAAAAACAAGAGTTAACATAATGTTGTACAAGATAGTGTAACTGGATACTTAACATGTGCTTTGCATAAGTCAACACTGAGCAATAGTGTGACATTTACCATCTTTATTATCACCATTCCAGCAACATCAAGAAAGTTACCATCAAATTATTTTCATCTACACACATGTTATGCCTAGTTTTATCAGCAAAGTATTCCCCACAGTATTCCTATGGACGATTTCCATTTTGTTATCACAAAGTACCTTCAATTGTGAATGTAGATATTATTATTTCACTTGAAGCTTAGTTGTATACAAACTTTAAAGACAAAATGCAAATGTTAATCACAGAAAGCAGTAAAATTAGGCACAATTTGAGTTTAAAAAGTACTGGATAAGGTTTCCAGTATTTCCATGAATACCCAAATTATTTCTAGATGTCCTTTAAATTTAAAAAATATATATCTATTTTGATATATATTACATACACATGCTATTGCTCTGAAATGGAGAAATTCAGTTTTGTCTTTCTTAAAAGGTCAATTTTATATTTTTGATAAAATTGAGACAAAGAGTCATTTAATTAGAAATAATAGATTCATATAAATTAAAAGAATATATCAGAACTACTAAGTTTCCCCTAGTAATCATGTAACTACTGTGCCCATGAACAAAAATAACTCACAAAGAAGAAGAGAGTGAAATATAGGCTTTCATTTTAGAAATAAATAAATCACAGGAATAAAAGCAGAGCCTAAGGAACATAGTCAATGATGTTACAATAACCTTGTATTGGGACAGATGTTGGCTATACTTATGGTGAGCATAGCATATGTATACACTTTTCAAATGTTGTACACCTGAAACTAATGTAATATTGTGTGTCAACTGTAATCAAATAAAAAAACTTAAAAAATATATATACACCCAACAAAAATCCAAGTGAGAAAATGGAAATTCTACTCTGTACAATTGTTATTTAGGATTTTGACTCATGTGTTAATTTTGTTCATAATTTTTTTTAAGTTTATTTAGTTATTTTGAGAGACAGAGAGAACATGTGAGGGAGGGGAAGAGATGGAGAGGGAGAGAATCCCAAGCAGTCTCCACACTGTCATCCTAGAGCCTGATGAAGGGCTGGAACCCACAGATTGTGAGATCATGACCTCAGCAAAATTCAATAGTCAGGTGCTTAACTGACTGAGTCACCCAGGTGCCCCATGTGTTAATTTTGTTCTTACATATAATGAGTCACTTATTTATTAAAGATCACCTTAAAATGATAGTCACTTAATGCAAACAGCAATCCAAATTGCCAGAACATTAATGCAATGGCATTAACATAATATGTAAACACATCACATGCTCTACTCATGGGGAATATACATCATGTTACACATACAATATTGAAACTTTACCCACTGGCTACCATTCCCCATGTCCAGAGGATTCATCACAGGCTCTCAGCACAAAGCATCTTCTCTTCCTCAATAAATACAATTTATCTTTCAAATGTAATGATTTCTTAAAATGTATTGGTATGATTATTGACAAATAAATTATTCTCACATTTGAAATTCCCTTTACATCTATGTATATTATTTTTAGTATATATTTTCTCACACAGAATTATTTTTAAAGTGACCATAAATTGACAAACATGATATCACTTTGTATAGACATCAGGTTTTTTTTTTTTTTTTTTTTTTTTTAAATTTTTTTTTTCAACGTTTATTTATTTTTGCGACAGAGAGAGACAGAGCATGAACCGGGGAGGGGCAGAGAGAGAGGGAGACACAGAATCGGAAACAGGCTCCAGGCTCCGAGCCAACAGCCCAGAGCCTGACGCGGGGCTCGAACTCGCGGACCGCGAGATCGTGACCTGGCTGAAGTCGGACGCTTAACCGACTGCGCCACCCAGGCGCCCCTATAGACATCAGTTTTATTTAGCATGAATCCAGGGGAGAAGTTCATAGATAATATCTGTTTGAGTTTATTATCAACTTTACTATGTTTCACTGCTATCTTACAATAGATTATCAGGAGTCACACCAATTCTTTCCAATACTGTAAAATGATATAATTCTTAGGTTTAAATAAAGGTTCATTTTTTTAAAGTACACAAGTATTTAGGGAAGTGATTCATTTTGCAATTGTATACACACACACACACACACACAATCTTTTAAATCCATTTCAATCAAATGAAATGTACTTTTTAAAATAACCTGGTTAGGGAGATACCTTAATATATCAATTGCTTTTTAATTGTTTGTAAATAACATTTCTTACTAATTGTAATAAAATTCTTTCAAGCACTTGGTGAAAAGTTTCATCTTTTATGTGATAAATTAAAATAAATGTACAGTTAGGACATGAGCCTTCTGTTATGTTCCAGTTTTACAACATCACTAGATTGAATAGCTGACAGTGGTCATACAGTCATTATATGAACAGTTATTTTTATAAGCAGACACCTATGCATACTTTTCAGACAAATGTATACATTCATCACTTATCCCAGCACTTTTCATTTTAGATAATTTCGTAAAGACTGAGGAACAACCATGATTGTAGTTCTTCTTTACATAGACATTAAAGATAAGACTTCTCTTGTGTATGTGTGTTCACTTGGGAAAGTCCAGTGAGACTTGAATAATATAGTTTAAGTCACTAATAGAAGATGGCCTAAGGCCAAGATTTATTTCTTTACAAGTTTTCTGACATGTATTAAAGATCACTTTAGTGGGGAATCAAAAATATATTTTCCATATTCTTCCAATATTATTATGTCTTTTAACACATATGGAGTCATATATTTTATATATTGTTATTCCATAATTGCATAAAAATAGCCTGTAAATATATTACTTTCTTTGGCATGTTGGAGGTTATTGGCTAGAAAATGTGATACACTATAATGGAATATGATGAATTTAATACAAACAAATATTCAGAAATTCTTATATTATCCCATAATAATTTAGGGTAGATACTGACTTTTGAATTTTTCCAATTCAATTGGAAATTACCATTAAATCATAAAATATATTTTACATTTTAATATAGGTTATAAAAAGACATACTACTGCTTTTGATAGACTACTATTTATAAAATATTCAATAATGCATTTTTTTAATGCAGATAACCCTTTAAATGTTCTTAGATTTCCTATGGTCTCTAGTAGTTTCACCAGTGATATGTTTATCTTGCGAAGGAGTACTACAATTACTTTAGAGTTTTTTTTCAAACTTTTTTCTGTGATAAAATATATATTTAACACAAAATTGTCAATTTTTAACCATTTTTGACTGTACAATTCAGTGAAATTAAGTACATTCACATTTTGTTCAATCATCCTTATGATCCCTTTCTAGAATATTTTCACCATCCCAAACTGAAGCTTCTCATTCTGCAATTCTAACAATTCTTTGTATCAGTTAATTTGCCAATTCTAATTACATCATAAGTGGAAACACACAGTATTTTCCTTTTCTGCCTGACTTGTCTACCTTAGAAAAATGTTCCCATGTTTTTTCTCTTTTATTATTATTATTATTATTATTTATTTTAAATTCCAATATAGTTAACATAGAGTATTATATTATTTTCAGGCATGCAATGTAGTGATTTTACAATTCTATACGTTATTCAGTGCTTATCATGCTAAGTGTACTCCTTAATTTCCATCACCTGTTTCACTCATCCAACCCACATCTCCACTATGGTATTCTATACTTCACAGTCTGTTTCTATGGTTTATCACTTTTTTCCATTTATTTTGGTTCTTAAATTCCACATAGGAGTGAAATCATATGGCATTTATCTTTCTCTGACTTCTTTTGCTAAGCATTATAGTCTCTAGCTCTGCCTATGTTTTACAAATGACAAAATTTATTTTTTATGGCTCTGTAACATTCCATTATGTATGTATATATGTCACTTCTTCTAATCCATTCATAAGTCGATGGGCATTTGGGATCTTTCTGTAATTTAGCTTTTGTATGTAATGCTACTATAAACATTGTGGTACATATATACCTTCGAATAAGTATTTTAGTGTTGTTGTGTAAACACCTAGAAGTACAATTGTTGCATCAGAGTGTAGCTGTATTTTTAACATAATGAAGAAACTCTGTATTGTTTTCCAGAGTAGTTGAACCAGTTTACATTTCCAAAAACAGTGTAAGAGTGTTCCCCATTCTCCACATCCTTGCCAACAACTCCTGTTTCTTGTGTTGTTGACTTTAGCCACTCTGACAGTGTAAAGTGATATATTATTGAAGTTTTGATTGTATATCCCTGATGATCAGCGATGTTGAACATCTTTTCATTTTTCTTGGTCATTGGTGTGTCTTCTTTAGGAAAATATCTGTTCATGTTTTCTGTTCATTTTTTAATTAAATTTTTAGTTTTTGGGGTGTTGAGTTTTGTAAGTTACATTTTTGGGATACTAACCCTTTATCAGAAACGTCATTTGCAAATATCTTCTCCCATTCTGTATGTCGCCTTTTAGTTGTAAAGATTGTCTCTGTTGTACAGAAGTCTTTGTTTTGATGAAATTCCAATGGTTTATTTTTGCTTTTGTATCCCTTGCCTCAGGAGACATATCTAGTAAGAAGTGGCTAAGGCTGATATCCAAGAGGTTTCTGACTGTATTCTCTTCTAGGATTTTAATGGTTTCCTCTCTCATATATACATATATAGGTTTTTAATCCATTTTGTATTTATTTTGGTGTATGATATAAGAAAGTGGTCTAGTTTCTTTCTTCTGCATGTTTCTTCTTCAGTTTTCCCAACACCATTTGCTGAAAAGTCTGTCTCCTGTGCCACCATTGGATATTTATTCTTGCTTTGTCAAAGATTAGTTGCCATATATTTGTGGTTTCATTTCTGGTTTCTCTATTCTTTTCCATTGACCTGTGTGCCTATTTTTGTGTCAGTACCACACAGTTTCGATCACTAGCACTTTGTAATATAACTTGAAATTTGGAATTGTGATGTCACTAGATTTGCTTTTTTTCTTTTTCAAGATTGTTTTATCTATTTGGAGTGTTTTGTGGTTTCATACCAATTTTAGGAATGTTTGTCCTATCTCTGGGAGAAACGCTGGTGTCATTTTGATAGAGATTGCATTAAATGTGTAGATTACTTTGGGTACTATAGACCTTTTAGTAGTATTTGTTCTTCCAAACCATGAGCATTGACTGCCTTTCCATTTCTTAGAGTTATCTTCAGTTTCTTTCATCCTTGTTTTATAGTTCTCAGAGTACAGATCTTTTTCCTCTTTGGTGGGGTTATCCTTAGGTATTTAAAGGTTTCTGGTACAATTGTAAATGGGACTGATTCCCTGATTTTTCTTTCTGCTGCATTATTGGTATATACAATGCAACATATTTCTGTACATTAATAGCTTATCCTGTGACTTTACAGAATTTATGTATTATTTCCAGCATTTTTATGGAGTTTTTTGTTTTCCAAATAGAGTACCGTTTCCTGTGCAAACAGTGAAAGTTTCAATTCTTCCTTGCCTATTTTGATGCCTTGTGTTTCTTTGTGTTGTCTGATTTCTGTGGCTAGGAATTTCAATACTAATTTCAATAACAGGGTTAAGAGTGGAAATCCCTGTCTGGTTCCTGAGCATAGAGGAAAAACTCTTACCATTTCTCCACTGAAGATGATATTAGCTGTGTGTTTTTAATAAATGTTTTTTATTATGTTGAGTTTTGATCCCTCTATCCTAACTTTATTGAATTTTTTTTAAATCAAGAATGGGGGAGTTCCGGCAAGATGGCGGCTTAGGAGGACGCTGGGCTCACCGCACGTCCTGCTGATCACTTAGATTCCATCTACACCTGCCTAAATAACCCAGAAAACCGCCAGAGGATTAGCAGAACGGAGTCACCGGAGCCAAACGCAGATGAGAGGCCACTGGAAGAGGGTAGGAAGGGTGGCGAGGCGGTGCGCGCTCCACGGACTGGCGGGAGGGAGCCGGGGCGGAGGGGCGGCTCGCCGGCCAAGCAGAGCCCCCGAGTCTGGCTTGCAAAAGCAGAGGGGCCTGACGGACTGTGTTCCCACAACAAGCGCGACTTAGCATCTGGGAGGTCATAAGTTAACAGCTCTGCTCGGAAAGCGGGAAGGCTGGAGGACAAAAGGAGGGAGAGCTGCTGAGCCCCCTGACAACAGAGCTCAGTTTGGTGGGGAACAAAGGTGCTCGCCAGCGCCATCTCCCCCGCCCATCCCCCAGCCGAAATCCCAAAGGGAACTGGTTCCTGCCAGGGAACTTGCTCGCTCCGTGCAAACACCCAACTCTGCGCTTCTGCGGAGCCAAACCTCCGGCAGCGGATCTGACTCCCTCCCGCTGCCACAGGGCCCCTCCTGAAGTGGATCACCTAAGGAGAAGCGATCTAAGCCTGCCCCTCCTGCCCCCAAGCACCTTGCCTACCCACCCCAGCTAATACGCCAGATCCCCAGCATCACAAGCCTGGCAGGGTGCAAGTAGCCCAGAGGAGCCACACCACCCCACTGTGAATCCCGACCCTAGGAGAGGGGAAGAGAAGGCACACATCAGTCTGACTGTGGCCCCAGCGGTGGGCTGGGAGCAGACATCAGGTCTGACTGCGGCCCCACCCACCAACTCCAGTTATACACCACAGCACAGGGGAAGTGCCCTGCAGGTCCTCACCACGCCAGGGACTATCCAAAATGACCAAGCGGAAGAATTCCCCTCAGAAGAATCTCCAGGAAATAACAACAGCTAATGAGCTGATCAAAAAGGACTTAAATAACATAACAGAAAGTGAATTTAGAATAATAGTCATAAAATTAATCGCTGGGCTTGAAAACAGTATACAGGACAGCAGAGAATCTCTTGCTACAAAGATCAAGGGACTAAGGAACAGTCACGAGGAGCTGAAAAACGCTTTAAACGAAATGCATAACAAAATGGAAACCACCACAGCTCGGCTTGAAGAGGCAGAGGAGAGAATAGGTGAACTAGAAGATAAAGTTATGGAAAAAGAGGAAGCTGAGAAAAAGAGAGATAAAAAAATCCAGGAGTATGAGGGGAAAATTAGAGAATTAAGTGATACACTAAAAAGAAATAATATACGCATAATTGGTATCCCAGAGGAGGAAGAGAGAGGGAAAGGTGCTGAAGGGGTACTTGAAGAAATAATAGCTAAGAACTTCCCTGAACTGGGGAAGGAAAAAGGCATTGAAATCCAAGAGGCACAGAGAACTCCCTTCAGACGTAACTTGAATCGATCTTCTGCACGACATATCATAGTGAAACTGGCGGATAAAGAGAAAATTCTGAAAGCAGCAAGGGGTAAACGTGCCCTCACATATAAAGGGAGACCTATAAGACTGGTGACTGATCTCTCTTTTGAAACTTGGCAGGCGAGAAGGAATTGGCACGAGATTTTCAGGGTGCTAGACAGAAAAAATATGCAGCCAAGAATCCTTTATCCAGCAAGTCTGTCATTTAGAATAGAAGGAGAGATAAAGGTCTTCCCAAACAAACAAAAACTGAAGGAATTTGTCACCACTAAACCAGCCCTACAAGAGATCCTAAGGGGGACCCTGTGAGACAAAGTCCCAGAGACATCACTACAAGCATAAAACATACAGACATCACAATGACTCTAAACCCATATCTTTCTATAATAACACTGAATGTAAATGGATTAAATGCGCCAACCAAAAGACATAGGGTATCAGAATGGATAAAAAAACAAGACCCATCTATTTGCTGTCTACAAGAGACTCATTTTAGACCTGAGGACACCTTTAGATTGAGAGTGAGGGGATGGAGAACTATTTATCATGCGACTGGAAGCCAAAAGAAAGCTGGAGTAGCCATACTTATATCAGACAAACTAGACTTTAAATTAAAGGCTGTAACAAGAGATGAAGAAGGACATTATATAATAGTTACAGGGTCTATCCATCAGGAAGAGCTAACAATTATAAATGTCTATGCACCGAATACAGGAGCCCCCAAATATATAAAACAATTACTCATAAACATAAGCAACCTTATTGATAAGAATGTGGTAATTCCAGGGGACTTTAACACCCCACTTACAGAAATGGATAGATCATCTAGACACATGGTCAATAAAGAAACAAGGGCCCTGAATGAGACATTGGATCAGATGGACTTGACAGATATATTTAGAACTCTGCATCCCAAAGCAACAGAATATACTTTCTTCTCGAGTGCACATGGAACATTCTCCAAGATAGATCATATACTGGGTCACAAAACAGCCCTTCATAAGTTTACAAGAATTGAAATTATACCATGCTTACTTTCAGACCACAATGCTATGAAGCTTGAAATCAACCACAGAAAAAAGGCTGGAAAACCTCCAAAAGCATGGAGGTTAAAGAACACCCTACTAACGAATGAGTGGGTCAACCAGACATTTAGAGAAGAAATTAAAAAATATATGGAAACAAACGAAAATGAAAATACAACAATCCAAACGCTTTGGGACGCAGCAAAGGCAGTCCTGAGAGGAAAATACATTGCAATCCAGGCCTATCTCAAGAAACAAGAAAAATCCCAAATACAAAATCTAACAGCACACCTAAAGGAACTAGAAGCAGAACACCAAAGGCAGCCTAAGCCCAGCAGAAGAAGAGAAATAATAAAGATCAGAGCAGAAATAAACAATATAGAAACTAAAAAAACTGTAGAGCAGATCAACGAAACCAAGAGTTGGTTTTTTGAAAAAATAAACAAAATTGACAAACCGCTAGCCAGGCTTCTCAAAAAGAAAAGGGAGATGACCCAAATAGATAAAATCATGAATGAAAATGGAATGATTACAACCAATCCCTCAGAGATACAAACAATTATCAGGGAATACTATGAAAAATTATCTCCCAACAAATTGGACAACCTGGAAGAAATGGACAAATTCCTAAACACCCACACTCTTCCAAAACTCAATCAGGAGGAAATAGAAAGCTTGAACAGACCCATAACCAGCGAAGAAATTGAATCGGTTATCAAAAATCTCCCAACAAATAAGAGTCCAGGACCAGGTGGCTTCCCAGGGGAGTTCTACCAGACGTTTAAAGCAGAGATAATACCTATCCTTCTCAAGCTATTCCAAGAAATAGAAAGGGAAGGAAAACTTCCAGACTCATTCTATGAAGCCAGTATTACTTTGATTCCTAAACCAGACAGAGACCCAGTAAAAAAAGAGAACTACAGGCCAATATCCCTGATGAATATGGATGCAAAAATTCTCAATAAGGTATTAGCAAATCGAATTCAACGGCATATAAAAAGAATTATTCACCATGATCAAGTGGGATTCATTCCTGGGATGCAGGGCTGGTTCAACATTCGCAAATCAATCAACGTGATACATCACATTAACAAAAAAAGAGAGAAGAACCATATGATCCTGTCAATCGATGCAGAAAAGGCCTTCGACAAAATCCAGCACCCTTTCTTAATAAAAACCCTTGAGAAAGTCGGGATAGAAGGAACATAGTTAAAGATCATAAAAGCCATTTATGAAAAGCCCACAGCTAACATCATCCTCAACGGGGAAAAACTGAGAGCTTTTTCCCTGAGATCAGGAACACGACAGGGATGCCCACTCTCACTGCTGCTGTTTAACATAGTGCTGGAAGTTCTAGCATCAGCAATCAGACAACAAAAGGAAATCAAAGGCATCAAAATTGGCAAAGATGAAGTCAAGCTTTTGCTTTTTGCAGATGACATGATATTATACATGGAAAATCCGATAGACTCCACCAAAAGTCTGCTAGAACTGATACATGAATTCAGCAAAGTTGCAGGATACAAAATCAATGTACAGAAATCAGTTGCATTCTTATACACTAACAATGAAGCAACAGAAAGACAAATAAAGAAACTGATCCCATTCACAATTGCACCAAGAAGCATAAAATACCTAGGAATAAATCTAACCAAAGATGCAAAGGATCTGTATGCTGAAAACTATAGAAAGCTTATGAAGGAAATTGAAGAAGATTTAAAGAAATGGAAAGACATTCCCTGCTCATGGATTGGAAAAATAAATATTGTCAAAATGTCAATACTACCCAAAGCTATCTACACATTCAATGCAATCCCAATCAAAATTGCACCAGCATTCTTCTCGAAACTAGAACAAGCCATCCTAAAATTCATATGGAACCACAAAAGGCCCCGAATAGCCAAAGGAATTTTGAAGAAGAAGACCAAAGCAGGAGGCATCACAATCCCAGACTTTAGCCTCTACTACAAAGCTGTCATCATCAAGACAGCATGGTATTGGCACCAAAACAGACACATAGACCAATGGAATAGAATAGAAACTCCAGAACTAGACCCACAAACGTATGGCCAACTCATCTTTGACAAAGCAGGAAAGAACATCCAATGGAAAAAAGACAGCCTCTTTAACAAATGGTGCTGGGAGAACTGGACAGCAACATGCAGAAGGTTGAAACTAGACCACTTTCTCACACCATTGACAAAAATAAACTCAAAATGGATCAAGGACCTAAATGTGAGACAGGAAACCATCAAAACCTTAGAGGAGAAAGCAGGAAAAGACCTCTCTGACCTCAGCCGTAGCAATCTCTTACTGGACACATCCCCAAAGGCAAGGGAATTAAAAGCAAAAGTGAATTACTGGGACCTTATGAAGATAAAAAGCTTCTGCACAGCAAAGGAAACAACCAACAAAACTAAAAGGCAACCAACGGAATGGGAAAAGATATTCGCAAATGACATATCGGACAAAGGGCTAGTATCCAAAATCTATAAAGAGCTCACCAAACTCCACACCCGAAAAACAAATAACCCAGTGAAGAAATGGGCAGAAAACATGAATAGACACTTCTCTAAAGAAGACATCCGGATGGCCAACAGGCACATGAAAAGATGTTCAGCGTCGCTCCTTATCAGGGAAATACAAATCAAAACCACACTCAGGTATCACCTCACGCCAGTCAGAGTGGCCAAAATGAACAAATCAGGAGACTATAGATGCTGGAGAGGATGTGGAGAAACGGGAACCCTCTTGCACTGTTGGTGGGAATGCAAATTGGTGCAGCCGCTCTGGAAAGCAGTGTGGAGGTTCCTCAGAAAATTAAAAATAGACCTACTCTATGACCCAGCAATAGCACTGCTAGGAATTTATCCAAGGGATACAGGAGCACTGATGCATAGGGCCACTTGTACCCCAATGTTCATAGCAGCACTCTCAACAATAGCCAAATTATGGAAAGAGCCTAAATGTCCATCAACTGATGAATGGATAAAGAAATTGTGGTTTATATACACAATGGAATATTACGTGGCAATGAGAAAAAGTGAAATATGGCCTTTTGTAGCAACGTGGATGGAACTGGAGAGTGTGATGCTAAGTGAAATAAGCCATACAGAGAAAGACAGATACCATATGGTTTCACTCTTATGTGGATCCTGAGAAACTTAACAGGAACCCATGGGGGAGGGGAAGGAAAAAAAAAAAGAGGTTAGAATGGGAGAGAGCCAAAGCATAAGAGACTGTTAAAAACTGAGAACAAACTGAGGGTTGATGGGGGGTGGGAGGGAGGAGAGGGTGGGTGATGGGTATTGAGGAGGGCACCTTTTGGGATGAGCACTGGGTGTTGTATGGAAACCAATTTGTCAATAAATTTCATAAAAAAAAATAAAATAAAAAAATAAAAAAAAATAAAATATACCTTTAGCTACTTGAAAAAAAAAAAAAGGAAGGCTACCAAATTATACATATGTAGTATTATGATTTATATCCTTCAAATATGAATGAGTACAAAAGATTTATGTATAAAGGGCGCCTGGGTGGCTCAAAAAAAAAGAAAAGAAAAGAAAAGAAAAGAAAATCAAGAATGGATGTTGTACTTTGTCAAATGCTTTTTCTTCATCTATTGAAATTATCATATGGTTCAAATCATTTCTTTTATTAATGTGGTGGATCATATTGATTGATTTTGGAATATTGAACAATGCTTGAAAACCAAGAATAAATCCCACTTTATCCTGGTGAATAATTCTTCGAATATACTGTTGTATTCAATTTTATGTTATTCTATTGAGAATTTTTGCATCCATATTCATCAGGGATATTGATGTATAGTTCACTTTATTAGTGGAGTCTTTGTCTGCTTTTTGCTACTAGGTTAATGCTGGCCTCATAAATGAATTTGGAAGATTTCCTTTCTTTTTTATTTTTTGGAATAATTTGAGAAGAATAGATAATTAGCTTTTCTTCAAATGTTTGGTAGAATTCTCCCATGAAGCCACCTGGCCTGGACTTTTGTTTTTTGGGTGATTTTTTATTACTTATTCAATTTATTTGCTGGTTATCAGGTTATTCAAATTTTCTATCCCTTCCTGCTTCAGTTTTTCTTTTCTTAAGATTTATTTATTTTTGAGAGAGAGCACAAGGCAGGAAGAGGCAGAGAGAGAGGGGTACAGAAGATCCAAAGGGGCCTCTGTGTTGACAGCAGAAGCACCATGCAGTGCTTGAAGTCACAAACCATGAGATCATTGCTTGAGCTACAGTCAGACACACAACTGACTAAGCCACCCAGGTGTCCCCCTGTTTCAATTTTGATAGTTTATATGTTTCTAGGAAATTATCCATTTCTTCCAGGTTGTTTGATTTGTTGGCATATAGTTCTTGATAATACTCTCTTATAATTGTTTTTATTTCTATGGTATTATTTTTTCTCCTCTTGAATTTGTGATTTTATTTATTTTGGTCTGTTTTCCTTTCTATTTGATAAGTGTAGCTATGTGTTTATCAATTTTATTAATTTTTACAAAGAACCAACTGCTGCTAAAATTGATCTGTTCTGTTGTTGTTGTTTTTTAGTTTCTATTTCATTTCTTTCTGTTCGAATCTTTATTATTTTCCTCCTGTTGACTTCTGGCTTCATTTTTTGTTCTCTTTCTATATCTTCTAGGTGTAACATTAGGTCTTTATTTGAAAATCTTCTTGTTTCTTAAAGTAGGCCTGTATGACTGTTTTCATCTTACTTAGGACCACTATTGCTCTGTCACCACTGCTTGGAAACTTGTGTTTTAATTTTCATTTAGTCCCAAGCATTTTTTTTTTAATTTCCTCTTTGATTTCCTAGTTTAACCATTCAGTTTAGTAGCAATGTGTTCAACCTCCTAGTATTTGTGGTCTTTGCAAATTTTTTCTTTTTTTCTTCTGGAACTCCTATATTAAGATGGTTATTATTTTTGATGAATCACTGAGTTCCCTATGTCTATAGTTGTGTTCCTTAATTCTTCTTCCTCTCTTTTGTTCAGTTTAATTTTTCCACTATTTTGTCTTCTATATCACTTATTCATTCCTCTGCTTCTTCCAGCCTTGTGTTCATTGCATCAAATTGTTTCCATTCTCAGTTATTGCATTTTTCATTTCTGACTTACACTTTTTTAACTATTTTATCTCTAACCAAGCGAGTATCCTTTTGATCATTGCTTTAAAGTTTCCATTAGGTATGTTACTATTATCTGTTTCACTAAAATCTCTAGGTGTGGACTTATCTTGTTCTTTCATTTGGAATGAACTCTTCCTTCTTGGCATTTTGTATATGGCATAGAAAAGCCAGTTATGTTTCCTGTTACTGAAAGTAATGGCTTTATGAAAAGAGGTCACATAGGGTCCAGGACCTGACACTTTGGGGAGTGTCTCTGGTGTGTGCTGCATGCACTCTGCTGCTGTGTTTTGGTTGCTCTGTCCTTCAGGCCAGTCATCTGCAGATGTTTTTCTTGCTTGATGTGGGAATTTTGTGGTTCCTGGCCTGAAAGTGGTGAGTTTTAATTAGATGTACTCTGGTCTGCATTTGAAGGAAACTTGACACCACTTCCATCAGAAATGAGGCCCCACAGAACTTTTGTAAGAATTGTGCTGTGGGCAGGGTTGTGTGGTGGTCTTCCAGGGAAGGGTTCCACTGTGCTGAGGCTAAGGCAAGCTTGACTGAGTAGGGTATTTATGCCACAGCATAGAGCTGTGGCACTTGATGTAAGCAAGACAGGCAGCTTGTGTGAACTCAGCATTACTTCTCACAAGTGGCTCTGTGTTTATGCTGAGGATCAGGGGAGACAAGTGACACTAACCCGGTCCTTGTAACCACAGAGGCATTTCCAGGAACACTGTCTTTCAGTGACTTCCTCTAAGAAGAGGAAATTATCTCCCCCCCCACACACCCTTGTGCTCAAGGTTTTTGTCAGGTGACTGTTTTCACATTCCCTGCTTTCTATTCGGGAGTAGGGTAGCACCCACAGGGCTCTATTCCAGCCAAACACACTGTCATTTAAAACTCCAGTCTTGATGAGGTCCCAATAGTTCATGTTTGATTTTATTTCCCTTGCCTCCAGAGACATGTCAAGTGAGAAGTTGCTGCACCTGAGCTCAGAAAGGTTACATCCTGTCTTCTCCTCTAGGATTTTGATGGTCTCCTATCTCGTATTTAGGTCTGTCTTCCATTTGAATTTACTTTTGTGTATGGTATAAAGAAATGGTCAAGCTTCATTCTTCTGCATGTTGCTGTCTGGTTCTCCCAGCACCATTTGCTAAAGACTGTATTTTTCCATTAGATATTCTTTCCTGCATTGTCAAAGATTTGGCCATATATTTGTGTGTCCATTTCTGGGTTCTCTTTTGGATTCCATTGGTCTATATGTCTGTTTTTGTGCCAATACCATACTGTCTTGCTGATTATAGCTCTGTAATACACACTAAATTCTGGATTTTGATGCTTCCAGGTTTGTTTTTCTTTAACTACATTACTTTGGCTCTTTAGGGTCTTTTGTGGTTCCATACAACTTTTAGGATTATTGTTTGTTTGTTTGTTTGTTTGTTTTAATCTATGTGAAGAATGATGGTGCTATTTTGGTTGGGATTGCATTGAAAGTGTAGATTGCTTTAGGTAGTATGGACATTTTAACAATATTTGTTTTTCTAATCCATGATCATGGAATGTTTTTACACCTTATCAAGATAAATAGATTCCACACAGCAAAGGAAACAGTCAACAAAACTAAAAGGCAACCGACAGAATGGGAGAAGATATTTGTAAATGCCATTTTGGATAAAGGGTTAGTATCCAAAATCTATAAAAAATTTACCAAACTAAACACCCTAAAGACAAATAATCCAGTGAAGAAATGGGCAGAAGTCATGAATAGACACTTTTCCAAAGAAGACATTCGGATGGCAACAAGACACCTGTAAAGATGCTCAACATCACTCATCATCATGGAAATACAAATGAAAACTACAACGATATACCACTTCACATGGTCATAGTGGCTAAAATTAAGAACTTAGGAAGTAATGGATGTTGGCAACGATATGGAGAAAGGAGATCCCTTTTGCTCTGTTGGTGGGAATGCAAACTGGTGCAGCCACTCTGGAAAACAGTGTGAAGCTTCCTCAAAAAATTAAAAATATAATTACCTTATAACCCAGAAATAACACTACTGGGAATTTATCCAAAGGATACAGGAGTGCTGATTTGTATCCCAATATTTACAGATAGATAGATAAATAGATATCAAATGGAATACTACTTGGTGACCAGAAAGAAGGAAATCTTGCCATTTGAATCAACATGGATAGAACTGGAGGGTATTATGCTAAGTGAAATAAGTCAGCCAGAAAAAGACAGATATCATATGATTTCACTCATATATGGGATTTACGGAGCTTAACAGAGGGCCATAGGGAAAGGGAAGGAAAAATAAGTTATAGAGAGGGTGGAAAACCCTAAAAGATTCTCAAATACATGAACAAACTGAAGGTTGATAGGGGTGGGGAGTTGAGGGGAGTTGAGGGGTGAGGGAGATAGGTGATGGGCATTTATGAGGGCACATTTTGGGATGAGCACTGGGTGTTCTATGTAAAGTGATGAATCATAGGATTCTATTACTGACTCCAAGACTGTTCTGTATGTTAGATCATTTGACAATAAATTTTAAAAAATAAAATAAGTAAAAATAAATAAAACTTAAAACAAAAAAAACCTTCCAGTCTTTAACATAAGTCCCACTAGTTGCAAGAACTCACAAAAATCAGCCCCTCTGGTTTTCCCACCCAGTGGCTTGTGGGAAATATTCTCCCCAGTTTGCTCCTGTCTCTCACCTTTCACTGCAATCAGGGCTCCAACCCCTCTGCAGAACCTGTGATCCCTTTCCCCAACAAACCACATTTTCACACTTCCTTTCTTTTTCCATGTGGCTTCTTCTTTCCCTTTAGTTGTGGAGTTTGATCTGTCAGCCTTCAGAATGATTTCCAGGGTATTTACAATGATTTGATAGCTATCTAGTTTTCTTTAATGGGAGGACATGGGCCTAGGTTTTTCTTACCATTTTTCCATCTTTCAGCCCCATTCTCTCCTTCAATTTTTAAGACGGAAATTTGCAGAATACAGAATGATAGGTTATTATTGTTGTTTTGTTTTGTTTTCCTCTCTCAACACACTAAATATTTCATTTCACTCTTTTCTGTTTAAATGTTTTCTGAGAAATCAGAAGTAATTTTTAGCTTTGGTCCTCTTTATGTAATATGTCCCTTCCCAAACTTCTTTAATGACTTTTTCTTTACCTTTACTTTTTGTAATTTGAAAATGATAAGCCCAAGTTTATTAGTTTTCTCACTTTTTCCTTTCCTTCTTTCCTTTCCTTTTTCTTTCTTTCTTTCTTTCTTTCTTTCTTTCTTTCTTTTCTTCTTTCTTTCTTTCTTTCTTTCTTTCTTTCTTTATCTTTCCTTCTTTCTATGGTTGTGTGTTTTGTTTGTTTTGTTTTGCCTTGCATTTCTCCTGCTTGCCATTCTCTGTGCTTCCCTGATCCTTGGTTAGCCTTCACACATATATTATTTTTTCCTTGTTTTTTTTTCTTCCCATTTTGGTATTGTCATTATGCATGCATTACACATTTTGTAGTGTCACACAGTCTTGAGTAATCTCAGTTTTGATGTTGTTTGTTTCGTTTTTGAACATTCTATTGATACATAATCTAGCTCAGAGATTCTTCCTCCATCCATGTGTAGTCTAAGCCCCTCTCATTCATTATTTTTTTCAAATAGAAAAAAGATTTATTTATTTTTTTGAGAGAGAGAGAGAGACAGCAAGCAGAGGAGGTGGAGAGAGACAGAGGCAGAGACACAGATAGAAACAGAGAGACAGAGAGAGAATCCCAAGCAGGCTGTGCATTGTCAATGCAGAGCCCAACTCGGGCTCAATCTCACAAACTACAAATCATGATCTGAGCTGAAATGAAGAGTTGGACACTTAAGTGACTAAGCCATCCAGGTGCTCCTCATTCATTCTTTACATTTGTTACTGTGTTGTTTCTTTTTAAATACGTAGAATTTTTTTTTAGTATTTCCATACTTCTGCTTACATTGGCCATCTGCTTTTGAATGCAGTCCACTTTATCTGTTACAAACCTTAGCATCTTAATCATAGTTTGTTTTTGTTTTTGTTTTTGTTTTAATTCCTGGTTTGCATGATGAGATACCACCCCACACCTCTCAAGTGTGTAAAATTAACAACACACGAAACAATAGATGTTGACAAAGATGGAGAGAAAAGGGAACCTTCATATACTGTTACCGGGAATGTGAACTGATGCATTTGTAAAACCACTTGCCATTTGCAAAACACTAATGGAGCTAGAGTATATTAGGCAAAGAAAAACAAGTCAGTCATAAAAAGATAAATACCAAATGATTTCATTCATATGTGGAATTTAAGAAACCAAACAGATGAACATAGGCAAATGGGAAAAAAGCAAGGGAGGCAAACCACAAGACACTCTTCAACTATAAAGAACAAAATGTCAGGTGCTGGAAGGGAGGTGAGTGGTGTGTAGGCTACATGGGTGATGGGTATTAAGGAGGACACGATGTGATGAGGACTATGTGTTGCATATAAGTGATGAATCACTAAATTCTACTCCTGAAACCAATATTTCACTACATGGTAAATAATTGGAATTTAAGTAAAAACTTAAATAAAAAATAGAATTCTTGGTTTAATAATTCTAACATCTCTGCCACATATAATTCTGATTTTTGTTCTGCCTCTTCCCAATTTTATTTCCTTCTAGAGTGTTTTGTAGTTTTTTTGATGGGGAGAGATTATGCAACCATTAAAATAAATGGTATATAAAGCCCTTTAGTTATTTGATGGTGAGGTAGGTATGTGGAGGAGGAGACAACATTTGATACTCTTATGATCTGTCTTTAACTTTTAATAAGCTTGTGTTTCAGGACTGTGAAATTCACAAACATTTCTCATCTTGTCTCTTCATGGGGGGAAATATGTGTACTTAAGTTGGAGTTGGGTGTTTTTCTTCTGCCATGTGGAAGGCTTCTTGGTGTTTGGGTATTTTTATTTCCACAGGTCAAGATGTGATATTAACCCATGTTAGGGCAAGTTAATATGTTAGGCTCTGGTTAACATTTTCTCCCAAGGGCACAACTTGGTAAAACTAAGAGTGTTCTGGAGTATTTATTTTTTTCTTGTTTTCCTTCTCCCTGCTGAAAGCTTTAGTAGTTTTTCCCCCTAGGATTTACTTTGGGAACCTGACTTCTAAAACCATAGGGACTCTTTATTTCAGGATTCTTCTGGAGATTTTAACCTTCAGAGTTGTCTACAATAAGACTTTAGCAATGAATCAATTATAGTTCAGGTTGTCCTGTTTCAACACTGGTTCATGCTCTTATATCTGCTCTAATGAGTCATTGCTACAGTAAGATATGGAGCTCTATATTCACCTGACAATATCTCTAATCTTTTTTTTAACGTTTGTTTATTATTGAGAGACAGAGAGAGAGACAAAGCATGAGCATGGGAGGAGCAGAGAGAGGAGGAGACACAGAATCAGAAGCAGGCTCCAGGCTTTGAGCTGTTAGCACAGGAGCCTGATGCTGGGCTAGAACTCACAAACCCAGTGAGATCATGACTTGAGCCGAAGTCAAACGCTCAATCAACTGAGCCACCTAGGTGCCCCCAAAATATCTCTAATCTTAAGGCCCATGGTTTCTCCTATACTTTTCTTTAACTTTAAATTTTTTTTCAATGTTCCATTTATTTTTGAGAGACACAGAGAGAGACAGAGTACAATCTGGGGAGGGACAGAGAGAGAGGGGGACATGGAATCCAAAGCAGGCTCCAGGCTCTAAGCGGTCAGCACAGAGTCCAATGTGGGGCTCAAACTCGTGAACCATGAACTCATGACCTGAGTTGAAGTCTGACACTCAACCGACAGAGGCACCCATGTGCCCCTTTTCTTCTTTACCTTTTGGACATAAACAGAGTTCTCAATATTTAATTCTGTTTACATTTTTACTTGGCAAAATAACAAGTGATTCCCAGATTTATTATGGGAAGCACAAGAAACCAGATGTCTGAATATATTGAAAATTTCTACCAAGAGTATTACTAAACATTTTTGGGCAGTAAATATTTGGAATTCTAGGCTATGAAAAGTTAAAGTTTTATTTTTGCAAAGCTGAAAATAAAAACTTGCTTTTGAACGTAAGAGCAGACTATCCTTGGTGTACTCAGGCGATTGGGAATATTTATTCTTTACAGCATGAAACACATGTGTGCAGCAAAATGAGGAAAACATTTTATTAGGTGTGTGGATATGGTTGTACTAATATAAATTTCTATAGGAAATAAAGACATTTTAGTTCATAACTCATAACTACCCAAAATATATATGGGGATTTAAGTTCACAATTCTGAAGAATTTTAACATTAGATACAATGGAACCTGTTGGTGTGATTTCAGGGCAGAATTATCCTTAGCAAACCACAACAACCATGGGTGAATACCAGATAATAGACATAGTGAGATAGGTCTGTGTTCAATCAGAGAAGTACTGAATCCTGATCAGCCCATAAAACTCAGATAATACAGGGATCCTAAAATACCTCTGTGCTTCCTGAACAGTGTAGAGAAGGTGTGGATGCATACTTCTCCAATGATGCAAAAACGGTGAGAATGGCATGGCACCATGGCATTCAATGTATTCTATAAGATGAGGGGAATAAGGAACCCTGGACCAGAAATAAACACATGAATATATGGTCAACTAATTTACAACAAAGAAGCTAAGAATGTACTATGGAGAAAAGACAGACTATTCAAAAAATTAATATTCTATATAATTCATAGTTGGGAAAACTGGATGGCCACATGCAAAAAAAATTACATTACAACATTATCTTAAACCATACACACAAAAAATAGTTTAAAATGGATTAAACACAAATGTAAGAACTGACACGATAAAATTTCTGGAAAAAATAAGTGGTTACCTTCTAGAAAGAGGTATATATATATATATATATGTATATATAAAACTAGTATATATATATAGTGTGTGTATATATATAGTCTATATATAGTCTATATATATATAGTATATATATATAACTAGTATATATATAACTAGCATATATATATGTATATATATATGTGTGTATATATATATATATATATATATATATATATATTTGAATCTTGCACTAAAGGCAAAAATAACAAAAGTAAAAATAATCAAGTGGGACTATTACAAAGAAAATCACAGCAAAGAGAACCATCAACAATATTAAAAGACAAACTACTGAATAGGGAAAAGTATACTTTCAAGTCATATGTGTGAAAAGGGGCTGGGATATAAAATATAAAAAGAAAACATATAATTCAATAGTAAGAAAAAATGAGTAAAAATTGGCTGAGTTTCAAATAGAGGTCATTTTCTGAAGAATATTCAGATGGACACAGATTTAAAAAAATGATCAATGTCATTAATTATCATAGAATGCAAATACACCACAATGATCTATCACCTTACATATTTAAAACAGCTATTATCAAAAAGGGAATAAGAAGTGCTGGTGAGGATGTGGGAAAATAGGAATCTCTTCACTGTTGGTGGAATGTAAACAGGTACAGTCATCATGGAGGAAAGTATGGAAGTCCCTCATTACATTAAAAATGAAACTACCATATTATCCAGAAATTCCACTGCTGGATATTTTTCCAAAAATACAAAAACACTATTTGGAAAAGATATGATAATCTGTATGTCAATTGCAGTATTATACACAATAGCTAAGAAGCTAAGATAGGGAAACAACCTACATATCCTAAGTATCTGTTGATGTGTGTGTGTGTGTGTATGTATGTATATATTATACATATATATGTATATATTATAATATATATTATAAATGTTATAATATTTCTTGTTCTTTTGTCCCATTTTATCTATTTGGGGAGATTTGCTAAATATATTAGAACTAGTATAATGGATAATACATCTAGTTGGACTGTTTTGAATGTCATTTCAATGTATTAATAAAATCTTATTACCCACAAATTAAGGGAAAATATATGCCATTTACATTTATTGAAAAATTACCACAAATATAAAGTGATCGGGAATATAAATTTTTTAAAATCTCAATTATCTTAATTTTCTAGATTAATATCATCTTTGTCTGGAATCTTGGAATGACATTGTTCCTTATGAGTGTAAAAGGTGAAAATGATGTATTTCTAAAGCAGCAGGATTAAGGAGAACTTTGTCGACACTTATACAGAGCAGCAGATCCTCTGAATCACTCTTCTCAGGGCTCCCATCACCTCCTTGTTTCTCAAGCTGTAAATGATGGGGTTGAGCATTGGGGTCAGGATCGTGTAGAAGATGGCCAGAATTTTGTCCTCTGTTGGAGTTCTCAGTGATCTTGGGCGTAGGTAAGTGTAAGCAAAGGGTGCATAGTAGAAAGTTACCACAGTGAGGTGTGTGGTACAGGTGGAATAGGCCTTCTTCCTCCCTTCTGTTGAGTGCATGTGGTAGATGGTGAGGAGAACTCGGCCATAGGAACATGCAATGCCAATGAAAGGTAACACAAGGAAGACTGTGGTGCTCACAAACACCATGTACTCATAGACCCAGGTGTCCATGCAGGCCAGTGTCAACATGGCCGGGAGATCACAGAAGAAATGATTGATGGTTCTGGATCGACAATAAGGGATATGGAGGGCATATACATTGTGGGCACAGGAGTTGATCGAGCTCATTATCCAAGATCCTGTAATCATCAACACAAGTACTCTTTTTCTCATATGAATGACATAGTGAAGAGGAAAGCAAATGGCCACATAACGATCATAAGCCATACAGGCCAACAGTAATCCTTCTGCACCAGCTAATGTAATGAAGAAGAAACTCTGAACTCCACACCCAATGAAAGAAATCGACTTATTTCCAAAGAGATAATTGGACACCATCTTGGGGACAATGGTGGAGATATAGTTCAGGTCCATGAGGGAGAGCTGACTAAGTAGAAAATACATGGGTGTGTGGAGATGAGTGTCCAGGAGGATGACGATGATGATGGACATGTTGCCAAAAAGAGCCATTACGAAAATGAGAACAATGAAAATGAAGGAAAACAGGCCAATTTCTGATGGTGGGAATAATCCCAATAAGAAAAAATCAGTAGATGTTTGGTTATTATTTTCCATGGGACATTAATTTAGCTTTCCCTAAAGAGAAACACATATTACATACAAAAAAATTAGCTTTTATTAATTCCTTTTTTTGTTCCAAACTGATTTATTAATGAAACATTGTAACTCTTAAAAAAACTTAACACATATTCTGATAAAACAAACCTGCCAGTTTTTGCCTCATAGGTAAAATCTTTATAGGAAATGCATATATATACAAAATATTTCATAAAAATCTGTATATCTAAGAATAATATATTTCTGTAATGATTTTATTGAAATTTATATATATATATATTATTTTTCTATATACATTTAGATATTATCAACATCAGAACTTATACATTTTATATATGCACTGTTAATCAATGTAAATGCATACCTTACACACCATGTTTAATACATTTTATTACTCTTAGACAATTATTTCTTCTTATAATCAAGCACTAATAATTCTGAAGATAAATTAGCCTATCAGTTCATGCTAACAAATACATACCTTTTTTTTTTTTTAGTTTTCTCCAAAAAGCTTGCCAAATCAAGCTTTGTAGATCCTAAGTATCATTATCTGATGATGAAGTGGTGGAAGGAAAAGTTTGATGATATAGGGATGGGTAAGATTTCATCCACAGTGGCCTAATTTACAAATTATGGTCTGGTATTTGGGATTTAAGAATCAAGCATTATGGGGCGCCTGGGTGGTGCAGTCGGTTAAGCGTCCGACTTCAGCCAGGTCACGATCTCACGGTCCGTGAGTTCGAACCCCACGTCAGGCTCTGGGCTGATGGCTCAGAGCCTGGAGCCTGTTTCCGATTCTGTTTCTCCCTCTCTCTCTGCCCCTCCCCCGTTCATGCTCTGTCTCTCTCTGTCCCAAAAATAAAAAAATTAAAAAAAAAAGAATCAAGCATTAGAAGGTAAGCATATTGTTTAAAATATATAGGAAGTATTGGAAAAAACTGTAAAATAATTTGAAGTATTAGCTTTGGGTTTCAAGAGGAGTGGGTTATGGGACCATCAGTCAACTCTGTGGTTTGTCGATGCCATGCCCATACATTATTTGTATAAAATATTAAAGTGATATAAAAGTAATTTCAGTTCCTAATTTACATAGTAAAATTAGTGCAGATGTGAATCTCCAAATCCACTGTGAAGTACTTGCAGCAGGGTTAGGGTCTATGTGAAACAACTGATTTTCAATTATTGTGTGGTTACTGTCAACATGCAAAGGAAATACTGGGAGAGCTAGCTTTGTTTATAAGGTGGCATTTGGATAGGCATGAGGAGAGCATATTAAACTGATATCATGGGCTATAATTTGTATTAGTAGTTTCAATTATCAACCAAATTGAAAATGTAATAATTGTAATTACCAAGGACATTAACATTGTTACTACTTCTATCATTTGTATTTATATAGGGCCAGTTATGACAAACATTCCATGAGGTAGTTAGTATTATTTCTGTTTAATCATGAGAAAAAAACAACACAGAACAGAATAATGAATGGGACATCAGGTTTGTTCTTTGATGTCATGTCACATGACTGCTAAGGCAGCGATTTTGATTATCTATGTTCCTCTGTTCTTACATGCTAAATAACTTGCCACGTGATATCATTGAAAGAAGCTTTGCATCTGACATGAAAGCCACCATAGCTATTAAATATCTGTTTCAAGATCTAAAGTATATAAATATAATTTTTAGGTGAAAGTAATTAGATTATTTCCCTTTTATTTTGATTTTACCCAGTGAAATAATGAAAACTAATCTATTTACATACCATGTGGAAAAAATTGCACCTGCTTCAATCTTTTAAGTTTCACTAAAACTTTGGTTTGGGTATCAGCTTTACTGGCAATATACAGTGGAGGAAAAGGGAATGAGATGGTTCCTAGGTGAGTTGGAGAACCAAGCCTTGAACCCAAACAAGATCCATACATGTCAGAGAAGATAGAACTGTACACTTTCAGTGACCATCTCCGCTGGGTAGGACCTAACATGTGTCAAGATTTGTGCCAAGAATAAGTTTTCTTTCCTTCTTTCTTTTTTTTTTTTTAGTTTATTTATTTTTGAGAGTGAGAGAGACAGAGTGCAAGCCAGAGAGGGGTAAAGAAAGGGATACATAAAATCCAAAGCAGACTCCAGGTTCTGAGATGTCAGCACAGAGCCTGATGTGGGACGCAAACTCACAAACTGTGAGATCATGACCTGAGCCAAAGACTGACTCCCAACCTACTGAACCACCCAGGCGCCACTAAATTTTCTTTAATCCTTCAGTCTACTTGAAGTTGATATAACCATAAATATGGCTATGGATGTTTGCAGATGATAAATCAAGTTTCAGACATTTAAGTGAATTCCTAAGATTTTCTGCCTGAATTTAGATGCTTGGTAGATAGATGAAGATATTTATATATTAATGTTTATTTAAATTTAATCTCTCATCACTAAAAATTCAGGTAACAATTATCAAATGAAAAGTTGTTACTTTTACCTGCTCAAAACTAAAAGAGAAATAAAAAGAAAAATATAAACATTATTAAAATAAAAATTTACTATAGATGAAAGAGAGTCAAGAAGCTGTATAAGTTCCTTTAATGCCCAAATAAGATGGATTGGTGCCTATATTTTTTTCATTTCAATATCTTCCCTCTTTCCTCTAATTTGATGTTTTAATTATATTTCCAGTTGCTCCCTGCAGAATACAACTTTAATCCATGAGGTAGAGAACACCTACAGCACTCCCAGATCCTCTTAATCACTGCCAGGTCCTCTAAATGAATTATACTCCATGTCTTGCCTCAATATCAGTGTCCTTGGGTGATTTTGTTTACAAAGAAACGTCCTTCTCTGTATTATCTCCCTTGTAGATCAAGTTATAAATGTGTTTATTCAGTTCATTCCTACATCATGATGAGGAAAATTCTCTTATTTATGTCCAGTTTAAAAATAAATTGCATGTTATCATTTTAATTTAGTTTAATGTAATTTAATTAATTTAACAAACATTATTTATCTTGGTATCATTCTTTTTCTCATGTTTCCAATGTTCCTATTCAATTGCAAACAAAATTTTAAAAGCATCTCACTTTAGCGATTCACATGCTTGCAGAATAAATAGATTTTTCAATATAGGTTCATTATTATAAAGATGAAACACGGATTCCAAGTGATTAGAAGTAAATTATTTAAAACTATAGAGTGATCCAGTGGCAGATCTGGAAAAGTGTCCTCTAGATACTACACAATGTAGAATTTTCTTCTGAAGCAAAATAATCTCAAAGAAAGATCTTTCAGATCATTAAATTGTCTGGTCATATTAGATTTGATTTGGTTATTTGTATAGCTGCAGCAAGAATATACATTTACCAAAGAAGGTTTCCATTGCTTCGCTGAAAATTTTATAAAGAATCAGACTAAACTTTTAAAAGTATTTGAATGTAAAAAAATCTGCACCAGTTTTCATATAAATTTGGGTTGCTTCTTCTCTTTTCAAGAACCCTGGAATAGTTTTGAGTGCTGAACTTTACCAAAAGGGAACTTCCTGGAATAGTTTTGAGTGCTGAACTTTACCAAAAGGGAACTTTACCTAAGGGAAGAGTTCTATAAAAGATCAGATTTTTTTTTCCTCTGGAAAACCTGAACTTATTGGCTCCACAAAGTCTACCTTAGTTCTTTAAAAAGTTTGGATATACTTTTATCTCCATGTCCATAGATTGTAATTGTTTTTTCATTCCTATCATTTATTTAGTGTTTACAGGATTGTGCAATGGCTTTCATAGACTAAATCATATGGCTAAAGGGAGAGTCTTCTAGAGTCCAGCCAAGCATAGATCTTTACATTATTTCTGCTTGGGTATATATATGAAGTTTTCATCCCTCCTAATGTTTCCACAACAGGTTCTACTAAAAAGGAAAAAAAAAACCCATATATAATTCATAATACTTTTGTGACTCAGGAATTAATAACCTAATTAAATATTTAAGCAGTGTGTATTTTTAGTTGTTTAGAATGTTAGAGAGCTTGTGATCCATGATGATTTTATTGTACCAAAAGATCTATAAAGCACAGTATTTGAATGTGCATATAACTGTATGCTTATATATATACTTTCATGAAATTCCGCAATGGCGAATCAGCAATGATAGACAAATAGAAAAGTATGTAGACAGATATTTTGACAATTGTATGATTTATCAGTATATACTATGAGTTTGGATTCAGACCGAAGATATGTTTATTTTGCTTTACTGTAAAAACATGCTGCAGACAGTTTGGAGCCAATGCTAGATTTGATTCTAGTTCTGGCACTTACTAGAAATGTAATTTTGGATTAATTAATTCACCTCTCTGAGCCTGTACCTCCTAGGTATAGCAAACCAAAATCACCAGATATAATTTCACACCATTTAGAAAGGCTATAAGCAAAAATAAAGAAACAATAGAGAATGTGGAGAAAATGGAACTCCTGAGCCTTATATTTGGAATATAAATTAGTACAACCATTATGGAAAATAGTATAGAAATTCTTCAAAAAGTTAAAAGTAAGTAAAACTACCATATGATGCAGCAAACCCACCTCTGATTATATACCAAAATGAAATGAAATGAAATGAAATGAAATGAGTTACTTGAAGAGATACTTGCAATCCTTTACCCATTATTGCAGTGTTATTCATAATATTTAAAGTATGGGCATTAACTTTATATATCCATTGACAAATAAATGGATAAATGAAATATAATTAATAGAATAGAATAGAATATAACAACAAAATGAAATATGTGAATAAATGCATATATTTATGCATATATATACACATATATATGCACATATATATGCACAATATATATATATACATATATATATATATATATTCACACAACAATAGCAACATGGATGAACCTGGAAGACTTCAAGATAAGTGAAATTAAGCAGACACAGACACTGTTTCATTACAATGATATGTGGAATTTAGAATGGTCAACCTTTAAAATTAACGAACAGAATCGTGGTTGTCAGTGGCTAAAGAGAGAAATGGGAAGATGTGGGTCAGATGCTACAGTTTCCATTATACCTGATGAATAAGTTCAGCAGATCTATTGTACCACAATTTAAATACAGTTAATAACATTTTATATTTGAATCTACTATTACAGCAGAACTCACCAGGTGATAGTATTCTCACAAGCCAAAATGGTAGGAGAGTTGATGGATTTGTAATTAGTAGTTTGACTGTAGTGATTATTTTAATATGTATCTTAAATCCAGTTTACACCTTAAATACACACAATTTTTGTCAATTATACCTCAATAAATCTGGGGCAAAAGATAAGAGTTATTACAAGATTGAATGGGATAACTTATACTGGATATTTCAACGTGAGCTTCATGAGTGATCAGTGAACAGTAGCTGTGATATCTTCATCACACCATTGCCACTAAAATCTATATAGTTACCATTGTAAAATTTTTATCCACACACCTGCCATTCTTAGATTTCTCAGTGACATTGTCCCCAAAATGTTTCAATGCACTATTTGATTTTCAAAACAAACAAACAAGCAAACAAACAAAAATCCTAGGATGCTAACACAGATGTAATTATTATTTAACTGGAAATTTAGTGGTATGCAAAGAGAAAGTAGTACAATTGGGAACATTTGTGTTAAAAACAATCATAACACATCCACTCTACTTAGGAATACCTGCAATATTTCCAGAAGGTGGCATTTACATTAGAAAACAAGTTACTGTCTCCATAGACAGATATATTTCATCATTAGTATTTGACTTTTATTACAAATTCTGATACTTTTGAATAAAATCTAGGCAAGAAATTATTTACTTAGAAATAACAGGTTCATATAAAGAAAAAAATGTGCATAAACAATAATAAGTTTACTTTGGGAACAATTTAACCATCTGTGCTCATTGGAAAAATAACACCCTCACCCCCGATCCAGGGAAGAAATGAGAAATGCTATTGATGATTTGGATGCCCACATGCTAGCTTTACTCATTTAGTTTCATGTGAGTCCTTCTAAAGCCTTTCCCAATATGACTCAAACCTGTCTCTTACAAAGACCATCATTTCCTTCCTATGCAGCAAATATGATTACAAACTAGCTCCAATGTCACTTTTTAAAAAAATTAATGAATTTATTTTTGAGACAGAGAGTGTGTGAGCAGTGGAGGGGAGGAGTGGGATGGAGACAGAGAATCCCAAACAGGTTTCACTCTGTCAGCATGGAGCACAACACGGGGCTGGAACCATAAACCATGAGATCATGACGTGAGCCTAAATCAAGAGCCAGATGCTTAACTAATTGAGCCACCCAGGCACCCCAATATCACCCTGTATTCTAAAAAGTGCAACTATTCTCACTTCAACTCCACTTAAAATCTTCTAATTCTGAACTTGGCCAACTCTCATATAGATTATGTCACTCATTTCCTAAACTGACAACTTTAAATCTGGAATGATTTCAATCCAGTCAATAATATACAATACCAAAAGAATTAACTCAATAGGATTATCTATGTGACCTCATCATACACATGCATGAAAACAGCTCTATTCTTGTAGAATAAAATCTATGTTACATACAGTGTATTAAAACATTATTTATCTGCAATTTCCCCCATTGGTAGGGAGTGCAGTATAGGCTCTAGACACAATATACCTTTCCTTTGTCAATGGATAATATATATCTTTCAAATTCAATTATTTTCTAAAAATGTCTTGGTTCAGACAAAGTGTTCTCACACTTGTAGGCCCATTTGCATTCATATACATATTTAGAATGCATTTTATCACAGGAATTTACTATTTTTACAGTGGACATATTTTCATGAATTTAGTGTAGACTGTAGTTTTATTTACCATAAACCCAGAAAAGAAGTTCATAGATGCTCATAGATAATATCAGCCAGTGATTATAATATCAATTCCACCATATTCTACCACCACTTCACAATACCTTATTAGGTATAACACCATTTTCTTTTTTTTTTACAGAAAAGATAATGTTTTATGCTTTAGGCTTAAAGAGAGTTTTATATTTTAAGTATAAGGGATCTCATAAGTGTATAAGCAACCTATTTTTTTCTTTCAATTATATATAAAATAAAAAATATATAGTAAATATGTAAAAATATATAATATCTCTTTTTTAAAAAAATTTAATGTCTTTTATTTATTTTTGAGACAGAGAGAGACAGAGCATATGCAGGGGAGGAGCAGAGAGAAAGCGAGACACAGAATCTGAAGCAGACTCCAGGCTCCGAGCTGTTAGCATAGAACCTGACACGGGGCTCAAACCCACGAACCGTGAGATCATGACCCGAGCCGAAGTCGGACACTTGACCGACTGAGCCACCTAGGTGCCCCAATATATAATATCTCTTAAACCAACTTTAGTCAAATAAAATTTTCCTTTGAAATTCCAAATTAGATGATTTAATGTATCAACTGCTTATTTAATAGCTTACTAAGTAGTTTTTTCTTAATTCTAAACAAAATTATGTTAAGCACTTGCAGAAGTATCTCAACTTTTAAATGATTAATAAAAATAAAAATACAATGGGGACATGTACCTTTTATTATCTATCACACTTACATACTTACTGGTTTGAATAGCTGACCTTGGTCCTTCAGTCTTCATACGAACAAAGTCATTTTTCTGAGTAGACTTCTTTGAATATTTTTCAAACCAGTGTTTATATTTATCTCTCATCCCTGCACTTGATATTTTAGATAACTCCATAACAACTCAATAGCAATGATGATTTCAGGACATCTTTGGAGATTAAGGATAACACTTGGTGTTTTGTGTGTGTTTTCACTTGGGAATGTCTACTGAGACTTTAATAATGTAAGTTAAATCACCAATAGCTCTGCATGGCCTTAGGCCAAAGTTTAGAAAGGAGTTCTAATAACTTGTGTAGATGTTTTCATAGCTGTGTTAAAGGTCAGTTCAGAGGGTTAACAAATATATTTATGCAGTCTTTTTAATATTATGTCTCTTGTATGTATGTTCTTTTTATATATATATATGTATATATATATATCCTCTTGTATATATGTTCTTTATATATATATATATATCCTCTTGTATATATGTTATATATATATATATATATATACACACACACACACACACATATATATATATATATATATATATCCTTATTGGATATATCATTTGCAAATATCTTCTCCCATTAAGATTGCCTTTTTATTTTGTTGATAATTTTTTTTCATGATCCATTTAAAAAACAAAAACATTTTTTTTCTGTATTTACAATAGTTTAATTTGGATCTTTATTTCCCTTGCCATAGGAGTCATATGTTTCTATGACCAATGCCATGGAAATTACTGCCTATGTTTTTTTTTTTAGTCCATTTTGATTTTATGTTTGTGTATGGTGTAAGAAAATGGTCCAGTTTAATTATTTTGCATCAAACTGTCAATTTTTCCCAGCATCATTTACTGACTCCGTCTTGGTAGTATGCATATTTCTGAAAATTTGACCATTTATTCTAAGTTCCCCAATTTTTTAATGTATGATTATTCATATTCAATTCACATTAGTTTTATTTATATACAATTTATAATAATGTACCCACTCTCATTGCTGATATTGATATTTTGAGCCCTCTGTTTTTTTCATTTTTTTTTGTTATTTGGTTAATACAGCTAAAATTTTGTAAAATTTCTAAGAATCATGTATTAGTTTCAATGTTTTATTTGGTGTTTTTCCTATACAATATATTATTTATCTCCATTTTTTTTTAAGTCATCGCACACCCAAAGTGGGGCTTGAACTCACAACCCTGAGATCAAGAGTCACATGTTCTGGGGCACCTGTGTAGCTCGGTCAGTTGGGTGGTTGACTTCAGCTCAGGTCAGGATCTCACAGTTCATGAGTTAGAGACCCATGTTGGGCTCTATGCAGACAGTTCAGAGCCTGGAGCTTGCTTCAGAGTCTGTGTTTCCCTCTCTCTCTTCCCCTCACCTACTCCAATTCTGTCTCTCTCTGTCTCTCAAAAAATAAATAAACATTTAACAATAATAATAAAAGGTAGCATGTTCTACCTACTGATCCAGCCAGGTGTCCCATCTCTTCTCTATATTATTTTTGATTGCCTTTCATTACTTTTTATTTTGTTTTCAAGTTGATTAAGCTATAACATTTACTTATTGATTTGAGACCTTTCTTATTTTTTAAATTTAAATGTTTACTGTGATAAATTCCCTTATAACACTGCTTTATCTAACTTAATAAGTTTCAGTATTTTGTTTTTGTTTTCATATGCCTCAAGTTGTTTTTTGTGAATCTCCATTGTGATTTCTTAGCTTTCAACTATTTCAACTATTTCACACTATTGTGTGTTGTTTAATTTCCATATAATTATAAGTTCTAGTTTTTCTTCTTTTATTTATTGCTTTCCTCATTATATTTTCATCACAAAATGTACTGTATATGATTTCAACATTTTAAGCTTATTACAGTGTATTTCATGATATAATCCAGAATATGGTCTATCCTGGATGTTGGTCCATATGGAATTAAGAAAATTGCATATTCAGATGTTGTTCAGAGAAGAGTTTTGTTTGTATCTATTAAGTCTGATTAGTTTACAAGTCCTTTTTTAGATCTTATAACTGGTTGATCTATCCATTATGAAAGAGAGATACTGAAGTTTCAACTACTCCATTATTGAAAGAGGGATACTTGAAGTTTCAACTATTCGTATAGAGTAGTATCCAATTATTTTTCCATTCAATTCTTTCAATATTTGCTTCAGATATTTTGGGAATCTGAGGTTTGGTGCATATATGCTTACAATTGTTATATAGTCTTAGTTTAAATTCAACTGTAAATCATATATAATGTCCTTCTTTATCTCTTATGGATAATTTTGGACCTAAGTTCCACTTTGTCTGATACTAGTGTAACTCCACTTTTTTCTGGCTATACTTTTCATGGATTATCTTCTGTTTCACATGCTTTTATTTTCAAGCTATTGAGACTATTTTGTGACACTTTACATATATTAAGTGAATCTCTAGACCACATGCCCTTATTATATATGTATAATGTCTATATGGCAAAATTGGGATATTTAATCCATTTACATTTACAGTAATTTCTGATGAAGATAGACTATATTTTGCCATTTGGCATTTGTTTTCTGTATATATTATAGCTTGTATGTTACTTATTTTCCCCAGTACTATCTTTGTTCATGTGTAGTTGACTTTATTCATAGTGGCAAGTTTTGATTTCCCTTTATTTCCATTCGTATATACTGTATAGGTATTTTCTTTATGGTTTCCATTGGGATTACTTATAATATTTTAGAAATGTATCAATTTAATTTGAATTGATAGCTGCTTAAATTTAATCACATATAGAAACTTTGTTTCCATACATATTTCCTCCTCACTTCAGGTTATTGATGTCCCTAATTAATTCTTTATATTTTGTGTACATACTAATATTATTCTTAAACATGTAAGAATATTATTCTTAAATATTTTTCAAAATTAAAATTAGGTTTGCAAATCAATAATCAATATTACAGCAATATTGATTTTTATATTTTCCCATGTATTTAACTTAGTGGAGAACCTTAAAATCTCATATGGCTTCAAGTTACAGTATAGCATCATATTATTTCAACCTAAAGGTCTCCTTTTGACATTTACTGTAGGAAATATCTAGTAATAATAAACTTCCACTGATTTTGTATACCAAAAAATATCTTTGTTTCTCTCTTTCTTTTTTGAAGGGAAATTTTCCAGATATAATTTCCATTAACAGTTTTTAATTATATCATCACTTTGAATATGTTTCTCACTGTGTTCACTTCTCAATCTCTGCTGAGAACTTGGATAATCTTACACTTTTTTGTACCTGACAAGTTACTTATTTCTTGCTGTTTTCAATATGTTCCTTTCACCTATAGGTAGTTTGATTAATTGCATATGTTTGTGAGTTTGTTTTTTTGTTTTTTGTTTTTTGTTTTTTTTGAGGTTATCCTACTTGGAATTTGTTGAGTTTCTTGGATTGTATATTCATGTCTTTCATCATATTTAAGAAGATTTACCCATTTTTTATTCAAGTAATCTCTCTGCCCTTTTTACTTTAATTTCCTCTGGGACTCCTATGATGCATGTATTGTTCCACTTGACCAAGTCTCACTTAAACTAGTGGCTATGTACCCCTTCATTCTTTGGTGTCTCTGCTCCTCAGAATTTACATAAATGGTCCTCACTTTATTCTCATTAATGTATTTTTTCTGACTGCTCAAACATTCCATTTTGTCTCTCTAGTAAATTTTTCATTGTAGTTTTTGCACTTTCCAGCTTTAGAATTTCTGATTTGTTTCTTATTTAGAAATCATAACTTCTTGTTGATATTCTCATTTTATTTATATGCAATTTTAAACAAAATCCCTTTAGTTATTTGTCTGTGTTTTTGATTTACATATCTGATCATATTAAAGACAGTTTAAATTTTTTGTCTAGCAATTCTGTTTTTTTTCAGAGACCATTTCTATCAATGTGTGTTTTTTGCAAAGTGTGGACCATGTTTTCCTAATTCTTTGTAACCTTGCAATTATTTTGTTGTTATTTCAAAAAAAGTCAACATTTGAAAAAACTGCTAAGTTATACAGACTTCCTCTTGTATCCATAATTATAGTACCACACAAGTAGTTTTACTGCCTTTAAAACCTGTGCTCTGCCAGTTCATTCCTCTCCAACCCATGACACTTGCAAGCAGCTACTGGACTTTTAATGTCTCCATAGTTCTGCTCTTTCCAGAATATTGTCTACTTGGAATTACATAATATATATAGTCTTTTCAGATTGGCTTCTTTCGTTTAATAATACGCATTAGAGTTCTTCCATGCTTTTTCATGAATTGATAACTTATATCCTTATATCACTGAATAATGTTTCATTGTTTGGATGCACCCCAGTTTATCAGGTCATCAAATGAAGAACATCCTGGTTGTTTTCAGGTTTTTGGAATTCTAAATAAAGCTGCTATAAACATCATGTGTGCATTTTTGTGTGGACACGTTTTCAAGTAATGACTGCTGGATTGTTTTAAAATAAGTTTCACTTATTTATTTAAAAACTATCAAACTATATTCCAAAGTGGTTCTTCCATTTCTCAACCCTCCCAGAAACACATTTCTATCATGCCACATCTTCACCAGCATTTAGTCTTGTTAGTGTTCTGGATTTTGACCAAGTAGGTATGTAATGATATCTTATTTCTGTTTTAATTTGCATATCCCTGATGACATATAATGTGAACCATTGTTATATATGCTTATTTTCAATCAGTTTATCTTCTTTAGTGAGGTGTCTATCAAGGTCTGTAGCCTTTTTATTAATTAAGTTATTTTCCCCATTGTTGAATTTAAGAATTTTGGTGTATTTAGAAAACATTTATCAGATGTGTCTTTCATAAAAATTTCTCATTTTTTATGCTTTTTTTAAACAGATTTTCTATGAGTCTGGTGTTTGCTTCTAATTCTTTTGATTTTTTTTCATAGAGCATAAGTATTTAATTGTAATGAATTCCAATTTATCAGTTTATTTTAAATAAGTTATGCCTTGGCATTTTTACCTAAAGGCCATTGTCATACTCAAGATCTTCTAGGTTTCTCCTAGGTTACCTTCTAGGAACTTTGTTGTTTTCCTGTTTTACTTTTAAGTTTATAATCTATAATCTGTTTTTACATTTAAATTAATAATCTATTATAATCTTTAAGTTAATTTTGGTGGAGGATATGTGTTTGTCTGATTTATTTATTTATTTATTTATTATTTATTTGCATCAGGATGTCCAGTTATTCAAGCATCATTAGTTGCAAAGACACTATTTGCTCCATTGTGTTGCCTTTGTTTCTGTAACAAAGATCAGTTAACTATATTTATGTGTGTCTATTTCTGGACTCTATATTTTCTACCATTTATTTCTTCATTTATTCTCACAGCAAATCACCTGTCATGATTCCTGCAGCTTTGTAGAAATTCTTGAAATTAAGTAGCATCCATCATCCAACTTTTTTTTCTTTTTCAATATTGTGTTGGCTAATCTAAGTTCTTTTGCTTCCCACATAAGCTTTATAATTGTTTTGTCAATACCCATGAAATAACTTGATGGAGCTTTCTATTGGGATTCCATTAAATCTATAAATCAAAATAGGTAAAACCACCATTTGACAACATTAAGTCTTCCTATCCATGAACATGGAATATATCTCCTAAAGAGACATACAGACTAAAAGCTGTATGTGGATGAAAAGGAAAGAGAAACATTTTTCATGCAAATGGACATCAAAAATAAGACTTGGTAGCAATACTTACATCATAAAAACTAGATTTAAACCAATGGCTGTAACAAGAGATAAAGAAGGGCACCGTATCCTTTATATCATAATAAAGGGGTCTATACAACAAGAAGATCTAACATTTATAAATATTTATGGCTCCAACATAAGAGCATACAGCTATGTGTGTGTATATATATATATACATATATATATATATATATATATACATATATACATCATTTAAAAACAAACATAAAGGAGCTCTTGATGATAATATAATAGTAGGGATTTTAATACCCACTTACAGCAATGAAGAGATCATCTAAGCAGAGAATCAGCAAGGAAACAATGGCTTTGAATGACACATTGGACCAGAGGGGCTTAACATATATACCAAGAACATTTCACCTTAAAACAACAGAATACACATTATTTTCAAGTGCACATGGAACATTCTCCAGAATACGTTGCATTCTAGGTCACATATCAGGCCTCAACCAGTATAAAAAGACTGAGATCATACCAGGCCTGTTTTCTGACCACAAAACTATGAAAGCTGGGGGACGCCCGGGTAGCTCAGTCCAGCGGCCGACTTTGGCTCAGGTCATGATCTCACGGTATGTGAGTTCAAGCTCCGTGTCAGGCTCTGTTGCTGTCAGTTCAGAGCCTGGAGACTTCTTCGGATTCTGTCTTCCTCTCTTTCTGCCCCTCCCCCACTCACATTCTGTCTCTCAAAATATGAATAAATGTTAAAAAAAAAAAAAACTATGAAAGCTGAGGTGAACCAGAAGAACAAATTTGGAAAATGCAACAAATACATGGAGGTTAAATAATATCCTATTAAAGAATGAGTTGGCTAATCAGGAAATTAAAGTAGAAATAAAAAAATTTTGTGGAAACTAATGAAAAGGAAAACACCATAGTCCAAAACTTTTGGGATGAAGCAAAAGCAGTCATAAGAGGGAAGTATACAGGTCTACCTCAAGAAGCAAGAAAAAATCCAAAAAGCAACCTAATCTTATGACTAAAGTATATAAAAAAAGAATATTTGAAACCTAAAGCCAGAAAAGGAAGAAATAATAAGCATTAGACCATAAATAAATGACATAAAAACAAACATGCAAACAAACAAACCAGTAGAACAGATCAATAAAACAGGAGCTGGTTTGGGGCTCCTGGGTGGTTTAGTTGGTTGAGCGTCCAATTTTGGCTCAGGTGATGATCTCACGGTTTGTGGGTTTGAGGTCCATTTCAAGTTCTGTGCTGACAGCTCATAGGAGCTTGCTTCAGATTCTGTGTGTGTCTCTCTCTAACCCTCCTTGGCTCATTCTCTCCATCTCTCTCTCTCCCTTTCTCTCTGTCTCTGTCTCTCTATCTCTCTCTCAAAAATAAATAAATATAAAAAAACCAGGAGCTGGTTTTTGAGAAAGTTAATAAAACTGATAAATCCCTAGTGAGGCCTATCAAAAAGGAACTGGAAAGGATTAAAATGTAGAAAACCACAAATGAGAGAGGAGAGATAATAACCAACACCACAGAAATAAAAACTGTAAGACAATATTATGAAAAATTATATGCCATCAAATTGAATAATCTGGAATAAATGAATAAATTCTTAGTAACATATAAATGACCAAAATTGAAATAGGAAGAAATAGAAAACTTGATCAGACCAATAACCAGCAAACAAATTGAATAAGTTATCAAAAGTCACCCAACAAGCAAAAGTCCAAAGCCAAACGGCTTCTAGGGGAATTCTACTAAACATTTAGAGAAGAGTTAATACTTATTCTTCTCAAACTATCCCCAAAAATAGAAATGGAAAAAAAAAAACTTTCAAACTCATTCTATGACACCAGCATTGTGAGAAATCAAATAACTGTCCTGGTTAAGGAGATTACACTGCTTTTTGGCCTTGTTGAAAACAGCTGACCAGGGGCGCCTGGGTGGCACAGTCGGTTAGGCGTCCGACTTCAGCCAGGTCACGATCTTGCGGTCCGTGAGTTCGAGCCCCGCGTCAGGCTCTGGGCTGATGGCTCAGAGCCTGGAGCCTGCTTCCGATTCTGTGTCTCCCTCTCTCTCTGCCCCTCCCCCGTTCATGCTCTGTCTCTCTCTGTCCCAAAAATAAATAAAACGTTGAAAAAAAAATTAAAAAAAAAAAAAAAAAAAGAAAACAGCTGACCAGTGTCTAGTTAATGTGTATAGAGGGGTTGAGTCCTTCCTGTGATTATGAATTCCTTAGACCATGTTGTCTATGGAATATCTTATCTTGTTCTTCACCCTACATGTGTTCTTTTGCACTCTGGAACACCTTGTTTTTTGCAAGCTTTCTATATGTTCTTATTGGCATTGCACAATGTTTCCCCTATAATGTATGCTTAATAAATACAGGAGCTTGAAAGTGGCTCAGGGAGACTTCCCTTAGCTTTTCTCTCACCTCTCTTGACTTGTGGAGTCTTGAGTAATCCTTTCTGCTGCCCTCAGCCTTGTTGGACAAAGCCAAAAGCTGAATCCACAACTGGGGACCATGACATGATAAGCTGAACTTGCAATTGGTGACCTTAAAGATAGTAAAAGGGAGGAACTCATGTCTAGGTTGATGTCTAGCAGTGGTAATTATGGGGAATGTATGAAACTCTCCAACCGCATATCCGTCTTGTAAACATTGCTGGATAACTGATGACTTATGTCCCTCCAATATAGGTATTGGAATTAAGTGATAAGGAGGAATAGGGATAGGAGAAAGCTGGCGAGGTTGGTCATCCTTAATAGTAGGAGATGCTGTAGGAGAGGTAGGTGTTAGGCTTTCTTTCTTAATTTGTTCCTTCTTGGAGATACATGTAATGGACATAATCACGTACAGACTAAACTCCAGGTCACTAAAATGAAAGCAGGAAGCTTCTCTCCTTTTTCATGTTTTCTTTTTAAAAAATTTTCCACTTGTTCCCTTAGATCTATATAAACTGTACCATGGCTGCAGAACCAGAGACAGGTGTCTCATATTGTTCATAACAATTTACTTAATTGATCTTTTGTAACATTATACTGAACCCCATTAAAAACTGCTTTAAAGTTTTTAGATATAATAGCTATTCCTTTGTCATTTTATGGCCCATGGCAAATAAAGAGAAAAGAAATGCTCTCAGTGAAACCTAGACGTGTTGGCAACTATCCCAAGCAGGTACTTCTGTACCTAAGCCTTTCTCTCAGATCTCTTGACTTGTGGGGTCTTGAGTACTCCTTTCTGCCATCCTTGGCTTTACTGGACAAAGCTGAAAACTGAACCCACAATTGGTGACCCCAGCATTGTAAGCCAAACCCGCACAGCAGGTTTGCACAGACAAAAACTCCAGTAAAAAAGAGAACTACAGGCCGACATGCTTGATGAACATGGATGCAAAAATTCTCAACAAAGTACTAGCAAATCAAATCCAATGTCTTTCATCACAACCAAGTGGGATTTATCCTTATGTTGCCAAGTTGGTTCAATACTTGCCGATCAACGTGGTACATGACCTTAACAAAAGAAATGATAAGAAGCATATGCTCTCCTCAATAGATGCAGAAAAAAGCATTTGGCAAAGTACAATATCTATTCTTGATAAAAAAAAGAAAAAAAAACTTAGCAAATTAAGGATAGAGGGATCATACCTCAACATAATAAAGGTCATGTATGAAAACCACACAGCTAATATAATCCTTAATGGGTGAAAAACTGAGAGCTTTGCCTTCATGATCAGGAAAAAAAAACGCTATCCACTCTCACTCTCACCACTCTTATTTAATGTAGTACTGGAACTCCTAGCACAGCAACACAAAGCAATAAAAGTCATCCAAATCAATAGAGAAGAAGTTAAATTTTCATTATTTGCATATGCTACTATACTCTATGTAGAAAACCTGAAACATTTTCCCCCCCAAAATAAATGTTACAAATGATACATGAAGGACATAAAGTTACAGAATACAAAATTAGTGTATAGAAATCAGTTGTACTTAGGGGTGCCGGGGTGGCTCAGTCGGTTAAGTGTCTGACTTTGGTTCAGTTCATGATCTTCTGGTTCGTGGGTTTGAGCCCCGCATCAGGCTGTGTGCTGACAGCTCAGAACCTGGCGCCTGCTTCGGATTCTGTGTCTCCTTCTTTCTTCCCCTCCCCCGCTCGCACTCTGTCTCTGTCTCTCAAAAATGAATAACATTAAATATTAAAAAAGAAAGAAAGAAATCGGTTGCATTTGTATACACCAATGATGAAGCAGCAGAAAGAGAAATTTGATTTACAATAGACCCCAAAACCGTAAGATACTTAGGTTAAATCTAACTAAAGAGGTAAAAGATTTGTACTCTGAAAACTATAGAAAGCTTATGAAATAAATTGAAGAAGACAAAAAGAAATGGAAATACATTCCATGCTCATGGATTAGAAGGACAAATATTGTTAAAATGTTTATACTATCCAAAAATGGACATATTTAATGCAATCCCTATCAAAATACAAACATCATTTTTCACAGTAGTAGAAAAAAACAATACTAAAGTCTGTATAGAACCAAAAAAGACTGAGGATTGCCATAGCAATCTTGAAAAAGAAAAACAAAACTGAGGCATCACAATTCCAGATTTCATGTTATATTACAAGTCAGTAGTGATCAAGACACTATGGTACTGGCACAAAAACAGATACATAGATCAATGGAACATAACAGAAAATGGCCCTACAATGCTATGGTCAAATTATCTTCAACAAAGCAGGAAAGAGTATCCAATGGGAAAAAGACAGTGTCTTCAACAAATGCTGCTGGGAAAACTGTACAGCAATATGAAAATAATGAAATTGGACTACTTTTTTACACCATAGACAAAAATAAATTGAAAATAGATGAGAGACCAAAATGTATGACAGGGAACAATCAAAATCCAAGAGGACAATACATGGAGTAAACTCTGATATGGCCTTCACAACTTCTTACTAGATATGTCTCCTGTCACAAGGGAAAAAAAAGGAAAAATAAACTATTGGGAATTCATGATACAAAATGCTTCTGCACCATGGAGGAAAAAATAAACAATGGAAGAAGGTATCCTTGGGAATGGAAGAAGATATTTACAAATGACATATCTGATAATGGCTTAGTATCCAAAATATATAAAGAACTTATAAAACTCAACACCCAAATTCCAAATAATCCAATTAATAAATTAGCAGAATACATAAATATACATGTTCAACATCACTCATCTACTAGGGAAATGCAAATCCAAACTACAGTGAAATATCACTTCCCACCTATCAACATGACTAAAATTAACAGCAGATATTGGTGATGATGTGGATAAAGGGGAATCCTCTTATACTATTGGTAGCAATGCAAACTGGTGCAGCCACTCTGGGAAACAGTATGGAGGTTCCTCAAAAAGTTAAAAAAAAAAAATAGAACTGCCCAACAATACAGCAATTGCACTACTAGGTATTTACCCACAGAATACAAAAAATACTGATTCAATGGAATACATTCAACCTCATGTTTATGGCAGCATTATCAATGATAGCTATATTATGTAAGGATCCTAAATATGCATCAATTGATAAATGGATAAATAATATATACATATATATTATATATATTTTTATATTATAAATAATATATATAATATATAATATATATTATAAATATATGTTATATATATATGTATTTATATTTTATATTTAATATAATATATTTATATTATAATTATATATATTATTCAGCCATAAAAAAGACTGAAATCTTGCCATTTGCAACAACCTGAAAGAAGCAAGAAAGTATTATATTAAGGGAAAGAAGTTAGTCAGACAAAGACAAATACCATATGATTTCACTCATATGTGGAATTTAAGAAACAAAACAGATGAACAAAGGAATAAAAGGGGGGCGCCTGGGTGGCGCCGTCGGTTAAGCGTCCGGCTTCAGCCAGGTCACCATCTCGCGGTCCGGGAGTTCAAGCCCCGCGTCGGGCTCTGGGCTGATGGCTCAGAGCCTGGAGCCTGTTTCCGATTCTGTGTCTCCCTCTCTCTCTGCCCCTCCCCCGTTCATGCTCTGTCTCTCTCTGTCCCAAAAATAAATAAACGTTAAAAAAAAAAAAAAGGAATAAAAGGAAAAGAGGCAAATCATAAAGAGCTTCTTAAATATACAGAACAAACTGAGCATTGCTGGAAGAGAGGTGTGTGTGTGTGTGGTTTAAATGTGTGATTGGTATTAAAGAAGTCATTTGATATGAGCAATGGGTGTTTTGTATAAGTGATGAGTTGGTAAATTCTACACTTGAAACTGTTGTATTATTATGCTGTATGTTAACTAACTTTAATATAAATAAAAACTTGAAAAAGAAAAAGATTTGATTATTTTTGGCCTGAATATACATATATAGATACATATATTATACCTATATGCAATGTATATAATGAATATAATATATAATGAATTCATTATATACAATAAATATAAATATATAAAAATTATGTATATAAATTATATATGTTAGGCATAAAATTCAGACATAAAAAAGAATGAATTTTTTCTGTTTCAAGTTTTATTTTTATTCAAGTTAGTAAATATACAGTCTAATATAATAATATTTTAAATATATAATATAAAACATTATACATAATGAATACATTATATATAATAAATATATTAAATTTAAATATTTTTAAATTACATAAATATTGTATATTCACTATATATTATATATTACTTTATGTAATATACATAATAAATATGAATGATAAATATGAGAATTAGAAAGAAAGAAAAATAGGTAGATAGCACTTCTTCATGCATTCATCTATAAATGGGCACTTGGGCTGCTTCTATAATTTGGCAATTGAAAATGTTTATATAAACATAGGGGTGCATATATCACTGAATTAGGGTTTTTGTATTTTTGTGGTAAATTCCCAGTAGTGTAATTACTGGATTTTAGGGCAATTCTATTTTTAAATTTTGAGGATTCTCCATACTATTTTCCAAAGTGGCTGCACCAGTTTGCATTCCCACCAACAAGGTAAGAGAGTTCCCTTTCCTTGACATCCTCACCAACACTCACTGTTTCTTGTGTACTTGCTTTTAGCCATTTTAACAGATGGGAAATGATATCCCATGGTAGTTTTGTTTTGTATTTCCCTAGTGATCACCGATGTTGAGCACCTTTTCGTGACTGTTACCAAATGTATATCTTCTTTGAGAAAATATCTATTCATGTCCTCTACCCATTTTTAATTGAATTATTCATTTTGGGGTTGTTGAGTTTTACAAATTATTTGCATATTTTGGATACTAACCCTTTATCAGATATGGCATTCACAAATATCTTCAGCAATTCATTAGGTTGCTTTTACTAATGATTATATCTTTCAATGTGCAGAAGTGGCTTTTTTGTTTCTTTTTTGTTTTGTTGTGGTTTTTATTCTGATGTAGTCCCAGCAGTTTATTTTAGCTTTTATTTCCATGCTTAAAAGACATATATAGATAAATGTCGCTGCAGTCGATGTCGGAGACATTAGTGTCTGTGCTCTTTTCTAGGATTTTTATGGTTTCATGTTTCACATTTAGAATAATTCATTTCAGTTTATGTTTGTGTATGGTTTAAAAGAGTTGTCCAGTTTTATTTTTCTGCATGTAACTGAGAAGTTTTCCTAGTACTCTTTTTTGAAAAGGCATTATTTTTCCCATTGGATATTCCTTCCTGCTTTGTCAAAGATTGATCATACTACTGTGGGTTTATTTCTGGGTGTTCTATTCCATTGATCTATGTGTCTGGTGTCAATACCATACTGTCTTGATGATTACAGCTTTGTAATACAACTTTACGTCTGGTAAAATTTTGATACCTTTAGCTTTGCTTTGCTTTTTCAAAATTTCTTTGAATATTCAGGGTCTTTTGTTATATTTCCGTGCAAAATGGCATCAGTATTTTGACAAGCATTGCACTAAATCTGTAGATTGTTTTGGTTAGTATACACATTTTAACAATATTTATTCTTTCATTCCATAAGCATGGAATGTCTTTACATCCTTTTGTTTTATTGTCAATTCTTTTAATCAATGTTTTATAATGATCAGAGTACAGCTCATTCACCTGCTTGGTTAGGTTTATTCTTACGTATCTTATTATTTGTGGTACAATTACTAATGGATTTTTTTCTTAATTACTCTTTCCTAATTTCTGCTGCTTAATTATTGATATATAGACATGTAACAGATTCCTGGACATTGATTTATTTATCTCTGTGACTACCAAATTAACTGATCAGTTTTAATAGTTTTTGGTGGAGTCTTTAGGGTTTTCTATACAATGTATTCTGCCATCTACGTATAGTGAAAGTTTTACTTCTTCCTCACCGATTTGGATGCATTTTATTTCTTTTTGTTGTCTGCTGTAGCTGGGATTCCAGTACTATTTTAAATAAATGTGATGAGACAAATCCTTGTCTTGTTCCTGACATTTGAAGGAAAACTCTGTTTTTCTGTATTGAGTAGGATATTTCCTGTGGGTTTTTAACATATAACCTTTATTATGTTCATGTATGTTCCCTCTAAACCTACATTGTTTAGGTGTCTTATTATAAATGAATGTTGTACTGTGTTGAATGCTTTTCTGCATCTGTTGAAATGATCATATGGTGTGTATCCTTTCTTTTATTTATGTGATGTGCCATGTTAATTAGTGAATTTGAAACACCATTCCACACTGGAAACAAATCCCACATGACCATGGTGAATTACATTTTTAATGTATTGTTGGATTCTATTTGCTAGTATATTGTTGAGGATTTTTACATCTATGTTCATTAGAGATATTGGCCTGTGGTTCTCTTTTTAAAGGTCTCTTCATCTGGTTTTAGAATCATTGTGATACTAGTCTCATAGAATGAATTAGTAAGTTCTCCTTTTTGTTCTCCTTTTTTCTTTTTATTTATTTATTTTTCTTTTCTTTTTTTTGAGGGGGGATAGTGTTAGAGGAGTAGATATTAAAATGTTCTTCTTTAAATATTTGGTATAATTCAACTGTGAGGTAATCTAGCCCTGGACTTCTGTTTACTGGAAATTTTTGATATTTATTCAAAATATCATTGCTGATAATTGGTCTGTTCAAATTTTCTATTTCTTCTTGCTTCAGTTTTGTTAGGTTTTATGTTTCTAAGAGTTTATCTATTTCTTTTGTGTTGTCTAAGTTGTTGGTATGTAGTTTTTCATAATATTCTCTCACATTTATTTTTTGGTTGTGTAATTGATTGTGATTGCTTCCTCTTTCTTTTGTGATTTTTCTTATTTGAGTCTTTCTTTCCTTCTCTCTCTCTCTCTCTCTGATGAACTGGATAGATGTTTATCAACCTTTATTAACTTTTCAAAAGGAAATCTCTTGCTTTCATTTATCTGTTCTATTGTTTTCAAGTTTTTATATATAATTTATTTCTGCTCTATTCTTTATTATTTTTTACTTCTGGTGGTTTTAACTTTTATTTGTCCTTTTTCTAGCTTCTTTGGTTACAATGTTATGTTGTTTATTTGAAGTCTTGCTTGCTTGCTTTGAGGTTGTCTGCATTGCTCTAAACTTCCTTCTAAGGACAGCTTCTGCTGCAAACCAAGTATGTTTTACTTTTTCTTTGATTCTATGTACTTAAAAGATGAGATTTTTAAAATATTATTTATTTTAATTCAAGTTAGTTAATGTACAATGTAGTATTGGTTTCAGGAACAGAACCCAGTGATTCATCCCTTTCATATATACCACCCAGTGTTCATCCCAACCAGTGTTCTCCTTAATACCCAGCACTCATTTAACACACACCCCACCCACCTTCCTTCCAGCAACCATCAGTTTATTTCTGTATTAGAGAATGTCATATGGTTTGCCTCCCTCTCTGTTTTTTCTTTTTCCTTCCCTTCACCTATATTCATCTTGTTCTGTTTCTTAAATTCCACATGAGTGAAACCATATGATATATGTCATTATCTAACTGATTTATTTTGCTGAGAATAATACACTCCTATTCCATCTATGTTGTTGCAAATGTTAACATTCCATTCTTTTTGATTGCTGGGTAATATTCCGTGTGTGTGTGTGTGTGTGTGTTTGTGTGTGTGTGTGTGTGTGTGTGTGTACCACATCTTCATCTATCTAGTTGATGGACATTTGGGCTCTTTCTAAAATTTGGCTATTCGTGATAGTTCTGTTTTGAACATTGGGATGCATGTGCCCCTTTGAATCACAATTTTTATATCCTATGGAAAAATACCTAGTAGTGCAACTCCTGGGTTGTAGGGTAGTTTTATTTTTAATTTTTTGAGAAAACTCGTACTGTTTTTCAGAGTACTTTTATCAGTTGGCATTTGCACCAGCAGTGCAAAAATGTTCCTCTTTATCCACCCTTACCATCATATGTTTACTGAGTTGTTAATTTAAGAAATTTTGACAGATGTGAGGTGGTACATCATTGAGGTTTTGATTTGTATTTTTCTGATGATGACTGATGTTGAGCATATTTTCATGTGTCTGTTAGCCATCTCAATGTCTTCTTTGGAAAAGTGTTTATTTGTGTCTTTTGCCCATTTCTTCTCAGGATTATTTGTTCTTTGGATGTTGATACGTTCTTTATAGATTTTGGATACTACACCTTTATCTGATATGCCATTTGCTAGATGGCCTTTTAGTTTTGTCGATTGTTTCATTCATTACGCAGAAGCTTTTTATCTTGGTAAGGCCCAAGTAGTTCATTTCTGCTTTTGTTTCCCGCACCTTCAGAGACATGTCTAGAAATAAGTTGCTCAAAGAGGTTGCTGCCTGTTTTCTCCTTAGAATTTTGATGGTTTCCTGTCTCATATTTAGGTCTTTAATACATCTTGAATTTATTTTTATGTATGGTGTAAGAAAGCGATCCAGTTTCAATCTTCTACATGTTGCTGTCCAGTTCTCCTAGCACCGTTTGCTAAAGAGTCTGTCTTTTTTTCCATTGGATAGTCTTTCTTGCTTTGTCAAAGAGTAGTTGGCCATACATTTGTGGGTCGATTTCTGGGTTCTCTATTCTGTTACACTGATCTATATGTCTGTTGTTGTGCCAGTACCACATGGTATTGTTGATTACAGATTTGCAATACAGGTTGAAAACTGGAATTGTAATGACTCCAGCTCTGGTCGTCTTTTTCAGTGTTACATTGCATATTCAGTGTCTTTTCTGGTTCTATACAAAGTTTATAATTCTTTGTTCCAGCTCTGTGAAGAATGCTCGTATTATTTTGATAGGGATTGCACTGAATGTGTAGATTGTATTGGGTTGTATTGACGATTTAATAATATTTGTTCTAACAATGCATTAGCATGAAATGTTTTTCCATTGCTTTGTTTCTTCTGAAAATTCTCTCATAAGCTTTCTATGGTTTTCAGGGTACAGATCATTACCTCCTTGCTTAGGTTTATTCCTTGGTATTTTATGATTTTTGGTACAATTCTAAATGGGATAAATTCTAAGTGGGATTAAATGATTTCTCTTTCTGCTGCTTCATTATTAGTTTACAGACATGCAATCAATTTGTGTACATTGATATTATATTCTGCAACTTTGCTGCATTCACATATCAGTTCTAGTTGTTTTTTGGTGGAGTCTTTTGGGTTTTCCATGTAGAATATCATGTCGTCTGTTAAGAGTGAAAGTTTGACTTCTCTTTGCCAATTTGTATGCCTTTCATCTCTTTTTGTTGTCTGATTTTTGAGGCTAGGACTTCCAGTACTATATTGAACAACAGCTGTAAGTGTGGACACCCTTGTCGTGCTCCTGGTCTTAGGAAGAAATCTCTCAGCTTTTACCCATTGAAGATATTATTAGCTGTGGGTCATTCATATAAAGCTTTTATGAAGTTAAGGTATGTTCATTCTTCCCTACTTTCTTGAGGTATTTTATCAAGAAAGAACGTTGATGTCAAATATTTTTTCTTCATCTATTAACAGTATCATATGGTTCTTATCCTTTGTTTTATCAATGTTGTGTATCATGATGATTGATTTGAAAAGATGGAATCAGCCCTGCAGCCCAGAAATGAATTCCACTTTAAAATTGGTGAATAATTCTTTTAAGGTACTGTTAAATTTGATTTGCTAGGATCGTGTTGAGAATTTTTGCATCCATGTTCATCATGGATTTTGGCCTGTAATTCTTATTTTTAGTGGGGGCTTTGGTTTTGGAATCAAAGTAATACTGGCTTCCCAGAATGAGTTTGGAAGTGTTCCTTCCATTTCTCTTTTTTGGAACTGTTTGAGAAGAATAGGTATTAATTCTGCCTTAAAAGTCTTGTAGAATTCCCCTGGGCATCCATCTGGCCGAGGACTCTTATTTGTTGGGAGATTTTTGAATAACTGATTCAAGTTTTTTGTTGGTTATGGGTCTGTTCAAATTTTCTGTTTCTTCCCATTTGAGTTTTGATAGTGTGTGTCTAGGAATTTGTCCATTTCTTCCAGATTGTCCTGTTTGTTGGCACATAATTTTATGTAATATTCTTTTATAATTGTTTTTTATTTCTGTGATGTTGTTTGTGATCTCTCCTCTTTCATTCATGATTTTATCTATTTGGGTCCTCTGTGTTCTCTTTGTGATAAGTCTGGCTAGGGATTTATCAATTTTGTTTCTTCTTCAAAAAAACTTTTAGTTTCATTGATTTGTTCCACCATTTTTTGTTTGTTTGTTTGTTTCTATACTGTTTAATTCTGCTCCAATCTTTATTTTTTCACATTTCCTGCAGGCTGTGGGTATCATATGCTGTTACCTTTTTAACTCCTCTAGTTGTAAGGTGAGGTTGTGATTTGGGGATTTTTCTTGCTTTTTAGATAGGGTTGAATTGCAGTGTACTTCCCCTTAGGACTGCCTTTGCTGTATCCCAAAGAGTTTGGACTCTCATGTTTGTGTTTTCATTTACTTCTGTGTATTTTTTTTTATCTCTTCTTTAATTTCCTGATTAATCCATGGGGTGCCTTGGTGGCTCAGTTTCTTGGGCATCCGATTTCAGCTTAGGTCATGATCTCGTGATTTATGAGTTAGAGCCTCACATCGAGTTCTGTGCTGACAGCTCAGAGCCTGGATCCTGCCTCAGATTCTGTTTCCCTCTCTTCCTGCCCCTCCCCCACTCACATTCTATCTCTCTCTCTCTCTTATAAATAAGAATTTAATAATTAAAAGAAATCCTGGTTAATGTATTCATTCTTAATAAGGATGTTCTTAAACCCAAATGTATTTGAGGGCTTTCCAATTTGTTTTTTCTTGTGGTGATTTAAGGTTTCCTGGCATTGTGACCTGAAAATAAGCATGATATGACCTTGATCAGTTAGTCCCTGTTAAGACCTGACTTGTGAACCAGTATGTGTTCTATTCTGGACAATGTTCCAAGTGCTCTTGGAAAGAATGTGTATTCTGTTGCTTTAGGATGAAATTTTCTTCATGTATCTGTTAAGTCCATCTGGTCTAGTATGCCATTCAAGGCCAGTGTTTCTTGTTGATTTTCTGCTTAGATGATCTGTCCATCATTGTAAGCGACGTATTAGAGTATCCTACTATGGTATTATTATCAATGATTATTGATATTATGTTTGTGTTATGTTTGTGATTATGTTGTTATGTTTGTGTTATGTTGTGATGTATGGTATTATGTTTGTGATTAATTGGTTTATATATTTGCATACCCCCAGTAGAGGGCATAAATATTTACAATTGTTAGACCTTCTTGATGGATAGACTCCTTACTAATGATATAATTCTCTTATTCTGTTGTTACAGTCTTGTTTTAAAATCTAGTTTGTCTCACATAAGTATGGCTACCCTGGCTTTCTTCTGATGTCCATTAACATCATAGATGGTTTTCCACCCCTTCACTTTCAATCTGCAGGTTTCCTTAGGTCTAAAGTGATTCTCTTGTAGTCAGCATACATGTGGATCTTGTTTTTTTTAATCCATTCTTATAGCATTTTTAAGTTCATCCTAACTAGTCCTTATGTCTTTGATGTCTGCACAAAGGTTTCTCTGGTGCCTTCTTTGTTTTTTGGGGTTTTTTTGTTGTTGTTTTTTCAAGCTCAGCTAGTAGTCTTATGACTGTTGTTCTAAATTTTTGTTCAGATATATTGTTAATGTGTTTTGAGCAAGTCCTTGGCCGTGATTTCTTCTTGACCTTTCTTTGGGGGAGAATTCCTCCGTTGTTTGTTTTTTTTTTTTTTCATTTTGGTTCAGTTTCTGTCTTTTTTGTGTGTTTTAACAGCTTGTTATGGTTTCCACACCTGAGAGTACTATTGTATTAAAAGGGGATCATACACTTTTGAGGTCCTGGCCCTCCAGGAAGTGTTTCTGGTACATGCTGTGTGCACTTTGCTTTTGCATGTTGGCTTCTCTTTCCCACTGGTCAGTCCTCTGCAGAGTTCCTTCTCGCTTGCAGTGGTGGAATGTTTGGACCTTTAAGTAGGTGTGCTTTCATTGTTTGTTGAAGTAGCCCTGGAAAATAAAAGTGTGGGGAAGTCTGAAACCATAAAAAGAAAAAAAAAGGGAAGGGAACAGACACAACAACAACAAACAGAGATTCAAAAATCTATAAGGCTTATTTCCAAGGAAAAAGAAAAGAAAAAATGGGGGGGGGGAATAAAAGACAAAAGAAGGAAAAATAAAAATTAATAATAATAATAATAATAAAGCCTGAACCACCCTCCCCAAAAAGATTAAATGACCAAAAAAAAAAAAAAATCAGAAACTATGAGCCTGATTCCAAAAGAAAATAAGGGGAAAAAAAGAAAAACAAAAAGATTTGTCTGTTGGTGCCTGGGGATGGTGGCTTTTCTGGTCTGGAGGAGAGGCTGGCTGAAGTGGCTGAGACTCAGTCTTTCCCCAGTAAATAAGCACTTGTTAGACACAGAGTAACTGGATTTGGTAAAAGTGGGTCTTTCCTCCTCAAGGGCCACTATGTTACTCTCTGAAGTCCCAGCATGTTGGTGTTGGAAGAAAATGGCATCCCCTCATCTCTCATTTCCAGACCAGCGATCTCAACCCTCAATGTACATCATAATTAATGGTCTATTCATCAAGAAAATCTAACAACTGTGAATATTTATGCCCACAACTTGGACCACAGAATGTATAAATAAATTAATAAAAAGCATAATGAAAGTCATTAACAAGAATACAATAATTGTAAGAGACTTTAACACCCACTGATAACAATGGACAGATCAGCTAAGCAGAGAATCAGCAAAAATCAATGGCTTTGAATGAAACACTGGACCAGATAGTCTTAACAAATATATTCAGAACATTCCATCTTAAAAGAGCAGAATACACTTTCTTCTCTAGTGCACATGGAACATTCTCCAGAATACATCTCATAGTGGGTCACAGATCAGCCATCAAGAAGTACAAAAATATTGAGATCATATCATGCATATTTTAAGACCACAAACCTATGAAACTTGAAGTCAACCACAAGAATAAATTTGGGAAGCCCATAAATACATGGAGGATAAATAACATCTTACTAGGAAATAAATGGGCTAAACAGGAATTTAAAAAGGAAATAAAAAAGTACATTGAAGCAAATAAAAATGAAACTATGGCAGTCCCAATTTAAGATGCAGCAAAGGCCCAAGAGGGGAGTGTATTGCAATACAGACCTCCCTAAAGAAGCTAGAAAGATCTTAAATACACAACCTAAACTTACATTTAAAGGAGCTAGAAAAGGAACAGCAAATAAAGCATAAAGTCAGCAGAAGAAGGAAAACAATAAAGGTTAGAGCAGAGATTAACAATATAGAAACAAAACAAAAGGAAAAAAACCAGTACAAAATATCAACAAAATTAAGAGATGATTCTTAGAGGGGCACCTGGGTGGCTCAATTGGTTAACCACTGGACTTCAGCTGCAGTCATGATCTCATGGTTCATGGGTTCAAGCCCCACTTTGGGCTCTGTGCTGACAGCTCAGAGCCTGGATTCTGCTTCAGATTCTCTGTGTGTGTCTCTCTCTGCCCCTTCTCAGTTCATGCTCTGTCTCTTTCAAACATAAATAAACATGTAATTTTTTAAAGAGATGGTTCTTAGAAAGAATTAATGAAATTTGTAAACCCTTAATGAGACTTATCAAACAGAAAACAGAATAGACCCCAATAGATACAATCACAAATGAAAAAGAGATCATAACCAACACCATAGAAGTACAAAAGTATAAGAGATTACTATGAAAAATTATATGCCAACAAACTGGACAATCTGTAACAAATGGACAATTTCCTATAGACTGACAGACTACCAAAACTGAAATCGGAAGAAATAAACAATTTGAACACCCATAACCAACAAATAAATTGAATCAGTTATCCAAAATCTCCCAAGAAATAAATTTCAGGGCCCAATGGCTTCCCAGGGAAATTCTACCAGACTTTTAGGGAAGAGTTAAAAGAGGTTCTTCCCAAACTATTCCAAAAAAAAAAAAAAAAAAAAAAAAAAAAAAAAAAAAAAAAAAAAGAAAAAGAAAAAAAAAGAAAAAAAGAAATGGAAAGAAAACTTCCAAACTATTAGATCCAGCATTATCTTGATCCAAAACCAAAGACCCCACTAAACAGGAGAATTAATTATAAGACAATATCCCTGATGAATATGGATGCAAAAATTCTCAACAAGATACTCCCAAATTGGATCCAGTAGTACATTAAAAGACTTATTCACCTTGATCAAGTGGAACTTATACCTGGGAATTCAATAGATTCAGAAAAAAGCACTAGATGAATGTAGTATCCTTTCATGATTAAAAAAAAGTGTTAAATAGGTATAGAAGTATCATAACTCAAAACAAATTTATATAACAATCTCACATATAACTTTATATTCAATAGTGAAATATTTTTCTCTAAAATCAGAGACAAAACAGAGGTACCCATCCTTACCAATCCTATTCAAAAAGTAATGGAAATCATAGCCAGAACAAACAAACAAGGGGGAAAAAAACATCCTATTTGCAACAGAATACGTAATATTTTATTTGTTTGCATATGTTGTAAACTTATATACAGAAAATCCCAAAGATTCCACCAGAAACTTATTGGAATTAATCAACAATTATAGTAAAGTAGTTGAATACAAACCAACGTAGTGAAAATATTTGTGTTTGGGTGCCTGGGTGGCTCAGTCAGTTAAGCATCTGTCTAGATCATAATCTCATAGTTTGTGAGTTTGAACTCCGTGTTGGGTAGCACAGAACATGATTGGGATTTTCTCTCCCTCTCTCTGCCCCTCCATAGCTTTCTTGCTTTCTCAAAATAAATAAATAAAATTAAAAATAAATTATTTGTATTTGTATAAACAACAGAACATTAAAAAATAAAGAAAAAATCTGATTCATAATCGCATCAAAAAGAATTCAAACCTTTGAAATACACTTAACCAAGGAAGTTAAAGGTCTACATATAAATGAATGTAAGAGTTTTATTTAAAAAATGATGAATGTACAGAGGCTACTGGGTGGCTCAGATGGTTAACTGTCTGATTTTTGGCTCAGGTCATGATCTCCAAGTTCCTGAGTTCAAGCCTCACATTGGGCTCTACGCCGAAAGTACAGAGATTGGTTGGGAATCTCTCTCTCTCTCTCTCTCTCTCTCTCTCTCTCTCTTTCTCTCTCTCTCTGCCCCTACCCCACTCACACATGATCTCTTTCTTTCTCTCTCTCTCAAATAAACATTAAAAAATTAAAAATTAAAAAAATTAAAAATGATGAATATACAAAAAAATGAAAACATTTCATTTTACTGGGTTAGAAGAATTAATATTGGTACGTATTCATCATACTAATAGCTATCTATAGATTGAATGCAATTCTTAAAAATTCCATTGACATTTTTCATAGAAATAGCATAAGCAGTTCTAAAATGTGTATGGAGACAGAAAAACCAAATAGCCTAAGCAATCCTGAGAAACAACAAGAATGAAGGTATCATAGTTTCTGATTTTAACCTATACTACAAGTTTGTTGTAATTTGTATTTGTAATTTGTAATGTGCTGTATTTGGAAATACAAATAATGCTATAGTCACAATAGGGCACTGGTATAAAAATAGAAACATAGACCAATAGAACAGCATTGAGAGTCTACAAATAAACCCTTACATATATGGTCATCTAATATTTAGCAAGGATTCTAAGAATATTCAAAGGAGAAAAAAGAGTCTCTTCAATAAATAATATTGAGAAAAAATTATAGCTTTGAGTAGAAGAAATTGGACCCCATATTATGCCAGCCATAAAATTTAACTCAATACATGTTAAGGGTTGAAATATACTATTCCAAACCATAAAACTCCTAGAAGAAAATATAAGACAAAAATCTCTGTACCCAGTGTTTCCTGGGTACAATACCAAAAGTCCAAGCATCAAAACAAAAAATGAATGTGATTACTAAAACCCTTTGGCATAAAAAAAGAAACAACCAAGAACATAAAAAGGCATCCTACAGAATGGGAGCATATATTTGTTAATCATGAATAATAGGTAATATACAAATTATTTAAAAAAAAAACTAATTCAGCTCAATGGCAGAAATAAATCTGATTAAGAAGTTGGCAACAGAAGTGGGTAGACATTTTCCAAAAATGACATACAAATGATCACCAGGTGCACAAAAAGATGCTTAATCACTAGTCATTAGTATAAGAAATGTATAGCAAAACTAGAATGAATTTCACTTCACATGTGTTAGATTGGCTATCATCAAAATGACATAAGATAACAAGTGTTGGCAAATATATGGAAAAGGAAATCCTGGTGCTGTGTTGGTGGGAATGTACATTGGTTCAGCTGCTACATTATGATCCAGCAATCCCAGTTCTGGGTTTGTATCAAAGGAAAACAAAAACAGAGTATCAAAAATATAGACCTCCCATGTTCACAATAGCCTAGATAATAGAGACAACCTAAGTGTCTATAAATGAATGAATGAATGGATGATGGGTGGATGGATGGATGGGTGCATGGATGAATGAATGAAGAAAGAAGATGCAGTATATGATATTCATGGTGTGTGTATATAGAATACTTATTTAATATAAGATATTCAGTTAATTTGATATAATAAAATGAATACCTCATTATATGTAGTCTAATTTTCATTACTGATAAAATCATATGAATTAATTTTTCATTAAGAAACTTTTGTGGGGCACCTGGGTGGCTGAGTCAGTTCAGTGTCAGCCTTCAGCTCAGGTCATGATCTCACAGTTCATGGGTTTGAGCCCTGTGTTTGGCCCTGTGAGTATAGCTCAGAGCCTGTAGCCTGCTTAAGATTCTGTGTTTCGCTCTTTCTCCCTGCCCCTTCCTCACTCACACTCTGTCCCTCTCTCTCAAAAACAAGTAGACATTAAAAAAATGTTCCTTTGCAATAATTTTTAGAATAAAATGGTAAAAAATTTATAAATATAAATCCATGTGCATATATAAGACATAATTTTAAAGATTCACTTATTTAATACTATGTATTTCCTTCTAGCACAGGATGAGTACTTTTGTTTTACCACAATTAATGTATATATACAAGTGTATGTATATATATTTCTCACTTCAGTAACAAAGGTTTCAAAACAAACTATTGAATGAACATTGAATATTTAAAGTAACGTTTGGAAATTTTTCATTCGTTTTTAGAAACTTCCAGGAGAGGGTAAAGTGATACATATAGCTGTATTAGTCGTTGATTTAATGTAATGATGAAATTTTGCTTCCCAAATTCCCTCTTAATTAAGCTTGAAAGGAAGTGAGAACAAAAGTTGCTTGTGCTTGCTAGACTGTTTTTGGTCCCTCTCTACATCTCTTTCTCTGTATAGAGGCATAGCCCTCTGGCTCAGATTTTCACAATAAAAAATGATCCAGAAGTACTAAGACAAAGATGCAATGGGTGCATGGAAATTCTTACATGCAGTACTTGCTAACATTATTGTGTAAGAAAACATGGGTCATGGATTTCAAAATTAAGTGTTTTCACTATTTAGAATCCATATTAATAGAAATTGAATGCTATTTTTAAATAACTTTTAATAAATGTTATTCATAGTAATTTTATTAACTAAATATTTAATGCATGAAATATATTAAATGTATTACATATGTATTCTTGTATTAAATTACACACTTAGTAATATAAATAATACACACTGAAACAATACTTTAAATTATAAAAATGCATTAATTGATTTTTCTGTTTTGAGGCATTGTTGATATAATTATACTATACCTAGGTGTTCAGCATAATAATTCAATATATATATACATATATATATATATATACTATGTATATAGTAAAATATTATCACAAAAAGTTTAGTTACCATCTATAATCAACCATAGTTACAATTCATTTTCTTCTGATGAGAACTTCTAAAACCTACTCTGTTAGCAATTTCCTATGTACAAATGTACAATAGAAAATTGTTAACTAGAGTCACCATGCTGTTCATTACATTGCAGAACTTACTTTTTAACTTATAAATTTTATAACTAGAAGTTTTTACCTTGTGAACACTTGCACCTATTTTGTCTACATTTTTATGCATTTTTGATAGCAGGTTGTAATATTGGAATTATATTTTACTCTTTCATGAAATACAAAAGTTCTATGAAAAGGTGTCATAGACTCTGGGTCTTCAGTTCTTTCTTGTCCAGCAAGAAAGTGGGGCACAGGATTAAAAATGCAAGAGATGGCTAATGCCCAGGAGAAGACAGAAGCCCTGATTAAGGGTCTTTGCTCCGTTTTTATTAGGATCAGAAGGGTTATAAACATGGTGATGGACATGCACAAAGAGACAATGAAACTGAACATTAACTCATGGGCATGAGGGAAAGAGGGTTTTGAAAATATGTGGATTTAGAGGTTTGGGTTAATACAAAACAAAATCCTGGCACCTGGGAGAAGGTTGTTTACAGCACATTCAGTGAGGCCCTATGTCTTTTTACCTAAACTGGCTTAGGGGAGGAGATATACAGAGCATACTACCTCAGGGTCAGCAAGGCACCATTCTTTAGCTCCACTATGGGCAACTTTGCCCTGCAGTCACTATAGCCCTATTTACCTGTTTACCTAATTTTATCCTCCCTTCCTGTGAAAGCAGCTTTCTGCTATAGTACTAAGTTGGGGGGCACTTCTGCCCTGAATACCTAATCTTGTTTACCTCATCTTGGATGTTTTGATCATTAGACTCCCTATTCCTACACTTTTGTCCTACACTGGGACCTTTGCCTCACTTTACCTATTCTTATTTACCTAATCTTGTTTACCCAAACTTGGGTCTGTACACCCTATGACTTTCTAATTCTTTATGCCTTTTTAACCCATCAATGCAGGCTCAGGGAATTCCTAAGCTTGTTCCCCACACAAAGGTAGGTAGATCCCATAAAATGTGACTGTATTATAAAAGATAATTTTTTATAATTTCTTAGAATTTTAGAGGGAAGACACAATATATTTTTAGATGTATGTGTTTATTAAAAAAAAATTTAAACGTTTACTTATTTTTGAGAGAGAGACAGAATGCAAGCAGGTGAGGGGCAGAGAAAGAGGGAGACACATAACCCAAAGCAGGTCCAGGCTCTGAGCCATCAGAACAGAGTCTTATGTGGGGCTCGAACCCACAAACCACAAGATCATGACCTGAGCCAAAGTCAGACACTGAACCAACTGAGCCACCCAGGTGCTCTTAGATGTATGTGTTTGTGAAACTTTATTATTATCAGGGTTTTGGAGATATCCACTTCTTTCCATGCTTAATGGTATAGAAACTTATTTTGTTTCCATATTAATATAGAAAACACACACTTCAAGTATTTTTATTACTATTTTAATGGAGAAAGTTACTTTTGAGCATATTTTTCATTGCCTCAAGGACATCTTTATTCCTAAAGCTGTAGATTATAGGGTTGAATGTAGGTGTGAGGATGGTATAGAATATTGCCAAAGACTTGTCTTGGCCTGGAGTGTGGTATGATTTGGGTCTCATGTATGTGAAAATAAATGGCCCATAATACATTGTGACCACCATCATGTGGAAGGAACAGGTAGAAAATGACTTTTTCCGTGCTTCTGATGATTTCATTTGAAATACAGTAATGAGAATTTGGACATAAGAAGCAACGATTAGGGAGAAAGGGACAAGCAGAAAAATTAAGCCACTTACATAAATTCCTCGTTCATAGAGTGTTGTGTCCACACAGGACAACTTCAACATGGCAGGGACTTCACAGAAAAAGTGATCAATAGTTCTTGAGGCACAGAAGGGAAAGTGGAGTGCATAAGCTGTGTGGACTATGGAGTTGACAGTCCCAATAAGCCAGGACCCTCTAGCCATGACAATGCAGACATAGTCATTCATAAGAATGGGATAATGCAATGGATGACAGATGGCTACATAGCGATCATAAGACATTGCTGCCAGGAGAAGGCACTCGCCACCCAGGAGAGTGAGGGATAGAAATACCTGGAAGCCACAACCTACAAATGAAATAGTTCTGCTGCCTGACAGAAAGTCAGTGACCATTTTGGGAACAATGTTGGAAATATGCAAGATGTCCATAAAAGAGAGATGGTTCAGCAGGAAATACATCGGAGTGTGGAGTCTTGAGTCCCTGAGGATAAGGAGGATCATGACTGTGTTTTCTGTTACAGTCATAATAAAAATGATGAATATAAAGGAAAAGAAAACTAGACTTGATTGAGAAGAAGAGAAGAGTCCCAAAAGAATAAAATCACTGGTGAAAGTGTGATTTTCATGTCCCATCATGAACGTCTCTCTTTTTCCTAAAGTAGAAAATAAAATAGAACTAAAATAGAGTAGCGTAAATATTAAACTCATTTACATTTAGATGCACAATAAAGTGAGAGTTAGTGATGCATATTTTGCAATTAAAGTTAATGGAATGTCAACCAGTTTTTGAAGTGGGCTTGTTTCACAACATTGTCATTTATTTGTTTGAATCAACTGATGATATTGAGTACATTGAGTGAGCTATTTACTCCATGTAGTCTCATAGTCTCAATTCCATATTCTTTATTTTGGTTCAATCTTTGTCAAGTGTCACCTTTTCCAGGAGACCTAACTGTAAACACTGTTTTCTCTTTCTTTCTTTCTTTCTTTCTTTCTTCTTTCTTTCTTTCTCTTTCCTTCTTAATTGTGTTTCAAATTTTTATTTAAATTATAGTTATTTAACATATAATGTAATACTGGTTTCAGGAGTAGAAATTAGTGATTCAACACTTACATATAACACCCAGTGCTCATGATAACAAGTGCTGTCTTATTGCCAATCACCCATTTAGCCCACCCTCTATTCACCTCCCCTCCAGCAACCCTCAATCTGTTCTCTATATTTAGGAGTATTTTATGGTTTGCCTCCCTCTCTCTTTTTTTTCCTCTTCCCCTATGTTCATTGTTTTGTTTCTTAAATCCCACACATTGGTGAAATCATATAGTACTTGTGTTTCTCTGACTGACTTATCTTGCTTAGCACAATACACTCTAGCTCCAAGCACATCCTGGCAAATGGCAAGATTTCATTTTTTGAAGACTGAATGATATTCCATTATACTTATATGCCACATCTTCTTTATTCTTCAGTCAATGGAAATTTGGACTCTTTCCATAATTTATTTTTTTAATTATTTTAATGTAATGTTTATTTATTTTTGAGAGAGAGAGAGAGAGAGAGAGATACAGAGCATGAGCAGGGGAGGGACAGAGAGAGAGGGAGACACAGAATCCAAAGCAGGCTTCAGGCTCTGAGCTGTCAGCACAGAGCCTGACAAGGGGCCTGAACTCACAAACTGTGAGATCATGACCTGAGCCAAAGTCGGACACCTAACCAACCATAATTTAAAATTTAAAATAAAACCATAACTACCATATTTCTCCTCTGCTCTCTTTGATGTATTTTGCAAATCAAATTTCATCTTCTATATATTAAATAAACTTATGAAATACATTCCTGTTTATTGTGATTCTAACCCACCAGAACTTGAATTTCCCAATTGGAAACTTTCATTAGAACTCTGTATTAGATGAATGGCTAACACAATGCTTGGTAGGTTGTAGATGCTGAATAATATATTTTTAATACATGAGTAAATGAATATAATATGGAACTCAATTTTCTGTCTCATTTTTATCTGGATAAAACTTAAAGAAAATGAAATGTGTTATTTCTAAATTTTTCTAAAGTAATAAGTAATGAAATGCTACAAAAACTAGTTTAATCTATGTTTGCAATTTGAAATATCAGTATTTACATGTAAGTACATGAAAGTTTTATTCAATTAAATAAGAATATATTTTATTTTAACTAGTTTTTTCAATTCCAGAAATTGAATTATATTTCATTAATTGTTTATATAGGGAATCATATTGTCTTCTAAATAATTATATTGTTTATATGTGGATACTGGCTATCTAACTGGTCCCTTTACTATTATGAGCAGAAACTGTATGTATGACCTACATACACACATAAATAAACAAATAAATAAATAAATAATATGCCCACATACATACTTATACACATACACACAAAATTTTACAATTTTGGAAAATACAGATGCAGATCATGAAAAATAAATAACAAATATAAAACAAGTTATTTGCCATCTTTAAAAACTATTCATAAGTTTGAATGAAAGGAGTTTTGGCTTTTACTTTGGGGATGCAAGCATACAAATGTGTTCCTGATGAAATAGGAATAATTTGTATTTTTCTCTTTTATTTTATTACAATGAATATTGAGATTCTTCATTAGGAAATAAGCCTCTTAATTCTATTTCAATGTCCTGGATTGTGAACACTGTGTTGCTATAATTTTTAAATATTAAAAGATTAGCATTTGAGTGAAGTTTGCAGACATATGAATGTTTAAGTAGTTCATGCAGTTTTGACTGGTTTGACCTACAGCTCAAGAAAATTTTATATAGACATAGATTCAGATTTAAGGACAGCGATGACTTCCATGAACTGGTGGAACATAAGTAAGTCTCTAAAATCTATGAATCTTTCTGACAACTCAAATTCAATATATCCTTATCTAAAGCTGTTGAGTTTTTCCCACTCCCCAAACCAATTTTATCCTTCTTTTCTTCCTTTTTCCATTGATGATTTACTTTGTTCAACTCATTCCCATTCAAAAATCCATACTGAATTTTAGTGTTAGGAAGTATGGATAATGTCTATTTTCTACAAAATTCCCATTATGAAGCACTGCCTGGCCTATTGTAGGTTCTCAGTAAATGCTTATTAAAGGAATTTTTGACCATGGATTTGAAATCAAAAGTTTTCAACAATGCATCTATTATATTTACATTTTTAAAGAGTTTGTGCTGCCTCCACAAGAATGTCTGTATTTTGTCTTCCGATATTTGAAACACTCCATGATAAATTCCCTAACCGCTTCATCATCTTACATTTACTTTCTTCTTTTCACTTCCATGGGGAATATGAAGTTTCTACAACCATTTTTTTAGGACTCTTTGTCTTACCAGTCAATCAGGAATTTGGACTATCCTCCATAAAGTTAGAATGGTAGATAAAATGATATCTTCTATGCCATTCAGAATGTCGAGTGAAATCTATCCTTGGATCCAAAATGCTATGCTCTAGTGGTGAGCTTCCTAACACGAAGATAAAAAATGGAGAAAACACATGTTACATACAGAGTAAATTCTTCCAAATATATGCAACTCCAATAAAAGTTACAGTCTCTTTCTCCCCACCTGCCATTAAATGCTTTATTTTTTTGTATAATAATGCTAAATGTAATGAAGAAATGTAACATGCAGTTTATATCTTCCTATATTCTAAAAGTTTGGAGACTAAAATGCTACTATTGAGGCACCTGGGTGGTTCAGTCAGTTAAGTGGCCAACTTCAGCTCAGGTCATGATCTCGCAGTTCATGGGTTTGAGCCCCACATCGGGCTCTGTGCTGACACCTCAGAGCCTGGAACCTGCTTCGGATTCTGCATCTCCCTCTCTCTTTGCCCCTCCCCTGCTCATGTTCTGTCTCTTTCTGTCTCAAAAATAAAGATTTTTAAGAAATTAAAAATATAGAAAATGCTAGTATCATTAGATGCCATTTTTGTTTAACTATAAACACTGTTGTATTCCAATCTTTCTTCCCAGGTATGTGAAAGGCCTCCATACTGTTTACCCAGTGAGTTCACTACACTTAAATTATTTTTACTATTTTACAATTATCAAAATTTTCAAATGCATCGTGGATCCATTAATTTTGAGTTAACAGGATTCAAAAATATTTTTTTTCATTTCTCTGACATATCTATCAGTATATAAATAAATCATTTCAAATATTTCTTTAAATTTAAAGGAATTTACATTTAAAGAAAGAAATCAATCAATAATATCAATAAGGCCACACATTTATTCAATGATATATATACTCTGACACTGCATCTTTAAAGTTTTGACTGTAAGACAAAAGACAAAAGCAACCAGTCATTTCTTCTAAAAAATATTTATTTTGAAAAGTGTTTGATATAGAAACCCTGGGTAATAGTAAGTCTAATATACACACTTATACTTTATACTAAATGACCACACTGCTTTTATTTTTTGATGTAATCTAAAAAAACACAAAACCTTACAATCTCAATGACCCAATTGATCTAGCAATTATAAGTTCTATCATAAAACTTCAGTTATCAGACTTACATGGTTGCTGTGCAACTGGTTCCAATTCAGTGGTTGTTACTGATTATTCATACAACTGTAACAGAATATTTTATTGAAGATGAAGAAGTCTGACAATGATGTTCCTAAATATGGATGGAATAAAATCATTGCTTATTTAAAGGACTTGACATGGAAAATATATGCCATAAATGTATGATAGACATGATTTTGCCTAGGAATATGTATATTACTGACCCAAATAATTATATTAAGAAAGTATCAATATAAATCTAAAATCTCCATGATTTAAAGAGATAAACAAGAAAATTTAATGTGAATACAGTATTTTTAAAATATGTCACATCATGTCTTATTATAATACAACACATCAATCACACATAAAATTGTATCTGATTTTAATTTTTATCAAAATGGATGATAATGGTACATGCTTCACAGGGTTGTTCTGCAGATTAAATTTGACATCACATAAAATAACATGTACACACACACATGGAACAGACCTTAGTATATAGTAGTTACACAGAAATCAATGCTTATTACTATTGTTTCATTATTTTTTCTAAAATTACTATATTACCATTTCTATCATTTCTTTATTATTACTATTGTTATTATTTCTTGATATTTTAAATAAGCATTTAAGCTATCATATACTAGAAAAAGAGAGTGTGATATTCAGCATATGAAGGAATATAACTGAGTAAAGAAATAAATTTCGATGTGGTGAATCAGAACTATATTGTGTACCAGTACCTGGTGAAATTGGTTCATGAGGCTCTCTTGGAGAAACAGAAATGCATTATGTTGAACGATAGTATGTGGTTTGCTTCCCACCCATATACACACATACAGATGTGCGTGGGGGAGCAAAGCAATGTTCCTTATTATGAAATCAGTCAGCTGAGCTGTTCACAAATTTATTTTATACTAGCCATTTGACATTATAATTAACTTTTTTTTCCTCTTGACTTTTCAGGACACAAAAACATACACCAAAGAATCATTGCAAGGTGATCTTACATCTATTCCATTTTGCTTTCATAACTCATTTAAGGGAGTCCTGTGAGGATATTCTCACATCGACATCAGATACATCATGCCCAACACGAACTGCCAAAGTTCGATGAAACATGTACCACCATTGGTACCACCATTTACAATAGCCCAAACCAGAAATCTGAAAAAAGTTATCCCAAATTGTCTTTATCTCTGCACTCTTCCTTATGAAAATTATCATCTCCCACCTGTTCTACTTGTGTAAATGATTCCCCTGGGTTATTCCTTCTCACAGTGCTACATACCATGTGTGGTCATGGTGACTCTAAAATATCAATTCTATCCTTTTTAAATGGAATGTCTAAATCTGTACTACTTCAGTACCATCCACATGTGACCACATGCTTCACAACTCTTCTTGAAGTCAGTAGAGTGTGCCTGATAAAGTACACTTTGGACAATGACAGTGAAAGAGTGTTGGGATCAGAAGCACACACTCATTCCTTTATCCCATGAATTTCATATACATGTAATAATGTGTACTCCTGCATTCATTCTGGATGTGTTGTACAGGAAATAAAACACAGGAGTTCAGGAGCAGAAACCTGTGAGCCCACAAGCAGCTTATTATTCATAATGATAATGTGTGAATATTAATGAAAAGTAACTCACCAAATTATTAAAAAAAATAATTTGGGAAGGGAAAAGGCAAGAGGTTTCCCTGTGATTCTTTCTTGTTATCTTTAACATTCCTATTGGGTCATACATTTTGGGGGTAAGGGATCTAGGATAATTCCAGTATGCTTATTCAAAATGTATAATACATGCATTTATGACATAGAAACTCAAATGATTATGATATTGTGAAGATAATTGACATAAATGTCTGACTCCAATTTCTCCTTCCCCATAAATACATTTTTTGTTTAGTCCAGTTTATTCTTTTTGCAACACAGTTTTGAGCATTGCATATAAGTTGCTAGGTTACAATGCATACAGATGTGATCCCAGGTGCACTAAAAAAAATATGAAACAACCAACCAAATAATCAAACAAAGGAAAACACAAATCTCCCTATAAATTGTGAAACAGGCAACCAAATAATCAAAGGAAAACACAAATCTCCCTATCTCGAGCTCCCATTTCCACTGAAACTACAGCATTGATACTTATATAACCTTGCCTTCTTGCAGCTTTGTCACACCCATATTCTTTCTTCCACATCTACAGTCTTCCCCTCCATTTCTAAGGTCTTTGCAGTCTTCCAATATCTAAGGTTTCATGTAAAAATATTCTTTTGTGGGTATTTTTTTCTCTTTAGTTTATTCTTCCTTGCTTCTCTTTCTTGCTTAGAACTGGCCAGCTCTGACAGTTCATCTTATTTGAGCCACAGTTTCACTGTCTGAGTTTATGTTTGCTCTATGTACCCTGAATGATTTACTCATCCTTTTCTTACCTGGTTCCTAATGTTACCCCAGGGTCCTCTTCTCTCACCTCATTAAACATTACCAATTTCACACCACCCAGGACAGAACACTGTTGATGAGTTCTTTCACATCTAACACACTGGGCTCACTGGTTCCCCAGAGGCTTCCAACATGTCCCTCCTCTTTGGTGTCTAACCATTTCTCACAGCATTCATGTGTCTGCTTCAATGTCACTTCTTCTATAGTGAGAGGCATGGGGTGATGCCTCAATCTGGGAATTTGCATCAAAGTACCTGAAAGTATGCCGGGGGAAGTTGGATAAATGGTTTGAGAGGACCAAGGAGACACAGGAAGGACACCTACCACCTTGACGTCCTGTGTCATGTAGCTTCTGGAAGAGAAAATACCCACCCTTTGATAGGTGACATAGGTCTCTAGGAGACAGCTGGGAGAGGAAGTGAAGGGTACATGAGGAAATTCTTTGTGTGGAGTGGGGTGGGGTCACAGAGATAGACAGGCATTCCTCAGGGAACAGCAGAAGAATCCTGGTGTCAGAGACAGAAGGGAGATAGTCTGATTCAGACTGATTAAACAAAGTGAGATCAAGCATTTGTTAATTAAAAAAATCCCACCTTTCTGAGCCCTTCCCCATTACACCCTCTCTTCTTAGCATATTTTATTCCTATTCTTCAGGGCCTGAGAGCATACTGTCTGCTAAAGGAACTGTGTTTGGTCTGTCTCTTACATTTGATAAAAATTCTAGGGAAGGCCACTAAGCTGACCTCACTTGTTGCAGCGTTGAGAGTCTCCTGCATGTTTGCGAAGTCAGTGAATGAACCTACTTATCATTCAGGCAGCCTACTACAGAGACGTACATAAAAAGATCTGTTTAATCTAAGTAATGATGATTATTTTTATTCTTGGTGGATTCATAAGTCAACTAAATGGGTAACAAATAACTAAATATAAAAGTAAACATAACAAAAAAATCAGTTAATTTATTGGTCTTACACCTAATTATTATGTCAAGTATACAATAATGAGCATTTATGAATGGTGGACCCTATTTAAGCATCTAGTATTGATTAGCATCTTACAGTTATTAATTGTTTATAATTGGAGATCTGTATGGTCTCACAGAGATTAGACAACATGCCCCAATTATAACCAAGGGTTTAAGTCCTGAAATTCTGGTGTGAGAACTCACATTCAAATGTGAAGACCATTTTCCACAGTAATTGTTAATCTATTTTAACCCAACAAAGTGGCTTCATTGGACAACATCTTGTTCTTTAGGAAGGGAAAGGTTAGTTAAGTTCCATGGATTTCTGTGTTGTGTATGAGGGGATGTCCACCCCTACTTGCATAACTGTACTGCAAGCTATTTAAAATCAGACAATTGAGTTCAGATCTCTGTGAAGGGAACCATGAATTCAGCCCCAATATACTTCCCTTCTTTTTTCAAAAAATGCAAATATTGAATGTACCTCTCAGATTATGGTAATCATTAAAATGAAAACATGAAAGTGAAATGTTAACCAAAATACACAGAGTAATTAATGAATTAAAGACATTTTATGTTTACTTTTAGTGTTATATACAATTATTTCATTATGTTCAACTATTTTTACTCCACTTGAATGAAGGATTAACTAATGTATGAATCTAAAAGTTTTTACAGATATAAAATATATAACAAAATTACCTTTGGATCAAAGTATGACTATATTGAGGAGCACAAACAAGGTTTAAACTACAATAAAAGGGTAAAGATCAAGTAGAAATGCTGAGGGGCACCTGGGTGGCTCAGTTGGTTAAGCATCTGACTTTGGCTCAAGTCATGATTTCACTGTATGTGGGTTGGAGCCCCATGTTGGGCTCTGTGCTGACAGCTCAGAGCCTAGAGCCTGTTTCAGATTCTGTGTCTCCCTTCCTGCCCCTCCCCCTATTGTGTTCTGTGTGTGTGTCTCTCTCATAAATAAATATATTTAAAAAAATTAGAAATGCTGAAGCATGGCATTCAGGTTTGGAAAAAATTCCTCAAGTAGCCCTTCTTCTAAAGTCTATAGGTGCCATTTCCAAAGTGCCACAGCAGTTTGTAAAACTGGAACTTTCCATTCTCCTTGACATTTTCTTTTCTAGATTATTTGTCTTTTTTGGTTAATGAGAAAGAGATTATAAGACTCGGGAAATTGCTATAAAGGTGTTGTGAAAGATAGGATTCAGATTAAGCAAAAATGGGAAAAGTAAGAAAGTAAACTTTTAAATGTGTTATGTTAAACTACTGTCTCAAAGTTAATTTTTTATTTTATTGTTAGGTCTCTGGAGAGCACATAAATACAAAGTTGCAAATTCAGAGATATATTAATAAATTTCTATATATTTATAATTATTTCCTTTGAAAAAAACAACAACCTATTGTGGCACCTGTGTGGCTCAGTTGGTTAAGTGTCCAACTTTGGCTCAGGTCATGATCTCACGGTTCATGAGTTCAAGCCCTGCATAGGGCTCTGTGCTAACAGCTCAGAGCCTGGAACCTGCTTCAGATTCTCTCTCCCTCTCTTGTTCTGCCCTTTCCTCACTCATACTCTGTCTCCCTCTCTCAAAAATAAATAAACATTAAAAAAATATGTTGAATAGAAAAACCAACAACCTCTTTAAAAGTGCCAAATTTCTTTCCTGAAAATCATTGCAGCTATATAATCATTTAACATTAAAACACAAGGAACATTTAGTGAACACACACCAAAACCTTAAATTCTGTAACCTATTTCTTATCATTCTTCAGTAGGCAAAAATTACCTGCTGCAGAAAAAATGTATCCGATTTTCAAGATATAATTTTGCCAATGGAATTGAAATGTTATGTTATGATGAATAATTAAAATAAATATACAAGTAAATGTACAATTGAAGACCAATGGGCATAGTCAAAGAGTTGTATTACATAAATATCCATTTTAATTAAAATAGTCTTTGAAAACTGAAGAGAGAAAGATTGTAATAAAAATAAAATAATAACAAGAAATGCAAATATAATGTTTCAAAATTCCAAATAATTCTATGAATGTCATACACTATTTACTAGCAATCCATGAAATTATTTTTGCTTTGGAAGTATCTACATATTTGTTTGTTTTTCTAATGATGAAAATTTATAGTTCACTAAGGAAGATACATACATAAGCAATAGGGTAACACAAAATTTCTAGGAATCATTACACATTAGATAAATGCACAATGAAAGTTTCTTGAGTTACCCCATACTAGAATATGTAAAATGAAAAAGGTTGACATTACCCATAATTGTCATTTGGAACAAATAGTACTCTTGTGATTTGTTGGTGGAAATGCAAAATTGAACAACCATTTTGTAAAACTATTTCCTAAAAATTTGTCTGGCATTTACCAAATAAAATAAAAACACTTATCACAAAAGAAAGGTTAATAGCAGTTTTAGTCATAAAATTTCCAGACTTAAGATAGCTCACATGTTCATTAAAAAAAACAGTGAATAACAAACAGTAATGTATTCAGAGATGGGAATATTATTTTTAAACAAAAAGAGAAAACCCTTTGTAAATGTAAAATTCTGGCAAAATCTTTAAAAACATATTAAGTTGAGAAAAAGACAGGAAATTAAAAACAAAACACCAGCTTTGTATTTTAAGTAGCAGAAAATTTTAGAAGTCAAACTAGGATAGAGATACAAATGGCCCCAGTGTTTTTATCTTGTTTGAGTGGTTTTACTTCTGGTCTGGTGAGAATTGTCTCTTGTTAGTAGGCTCATTGTTACAAGCCCAAGTTACTGAATCTGGTTGAAATGTATTCTTTAGATGTGAGCATTCTCGTGTTTATAAGTTATATCTCAATTAAAAATAACAATATTCAAAATTATTTGCCTTTGTAATTCAAAAATTTAGGGGGGGGGGTGTCTAGGTGGTTCAGTCCGTTAGCGCCCCACTTTGGCCCAGGTCATGATCTCATGGCTTGTGAGTTCCATGCGGGTCAGGGCTCTGTGCTGACAGCTCAGAGCCTGTAGCCTGCTTCAGATACTCTCTCCCGATCTCTCTTCTATTCTGTTCACTCTCTCTCTCTCTCTCTCTCTCTCAAAAATAAATAAACATTAAAAAAATTAAAAAAAAATTATTGTGGGGTGTGGTGTAAAAACATTCTAATGATTTGTGAATAACATATTTTTAGCATTCCCCAATTTGATTTGTGGATGACAATTTTGTAAAAGATCCAAAGTAGGGATGTCTCTCTGCATTTCAAACTAAAATAGTAACAGGTAGAGATATAATGTATACATAACTTCTCTGTAGGAAATTCCTAAGAGTCTGTATAGTCGATTTCACTCACAATTGGAATTTAAGAAACAAAATTAATGAACAAAGAGAAAGAGAGACAAACAAACAAAAAGAAGCAGGCTCTTAAAAATAGAGAACAAAGTGGTTGTTACCAGTGGGAGGTGGGTGGGAGAATGGGTGACATAGCTGAGGAGATTAAAAGTACATTAACCTTGATGAGCACTGGGTAATGTATAGAATTGTTGAATCACTATGTTGTACACATGAAAATAATGTAACACTGTATGTTATACTGGAATTAAAAAATAAATTTAAAAAGCTTTTGATAAGTTATATATGTATAACTCTCATATAAAAGACCTAGCTTTTATATAGCTAAACACATTAATTGATCTCAGCTTCTAATAATATTGGCTATGATATATGGCAAAGGTACAAATGTAAATTACAAATTATGTGAATAATGTCCTCCTGTTCACTTATATGGGTGTTAAGTGATGCAAAGACACACTTATTATATAATTGCAATTTATCAAGAATGTTTATTCATTATGCCAATTAATTAATAATAAAAGTGGGGGATACTTATTTAGAAAATGTTGAAAATGAAAAAAATTGGAAAAAAGTTATAAATAATTTTATGTCCAAGTTAAAATATTTGTAAATGGCAGATGAGAGATGTAAAACAGGTTTATAATTTTCAAACATGCACCTATCAACAAATATGTAAATCAAATAGAGTATCGTAAATGGTGAAAACTCTGTCATCTATTTCTTCATTTGCAGTGTCACACTTTTTGAAATTATGAAAAATGAGAACACCACCTCATATTTTATTCTCCTAGGACTCTTTAACCACACCTGGTTCTCTTTGTGATGGATCTGTCTTCACCTCCCCAGTGGGCAAGATCCTCATGATTCTCCTGATTCATCAAGATGCCTGGATACACAGCCTATGTACTTCTTACTGAGCCAACTCTCCTTCATGAACATAGAGTTGGTCTCCACCATTGTGCCCAAAATTGCAGCTGACAACTTGACTGACAAGAAGTCCATCTCATATGCTGGTCTTGGGTTGCTGATCTTCATCTTCCACACTTTGGGAAGGTGGGGGGGGGGGGTTCCTCTTAGCAGCCATGTCCATGACCACTATATGGCTGTTTGCCACCCACTGAAATACCCTGTCCTCATGAGCTGGCAATTATGCCTGAGAATGACTGTGGTGTCTTGGTTCCTGGGTCAGCTGATAGCAGGCTTCTGCTGCCCTGAGCTTTCCATTTTCATTAAGAAATAGTTTTTAACGTTTATTTATTTTTGAGAGACAGAGTATGAGCAGGGGAGGTGGAGAGACAGAGGAAGACACAAAATCTAAAGCAGACTCTAGGCTCTGAGCTGTCAGCACAGAGCCTGATGTTGGGCTCAAACCCACCAACCATGAGATCATGACCCGAGCTGAAGTCAGATGCTTAACTGACTGAGTCTTCTAGGCACCCCAAGTTTTCCATTTTGTGATACACATGAGATCAATCATTTCTTCTGTGAAGCCCCTGGGCTTCTGCTGATATGTTTTTCTTTGAACATGTGATGCATGTCTGTTATATGTTAATAATCATCCTGGTCCCATTTTCTTTCGTTCTGATTTCCTAGTCTCATCCTTGCTGCAGTTCTCCAGATGTGTTCTAGAGAAGCTGGCAAAAAGGCTTTTGACACATGCTACTTTCATCTCTGTGATGGGACTGTTTTATGGAGCTGCTATTTTTATCTACATGCGACCCAAATCCTACAGGTTAGCTAACCATTATAAAGTAGTGTCAGTGTTCTATACTATCCTCACCCCTGTGCTAAACCTCCTTATCTACAGTCTGAGGAACAGTGTAGTCAAGGGAGCCCAGAGAAAGTGTATGTGTGAATGTTTTGCCTTCAGTCATGACTAAGATTACATTGATTTGTGTATTTGTCTTTCTTTGACTGGCTTATTTCACTTAGCATTATACCCTTTAGATCCCTCCATGTTTTTGTAAATGGCACGATTTTATCTTTCTTTATGGCTAAGTGATATTCTGTTGTATATATGTAGGTGTGTGTGTGTGTGTGTGTGTGTGTGTGTGTCTATCCACATCTTCTTTATCCACATTTTTATCAATTCATCTATCAATGAACACTTAGGGTGCTTCCAAATCTTGGATATTGTAAATAATACTGCAATAAATATCAGGGTCCATATATATTTTTGAATCAGAGTTTTCATTTTCTTTGGTTAAATACCCATCAATGGGATTATTGGATCGTATGGTTAATTCCACTTTTAATTGTTTTATGCTATAAATGATTGTATTAAGAAAAAGTTTGAATAAACAACATTTCTTCCCCAAGATACTGGGAAGATTAATCAATCTTCCCTGTACAAACTAAAATAGTAACACCTAAATCATTTTTTTGACTGTACTGACAAATTAGTACAAGAGCTTTAATCTGATTAAGGTGGTATTCATTTTATTTCCTCAGATTGTAGCATAGATAACAGAATGGATTTTATATGTAAAATGTATAGAAGGTGTATTTTAACTGCAGGTTTTCTGGAGTTCAAAATTCATAAACAAATTACTAAATAGTAAGATATTAGTATGGTCTACTCATGTAAAAAAGATGACTCCCAACAAGCTTGATTTGCATCCCCTTGGAGCAACATCATCCTAAAACCCCTCTTCTTGTCTGACAATATCAAACTTGCTCAGTTTGCATCACTGTCTACTGTGCCTTATTAAGGGGCTTGGCCTATTGGCATCTTTTGCTAAAATTACTTTCTTATTAATAGGCTAGTGTTGCAGGGTGCCTGGCTGGTTCAGTCAGTTAAGCATCTGATTTCTGCTGAGGTCATGATCTTATGGTTTGTGGGTTCGAGCTCCGTGTCAGGCTCTGTGCGTACAGCTCATAGACTAGAGCCTGCTTCAGATTCTGTGTCTCCCTTTCTCTCTGCCCCTCCCCTGCTTGTGCTCTGTCTCTCTCCCTTTAAAAAATAAATAAATAGGGGCGCCTGGGTGGCGCAGTCGGTTAAGCGTCCGACTTCAGCCAGGTCACGATCTCGCGGTCCGTGAGTTCGAGCCCCGCATCGGGCTCTGGGCTGATGGCTCAGAGCCTGCAGCCTGTTTCCGATTCTGTGTCCCCCTCTCTCTCTGCCCCTCCCCCGTTCATGCTCTGTCTCTCTCTGTCCCAAAAATAAAAATAAACGTTGAAAAAAAAAATTTAAAAAAAAAATAATAAAAAATAAATAAATAAACGTTTAAAAAGTTAAAAAATATGCTAGTAGTGCAAAATATGACTGGATGCCAACAATGTTTAATTTTCAAGAATTTTAGAGGTTCCAGAACTTAAATATACTTTCATCTGCCCTTTCAGAAAGCTGTGATTCATTAAAATAAGAGAGAATCATTTAAAATGAAAAATAAAATGTACACAAATGACTTTGAAAATAATAACGATTTATTTTTTTTTAATTTTTTTTAATGTTTATTCATTTTTGAGAGACAGAGAGAGACAGAGCATGAGCAAGGAAGGGGCAGAGAGAGAGGGAGACGCAGAATCCGAAGCAGGCTCCAGGCTCCGAGCTGTCAGCACACAGCCCGACGCGGGGCTTGAACTCACGAACTGTGAGATCATGACCTGAGCCGAAGTCAGGCGCTCAACCGACTGAGCCACCCTGGCACCCCATGATTTAAAAATACATTAAAAAGTAGATTTATCAGGTTCTGCCACTGCTTGTTTAAATTTTGTTGAGGAGAAAAGATTTAATAGGGTGTTAAAAAGAGACTGAGAAGATAGGAGAGTAGGAGGATGACCCAAACTCACCTCATCCCATGTGTACAACTAGTTATCACTCACATGTAAGTAAATAACCCAGAGAGCCATGTGAAGACTGGAAGAACAGACTCCACAACTATATGTAGACAAGCCACACCAGACAGGTTACGATGGGTGGAAGTGGTGGATGGGAGCTGCCCACAGAAGGAAGGGAGTTGTCAGCTCAGAGTGGGAAAAGTGCCAGGGAGCTCACATGGGAATGATTCCTCATAACGTCTGATATTGAAAACCAGAGGGGCTAAATTCCATGGTTTGTATAACCACCAGGACTTGGATCCTGGAGTTTTAAAATCAGCTGAGCCCTGGGTGGGACAGGAGTGTAAGTAATAGCGGGGCTCCCACCCTTAGGGAGACCACAGCCCACAAGGAGGTGACATGAGGCCAGAGTTTGCTGGAAAGAAATGAAAAGGAGACCTGTTCGCACTGATTTTGTAGTGTGTTGGAGACTTCTCCAGGAACAAAGGAGCTGGGAGCATTTTCCTCTCCTGTCCCCCAGCAGAGAAACACAGTCACCTTCTAGAAGTGGTCCTGCACAGACACTTGTTACCTAAGCTGCTGGCAGTCTGCCTTGCACATCAGTTCTCCTGAGGATATGCCCACTCCAAACCTACTTGGCTTTGATGCTTGGCTTTCTGAAAATTTTGTCAATGTCATGCAGCCCCCACCCAGCCACAGCTTCCATGTGCCAAGCCCCTGATGGGCATCATGCTCCAGGAATCTGGCCTAGGACTAGTGCTTCAGTGCAAAATTTGCCATCACCCCCCACTACCCTCAGAACCAACCAGCCTGGGTCTCTCTAACATCAGAGAGAGCAAATGCAGCCCACAACAAGAGTCAGTGCACATACCTAGACTGAAAGGAAATGGTACTCAGACACAGTAGCAGGATGAACGCAACACACATATGAGATGCTGCTAAAGCATCAGGTTCTAGTTATCAGGGGACACTACCCTGCAGGGCACTACAGGACCTGTTCTTATTTATTTATTTATTTATTTACTTAGAGAGCATATGTGAGGGTGCATGAGTAAGGGAAGGTCAGACAGAGAGAGAGAGAGAGAGAGAGAGAGACAGAGAGGGAGAATTCCAAGCAGACACTGCATCGTGAGAAATTTACTACATTCTATGACTGCTTTCTGTCCCCCAGAATTATTGAAGACAGACATAGTTAACACAAGTTAAAAGCCTGGCTTGTTTTGATACACTCAGTGTTTATTTTGAAAAGTTGAAAGAATAAAATTTGTTTACACTTCAAAACAATAGTTTTATTACTAAAATATGTCGACAGAAAATTTAAAATATGATTTTTCAAAATCCTTTTATATTCTTGTCCTCCTAAGTAGTTGAAGGATTTTGAGAAAAGCATGTGTATTTCTTTTTATTCATATATATATAATTTTCTATCATACCTCACTTCAGTATGTTCAAATATTTTGTCAGAGACTATGTGCCAATTGGCTATATATATGTATTTTTTTGAGAGAGATAGATACAGAGAAGGTGGGTGAGGGGGAGAGAGAGAGAGAGAGAGAGAGAGAGTTTCCTAAGCAGGCTCTGTGCTATCAGCACCAACCCTGATTCAGGGTTTGATCTCATGACCATGAGATCATGACCTGAGCCAAAATCAATAGTTGGATGCTTAACCAACTGAGCCACTCAGGCACCCCTATATATTTTTTACATATGCATATTACTTATATATATACACCCACAATTTCTCATTGAAATGACACAATGTATAAACTAGAAATAAGTCAATCAATACATGAGTGTCTAGAGTCTGGGAAATACATTATGATAATTTATGCTGCTTAACCAATAATGGCTTAAAAGTCCCTATGTCATAAAACCCTATGTCATAAAATAACAAAGATGATGCAGCTAATCATACTTCTCTCACCATAAACATCAGCAGTCTGAGGCATGTGAAAAGAAAACATGGAAGGTCAGTTATTTGATCTTAAATCACCTAGTCAGGTGTTATACATGCTTATTTCCCTGATGTGCGACAGTCCACCCCATATTACAAGGACAGGGGAAGTGCAGTATGATTCTTAGTCCAGAAGAAGGAAGTCCAGATTATTATAAAACATTAGAATCAACAAGTTCTTTCTTCTAACAAGTGTTTGACTCATTTAATTTTCTCCAACAAAATAAGTTCAGCTCTCCAAAATGGAGACAACTAAAAGTTTCCTTTAGTTATGGTGATCAGGAGGTACCCAAGCAAGTCTAGATATGATTTCTTTTATCAGATCACCTGTGAAATGCAATTCATCAAAATCCCCAAAACATTTGGTGATTTAAGGACCTGATAACATCAATAAACACATATAGAGAAGTCAAAAGTAGGAGAAACAAAAGGAATTGGTTCTTAGATATTCTCAACTCTCATTAGGCAGGTATTTGGCTGCCTTCTATATTGTAGATTAAGAACATTCATAAATAAAGCTACTTTTCTGTTTTCTTGGAATATTGTTCTCACTTTTTTTTTTCATCGTTGTTCTTGTATCATTCCTCTGAAATGTTGTTGTTTTTTTTTGTTTGTTTGTTTGTTTTCCTTTACAATATCATGATTACCTATTTACTATGATAATTTTAGAAAGTGATCTGTGGCTAAGTGGTTTTCTCAGTAACCTTCCTGAGGATGTGTATTTGGAATCTGTGGAAGATAAAATATTGTTGTACTAATATTCACTGATTTCTTCTGGTCTCTATGAGAGGAGTGAAGTACCCACCCCATATATATGGGTCAAGACATGTAATCATTTGTTCTGTTCAATTCTATATGGCTGGCAATGTCCTTTTACCAATCCTAAGCCAAGGAATTTAGAGATAGCACTTTTTTTTTCATTTTTCTGTTGCTTATTCCTTGCCCATGAGAAGTGTATGCTTCAGAAGTTTGTCACTTTTCACCTCCAAAACTTTAATTTTTTTCTGTGATTAATTTCCTCATCTTCCAAAAAGGAGATTCCTATGAGTGTCCAGGTATAGAAATAGAAATCACTTTGTATATTTTCAAACAGAGACAAAGAAATTCAGAAAGTTAATTTAAATAGAGAAGGGAGCACCAAAGAGCCACATAGAGAAAAGAAACTAGCAACCACAGAAAGTTTTAATCACCTTGATAAATGGAGGCCCCTGCACAAAGTGACTTCCTGGAGCTCATGAATGGGTCGTTCATGTAGAATTTGAAGCAAAATGTCAGGCAATATATAGAACCATAGAAAGAGTAGTTGTCTCATGGGAACTGGAACCATGGAAAATCTCAGCTACTTCCAGGAACCCTACTGAAAAGAGACTGAGGGTCAAGGAAAGAGCACATATGTTGAATTATAGCCTATAAAACTTTTTTACTATGTTTTTATTTTAATTCCAGTATAGCTAACAGCATGTTATATTAGTTTCAGGTGTACAATATGGTGATGTAAAACACAAAACAAAGTAAAAACAATTCTATACATTACTCAGTGCTCATCAAGGTTTAAATGTACTCCTAATCCCCTTTGCCTATTTTACCATTCCTGCCACTCATCTCCCCTCTGCAAACCATAAGTTTGTTCTCTATAATTAATTTTCTTCCTTTGTCCCTCTCTGTCTTATCTTTGTGCATTTTTTGTTGTTGTTGCTTCTTAAAGTCCACGAGGGTATTTGTCTTTCTCTGACTGATTTATTTTAGCGTTACACTCTTTAGCTCTGTTCATTTTGCTACAAATATCAAGATTTCATAATTTTTATAGCTAAATAACACACACACACACACACACACGCACACACACCACTTCTTCTTTATCCATTCATCAATTGAAGGACTGGACACTTGGGCTGCTTCCATAACTTGGATATTGTAGATAATACTGCTGTAAACATAGGATTATATATAACCCTTGAAATTAGTATTTTTGTATTCTCTGGATAAATACCCACTATGTGGGTAATGTGATTGTTTAATCATAGAGTAGTGCATACTGTTTTATAGAGTGGCTGCACCACTTTGGGTTCCCACCAGCAATGCATGAGAGATCTTTTTCTTCCACAGTCTCACCAACAATTGTTAATTCTTTTTTTTTAGCTACTCTGACAGGAGTAAGGTAATATCTTACTGTAGTGTTAATTTTCATTTCCCTGATAATGAGTGACATTGTTTTTATTCATTTTTTAATTTCAAGTACAATGAACATGTAGTATTATATTAGTGTCAGAAACTGTTTTCTCAAGGCCCTTATATTTTTGCTAATAGTTTCTTTGAGTTTTGTTTTGTTTTGCTTGCTTGTTTCTTTTGTATTCTGACTGCCACTTGATCCTATGAAAATATGACATGATGTTAGTACTAGTTTTGGCCTCATTCCTTTTCCATGAATCAAAATATGTTGTAGGTAATATAGTTGCATAGCAACCCAATACAAATGTTAGTGGTTTAAAATAATAATACTATATTATTTTGCTCATAAGCTTGTTTAGGCAAATTTTGGTGGACATCTCATTTTTGGGTCAGTCAAGGCAACTCAAATGGGATCTAGACATTCATCTATCACAAGCATGAAACCTACAGATATCACAATGACACTAAATACATATCTTTCAATAATAATGCTGAAGGTAAATGGACTAAATGTTCCATCAAGATATAGGGTATCAAAATGGATAAAAAAAAACAAATCCCTCTATATGCTGCCTACAAGGGACTCATTTTAGACCAAGGGACACCTTCAGATTGAAAGTGAGGGGATGGAGAATGATCTATCATGCTACTGGTAGTCAAAAGAAAGCTGGAGTAGCCATACTTATATCATACAAAGTAGATTTTAAACTAAATGTTGTAATAAGTGATGAAGAAGGGCATTACATCATAATTACAGGGTCTATCCATTAAAAATGGCTAATAATTGTAAATGTTTATGCTCCCAACCTGAAGGAATCAATATACAAAAATCAATTAATCACAAACATAAACGATCTTACTAATAAGAATACGGTAATTGCAGAGGACTTTAATATTCCACTTACAACAGTGGACAGATCATCTAGGCAAAAAATCAACAAATAAAAATGCCCTTGAATGATACACTGGACCTGATGGACTTGACAGATATATTCAGAACTTTTTAATCAAAAACAGCAGTATACACATTTTTCCTAGTGTACATGGAACATTCTCCAAGATAGATCATATACTGGATCAAAAAACAACCCTCAATAAATATAAAAGAATTGAGATCATACCATGCATATTTTCAGATCACAATGCTATGAAACAAAATCAACCACAAGAAAACAATTTGTAAAGCCTCCAAATGCATGGAGGTTAAAGAACATCCTGATAAAGAATAAAGGGGTCAAATGGGCAATGAGGGAAGAAATTTTAAAAATATATGGAAGGAAATGAAAATGGAAACATAACAGTCCAATACCTTTGGGATGCAGCAAAGGCAGTCCTAAGGGGGAAATACACTGCAATCCAGGTCTATCTCAAGAAACAAGAAAAATTCCAAATACAAAACCTAACAGCACACCTAAAGGAACTAGAAGGAGTACAGCAAAGAAACCTCAAAGACACCAGATAAAGAGAAATAATAAAGTTTAGAGTAGAATTAAACAACATACAATCAAAAAAACAAAGCCAAATAAAAAAATGGAGTACAGATCAATGAAACCAAAAAGGTTGTTTTTTGAAAAAATAAACAAAATTAATAAAACCCTGGGCAGTCTTCTCAAAAAGAAAATAAAGATGACCCAAATAGACAAAATCATGAATGAAAGAGGACAGATCAAAACCAACACCACAGAAATACAAACAATTATCAGAGACCACTATGAAAAATTATATTCCAATAAACTGGACAACCTGGAGTAATTGGACAAATTTCTAGACACCCACACACTACTAAAACTCAAATGGGAAGAAACAGAAAATTTGAACAGACCCATAACCAATGAAAAAACTGAACCAGTTATCAAAAATCCCCTAACAATTGTAAGAGTCCTGGGCTAGATGGTTTCCCAGGGTAATTCTACCAGACATTTAAAGCAGAGTTAATACCTATCCTTCTCAAGCTGTTCCAGAAAATAGAAATGGAAGGAAAACTTCTAGACTCATTCTATGAAGCCAGCACTACCTTGATTCCCAAATCAGACAAGGACCAAAATAAAAATGAGAATTACAGGCCAATATACCTCATGAACTTGGATGCAAAAATTCTCAACAGGATACTAGCAAATCAAATTCAACAGCATATAAAAAGAATTATTCACCATGATCAACTGAGATTCATTCCTGCACTGTAGGGCTGGCTCAGTATTCACAAATCAATCACTGTGATACATAACATTAATAGAAGAAAGGATAAGAACCATATGATCCTTTCAATAGATGCAGAAAATGCATTTGACAAAATGCAGCATCCTTTCTTAGGAAAAACCCTCAAGAAAGTCGGGATACAAGGAACATACATTAACATCAGAAAAGCCATATATGAACAGCCCACAGCTAATATCATCCTCAGTGGGGAAAAAACTGAGAGATTTTTCCCTAAGATCAGGAACACATCAGGGATATCCACTCTCACCACTGTTGTTTAACATAGTGTTGGAAGTCCTAGCCTCAGCAAGCAGACAACAAAATGAAATGAAAGGCATCCAAACTGGCAAATAAAAAGTCAAACTTTAACTTTTCACAGATGATATGATATTCTACATGGAAAACCCAAAAGACTCCACCAAAAAGCAGGTAGAATTGATACATGAAATCAGCAAAGTTGCAGGATACAAATTCAATGTACAGAAATCGGTTGCATTTCTATACGCCAATAATGAAGCAACAGATAGAGAAATCAAGAAATCAATCCCATTTACAATTGCACCAAGAAACATAAGATGCCTAGGAATAAACCTAACTAAAATATAAAAGATCTTTTTGCTGAAAACTATAGAAAACTTCTTAAGGAAATTGAAGAATACACAAAGAAATGGAAATACATTCCATGCTCATGGATTGGAAGAACAAATACTGTTAAAATGTCAATACTTCCCAAAGCAATCTACACATTCAATGCAATCCCAATCAAAATTGCACCAGCATTCTTGTCAAAACTATAACAAAAAATCCTAAAATTTAGATGTGAGCACAAAAGACCTCGAATAGTCAAAGTTATGTTGACGAAGAAAACCAAAGTGGGAGGCATCACAATACCTGGCTTTAGCTTAAACGACAAAGCTGTAATCATCATGATAGTATGGTACTGGCACAAGAACAGACACATAGACCAATGGAATAGAATAGAGAATTCGGAACTGGACCCCCAAAGGTATGGTCATCTAATCCTTGACAAAGCAGGATAGAGTATCAAATGGAAAAAAATGTAAGCTCTTTAGTAAATGGTGCTGGGAGAACTGAACAGCAACATTCAGAAGAATGAAATGGGACAACTTTCTTATACCATACACAAAAGTAAACTCAAAATGGATGAAAGACCTAAATGTTAGACAGGAAAACATCAAAACCCTAGAGGAGAAAGCAGGCAACAACCTCTTTGTCCTCAGCCACAGCAATTTCTTGCTTGACACATCTCCAAAGGCAAGGGAATTATAAGCAAAAAGGAACTATTGGGACCTCATCAAGATAAAAAAAGCTTCTGCACTGCAAAGGAAACAATGAACAAAACTAAAAGGCAACCAATAGAATGGAAAAGATATTTGCAAATGACATATCAGATAAAGGGTTAGTATCCAAAATCTATAAAGAAGTTACCAAACTCAACACCCAAAAAACAAATAACCTAGTGAAGAAATGGGCAGAAGACATGAATAGACACTTTTCCAAAAAAGACATCCAGATGGCCAACAGACACGTGAAAAGATGGTCAACATTATTCATCATAAGGGAAATACAAATCAAAGCCATTCTGAGATACCACCTTACACTGGTCAGAGTGGCTAAAATGAACAACTCAGGAAACAACAGATGCTGGCGATGATCTAGAGAAATAACCTCTTGCACTTTTGGTGGTAATGCAAACTGTTGGAGCTGCTCTGGAAAACAGTGTGGAGGTTCCTCAAAAAAAAAAAAAAAAGAACTACCTTAGGATCCAGCAATTGCACTACCAGGAACTTAGTCAATAAATACAGGAATGTGATTCATAGGAGCACACGTACCCCTTTGTTTATGGAAGTGTTTTCAACAATAGCCAAATTATGGGAAAAGCACAAATGTCCACCAACTGATAAATGGATAAAGAAAATGTGGTTTATATATACAATGGAATACTATTTGGCAATGAGAAATAATGAAATCTGGCCATTTGCAGCAACGTGGGTGGAACTGGAGGGTATTAGGCTAAGTGAAATAAGTCAGTCAGAGAAAGACAGATATCATGTGTTTTCCTTCATATGTGGAACTTGAGAAACTTAACAGAAGACCATGGGGGAAGGGAAAGGAAAAAATAGTGTCAAACAGAGAGGGAGGGAGGCAAACCATAAGAGACTCTTAAATACAGATAACAAACTGAGGGTTGACGGAGGGGTAGGCGATGGGAAAAATGGGTGATAGCCACTGAGGAGGCCACTTATTGGAATGAGCACTGGGTTCTATATGTAAGTAATGAATCATGGGAATCTACCCCCAAAACCAAGAGCACAATGTATATAGTCTATGTTAGCTAACTTGACAATAAACTGTATATAAACTGTATAAATATATAAATATTTATTATAAGTATATAAATATGTATATATCTTCTACAAGTTTTATGTATTTTGTTTCATATTTATTTCATTTCTAATTTATTTGAAATTTTTTATAAAAATTATGGAAGCTAGTATATACATTGCTTTTTTAAAAATAATTATTCACTCTTTAAATAATTCATCCTCATAATTTTATACAGACACACACAAACACACATACAAATGGCTGATGTTGTTGGTACAAAATGAACAAATCTTTTAGGATCTCTGAAAGAAAAAATATCTCCCAGCTCAAGTTAGGACAGCTGACTGGGATACACAATCTTCACTAACAGCAGAAAACATAAAATGCTACAATCACTAGATCAAAGGTATTTTAGAAAGTTATAGACTTTATCTTATAGGACTATAACCTTAAGGCTTAACCATATCTGCAGGATTGTCTGACTTCAGTCTCATGTGAACCAAGAAGGTTTTACTGTTTACTTTATTTTTGGAATCCTCCCTTTTAAGTTATTTATAAATGAAGTAGATGTACATGGGCTCCCAGGGCAGAAATTGAACCCATATTATGAGATTAGCTGACTTGGTAATGGTAAAGTTTGGCTTTCCTGAGAGCACATGATCAGGGCCCACAAACATTAAAAGTTGAAAATCCCCTTTCTTTTATCAATGTATAACATATATTTTGCTTACAGTGCCTCAATCATTTATTCTTATTACTGAGGTCCAAAGTCTACAACAAAAATACATAACAATATCTGAAAGCAGGACAAATGGAAATTTTAATGAATTTACCATATATAAATGAAATAGTTAAAAAAAAAAAACAGCACAAACTGGCCAACTGAGAGCAATATACATTGATATAACACAAGTTTCAAAATCTGGATTCATTTTGGCTGCTGCCGATTTTGCAAATGAGTCCCACTATAGATGTCCCAGAAAATGTTTCTCCAGCCACTTTTTCAAAGCCCCCTTGACTTCTTTATTCCTCACACTATATATAAGAGGGTTCAACACAGGTGTAAAGATGGTGTAAAAAGCAGAGACCACCTTGTCATGGGCCACTGTACGGTAGGATTTGGGCCGCATGTAGGTGAATATGAGAGTGCCATAGAAGAGCCCCACGACAGCCAGGTGAGAGGAGCAGGTGGCAAAGGCTTTCTTTCGAGCTTCAGTGGACCTCATGTTGAGCACAGCAGCCAGGATGAGACTGTAGGAAGCCAAAATGATAGACAGAGGGATCAAGAGCATCAGGATGCAGCACACATACATGAAAGACTCAAAAAATGTAGTGTCCGCACATGCAAGGCGAACGAGCGAGGGTGCCTCACAGAAGAAGTGGTTGATTTCCCGAGAATGGCAGTAAGGGAAGCTCAGAGTGGTGCCAGCTTGCATCAGCCCATCTACCCCTCCCAGAAGCCAGGAGCCTGTGGTCATGTTCAAGCAGAGCTTCTGATTCATGAGGATGGGGTAGCGCAGGGGGTGACATATGGCCACATATCGGTCATATGCCATGGCAGCTAAGAGGAAGCACTCGCCCCCTCCCAGAGTCAGAAGCAGGAATATCTGGGCCCCACAGCCAGCAGGAGAGATGGATCTGGTGTCCATTAGGTAGTTGGCTGCCATTTTGGGGACTATGGTGGAGACAAGCATCACATCCATGAGGGAGAGCTGGCTAAGCAAGAAGTACATGGGCATGTGCAGTCGGGGGTCCTCATGGATGAGCACAAACAAGAGGGCATTGCCCATCAGGGAGGAAAGGAAGACCATGAGCACCATGGAAAAGAGGAACAGATGGGTCTGAGTGTGGTTAAAGAGTCCCAGAAGAATGAAGTTTGTGTCTGTGGTGTTATTTGCATCTTCCATGGCTCTAGTCATGCCTGGAAGACAAGGAATGATTAGGAAAAGAGAGGTGTTTGAAAGGAAGCTTATGCATTTTCTTAAGAAGACATGGTCAAATGATGTAAAAATAAATGAGATCTGGAGGAATAATTATGTCTCTAGCCTTTCATTTCCTGACAAGACATTTGCCTTACCATCCTATTATACATCTCTGCTGTTATTTCACAATATTTTTTTCCAAAAATTGGATAACAAGTATACATTGCAGTGCACATTACATTTCTACTATTTCTGTATATTTTGTTGGTATGCCACACATAATTTACTCACGGTGTTGGTAAATATTATGCCTTCCTAGTTTTCTAATGCCTGGGTACTTCTGTGTTGGAAGAGCCTCATAGTCATGCATTTTGGCCAATATTAATGTGATATATCTCTTAATTATAACTTTTCCAAAATTAGTTTCTCAAGATTTCCTTCAATGTCATGAGGAGTTGTTTTAATTTAAAAAATATCTTAATTATAACTTTTCCAAAATTAGTTTCTCAAGATTTCCTTCAATGTCATGAGGAGTTGTTTTAATTTAAAAAATATACAAACTAATGTGCAATTACTAGCACTCATTTTGATGCTGAGAGAAACAAAACTAGCTGTATTTCTCTATTTTACATGTGTATGCAGCCCATGGTTCCAATATCCAGGCTTCCAGCTACCACAGATTCTGTTCTGGAGTACCTACTACCATATTGGTCATGTTAGCATGATGCGTGCTGGTGATTACAGGGAATTTATCTCATTTTAGAGACCTCTTAGCAGTTAATTTTTATATCTAATATGTACTCGCAAATTTTTGAATTTAATTAAATGTGTGCATTGAAAATAACCAGTTTTATAAATAAATATAACCCTAAGGCACGTAAAAAATGATCTTATTTACAGTCTTAAACACTTTGTTACCAGTAATCACACATCCTAAAAGATAGGAGATAGATTAATTTATTAACTGATTAAATTATTAATTACTTTTTAATTAACTGATTGGTTAATTACCTAACTGGTTATTTAAGACTTACTCAAATAAATTGATGTTCCAAATTACTCTGAGGTACAACATCACCTGGAAATAAAATATGGAGCATCTCATTTATTTTCAGGGATTTATTATCTTTTCCCTGAAGCTTCAAGCTATTTCTTATCTGTAAATATATATTGTGTAGAATTAGATGTTTATGCAAATGACTTTCTCTTTTATATTTATGTGACATTTAACTTTTCCTTACGAATTTACTTTTTCAAAGAAAGCAATCTGTTAATGATTTCCAACAACATTAAGTTTCAGGTTTATTCATAATCTGTATTACAAGTCCTTATTTAGTTTCTATGTAAATTAATTAGTAAGCATTGTAAAATTTTGATAGGCAAAACCTTTTGTAAATATTAACATTGATTTCAGTTTCTATCATTTATAACCAATACCCATTATATCATTAAATGATACAGATATACCATTCATCAAAATAGCTATAAATAAAACATAATAATGATCATATCAATCTCTGCTTTATTTCAATGATGCATACATATGCCATATATATATGTATATATGTATATATATATGTGTATGTGTGTATATATATATATATATATGCATATAGTTTATTAAGTTATCACTTACTACCCCATCTTGTTACATGGTATACTTATAGTGTAACATATTTATGAATATTTGGAATTCTTCTAATTTTCTGTTAATATAATTTATGGCCTGATGAATGTGTCAAAATTTCCTCTAATAAATAATCTAAATGTAGTACTTTTAGTCTTTTAGATAACTGAATCCCTATCTTTTACACTCTCAACAACTGTTGATTTTTGCTTCAGTTTTTCCATGTGATACCATTAGTTACTTTGAGGTGCAATAATTACAGCCAATCACAGAAGAGTGAAAATTAATTTTGTTTTAAATTACAAGTTTGTTAACTCAACTTTAGCAGAAAGTCTTTTAATCTTCAACTTTATATTACTTCTGCAAACTCACTGTAAACATCTTATGTTCTCATTTTCTATTGGATTGTTTGAATTTTATTAATAGATTTAAGTAACTTATGTGTATTTTGTTATTTAGGTACATTGTTTTAATTTTTTGTATACTTTGCAAATTCCTATATTCTATGGAGTTTCACCTCTTTATTATGTGATGTGAATAGACACATATGTGTCTTAATGAATGACAAGAAATTGATGTAAACATTCTCCAATTACACAACCCCAGAGTCAGGACATACTGGACATAGAGACATGAATTACAAATTGTTTATATAACATGAAGAAAGGGCAATAAAACACTAAAGTCTTGTGCTCACTTACTTCTTAGATACCAGGAAGATTTGTGCATGTTTCCACCACTATAAAGTCAGTCTCCTTGTTTCAAGATTCAGGTACTTGATATTTTGCTAGACTGTTTTCTAACACTGGCTTCATTTGTATCTGTTATGTCTCACTTTGTGCTCTGTCCTTCTATTGAAAATTATCAGCTAATGCCCATGCTTGAAACCACCTTTAAATATATTCTCGAGATGAAAAGTTACTTTAATTATGAGTTTGCAGGTCTTATGCGAATTTACAATTGAAGAAGAAATTATTAAGACTTTAAAATAATCATTGTGATAAGATCATTTTATTCATTCTATTTTTCCAAATGAAAAGTCATGTTAAATATCTTCATAATAAACATTTAAACATTAGGAAATTAAAGTTTAGAAAGTTATGTGTTTCATTTAATACCAAACATTTTAAAAATTAGACAGCAGATAACAGTATTGTACTCCTTGATCCGTAACTCAATAGAATGGTTTTCTTTAATTTTATGAGCTAAAGTAGTACAGATTTAAGGACTTGACTTCTTGAGTTTGAATATCTATTCAAGTGATTGGTAGTAGATAAATTTAGGTAACATAATTTAAATCTTTTTAAAACTCAGTTTTATTATGTGCAAAATGGAATGACATATAGTATTTTTCTTTGTTAGAATTAAGAGATAATGCATACAAGTACATAGCATATGACAAAATACAATAACTCTACAAAGATTACCTTTAATAATTTCCTTACTATTATATCTATTAGCTATAAATAGTTATTTTCCACACAAATATTTTCAAGTAAATGAATATTTTTTGAGAACTAATATATGATTTAATTATAATTTGTTAAAGTATAGGTATAGTTTAAATGACATAATATTTACAGTAAGTCTGGGTTGAACATTGCAGTCAATACAACATTTGTGAATTTTTTTTTTAATTTTTTTTTTCAACGTTTATTTATTTTTGGGACAGAGAGAGACAGAGCATGAACGGGGGAGGGGCAGAGAGAGAGGGAGACACAGAATCGGAAACAGGCTCCAGGCTCTGAGCCATCAGCCCAGAGCCTGACGCGGGGCTGAAACTCACAGCCCGAGAGATCGTGACCTGGCTGAAGTCGGATGCTTAACCGGCTGCGCCACCCAGGCGCCCCTTCATTTGTGAATTTTTTAACGTGAGCAAACACCATGAGCATGTTTAATCATTCCAAGACAACAGGTTCTTTGATTATTAATTTTGAATTTTTTTATGTTTTAAAAATTTTACTGTATCATGGAATTTATGACACATAAATAATTTCTTTCACTAAGAAAAAAAGAGAGATTAGAGTGGGAGAGCCAAAGCATAAGAGACTTTTAAAAACTGAGAACAAACTGAGGGCTGATGGGGGGTGGGAGGGAGGGGAGGGTGGTGATGGGTATTGAAGAGGGCATCTTTTGGGATGAGCACTGGGTGTTGTATGGAAACCAGTATGACAATAAATTTCATATATTAAAAAATAAATAAATAAATAAATAAATAAATAAAAGCACAAAGATTAAACAATAAAATCTTATGTGGTATTTCCTGTCAAAAATTTAATTCATTTGTAAGTCCACAGGTTTAAAATGCGAAGTAGATTTAAAAGTCAAAACTATGTGGTGCCTGGGTGGCTCAGTCCTTGGGCATCTGACTTCACCTCAGGTGATGACCTCCCTGCTCCTGTGTTCCAGTCTCCTTACAGGCTCTGGGCTGACAGCTGGGAGCCTGGAGCCTGGAGCCTGGAGCCTGGAGCCTGGAGCCTGGAGTCTGCTTCTGATTCTGTCTCCCTGTCTCTCTGCTCCTCCCCTGTTTATGCTCTCTCTCTCCTCTTTCTCTGTCTCTTTCTCTCTCTGAAAAATAAACATTATAAACAACTTTGAAAGTCAAAACTTTGGGCGACTGGGTGGATCAGAGAGTTGAACATCAGACTTCAGCTTTGGTTAAGATCTTGCAGTTCATGAGTTCGAGCCCCACGTCAGATTCTCTGCTGTCAATGCAGACCCTGCTTAGGATCCTGTGTCTCCCTCTCTCTCTACTCCTCCTCCACTTGTGAGCATGCACTCTCTCTTTCTCTCTCAAAAATAAATAAACATTAAAAAATTAAAGTCAAAATTATATCTAGTCATCTGTGTTGTTCCGCACATTAAAAACAGGATAAAAAAACACATTCTCTTATTTTCTGTTTGTATAAAACCTATGATTACACAGAATCCAATATCCTTTCAGATTCATTGTCCCATTTCTATCCACACTTCAATGTGGTTTTCTCAGAATTAGCAAAATTTTCACCATTCCCAAATGCCTGTTCTATGTTAAATACTTCACAGACCAATATTTTGAGCTACAGACTTTGAGTATGTTCTCTCTTATGCAGCAAGAGAGCAGACACAGAATTAAATGTGAGAGAGGTTAATGTCCAGGAGTAGACAAGAGCCCCAAGTAAGGGTCCTAGCTCCCTTTTCATTAGGATCAGAAGGCTTACAAGTGTGATGGACATCCAGAAAGAGATGATGAAACAGTGATTGTTGACTCCTGTGTATGACAGCAAATGGGTTTTGAAGATATGTTGCTTAGAGTTTTGGCTCCACACAAAAGAAAATCCCTTTGCCTAGCAGAAGGCTGTTTACAGCAGGCACCAGGCAGAGTCTGTTTATCTTAAATTGCCTAGGAATAAGAGAGACTAAGCATGCTACCTCAGGGTTATCAAGACACCTTTCTTTTGCTAATTAGCTCCACTCTGCGCAATTTCACCCTGCTGCGGTGGTCTATAGCCCTGAATACCTGTTGATCTGTTGACCTGTTCTGGACTCCTCCTTCCTGTGAAAACAGCTTTCTGCTTGTGTTCTATGTTATGGATGCTTTTGCCCTGTTTACCTATCCTGGACACTTTCATCCTGTGGCTTCCCATTCCTAAGCTTTTGTCCTAAGACTTGTTGACCATTTCGTGCAAGCTCAGGGAATTCCTAAACTTATTCCCACACTGATCCTAAATATTAACGCTGAAATGACCCTGTTTCTCATTTTTATGCTACAAATGTAACAACGTAGACAAAATAAGGATGTTAAAAAATGTAGAAAATAATATTTCAGACACTATGATAACCCCTTAATATGCATTATCTCATCAAATATTGCAACACCTAAAACACATAGATATGGCGATTATTTTGATATTGTACATGAAGTAGCTGAGATGTGAGAAGATGATTTGTCTCTGGAAAATCAAGGGGAGAAGCCAGGTACCAATGAGATACCATCAGTCCATAACCCAGTTTGTGGAAGTTAAGTTCCCATGTTCATTTTAGTTTTCTCAGTTTTTATTTCTATTAAATTGATAGTGAGAAGATTGGCACATTGATTAACAAACAAAATAAAATTAATAACGGATTCTCAAAGTTGCAGGCTAGACTAAATGATTGTCTTTCATGTAATTGATAAACAAATTTAAATAATGCAAACTATTTTTTATCCTTTTCTGGGTGGATGCATTCCAAGGCTCAGTTTTGTTACAAAATAAATCTCATGGCAAACAGGAAATCCAGAATAAATATTTCTAAAGTGAATTTGTGAACACACAAAAACACATATAAGATAAATATCGGAAAATTGATCGATCCAAAGGAACACACGATTCCCACCCTCTCTACCATTTAAGTTACATAAAAGACCCTCTCGGTAGATTCCAGGTCATCCACAATTCAAGCAGAGGGAATAGAGCCTGTTGAGTGTATGGGCTTGTGCCTCTCATAGAGCACACTTGTAGGATGTATTCCAACATTGCAAATTCTGTGAAGTAAAGCACATTCTTGTGTTTTAGAAGCCAGTCCTTAATCACATTGTATGGCTGTTGTAAGGATAAAATAAGATAGTATATAGAGAGTACTTAACTGATTACTGGAAATTAGCAAGTTATCAATAAATAGTAGTCACTACTGCTTTCATGTACTCAAAACCATCATTTTCCTAGAGGAAACTGAGAAATAGAGGAGGTGAATAATGAAATCAAATGCATCCTTCTAACTTTGGGCTGGGGCATGAAACAAATCCCAAGTCTCTGGAAAAGATCATCAATATATTGTACCTAATTAACATTTTATAAAGACAGATTTACATATCTATAGAAAATGTATACTCTCAGTGGATATTAAAGAAACACACAGATTAAAGAAAATAATTACTATTTTGATACCTTTACTACTGGATTTAAGTTTTTCTTTGTAACATGCATTACCAGTTAGAATATAGTAAAAATTAATTGTTGAATAAAAATAAAAAATGTCTTATGTATCAGTTTGGAAATATTAAGAAATAACTCTAAAACTACCCTATCCCTTGGAATCATTAATATGTCCTTACAGATATCATTCTAAAATATAATCCAAAAGAAATTGAAAAACACCCAATATACACAAAAGATATTTCACATTCCTTTACAATGTGTAGTGAGAAATTGTGACAAGAAATTATTAAAATTGCCACTAGGCAACACAGTACAACAGCAAGAATGGTGTTCAATATTATGTTAATGGAGAGATGCAAACATATGTTTTAAAAATTTATAAAATGTTTATGGCAAAGAGTAAAAGAATAGTTATGATGTCATTGAGTGAAATCTTTATATTTTAATTTCTCTGTTTTTCTATGGATGCTTTTCTACGTATTACTAGTCCTTAAATTTCTGGAAGTAAATAGACAAAACCAAAAGCACTAGAGAACATGACCTTAAGTTTTATGCACCCTGTCTGAGACTCCTGGAACTCACCTGCATCAGGGTCAGCTGCCTAGTGATCCATGTCTCTGACACGCAAATCACTATTTGGAACTCAAAAATGCTTCTGTACTACTATAAAGTACAAGTCACCTGGCTAAAGTCTAGGAAGTCCCAGGTTCTAGGTTCTGCAAATGCCAATGGGAACACATTTGAAAGAATACGGAAGGCCAATTACCTTCTCCATTTATCATCTCCATACATATTATTTTAAAATCTCAGGATATTTGATCCCTGAAGGAATGTCTTGTTTGACTCACGTAATGCTAAAATCCAGGGGGGGGCACCTGGGTGCCTCAGCTTGTTAAGCATCTGACTCTTGGTTTGGGGTCAGGTCATGATCTCATGGTTTGTGGGTTTGAGCCCCATGTGAAGCTCTATGCTGACAGCACAAGGCCTGTTTAAGATTCTTTCTCTCTCCTTCCCCTACCCCCTTGTTCTCTCTGTCTGTCAAAATAAATAAATAAACTAAAAATGCTAAAATTAGGAAATGAGTGATTTGAAAGTGACATCTGCCTCATCATATTGTTAAATAAGATAGCATGTAAACCACTTGTCTTATACCAAAGAGTGCATTCAACCCTGCTATCCTGTATTTTAGTAGTAATCAATATGTCAAGAAAATCTGGTAATTGCATAGGGTACATAGTGTTGAAGAAAAGTATCTTCTCCCCCGCGAAAAAAAAATCTTCTAAAGAGGGAAGGCTAAATTTAACCTTGGTAGTCTCAAAACTTTCTAGATAGATGATTTGTGGTGAGTGACACGTACACTCCAAGCTTCAGTTTAATCATCTGTAAAGGGGGGAAAATGATGTTTCTTTCACAGTGTGATTTATTGAGTTTAATTTATATAGCGAATACAAGGCAATAGATGTATCAAATAAATATTTGCCTGTTTCTTTGCTTTTGCTGTAACCGAAAATCTTTCTTATTGATCTATAGGAATGAGGAAAGGTAATTTAAAAAAAAAAAAAAACACCTGACCTGGTGACAAATGCTTTCATAAAACTTGGAGATTATTAGAACAGTTTACTAATGATCAAAGCAAAGCATAAGTGTTTGGTATTACTTTACATCAATTAAACTCATTTTACTGGGATTCTCCAAACCAATATATAAAGCTTTTTTTTTTTATTTTATATTTACACAAGTATTTACCAATGCACAATCAATGAGGTGAGAGAAAAAAGATATATACACATATCAAATGGTGGTAATTCTGGTGAATTAAATAAGAAAAAAATAACGATATTGACTAATAATGATATTAATAGCAGCACTAACAAATATCAAGAGTATTTTTTTTATTGAGAAATTACTGAGTGATCTGCATTGTGCCTAAATGTGTATTTTCATGATTCTACATAAATAAGACTAAGGAAAAACCCTGTATTTCATGATTAAATGTCAATCATTACAATCTTGCACTTTTTTAATTCATTAGTTGTAACATTTTTAATTTTTTATTGAAGTAACAGTTTTAATTTTACTAAAGTATATAAATGTATATAAATTTTACTAAATTTACTAAATGTATATAAATTTACTAAATTTACTAAATTTATTAAATGTATATAAATTTTACTAAAGTATATAAATGGACAGTAATATGAAAGATTTATAGCAGTACAGTTACATGAAGTAACACCAAAAATCCAAATGTTATATAAATGATTTAGGTAAAGAAATAGCATATTGTTCACCTAATATAAGTAGTCCCTGATATTCATGGTTGACCAGGTATCATAAGTTATGCCTTGGTATTGATTGCCTGGAGCTAGGCTTGGTGTTCTCCTTTTACATATACACAGATTCACAGAAAGCCATATGGTAACCATAAAAATGGACCCCCAAAGATGTCCATGTTCTATCTCTGGACACTGTGGGTGTCCAGAGATAGAGCATATGTTGGGTTACATGACAAAACAAAGTCCAAGATACAGATGGAATTACAGTTGACTTTATTTTTTTAATTATTTTAATGTTTATTCATTTATTTTCAGAGAGAGAAAGAGAGAGAGAGAGCACAAGTGGGGAAGGAAAGAGATAGAGGTAGATAGAGAATCCCAAGCAGGCTGGATGCTGTCAGCACAGAGCCTGACATGGGGCTCAATCACATGGCTATGAGGTCATGACCTGAGCCAAAATCAAGAGTTGGATGCTTAGCTGACTGAGCCACCCAGGTGCCTTACTAAACACTTGAATTTAAAATAGAAAGATTATTCTGGATATCAATAAAGCCCAAACTAATCATAAAGGTCTTAGAAGTGGGAGGAGGAGGAGGAGGAATCAGAGAAAGGACAGTATGACTTTTCAGCTCAATATTGTTGACCAAACATCAGGGAAGAGGACACCAGCCAAGGAACACATCTAGAATGTGAAAAGGCAAGGAAACTATTATTTTCAAGAGCTTCCGGAAGAAATGCAGCCTGACAATGACTATATTTTAGCTCAGTGAGACCAATTTCAGACCTCTGACTACCTGAAGTCTAAGGAGATAAATTGGTGGGGTTTGTGTGTGTGTGTGTGTCTGTTTTGTTGTTGTTGTTTTGTTTTGTTTTTGTTTGTTTAACTGATAAGGGTGTAGTAATGTGTTATATCTAGAGCAGGAAGCTAATTTCATCAACAGAAAACAGCCATTCTGTGACCCTGATGGACTAAAGCAGAAACAAGACTGCTGCACAATCCTGTCTGAACATAGACATAGCATGAACATCATCCACATTGTAAAAATTACCAAGCATGTTCCTTTCCTAAGAATGAGTGACTATAGCTTTGTTACCAATTACTGTGTTACCCTTGGTCTGGTATACTTCACCTATGTGTAAGATTTATTAAGACAGTCATAGAATTACCCATGCTTATTGACAGCAACAATCCAAAGCAAACCAACACTTCCTAAAACTCTTGTACAATCACCTAATACAAACCCAAATATTATATATTCTTTCTACAGTTTTCTCCTGAGGTGTCCTATGATTCGACCATGATGGGTGATTCCTTATTCACTATAAGAATAAATAAACCCATTTTGATTAATAGGCACAGCTTAAGGAATATACTCCCAGATACTGTAATACTATTGTATGGTGACAGATGGTAGCTACACTTGTGGAAAGCATAGCAGCATGATATATAAACTTGTGGAATCTTTATGTTGTGCACCTAAAAGTAATTTAACAATATGTGACAACTACACTCACATAAAAAATAAAGATAATAATAAATAAGCCTTTCTCTTTCCTTTATTCCCAGTTTATTTTTTAAGTTTTTTGTTTTAACTTTTTCAATTTTAGTACAGTTAACCTATAGCATTATATTCGTTACAAGTATACAATATAGTGATTTAACATTTCCATATATCACACAGTGCTCATCACAAGTGCACTCTTTAATCCCCATCACCTATTAATTTTAGCCATTCTGACAGGTGTGAGGTGCTTTCTCATTGTATGCTTGACTTGCATTTCTCTGATGATGAGTGATGTTGAGCATTGTTTCATGTGACTGATTCCATGAGGATGTCTTTTTTGGGGAAGTGTCTGTTCATGTGTCTTCTGTCCAACTTAATTGGATTATTTGTTTAGTGGGTGTTGAGATGTGTAAGTTTTTTTATAATATTTTGGAACTAATCCTTTATCAGGTATGTCATTTGCAAATATTTTCTCTGATTCAGTAGGTTGTGTTTTATTTTTGTTGATTGTTTCTTTCACTGTGCATAAGTTTTTCATTTTGATGATGTCCCAAAATATTATTTTTGCTTTTGTTTCCCTTGCCTCGGGAGACCTATGTAGAAACATGCTGTTATGGCTAATGTCAGAGACATTATTGCCTGTGCTCTCTTCTAGAATTTTTATGTTTCAGGCCTCACATTTAGTTCTATAATTCATTTTGAATATATTTTTGTGTATGATGTGAAAAAGTGATCCAGTTTTATTCTTTCTCATGTAGTTGACAGGTATTCCCAGAACCATTTCTTGAATAAATGGTCCTTTGCCCATTGATATTCTTTCCTGCTTTGTTGAAGATTAATTGGCCATAAAATTTTTATGGGTTTTCTATAATTTTCTACTTATCTATGTGTCCATTTAATGCACTTCAATACTGTTTTGATTAACCCAGCTGTGTAATATAACTTGAGTCTGGAATTGTGAGTCAATGGACATTTGGGATCTTTCCATAATTTGGAAATTGTCAATAGTGCTACTGTAAACATTGGGGTGCATAAGCCCCTTTGAATCAAAAATAATGAAATCTTGCCATTTGCAGCAACATGGATGAAAATAGAGTATATTAGGTTTAGCAAAATAAGTCAGAGAAAGACAAATATAATTTCACTTGTGTGGAATTTAAGAAACACAACACATGAACACAGGAGAAGGGAAGGAAAAATAAGATAAAAAATAGAGGGAGGCAAACCATAGGATACTCTTAAATACAAAGAACAAACTGAGGGTTGCTAGAAGGGACGTGGGTGGGGGAATGGGCTAAATGGGCAATGGGCATTAAGGAAGGCACTTTTAGGAATGAGCACTGGGTGTTATATGTAAGTGATGAATCACAGAATTCTACTACTGAAACTACACTGTATGTTAACTAACTTGAATTTAAAAAAAAGAACTATTTTGGCTTCTTGGGGTCTATTGTGGTTCCATATAAATTTTAGAATTTTTTTTTTATTCCAGTCTGTGAAAAATTCTGTTGGTGTTTTGTTAGGATTGCATTACATGTGTACATTGCTTTGGGTATTATAGACAGTTTAACAATGTTTGAAAATCCGGGAGGATGGAACGTCTTTCCATTTCTTTGTGCCATCTTCAATTTCTTTCATCAGTGTTTTATAGTTTTCATTGTACAGGCATCTTTGGTTAGGTTCATTCTTCTGTATTTTATTGATTTTTGCTGTAATTGTAAGTGGTATTTTTTTAAATTTCTCTTTATGTTCCTTTATTATTAGTATAAGAAACGCAACAGACTTCTGAACATCGATTTTGTATCTTGTGACTGTACTGAACGCATTTATCAGGCCTCTTAGTATTTTGATGGAATCTTTCAGGGTTTCTATATATAATAACATCTCATCTGCAAAGAGCAAAAGTTTTATTACTTCCTTACCTATTCAGATGCATTTTATTTCTTTTTGTTTTCTAATTGTTGTGGCTGACACTTGCAATATTATGCTGAATAAAAGTGGTGAGAGTAGACATCCCTGTCTTCATCTTCAATATGCAGGAAAGATTCTTAGTCTTTCCCTATTGAGTTGTGGTATTTGCTGTGAGTTTTTCATATATGACCATTATTATGTTGTTTTATATTCTCTCTAAAGCAATGTTATTGAAGATTTTTATCATGAATGGATGTTGTACTTTGTCAAATGCTTTCTCTGTGTCTTTGAAATAATTACATGGTTTTTATCCTTTCTCTTATTGATGTTATGTATCATGTTAATTATTCACTAATATTGAACTGCACTTTTATTTTGGAAATAAATCCTATTTCATTGTGGTGAATGATGTTTTTAATGGACTGTTGGATTTTTTTGCTAGTATTTCACTGAGGATTTTTACACCTATGTTTACCAGAGGTATTGCCCAGTATTTCTGTTTTTTAGTTGTGTTTTTACCTCGTTTTGGTAGCCAGGTAATTTGGCCTCCTAGAATACTTTTGAAAGCTTTTCCTCCTCTTTTGTTTTTTGAATAGTTTGAAATTATTAGTCTTTTTTGATATTAAGTCGTTTTTAAATGTTTCATAGAATTCACCTGTGATGTCATCTGGTCCTGGAATTTTGTTTTTTGGGAGCTCTTGATTGCTGATTCAGTCAACTTGCTGGTAATCAACCTGTTCAAATATTCCATATCTTCCTACTTAGTTTTGGTAGGTTATATGTTTCCAAGAATTTAATCACTTCTTCTATTTGTTTAATTTGTCAGCATATTGTTTGTTATATTTTAAAATAATTTTTGTATTATTGTGGTATTGATTGTTACTTCTCTTCTTTCACTTGTCATTTTGTTTATTTGTCCTTTCTGTTTTATAATGAGTTTGACTAGAGCTTTATGGATTTTGTTGATGTTTTCAAAGAACCAGCTCCTGGTTTCATTGCTATGTTTTGTTTCTGTATCATTTATTTTCACTCTAATCTTTATTATTTCCTTCTTTTTGCTGGTTTGGGGCTTGTTTGGGTTCTTCTACTAACTCTTTCAAGCATGAGGTTAGGTTATTTTTTTGATATTTTTCTTATTTGTTCTTTTATTGCTACATATCTCCTTATTAGACCTGCATTTGTTGTATCCCATAGCTTTTGGATTTAGTGTCTTCATTTTTATTTGTTTAATTTACAATTTTATTTCTTATTTGATAACTTTTTTGATCTATTCATTGTTTCATGACATATTATTTAACCTCCATGTATTTGTAGTCTTTCCAAACTTTTCTTGTGATTGATTTCTAGTTTCATAGCATTGTGTCAGAAAAAGTGTGTGATAGGACTTTGACCATTTTGAATTTGTTGATATGTGTTCTGTGTCCTAATATGTGACCTATTCTGGAGAGTATTCAATGTGCACTCAAAAAAATTTGTATCCTGTTGTTTTAGAATGGCAAATTCTGAATATTTCTGTTAAATCCATCTGTTCTAGGGTTGATTTAAAGTCATAATTTCCTTCTTGTTTTTCTTTTTGGATTATCTGTCCACGAATGTAAGTGGGGTATTAAAGTCCTCTACTATCAGGAGTAGGAGTTAAGGTGGCAGAGAAGTACAGGAATCCTATGCTTGTCTCTTCCTTTTAATGCCATTGGATAAATATAAAATAATTCTGAACAAACATGAAATCAGTCTGAATGCTGAGAAAACAAGCTGCAGAACTACAGGAAGAAAAGAAGCCACATTGTAGAAGGTAGTAAGGTACAGATGTGATTCCAGGGAGAAAAGAATAAAGTGTGTCGTGGAGTGGATGGAAACTTGATCTCAGAGAGAGAAGAGAGAAAGATAGTGATAGAAAAAAGAGAAAGCAGCATGCAGGGGATTGCACAATAGAAACAATTCCCCAAGGCCATTGATGGGGAAAACCAGAGTGGTAGATTATCTCAAGTTTTTACAAGAAGTGGAGCTCTGGGGCTCCTAAATGGCTCAGTTGGTTGTGTATCTGACTTCGGCTCAGGTCATGATCTCACAGTTCGTGGGTTCATGCTGACAGCTCAGAGCCTGGATCCTGCTTCGGATTCTGTGTCTCCCTCTCTCTCTGCTGTTGCTCTGCTGCTTGTGCGCTCTCTCTTTCTCTCTCAAAAATAAATAAACACAAAAAAGGAAGTGGAGCTCAGAATCTGAAGTTTTAAAGCTTCCACCACTAGGTGGAGACTGGCAGGCATAATGGTGCTCCTGAGGGGAAGGAGCTAGAAGCCCAGGAGCATGCAGTATGGTTTAAGGATTCCCTGGGTTGTACTGGGAGAGACAGTTCACTTTCTTGGAGTACATTTGGAAGAGCTGACATGGTATTTCAGAGGACAAAGCAGGCAGGCACCACCACGCTGCCCTGTTCATTAAGATAGGAACAGAGACACTTTCTGAGGACAGCAAACCTTGATGGTGGCTTTTATTGTACTTTACCATAAACTCCAAATCCCTGAATGATTCTGCAGCTGCTTTTCTGGGACAAAGTGGCACCAGCCACAACATGGTGAGACCCTCCACCAAAGGATAAGGGCAGGTGGTTTACACTGCACCAGGTCCCTAAAATTTGAAGTTTTGAAACACATCCTGAGGTAAAACACAGGAGTACTGTCCTGTCAGGTGAGTAGATAGCATGGGCACATACAAGGTGAAGACAGGTATCCAACAGAAACTATGGACACAAGAAGAGAGATTTCTCATTCTTCTGTGAGAGTTTCCTGAATAGTGGTGGGCATGAACTCCCCAGTCTTGGGATGAGAGAGCAAGGTGATATCATTTCCCCCACCTGTCAGCAATGATAGACATCAGTGAGCAACACAGCGCCCCCAGTGGAAGCTAGAGCCAGTTGCACAGAGCCCCACTGCACCCTGCAGGTGCATCTTTATGAGGGTAAGTTTGCCTGAGAACCAGCACACCAGGCCTCTCCCCCAGAATAACAGCACAAACCCCTCACAAGCAACAGTCTATTGATGATAGAGTCCTGCAAAACTTCAATTCTAGTGGAAATAGGATCAAGCTTATTTTAAAAAACAGACCAAAGCAGACCATCTAGTTAAAATGGCACACAGTGAAAAAAGCCCAACACTCCCCACTGCAAGCAAAGAGAAACTCACAGGGGACTGACATGAGGGAAAGGACAGCCAAAAAATAAAAGCAAAGTGCACATTCTGAAAAGCTTCCTGAAGTGCCAGGCCCTAGACAGTATAGGACTTGCTCTTAATATAGCCATGAGTTGGAAGGAGGAAATACAACTGGCTTTCCAAACACACACACACACTCATGACCAAGGCAAAATGACAAGACTGAGGAATTGACTCCAAAATAAATAATGAACGGGTAAAAGCCAGAAATCTAATCAAAACAGATATAAGTAATAAGCCTGAACCAGATTTTAAAACAACAAGCATAAGGATATTAGTTGGGCTGGAGAAAAGTATAGAAGACTTTAGAGAAACCCTTACTACATAAATAAAATAAATAAAAACTAGTCAAGCTGGAATAAAGCAAATGTTATAACCAAGATGAAAATCAAATGGCTGTGGTGACAACGAGGATGAATGAAACAGAAGAATGAATAGTGATACAGAAGATTATAATTATGGAAAATAATGCAGCTGAAAATAAGAGGGAAATAAAAGTATTGTATCTTGAATGTATACCTAGTGAACTCAACAAATTCATAAAGCACAATAACATTCATGTCATAGGAGTCCCAGAAGAAGAGAAGAAATAAGAAGGGGCAGAAGGTTTGAACAAATAAAAGCTGAAAACTCCTCTAATCTAGGGAAGGAAACAGACATCCAAATCCAGAAGGCATGGAGAATTCCCATCAAATTCAACCAAAAACCTTTTACAGTGTTGTTGATGGGAATTCAAACTGGTGCAGCCACTCTGGAAAACAGTATGGAGGTTCCTCAAAAAATTTAAAATAGAAGTACCCTATGACCCAGAAATTGCAATACTAAGTATTTACCCAAAGTATACAAAAATTCTGATTAAAAGGGGCACATGTACCCCAATGTTGATAACATAGCACTATCAATAATGGTCAAATTATGAAAATAATCCAAATGACAATCAACTAATGAATGGATAAAGATATGGTATATATGTATATATGTATGGAATACTACGTGGTGATCTAAAGAATGAAATCTTACTATTTTCAACAACTTGGATGGAAGAGAGTGTATTATGCTAGCAAAATAAGTCAGTCAGAGAAAGACAAATATATGATTTCACTCATATGTGGAATTTTAGAAACACAACAGATGAACATAGGTGAAGGAGAGGAAAATAAGATAAAAACAGAGGGAGGCAAACCATAAGACACTCTCAAATAGAAAGAACTGACTGAGGGTTGATAAAGGAGAAGTAGGAGTGGTGATGGGTTAAATGGGTGATGGACATTAAGGAAGGCACTTTTCGGGATGAGCACTGTGTGTCATACGTAAGAGATCAATCAGTGGGTTCTACTACTGAAACCGGTACTACACTGTTTGTTAACTAACTTGAATTTAAATTAAAAAAAAATCCAAACAGAAGCTACCCAACGCCAAGGCATATTATAGCAAACTTTGAAAACTACAGAGATAAGGAAAGAGCATGTACTTGCTCTCTCTCTCTTTCTAAAAGTAAATAATGATAATAAAAAAGGAATGTATAAATTCCTCAAAACATACCAATTACCAAAACTGAAATAAAGATTAATAGAAAATTTGAACAGATCCATAACCAGAAAGGAAATTGAATCAGAAATAAAAAATCTCCCAAAAAACAAAAGTCCAGGGCCAGATGGCTTCACAGGAAATTTCTAAGACATGTATAGAATAATTAATATTTATTCTTCTCAAACTGTTATTAAAAATAGAAACAGAAGTAAAACTCCCAACTACATTCTGTGAGCCCAGCATTACATAGATTCCAAAGTTAGACAAAGACTCCACTAAAAAGGAGAATCACAGCCCAATCAAAAGACCTGATTATTTTTGATGCAAAAAATCATCAAGATACTAGCAAATCAAATCTAACAGTACATTAAAAACGTATTCATCATTATCAGCTGGAAGTTGTTCCTAGTTTACAGAGGTTGTTCAACATTTGAAAATCAATCAATTAATCAATCAACATTAATAAAAGAAAGGATAAGAACCACATTATTCTCTCAATAGATGTTGACAAATGGAGCTAGAATGTATTATACTAAGCAAAATAAGTCAATCAGAGAAAGACAAATATATGATTTCATTCATAAATGGAATTTAAGAAACAAAAGAGATAAACATATGGGAAGGGGGGTAAGAGGAGAAAGAGAAACAAACCACAAGAGGCTCTTGACAATAAAGAACAAATTGAAGATTGATGGGGGGGGGATGGGCTAAATGGGTGATCAATATCACAAGGAAGGCACTTGTGATGAACACTGGGTGTTGTATGTAAGTGAAGAATTGCTGATACATATATACATATATATAACTAATATATATATTAGTTAATATATATATATCAGTATCTCAAGGAAGGCACTTGTAATGAACACTGGGTGTATATGTAAGTGATGAATTACATATATACATATATACATATGATACATATATATACATATATACATATGTACATATGATATGTATATCATATGTATACATATATACATATATATCATATATGTATATGTATAGCAAATATACATATGTATATTTGTTAGATATATACATATATACATATATGTATATATGTATCATATGCATATATTATATATGCATATATTAACATATATATACATATGTACATATATACATATTATACATATATATTAACTAATATGTATTACATATATACATATATTACATATATACATATATATTATACATATACACATACATACATATTATACATATATACATATATTAACTAATACATATATTAGTTAATATATATATAAACTAACATATATATATATATATATATATATATACACACACACACACATATATATATTAAAAGAAAACCCAGAAATGGACCCACAGCTATTTGGTCAACTAATCTTTGGCAAAGCAGGAATAAATATCCAGTGGAATAAAAGACAGTCTACTTAACAAATTGTATTGAGAAAACTGGACAGTGACATGCAGAAGAATAAAACTAGGCCAATTTATTACACTATACACACAAATAAATTCAAAATGGATGAAAAACCTAAATACAAGACAGAAAACCATCAAAATCCTAGAGTAGAACACAGGCAGCAACCTATTTGACTTTGACCATAACAAATTCTTACATGTCTCTGGAGGCAAGGGAAATAAAAGAAAACATGGACTATTGGACCTCATCAGGATAAAAACCTTCTGCACAGCAAAGGAAACAATCAACAAAACTAAAAGACAAACTACAGAATGGGAGAAGATATTTGCAAATGACATATTTGATAAAATGTTAATATCCAAAATCTATAAAATATCATTGAACTCAGCAAACAAAAAATAAATAATCCAGTTAAGAAATGGGTGGAAGACATGAACAGACATTTTTCCAAAGAAGACATACAGCTGGCTAACAGACACATGAAAGAATGCTCAACATCACTGATTATCAGGGAAATTCAAATGAAAACCATGCTGAGATACCACCTCACACCTGTCACAATGGCTAAAATTAATAACACAGGAAACAACAGATGTTGGCAAAGATGTGGACTAAGGGGAACCCACTTACACTATTGGTGGGATTGCAAACTGGTGTCGCCACTGTCAAAAGAAATATGTAGTTCCTCAAAAAGTTAAAACTAGAATTTTAAAGCTATGACTCAGTAATTTCACTACTAGGTATTTACCCAAGGGACATAAAAATAGTGATTCGAAGGGACACATGGACCCTGATGTTTACAGCAGCATTATCAACAATAGTCAAACAATGGAAAGAGCAAAAATGTCCATCGACTGATAAGTGGATAAAGAAGTTTTGTACATTTCAAAAAGAATGAATCTTGGTATCTGCAATGATGTGGATGGAGCTACAGAGTGTTATGCTAAACGAAATAAGTCAGTCAGTGCTATATGATTTCATTCATTTGGAATTCAAGAAAAAAAGCAGATAGATATAGTGGAAGGAAAAAAAAGAGAGAGGGAAGCAAATCATGAAAAACTCTTAACTATAGAGAGTATACTGAGATTTACCGGGGGGGGGGGGGGAGGCTACTTGGCTGATGGGTATTAAGAGCACTTGTTATGATGAGCACTTGGTGTTATATGTAAGTGATGAATCTCTCAATTCTACACTGGAAAACATTTTTACCATATATATAACTAACTAGAATTTAAATTATAACCTGAAAAAATAAAATTAAGTCCTCTCCTACCATTGTAGTACTAGCAAACTTTATCTTTGTTATTAATATATATACACATACATACATACATACATACACACATACATATATACATACATACATACATACATACATATACTGTCATGTTGGGTACATACGTACTTACAATTGTTACATTTTGTTGTTGGATTATGTTCCTTAATATAATGTCCTTCTTTGTCTGTTTTTACAATCTTTATTTTTTGTCCAATATAAAAATTGTTATTCTAGCTTTTTTTGACACCATTTCTATGGAAACTGTCTCCATCCCCTCACATTCTTTCTTTCTTTTGTTTTTAATTAACTTGTTTTATTTTTTTAAATTTACTTCCAAATTAGTTAGCATAAAGTGCAACAATGATTTCAGGAGTAGATTCCTTAGTGACCCTTAACCATTTAGCCCATCCCCCCTCTCACAGCTCCTCCTGTAACCCTCAGTTAGATCTCCATATTTATGAGTCTTCTGTTTTGTCCCCCTCCCTGTTTTTATATTATTTTTGTTTCCCTTCCCTTATGTTCATCTGTTTTGTCTCTTAAAGTCCTCAAATGTGTGAAATCATATGATTTTTGTCTTTCTCTGACTATTTTAACTTAGCATAATACCCTCCAGTTCCATCCATGTAGTTGCAAATGGCAAAATTTCATTCTTTTTGACTGCCAAGTAATACTCCAGTGTGTGTGTGTGTGTGTGTGTGTGTGTGTGTGTGTGTGTGGGTGGACCACATCTTTTTTATCCATTTATCCATCGATGGACATTTGGGCTCCTACCATACTTTGGCTATTGGTGATAGTGCTGCTATAAACATGGGGGTGCATATGTCTCTTTGAAACAGCACACCTGTATCCCTTGGATAAATGCCTAGTAGTACAATTGTTGGGTTGTAGGGTAGTTCTATTTTTAATTTTTTCAGGAACCTCCATACTATTTTCCAGAGTGGCTGCATCAGCTCTTGTTTCCACCAACAATGCGAAAGAGATCCTCTTTCTCTGCATCCTCGTCAACATCTGTTGTTGCCTGAGTTGTTAATGTTAGCCATTCTGACAGGTGTCAGATGGTATCTCATTGTGGTTTTGATTCATATTTCCTTGATGATGAGTGATGTTGAGCATTTTTTCATGTGTTGGTTGGCCATCTGGATGTATTCTTTGGAGAAGTGTCTAGTCTTATCTTTTGCCCATTTCTTCACTGGATTGTTTGTTTTTTGGCTGTTGAGTTCGATAAGTTCTTTATAGATTTTGGATACTAAGCCTTTGTCTGATATGTCATTTGCAAATATCTTCTCCCATTCTGTCAGTTGCCTATTAGTTTTGCTGATTGTTACCTTTGCTGTGCAGAAGCTTTTTATTTTGATGAGGTCTCAGTAGTTCATTTTTGCTTTTAATTCCCTTTCCTCAGGAGATGTGTTGAGTAAGAAGTTGCTGTGGCCAAGATCAAAGAGGTTTTTGTCTGCTTTATCCTCAAGGATTTTGATGGCTTCCTGTCTTACATTGAAGTCTTTCATCCATTTTGAGTTTATTTTTGTGTATGGTGTAAGAAAGTGGTCCAGATTCATTCATCTGCCTGTCGCTGTCCTGTTTTCCTAGCACCACTTGCTGAAGACAGTCTTTATTCCATTGGATAGTCTATCCTGCTTTGTCAAATATTAGTGACCATACATTTATGGGTCCGTTTCTGGGTTCTCTATTATGTTCCATTGATCTGAGTGTCTGTTCTTGTGCCAGTACCATACTGTCTTGATGATTACAGCTTTGTAGTATAGCTTGAAGTCTGGGATTGTGATGCCTCCTGCTTTGTTTTTTTGTTTGTTTTGTTTTGTTTTGTTTTGTTTTGTTTTGTTTTTCTTCAAGATTGCTTTGGCTATTCGGGGTCTTTTCTGGTTCCATAATTTTAGGATTATTGGTTCTAGCTCTGTGAAGAATGCTGGTGTTATTTTGATAGGGATTACATTGAATATGTAGATTGCTTTGGGTAGTATCAACATTTTAACAATATCCGTTCTTCCTATCCAGGAGCATGGATTCTTTTTCCTTTTTTTGTGTCTTCTTCAATTTCTTTCATAAGCTTTCTATAGTTTTTAGTGTATAGATTTTTTACCTCTTTGTATAGATTTATTCCTAGGTATTTTATGATTTTTGGTGCAAGTGTAAATGGGATCAATTCCTTGATTTCTCTTTTGCTTCATTGTTGGTGTATAGGAATGCAACTGATTTCTGTGCATTGATTTTATATCCTGCAACTTTGGTAAATTCATGAATCAGTTCTAGCAGTTTTTGGTGGAATCTTTAGGGTTTTCCATGTAGAGTAACATGTCATCTGAGAAGAGTGAAAGTTTGACCTCCTACTGGCCAATTTGGATGTCTTTACTTCTTTGTGTTGTCTGATTGCAGAGGCTAAGACTTCCAATACTATGTTGAATAATGGTGGCAAGAGTGGACATCCCTGTCTTGTTCCTGACCTTAGGGGGAAAGCTCTCAGTTTTTCCCCATTGAGGATGATAGTGTTGGGTCATTCATATCTGGCTTTTATGATCTTGAGGTATGCTCCTTCTATCTTTACTTTCTTGAGGGTTTTTATCAAGAAAGGATACTGTATTTTGTCAAATGCTTTCTCTGCATCTATTGAGAGGATCTTATGGTTCTTGTCCTTTCTTTATTGATGTGATGGATCATGTTAATTGTTTTGTGGATATTGAACCAGCCCTGCATCCCAGGTATAAATCCCACTTGGTAGTGGTGAATAATTTTCTTAACGTATTGTTGGATCCAGTTGGCTAATATCTTATTGAGGATTTTTGCATCTATGTGCATCAGGGAAATTAGTGTATAGTTCTCCTTTTTAGTGGGGTCTCTGTCTGGTTCTGGAATCAAGGTAATGCTGGCTTCATAGAATGAGTTTGGAAGTTTTCCTTCCATTTCTATTATTTGTAACAGCTTTAAGAGAATAGGTGTTAACTCTTCCTTAAATGTTTGGTAGAATTCCCCTGGAAAGCCATCTGGCCCTGGACTCTTGTTTTTTGGCAGATTTTTGATTACTAATTCGATTTCCTTACTGGTTATGGGTCTGTTCAAATTTTCTATTTCTTCCTGTTTCAGTTTTGGTCATGTATATGTTTCTAGGAATGTCCATTTCTTCCAGTTTGCCCACTTTATTGCCATATAATTGCTCATTATATCCTCTTATTATTGTTTTTATTTCTGCTATGTTGGTTTTTATCTCTCCTCCTTCATTCTTGATTTTGTTTATTATGTCCTTTCCTTCCTCTTTTTGACAAAACTGGCTAGTGGTTTTTCAATTTTGTTAAATCTTCCAAAGAACCAGCTTCTGCTTTCATTGATCGGTTCTACTGTTTGTTTTTTTGTTTGTTTGTATGTTATTGTTATTTTGTTTTGTTTCAATAGCATTAATTTCTGCTCTATTCTTTATTATTTCCTGTCTTCTGTTGGTTTGGGGTTTTATTTGCTGTCCTTTTCCAGCTGTTTAAGGTGTAAGGTTAGTTTGTGTATCTGAGATCTTTTTTCCTTCTTTAGGAAGGTTTGGATTGCTATATACTTTCCTCTTATGACGCCTTTGCCGAAGCCTAGAGGTTTTGGGTTGTGGTGTTATCATTTTCATTGATTTGCATAAACTTTTTAATTTCCTCTTTAACTTCTTGGTTAGCCCATTCATTCTTGAGAAGGATGTTCTTAAATCTCTAAGTATTTGTTACCTTTCCAAATGTTTTCTTGTCGTTGATTTCGAGTTTTATAGCATTGTGGTCTCAAAATATGCACAGTATGATCTCGATATTTTTGTACTTGCTGAGGGCTGATTTGTGCCCCAGTATATGGTCTATTCTGGAGAACGTTCCATGTGCACTGGAAAAGAATGTATATTCTCCTGCTTTAGGATGAAATGTTCTGAATACATCTGTTAAGTCCATCTGGCCCTGTGTGTCATTCAAAGTCATTGTTTCCTTGTTGATTTTTTGATGAGATGATCTGAATACATCTGTTAACTCCATCTGGCTCTGTGTGTCATTCAAAGCCATTGTTTCCTTGTTGATTTTTTGATGAGATAACCTGTCCATTGCTGTGAGTGGGGTGTTGAAGTATCCTACTATTATGGTATTAATATCAATGAGTTTCTTTATGTTTGTGATTACTTGATTTATATATTTGGGTTTTCCCACATTTGGCACATAAATGTTTACAATTGTTAGGTCTTCTTGGTAGATGCACCCCTTAATTATCATATAGTGCCCTTCTTCATCTCTTGATACAGTGTTTATTTTAAAGTCTAGATTGTCTGATATAAGTGTGAAAACTCTGGCTTTCTTTTGTTGACCATTAGTATGATAGATTGTTCTTCATCCCCTTACTTTCAATCTGAAGGTGTCTTTAAGTCTAAAGTGGGTCTATTGTAAACAGTATATAGATGGATCTTGTTTTCTTATCCATTCTGTTGCCCTATGTCTTTTGCTTGGAGCATTGAGTCCATTGAGGTTTAAAGTGAGTACTGAAAGATATGAGTTTATTGCCATTATGTTGCTTGTAGTTTGAGTTTCTGATGGTGTTCTCTGGTCCTTTCTAATCTTTGTTGCTTTTGGTATTTATTTATTTATTTATTTATTTATATTTTCATCTTTTCTCCCCTCAGAAAGTCCCCCTTAAAATGTCTTGCAGGGCTGGTTTCGTGGTCACAAACTCCTTTAATTTTTGTTTGTCTGGGAAACTTTTTATCTCTCCTTCTATTTTGAATGACAGCCTTGTTGGATAAAGAATTCTTGGCTGCATATTTTTCTGATTCAGCACACTGAATCATATCCTGCCACTCTTTTATGGTCTGCCAAGTTTCTGTGGATAGGTCTGCTGCAAACTGATCTGTCCTCCCTTGTAGGTTAAGGACTTTATTTCCCCTTGCTGCTTTCATGATTCTCTCCTTGCCTGAGTATTTTGTGAATTGGATTATGATGTGCCTTGTTGATGATCGGTTTTTGCTGAATCCAGTGGGTGTCCTCTGTGCTTCCTGGATTTTGATGTCTGTGTCTTTTCCCAGGTTAGGAAAATTTTCTGCTATGATTTGCTCACATAACCCTTCAACCCCTATTTCTCTCTCTTCCTCTTCTAGGACCCTTATGATTCTGATGTTGTTCTTTTTTAATGCTCTAATTCTTTTTTTTTAATTTTTTAAAACATTTATTCATTTTGAGAGAGAGACAGAGTGTTAGTGGGGCTAGGGTCAGAAAGAGAGGGAGACACAGAATCTGAAGCAGGATCCAGGCTGTCAGCACAGAGCCTGATGCAAGTCTCAAACTCATGAACCATGAGATCACGACCTGGGCCAATGTCAGATGCTCAACCAACTGAGCCACCCAGGCTCCCCTGCTCTAATTCTGAAATTGTGCTCTTTTGCCTTAATCTCCCTCTTTGTTTCTGCTTTGTCATTCTCCATAAGTTTGTCCTCTATATTTCTGATTATCTGTTCTGCCTCATCCATCCTTGCTGCTATGGCAGCCATTAATGATTGCAGCCCAATTATAGCCTTTTTATTTCATCCTGAGTAGCTTTTACTTCTTTTATCTCTGCAGAAATGGATTCTAATCTATTTTCGACTCCAACTAGTATTCTTATTGTTGTGATTATAAATTCTGATTCAAACATCTTGTTTGTATCTGTGTTGGTTAAGTCCCTGGCTGTTATTTCTTCTGCTCTTTCTTTTGGAGTGAGTTCCTTAATTTCATCATTTTGAGGGGAGAAAAGGAATTAATGAGATAGAAAAAATTAATATAAAAAATTAAAATTAAAAAAATATTAAAATTAAAAAATAAAACACACACACACAAATAGAATAAATGATGCTATATCTTATGTGTGTTTTGGTCTGGGTGTTCACAGTGTCTTGAAAGATTAGGAAAAAAAAGGGGAAAGAAGGAAAAAAAGGAAATCTTTTGAAAAATTGGAAAAAATGAATACACTGAAGTAGACTAAAATTAGTCTACTTTTAGTAGTGATGGAAGTAAACTAGAATTTGAAAAAATTTACACAAAAGTAAAAAATATAGCAAAAAAATTAAAGAAAATGTATTTTTAATAAAAAGTAAAAATAAAGATATTTTTTCTCTTTCTGTATTCAAGAAAAAGAAACAAAAAAGAGAAAAAAGAAAAAAAGAAAAAAGGAAATCGTTTGAAAATTTGAAAAAAATGAATATACTGAAGTAAACTAAAATCAAATGATGTAAATAAAATAGAATTTGAAAAAAATTACAAAAAAGTAAAAAATATAGTAAAAAATAAAGAAAAATATTTTCATAAAAATTGAAAGTAAACTGAATGTTTCTCTTTTTTGAATTAAAGAAAAATAAATGAAAAAGAAAAAAAGAAAAAATATAAAGAAAGAAAGAAAATTGAATAGATGGACTTGCTGAGACTGAAACACAACTGAAATTACTTGGTTTTCCCCTAGAAGTTAGACTATGAAGCTCATTATAGTCCATGAACTAAGCAGGTGGTGAGGCTTCTGTTCTTGTATAGTGAGGTTAGCCTAGTGTGAGAGGCTTAGTGTAAGGGCTCAGTTCTCCACTAGATGGCACTGCTAGTCCACTGGGGTGTATTGTTGTGGTGCTTGTAGGTACTTATGCACATGCGCGGGAGAGGCGAAAATGGTGTCACCCAGCTACCCAGTCTCTCATGTCAGAACTCTGTTCTCCCTGATCAGCAATCATGCACCTGTCCTTTGGCTTCAACTTTCGTCCACTCCCCTCTTTTATGCTGTCCGTGAACAAGCCCAAGTAGTTCCTTTCTTCTGAGTTTTGTCTCAGATGCGGCTGAAGATGCTGCAGAAGCCCAGAGAGTGCAGCCAGGTGCCAGCCCACTCCAGAAAAAGTTTGCGAGATACTGTAGCAGCAGTGTTTCAGGGATTATGGAAAATCACAACACACATCTGACACCAGGCTTAACCCTTAACAACTTTGTTCCATCACATACCAATGTGGCCATTCTTTGGAGTCTGCTGGGACCAGGTTTCCTCACAGCCTCTACCAAATGTCCTTCTAGCAGTGGAACCACTTCTCCCTGTGTGGCTCAATAACTTCCTGGACTCCACTCTGCTCCTGGGGATTTGCCCATCCCACCAAAGCACCACCTGGTATCGAGCTATGGAGTTGCAGACTGCACTCTCTTTGTTTACAGTCTTAATAGAATTTAAACCCTCTCCTTTCTCCTTTCTCCTTTCTCCCTTTTTAGTTCAGTCCCTGTGGCTGTTTCCAATTTTCCACTTTTTCTTCAGCTGCTTTTGGGGAGGGGTGCTTTTCCCATATTCTCCCCACCTACTCTGTCCTCTCTCCTCAGGCAAAATACTTCCCTTCCCTCTGTGGCTTCTATCTCCCCAAGTTCACCTCTCTGCACTGTGTACCTGCTGAATTCTGTGGCTCAGGTTGTGAAGATTGTTGTGCTAATCCTCAGATCAGTTTTCTAGGTGTGCAGAATGGTTTAGTGTTGGTCTGGCTGTATTTCATGGCCACAAGACACAAAGAACACTTCCATACTGCTCCACCATCTTGGCTCGCCCAGAAAAATATTTTAAGTGAGTTATGTAACATAAAAAGTAAATTCCTTAGGATGGTTATGTGAAAATTAAATTTCAAATGGTGCCTGTGGTATGAAGATGGAGGTATGTGCTTAAGAATCCATAAATTGGGCCATGCAGTGGAAGTGGATTGGAGGGGTGGAAGAGAATTGAGGAAGGATGGCTTAATTTGTCCAGATAGAACAGGAACTTATTGTTTGCTTTATTTACTCAGAGATTAACTCCTAAGTTTTTATTGGGAATCAAGGTAGCACCTACTGCTTAGAGTCAGTTTTAAGAATTAAATTATTTAATTTAATTGGAAGTAACTTCCAGTGTTGCTTGGCATGCTGCAAGCAGTTAGTAAGTACTAATTTTAATAATGGTCATTGTTTTTGTTATTTTTATTTGATTATCATTCTATATAAACTAAAATGCATCCAGGAATTGAGACATTTCCAGTGCTTTGCTCCAATATGAACACAACATTTTCAATATTTATACACATCCAAGTGTGACCTACTTCTATTAAACACTCAAAAGCAAACAAACATAAAAAAGACCAAACTATCCTAACAGAAAATAACTTAAAATTAACCCTGTAGTATAACCACTTATCTGCTTACATGTGCAGCCCAACCCAACCACATTGATATTGATCGGAGCTGACCTACTCCCGCTCCTCAGTTCACCATCACAGGTGCATCAAATGCCTATTTTTCCCACCTGGGAAATACTTTAGTCCCATACATGGGAGCTTAACCCCAAATAGTGAACTGAGAGGGATCTAAGAGGTTTCTTTACCTCCATTTCTAAGTTTGGTCCACACAAGAAAGGAAAAGAAACATAAAATATTGTCCTGTAGTAGCAGATCCAAAGTAAAAAAAAATTAGTTTAAGCAAATATATCATGAAGAAAATGAACAATTGCATCACTATGTCAGATAGCTTTCCTTTAGGTGTATAGACTGTTTGGGCACTTTTGTTTCTTAAAATTAAGGAAAATTTGAACTTCAGGAATTGGATCAACCCAAAGCTCAAGAGCAAAACAGTATTACCATGATGTAATTGAAAAGAACTACTTCCAGTTTGTTTTTTCAGAGTTGTACTTCAAATAAAGTATGACATTGTAATTTACTTAATTTTCAGGGAAAATCATCTTACTCAGTTATTCATTTATTTGTTAGTTAACTCATTCATAATAATATACTGATTAGGAAATAAATACCAGGGGGAATGTTAAACCCCTGAAGTACAAAGATGTATATGTAATCCCTTCTCTCAAGAAGTCCACAATAAAAGAGATGGATAATAAGATCATTACAGTTAAACAGATAGATATAAATGCATTATATTCAAGAGGAAGTGCATCTAACTCTGTCAGTGGTGGCAAGAGGGAGAAGAGAGGGGAGGTGGAATAAACAAGTAAGAAGGGCAACATAACAGAAGTCATAAAATCTACATGGACACCTTAAGATTATGAGAATGTCTAGCTAAGTGAAGATGTAAGGATTTTCAGGAAAGTTATCATTTTGGCATATGTCAACTCAACATTGTAAATATTGCATATTCAGTTATAAAAAAATGAGTTACTACAGTGTAGTAAATATAGGGAAAGATAGTTATTAGGGTATAAAAATCATTCTATTATGGAGTAATTTACTCTGTTCTCATATTTCCATTTCTCATTAAACAAAGAAAGAATGAATCACAGCAAACAAGAAGCATGGTTTAGCAGTTCAATAGAACCTTGTTCCTTGAAAATAATTTGTTCATATGTTGACTCCTATAGACGGTCTTTCTGACATGACATCACACTACCTACTTATATACCTCAGCAAATTACCTTTTTCATCTATATTTAGTAGTCTTTATTGTAACAATATAGAGGAAGACATGTCCTCTCCACTATAGAACATTTATAATCATATTATTATGGCTATATACACTGATGTTCTAGATGCTGCCCGGTTCTGAATCCTTGATTTATACTGCGGAGTTAAATTTATAAATGGCAGGAGACGAGTAAATGTTACTTCAGACACTAGCATGTTTAAGCACAGAGAAACATATGGTCATACATGAGAAAGTAAAATAAGTAGAATTATTGTATCATAAAATTCCAGGCATGATCAACTTATAAATACATGAATAAGCCAGATGTGTGCATTTATTAAGCAGCTTATAGTTTTATATCATCAGGTTTTCCAGATGAAATTCTATTTTTATGAGATACTGGCTGATATAATAGGAATAATGCCTATGTATATCCCACTCTTATGTAAATGTGTGTATGTATTTTTTTCTTAAAATTGATATTCTAATTTGAGAACCAATCTTGAATACACTGAATTTATAATTCAGTTCAGTGGTGTTCCTAATTCTGGGTATTTCCCTTTCTTGAAAGCACAGTTAACTATCTAAATGGACTCAGGGCACGTTGGGGAAAGCTAACAGGAATATTTTTAGCACACACACATGGATAGTGATTTACAGATCCTCCTCAAGTATACCTACCATCCCATTTTTCAAGAATGTCTGAATCTATAATTTTGTGCTAGTTCTGCAAATGCATAAAGTAGAAATTTGATCTTGTGAAGAACAGATATCACTTTGCGTGGGAATTGCCAAAAGTGAGCTTGTACAAGATATTCCGATGAGAATAAAATAAAAATTATTTTTAAGGAACTCCTTTGCCAATCTGTGCTTATTAGACAATGGTTTTTCATTCTTGTTCTTTATGATTGCTGTGTTTTTGTCATATTGAAGAATGAGGTTATGACAATATTTGCCTAAATTATTTTCTTTATGCTTTATTGTTTTACCTTAAACATATCTATGGCCACCTGGATTTGTATTTATTTTTAATTTACAAATGATATGGAAGAATGAGCACATATGTTTTTTTTTCTTTACACAAAAGTGTGCAGTTGATCCTGTAGCTTCACTGAACAGAATTTCCTCTTCACTGACCTAAACATCTACCTATGTCATAAATTACACATTACAATTAAAATAACAAAATGTAATAATAAAAAGTGAATTTTAAAACCAGAAAGTTGTGGACAGCTTGGAAGATGGTAATGTAAGAGGATCCTATGCTCACCTTGTCCTGCAGATACAACTTGATAACATTCACATCAGTGTAAACAATAGAGAAAAAGCCCAAAGTTGACAAAACAAACCCCACAACTAAACTGTGGTGCCACATTGTAGAGGGCAGTAAGACAGAGATTCAGTGGGGAGAAAAGGGGCCTCGGGACTGTCCATGATAGGAACGGACATGTAGGCATGAAAAGGGAAGATAATCTATCACACTGAGGAGCCCCTATGGGAACGACAAACCTCTATATGATTTGGTTTTGAAAACTAGAGGGGCCAGATTTCATGAGTACATACTCCAGCAGGACTTAAAACCCAGAATTTTAAAAATCAGTAAGCTTCATTGTAGGAGAGGTATATGGGAAAGGGAACTTAGTCACTGCCCTTAAATAGACAGCACAACCAACAGTCCAAAGAAATACAGCATAGAAGCAGCAAATTGAAACAGTCATTACTTAACCTGCTGACTGTGCACCCCACCCACCCATGCTTGGTGGATCCACCCCCTCTAGCCAGGCAGGCATCAGAAGACCAGCACACAAACCTTACCAACTATGAGGTCTGTCCCTCCCCATGTTACAGTTACACTCCCTCCCTACTCTCTTGGCCAGAGCCCATCCAAACTGGTGCCAGAAATGTGGCAGTGTGCACACAACACTGATAGGAGCCAGAAACTCTCCAAAGTGACTCACACCACATGGAGATGGAAAGATAACCACACATACCAGTCTGATAGCAGCTTCAACAGTGAGCTGAAAGTAGGCAATTGGTTTGGTTGTAGGCTATACCTACCAATGAAATCTAAGTGGACAACACAGGGAAAGCACCCTGTAATCAGGTGCTCTGACATCTATGGCAAATACATGGACTTATTCAACTCAAGTTCAAGGTGGCCCCAGCCTGGCCCACAATCACCACAGGGACCAAATGCTGTCCAAAACAGCAGGCAAAGAGAGACACCCCACATGACTGAGATGAAGGAAAAAGTGGCTTAGCTACAACAGCAGGGCACACAAAGAAAATGCCCCTGAAAGGCCAAGTACTGGTAAAAATGGGACACTGCACTTTGGGTCACTGCAGGATCTCTTCTTCATAAGGCCACTCCTTTCAAGACCAGAAGACAGAGCTGACTTTTGTAGTCCACAGACACAGATGCAGGGAGTTAGAAGAAAGAAGGAAATAGATGAGTATGGCCCAAATGAAAGAGCAGGACAAAACAACAGCAAGACACCTAAGCTGATATCCCTGATAAAAAAATCACATGCTAATGGAATGGAAGAGTACACATTGTTAAAATATCTATACTACCCAAAGCAATCTACTCATTTAATGCAATCCCAATCAATATGCCACCAACACTTTTCACAGAGCTAAAACAAACAAACAATTTTAAAATTTGTATGGAACCACAAAACATTCTGAATAGCCAAAGAAATCCTGAAAAAAGAAAACTGAAACTGGAGGTATCAAGATTTCAGACTGCAAGCTCTATTAAAAACCTGTAGTCATCAAGACATTATGGTCTTGGTACAAAAACAGACACATAGATCAATGAAACAGAATAGAAAACCCAGAAATGGACCAGAAACTATATGCTCCACTAATCTTTGCCAAATCAGGAAAGAATATCCAATTGAAAAAAGACAGTCTCTTCAACAAATTGTATTGGGAAAACCAGATGACAACATGCAGAGAATGAAACTGTACCACTCTCTTACATCACACATGCAAATATTTTCAAAATGGATTAAAGACCTAAATAGGATACAGGAAACCATCAAAATCCTAGAGCATAACACAACAGTAACCTCTCTGGCCTCGACCACAGCAACTTCTTACTAGACACATCACTGAATGCAAGGTAAACAAAAGCAAACATGATCTACTGGGGCCTCATCAAGATAAAAAACTTTTGCACAGTGAAAGAAACAGTCAACAAACCTAAAAGGCAACTGATGGAATGGGAAAAGATATTTGAAAATGATATATCAGATGAAGGGTTAGTATCCAAAATCCATAAGCATATAAAACTCAACACCCAAACAATAAAAAACCCAGTTAAGAAATGGACAGAAGACATGAATAGTCTTTTCCAAATACTTCTTTTCCAAAGAAGACATCCAGATGGCTAACAGACACAAGATGCTCAACATCACTCATCGTCAGGGAATTACAAATCAAAACCCTCATGAGATACCACCTTACACCTGTCGTAATGGCTAAAATTAACAGCACAAGAAACAACAGGTTTTGGTAAGGATACAGGGAGAGGGAAACCCTCCTGCACTGTTGGTTGGAATGCAAACTGCTGCAACCACTCTGGAAAACAGTATGGAGTTTCCTCAAGAAACTAATAGAACTACTCTATGATGCAGCAATTGCACTATTAGATATTTACTCAAAAAACACAAAAATACAGATTTGAAAGAGAAATGCACCCCAATGTTTAAAGCAGCACTATCAACAATAGCCAAACTAAGTAGAGAGCACAAATGTCCATCCACTGATGAATGTATAAAGAAAATGTGGCATATATATACCATGGAATATTAGTGAGCCATCAAAAAGAATGAAACCTTGATATCTGCAATGATGTGGATGGAGTTAGAATGTAGTATGCTAAGCAAAATAAGTTAAGCAGAGAAAGAAAAATACTATATGATTTTATTCATCTGTGCATTTTAACAAATAAAACAGTGAACATAGGGGAGAGGGAGAAAAGAGGGAAACAAACCATAAGAAACTCTTTTTTTTAAGTTTATTTTGAGAGAGAGAGAGCATGAGTGCGGGAGGGGCAGAGAGAAGGAGACAGAATCCCAAGCAGTTCTGCACTGTAAGCACAGAGCTCTACAAGGGGCTCAAACTCAGAAAACTATGAGATCATGACTTGAGTCGAAACCAAGAGCTGGACGCTTAACCAACTGATCCACCCAGGCACTCCAAGAGACTCTTAAAGGCAGGGAACAAATTATGGGTTGACAGAGGACGGCACTTGTTTTGACGAGCACTGGGTATTTTATATAAGTTATTAATCACTGAATTCTACTCCTGAAACCAATATTGCACTGTATGTTAACTAACTTAAATTTTAAAAGGGGAAATTTTAATTTATGTATTTATGTATTTATGTTTTTATTGTGATCTATTTTAGTTTATTTAATTTAAAAGCTTAAGTACAACAGATTTATAGGAAAGACATAATACACACAATAGTAATCAAAGAAAATTCACCATCTTTGTCAACATGCCATGAGATACATAGATATACATTAGTCTATCTATCTATTTACCAACCTGTTAACTATATGGACAGTATGATGTGGATGCCTATCATAGAAAATTCTGGAAAGAAATACAGGGACATTGAATAAAGTCTTTTCCTTTTTTAGATGATTGACTCTATTCTATCATTGAAACTAATAACACAATAGATCCTACTTTTAAGTGCATTTCCCCCTGATTGCCACAGTAAAAAATTGAAAGTATTAAATTTTAGTGATATTCAATTTGGGAAGCTATATACTAGGATGTTCTGTAAAGATTACACATATTTTAGGTTATCAATCTCTGTGTTGCAAATCTTTATTTTTCCTGCAAGGTTTTATTTAAATTACAGTTAATTAACATACAGTGTAATATAACCGTTTCAGGTATAGAATTAATGATTCATCACTTACATGCAATACCCAGTGGTCATCACAGCAAGTGCTCTGTATCATACCCATTACATATTTATCCCACTCCCCTGCCAACCTCTGCTTCAGTAACCCTCAGTTTATTTTCTATAGTTCACAGTCTGTTTCTTGGTTTGCCTCTTTTCCCCACTTACCCCATTCATTTTTTTGTTGTTGTTTCATAAATTCCACAAGTGAGTAATATCATATGGCATTTGTCTTTCTCTGACTTTTCACTCTGCATAATACTAACATTATCTATACATATACCACTTCTTTATCTATTCATCAGTCAATGGGCATCAGTCAAGGTTAAGTAGTATCTATATTAATTGTTGAGAATTAAGATATCTTAACTGACAAATTTGAATTTTCTAGATGATTATCAGGAAAACTTATATTTCCTGAAAAATGTAAGTTGTTGCTACCATTTTAGAAACCACTTGGCATAATTCCAAAACCATGAACATTTTCATATCCTGTGAACCAGCAATGGCTCTTGTCCATGGGAAACGGGGGGCATATACATCAGTATTCATAAATTCAATATATGTAAAGCTTAGAATTGTAAGTTGCCTATCATCCATCCACCAAAATATAAACAGGAATTTGATAAGGTTAAAAAGAGAATTGCATCTAACAGTGAAAATGTATGTTCCAGTTGCATTCAACTATATTAATACAGTGAAATAATGTCAAGTGAAGGAAAGTTGTAAAACAAATAAATTACAGCATAACAACTGTTTACACTGTTTAAAACACTGATGGTAAACATTGCATATTTTTTCATGAATATATATTCAGTAATTATATAATATAGCAAGACAATTATACTCTAGAAATTCGGAACAATGGGGGAGGCACATGGATAGGATCAAAGATCTGAAGAGATCTAACAATTTTACTGTTTTAATTCTTGGACTGATTGGTAGGAACATTATATTATAAAAATAATAAGCTAAATAAAGAAGGATATCCATGAACCAAATAACGTAATTTATTTCAAATTAAGAATGCCCTTGAGACAAGTAAAATTGTCATGAAAATTACTGAAAATGGAAACACAGATATCAATGAGTCTCTAACATATTGGAAAAAAATATTTTTATAGTTTTCCTTTTGTACATTTTTTATGTCTTTGTTTAAATTCCAGTTAGTTAACCTACAGTGTAATATTAGTTTCAGGTGTACAACACAGTGATTCATCATTTCCATACCAAATGCGGTGCTCATCACAAATATATTTTAATTTTAGCACCAATCCATTGCATTACATACACCAACACTTAAACACTAGTACACTTTTATGTATTCTTGTTTGGAATATTTGATATTAAAACCACAATTTGTGTTATTAAAGTTAAGCATACACTTCATCTATGACCAATTTTATTCCTAAGTATATACTAAAAGAATTCAGTGCATATGACCATAAGAACATTTTTGTATGAGGAGGGTTATAGCAATTTTATTTATAATAGCTGAAAATTTCAAACCATCCAATAAAACAATAGCAATATATTCATATAATGGAGTGCAAATCAGCAATAAAAACAATAGCATCATTGCACAAGAGAAGTTTTTGTTTGATTATATCAATAAGTGCTTCCATATAATGTTGATGGAAGTCAGAATAATGACCACGGTACAGTTAAGGTACTCTTAGTGACAGAAAACAAAGGAACTGGGTGAAGGAATTGTCGCCTCTGTGGGTTTCCTCAACAGCAATAATGATGGTTTCTTATTTAGTACTTTTAGTCCAAGATCTTAGTACAATTCTCTGCTCATCTGATTTCCTCATATTTTACATCATATCTATCCACAAGCCATAAATATCTACTCTCTACTAATCTCTGGACTGGTCACTTCATGCTACTTTACTATTACTACTTTTATCTAAGGCAGTATCTTGTAACAACTGCACTACTGCTATGTCTCCTAATTGCCCATTTCAATTCTCTCTGCAAGAAATATTTCTACTGGAAATATCCCATATTTATTTAAAGCAAAGATGTTTTACTACAACGGGGTAAATGTAGAGAAAGAAGTTACTAGACTACAACGTTCAATTTAAGTACTCTACAACATCCACTCTAAGTTTAGCTCTGATCACGTATTTTCATTTTTCATTAAGACAAAAAAAATAGAAACAACATGCAAATATAACAACAATTTCAGCAGTTAATTAAAACCCATTATTTAGAAAGAATCTGCCTTTACAATGACTTCCTTAGATGGTCTCAACTTTGACATGACAATACCAGCTACTTACAAATCTCAGCAAACTTCCTTTTTTATATACAATCAATAGTCTTCAAGGCAGATATCAATAGTGAAGGAATGGTCTGTTCTTTCTACTATAAAACACTCATAATTATTTTGTTTTGACTAGATACATTGACATCCTAGATGTGTGCCCAGCTGTTTTGCATCCTTAATCCCCTCTGCAGTGTTAACAAAATTAAGGATAGCAGAAGGGTAAATGTTATTTTAAACACTAGCTTGTTTGTTTGAGGACAGGGGGATAATATGGTCACATGAAAGATTAAATAAATAGTACTGTTCCAAAAAATATACCATGCAGATATGCCTATACATATAGGAAAAAGTCAGATGTGTGCATTTATTCTGTAGCCTATACATCTATCTCATATAATTTTGTAGATAAATTCAGTTTTCCATGAGGTACTGTGTGATATGATAGGAATAAGGCCACTAATATATATCCTGGTCCTTTTGGAGAAACCAGTAGGAAGATGTGTAGCATATATATTGTAAATATGATGGCATTTAAGAATATTACTCAAGGGGCGCCTGGATGACTCAGTCGGTTAAGTGTCCGACTTCGGCTCAGGTCATGATCTCGCGGTCCGTGAGTTCAGCCCTGAGTCGGGCTCTGTGCTGACAGCTCGGAGCCTGGAGCCTGTTTCAGATTCTGTATCTCCTTCTCTCTGACCCTCCCCCATTCATGCTCTGTCTCTCTCTGTCTCAAAAATAAATAAAGGTTAAAAAAAAATTTTTTTAAATAAAAAAAAAGAATATTACTCAACGGTATCTTTCTTCCCATTGTTCAAAATTTGCTATATTTATTTATTTTTTTAATTTTTAATGTTTATTTTTGAGAGATAGAATGAGAGGGGCGGGGTAGAGAGAGAAGGAGGCACAGAATCTTAGCTCCAGGCTCTGAGCTGTCAGCACAGAGCCTCTACCTGAGGCTCTAACCTACAAACCAGGAGATCATTACCTAAGCTGAAGTGGGACACTTAGTCGACTGAACCACCCACGCACCCCCAAATTTTCTATATTTCAATAACCAGCACAAGTTTTGCAAAAAAAATGAAGCTAGAATTGGATCTTATAAATAATGGACATTTTCCTGCAGAACAATTGCAAGAGGTGAATGCATTGCAATATATCCAGATAAGAAGCTGCCTGGGTCTAGATAACAGAGCCTTTCCTTCCTGGCAAGGAAAGGTCAATGGGATTTGAGAGTCCAAGGTATTCAGATTTTTTAATCTACTTAGATGCTTGCATTTCAATTTCTCTTTCCAATCAGTATACAATTTTAGCATAAGTCATATTGAGTCAGAAAATTCAATTTGTTTTATATTTCATCTCATCTTCACAAGATTTTTATTATGTTTTGTTAAGAGACCCCTGCCTCAAAAAAAAAAAAATCTTTTTAAGACAGTCATTGAATTTCATTGATTCTCTGACTGCTTTGAGTTGGGAATTAAAAAAAAAATGAATTTTTTTTCCTGCAACTTATTTAGTGAGATCAGAAAAAACATACTCCAGTCCATAAATAATATGTTCTTTATTTCTACCATAATAAATTCTTTAAGGGTAAATTTTTCTTCCAAAAATTTTAATGCATTAGATTTTTACCAATTGCCAGTGATAATTCAAACAACTTTTTTTTTTCGGTTACAGTACATTCTGGTATACTAGCATTCCATTTTTCACTGGCAATTATTGTATTATTCTCTTTTCATCTAATCAGATTAGGAGAACAATTTCAGATTCCCATCTTTGAGGTTTTCCTTCCTTAGGACATCTTCTGACAGCAAACACTGTGTAAATTTGTATTATTTTGTAAACAAAATTCATTCATGGTTTTCCAGGTATAATGGATTTTGATAGTGATTTAAATGTTTACCTGTACTTTAGAATGGCTGGGAGAGTGAAGGCTATTTTTAAAGGGTCTTGGAAACTCATGTGGTGGGTACTACAAATCTCAGAATGTATGTGATATTCCCACTGAAAGTCTTAATCTCTAGCATCAATGTAGTATATATCTTGGGGGCTCACTTGGAAGTGGATTTAAAACACATCTTTATCATCTTTCTACACACATCTGCCTTCCTCAAAGTATAGCTCCTTTTGTTCTCATCTATTTTCCAAATCGTTGGTAAATGTTAGTCATAAACTGTGCAAGCAATGGGATCCTGAGAGTTGCATTTTCGAGTTTACTTCTGCCATGCAGCTAAGATCTTTGAGTTAATACCAACCTGACAACAGTTAAGATAGTCATTTAGGTTAGAAGAAGTGTGATTTTTAGCTTCTATGCTTCTTTAATGGAAGGGAGGTTTCAATAAAAAATACACTTAAAAATATTTCCAGTTATTTTCATTGGTAACGAAACAAGATAAAAACCTGAGTTTTCTTTATGAAAATGCTGAAGTATTATTACATATATGCTATTTAAATCCCAATGGAAACGAAAAGAATAAGGCTAAATTTAAAAGAAAAAGAGGATAACTTGACTTCAAAATTGTTTTCACAATTTTCCTTTTATTCAGTAACAGTGCTGATACTCGTTTTCTTTTTTCTTGATATTTTGATAGTTTTTGCAAAATGAGTCCATTGTGAAAGGAGAAATGGACTGCTTTCTAATTATATGATTGTTGTGATGAATTGAGAATGTATTGATGTCTTTCTCAAATTTTGATTATTCTTACATTTGGATTTTAACACTGTACTATTTTTTTCTAAATATAATAAAAACAAACTTTCAGCGATATTAAAGTTGCATGGCTATAAAATATGGGTATGATCACAGACACTGAAACAGTATTATGCCCAGTACCTTACTTCCAGGGACATTACCAAGTGTGAGGATTTAATATCTATGTAAACCACTTAAAACTCTGGCTGGCACATTGATTTATAATCAATATATACTAACATTAGCTTGATATCTTACAAAAGCCCACACTAGAAAAATCCCTTTTTTTCACCTTAAAATCAATACTATATTAAATTAATCTCACCTTGTTATCCAATCCCAACTAACTTCACCATATGACTAATTTTCCCCTAGTTAACCCAAATTTAGCCAAATGTATCATTCCTAGATCAAGCTCAGTTTCTGAAAAAATTTATATATCTGTTATTTCTCCAAATACAGGAACAAAAGGGGATTAGAATGATGAGAGAAACTTTATTGAAATATATATAATTACATTATAAATGTACCCAAAATCACAATGGTAGATGTATATCTCTGGTTGAAAAAGACCCAGGATCTTGATATATATGGAAAACATGACATTTAAGAATGGAATGAAACATATAGTTGATTACAAATACATGTTGAAGATTTTGAAAGGAAAAGCAAAGGAGCTACTATCTGAAGGGCATCTGATGTCTCAAATAATGATGAATATGAGAAGACAATGGAGAAATGCCTTCCAAATTCAGAAGGAAACTGGTTATTAACCTTGAATTTTATTCCAAGCCAAAGTAGAAATCAAATATAAAGACAGATGAAATTATTTTACACATATATGGAACAAATCATTGATCTGCTATGAAGTTATATTGAGAAGCTTTGTGAAGATGTGCTTTAGAAAAATGAGATGAAGCCTGATATCTCATGAGAAGTGGCTCCACTCAGGAGATTGTCTTTTTGAGAATCTCAATTGATATCTAAAGTTTGGAACCAAGAAATAACAGCTCTAGGATTAATTTAGATAAGTGTCATATGTACAGAGAAATAGCTAAAAGAATTTGAAGTGTTTGGCTCTGGATAACAAGACTGGTAGAGAAGAAGTTAGAGGAAAGTTACTGCTGTTTTTATTATAAACATTTTAGAACTATTTGAGGTTTAAATTCGTACATGTGTACCTTGATTTAAAAAAATATATATTGAATACATGTTGACTATTATACAAGTCTCTAATTTGTATATTTTACATTAACATAAAATAAAATATAATTGTATGTTATAGGCAATTCATACTCTTAATTATATTTATTCATAAGGTTCAAACTCAATTCCATGTGGAAACTTTTAGTATTTCCTATGCATTTGGCACTTTTCCAAGAAAATTGCTATAATCAATGAACTTCATACTCACAAAACCCTATACATACATACCCATTTTATACATAAGAACCAAAGGAAATAAAACTTAATTAACATATCTGAGGTCACTAAAAATGATAAAATCAGGAAAAAACTTCACTTCCTCTGCATCTTCAGTGACAACTCTTCCATTGTGACAGCTATTATTTCACCACAGCAATTGTTAAGTTCCCAAGATAGAGGCATCTGGTGCTGACAAAAAATAATAATAATTATGCAACTGAATTTTATTTGTGTATTCTTGTTTTTAAGGGAACATACTTATTCAATTAGGGGCATTTGAAGGATAGTGGAATAATTTTGCTTATGTAGCAAAACAGAAAGACAAACAAGAGATATTTACCCTGAGAGCAGTGCAGGTAGAACTGCAATTTTTCACAACTCTCTATGGTAGAGAGATTTTGTGGGCTGTTTAACCTCCTTAGTTTGTTGGTAATGTATGGCCCTGACATCAAGGGAAGATGAATCACTCCGAGTATTTGTACACGTAACACTTCCATTCACATAAAGATGTTTCTGGTAATATCTTGAGGAAAAATAATAGAAGGTGATAGTTTCTATATAGTATTTATGGAAAAATGATTTATTTGATACTGAACAATTAGTTGAATTTTAGTCCAAGTGACGACCAAAACATTGATCTGCTTAGGTGAGTAGTTTCCTTATTCAATGTCACTAGCCTTGCCTTTGCAACACAGTTTAATCCAGTATAAATATAAGTAAAATCAAGCAATAATTTTACATACCAGATTTATGTATTTACTACATGTATGATGTCATACATTCTTCACAAATTATTCAATGACAAGAAAACTAAAATTGGGCTCAGACAATTTTTGATTTCAATCATGTATTTAAATTATTATTTAATTAAATTAAAATATTTAGAAAATATTAGCTATTTATTAATATTATTTAATATTGCTAGACTAAAGGATAAAATGAAATTGACACAATGTAAAATGATGGTGAGTCTGAACATTTTTGTCAGCACTATCCAGGATAATGAATCCAGAAGGAGAGAATGGAAAAATGGATCAATAGAACCACTGGAACTGACTTTGTTCTTTTGGGGTCATTTCACCATATCACCATATCACCCCAAACTTCTCTTCACTCTCATCTCCCTGTTTTTTCATGCAGCCCTTGCTGGCAATGTTATGATGATGACTCTTATTTAATTTGATTCTCTCCTCCATACTCCTATGTATTTCCTTCTCAGTCAACTCTCCCTGATGGATCTCTTACATAGCTCTATTTTTACCCCAACAATATTCATTGGCTTTTTGTCTAGAAGAAGCAGCGTTTCCTATATTGGTTGTGGAACTCAGCTTTTCCTTATCATGACTCTTATGGGAGCAGACTGTCTTCTTCTGGCAGTAATGGCTTATGGCCGCTATGTAGCTATATGCCATCCCCTCCATTACTCATTTCTCGTGTGTCCCATAGTCTGTGCATTCATGGTGTCTGTCACATGGCTGAGTGCACTTCTCAATGCCTTGATCCATGTTATCTATACTCTGGGTCTCCCTTACTGTGCCTCCAGGGAAATCCATCATTTCTTTTGTGAGATCCCAGCACTCCTGAAACGTGTGTGTGTGTGTGTGTGTGTGTGTGTGTGTGTGTGTATTTAATGATGTTGTATTGCTTTATTTTTCCAATATCTGTCATCAGGGCCTCATATGGGCAGGTCCTTTCCACTGTTTTGGGATAAAGATCAAACTCAGGGAAAAGAAAAGCTTTGGCAACCTGTTCTTCCCACATGATTGTGATCTCTCTCTCTCTTTTTTCTAAAGTAAGCTTTTTGCCCATACAGAGCCCAACATGGGGCTTGAACTCATGACCTTGAGACCAAGACCTGAGCTGAGATCAAGAGTCTGTTTAATGACTGAGACACCCAGGAACCCTGTGATAACTCTCTTCTGTGAAACAATCATCATCAAGTATTTTCTCCCCAAAGTCTATCACACTGAAAAGTAGGGCAAAGTGGTCTCTGTCTTCTACACCATGCTTACACTCATGCTTACTCCCCTCATTGATAATGTGTGAAACAAAGAGGTGGCTGGAGCTCTCAGGAAAGTCCTGGGAAGATAATTACACTAATAAGTTAATATCTGTTGATAAGAGACATGTAAGGATGGATCTTGGTTGCAAAAGAATATTACTGTAATCGAGATAGGAAATATATAGTAAGTAAATGCTACTTTTCTATAGACAACTCATGGCCAAATCCCTTCTCCCTATCCTTGGCAAACCACTATTGGGGCAGAGCATTCCTTTCTCTTGTGCCTTATATGATCTTTACAAATTCATTAAGCAAAATTCTGTAAGTCAGAAATCTGCCAGTCAGCCATCAATATAAATATAGCTGTCTTTACTCTCTTTATTTATTAAACAAGAGGGAAAAAATTAACCCTGTTCAATATTGACCCCGTACTGAATTTTATACTAATTCTTCCTAAATACCAGTATTATATCAACACTTAGGAAGTAAACATGTACAATGTATTGCTCAAAACTCAAGCTTTCCAACTTTTAACGTATTTAATTTTAAATATTTAAAATTTTGATGTTTAATTTTTACTATTTTTTAATCTACAAATTTCACTAGAGATAAACTATAGTTTTGATTTTTTTTTTTCTGTTAACAAGCAAATTCAATATGTGGCCAGCCCACAAACACAATTTTTCCTTCCTGTTCTTGCCACATTATGTTAAAATTAATATTATAATTTTGTACTGTTTTGTTTTACTAATTCCTAGAAGCACAATATTATAGATGTGACAACATTCAAATAGTTATCTATAGTAGCTTGACTTAATTCATTCAGTATCTACCTTTGCTTTAATGTTTATACTGTTTTCTTCAAATTTATATAAATATGTTTTTCTGTGCAGGTTTCCCTTTTCTAAGAATTTTTTTTTCCTTAAAAATTTTCAAAAGTAAATACACTAAGGAAAAGATTATTTCTCTTGTTAATACTTTTGTCAAACTTATAACTCATGGAAAATTGTAACATAACAAACAGACATAAACATTTAGTATATGTGTCATTATTTTGTTTTTTATTTTATTTATTAAGTTAGTAAGTTATAGGGACCTCATAAATATTGCAACATTGATTAAAATTCTGAAATCAATTGATTGCGAAACTCTTTGTTATGTGTGGGTGTTATGTTCACATTCCTTTTTGGAATTTTTCCATTTTGCTCTTATCCAGGTGTTCATGTTGCTCTTACCAGCTCTGGTGTTCATATTTTCTCGTATGTTTGACTTATTTCTTACTTCTAACTACTTATTTATTTATTTATTTATTTATTTAGTATAACCAGAATTCAAAATTATATTAGTTTCAAGTATATTACCTTTAACAATTTACTTAATAGCACCCATTCATTGTTTCTTTTATAAAATAATTTTATATTTGAATATTTGAATTAACATGATTTAACTGTGAAAGTTTGATTCTTAAAAATTCTTATCACTTTGGGGCGCCTGGGTGGCGCAGTCGGTTAAGCGTCCGACTTCAGCCAGGTCACGATCTCGCGGTCCGTGAGTTCGAGCCCCGAGTCGGGCTCTGGGCTGATGGCTCGGAGCCTGGAGCCTGTTTCCGATTCTGTGTCTCCCTCTCTCTCTGCCCCTCCCCCGTTCATGCTCTGTCTCTCTCTCTGTCCCAAAAATAAATAAACGTTGAAAAAAAAAAAAATTCTTATCACTTTCACATAATTTGTTTTATACTCTTGTTTATTTTTTATTGTCTTTTTGACTTAAAATATTTTATTCTTGTATTTAAATATAGTCTCTCAGTGGTACTTAATAAGTAATAAATCGTCTTTACCTTTGTAAAGATTAATTATTCAGATATTATGGTCTCAGGTAGACCTGATTCACCGTAGCAAAGAAGATAACTACAGTTATGTTTTTCAGTAACACTGCTTCCGTTTTTGTAGATTTATAATATATTCTAATATTTGACATTTTATATCTCTGCTTATATTTTGACATACACACCCTATAATTTAATACTTGCATGAAAATTGACATTATGGCTATTTTCTGGAGTTACGACCCTTAAATGGAACAACTCTGGCAAAAAGATATGTTTAATAAAGGTAGAGTGAAAATAAATGTAAATGTGTATAAAATATGCATGAAAAATTATTTCTTTGTATTAGACCACTATCTTAGTTTAGGCAATTCTACCTCTTTTCTCACTTTCACTAGTTAGCCAATACTTAAAAACTGTAGTATTCTTCAGGCAACAATAACCAAAACTGCATAAACTAATATGCATTAAATATCCCTAGAAATTCCTCTCATCCATAGATGAGCTTTTAACCTATATCATAGCTTACCTCTCTCTACTTTAGGAAAATAAAAGACACTAATGGGGAAATTGAACATACAACACTTGTTGAAATATTTTTTTTTTTTTACCACACATCTGCTTTTTCAGAAAATGTTTCTCCTTGATTTCCATTATGGGGGTCTTGGTGGGCTTCTTTCTCCATCATGCTCTCCTATCTCACAGTGGTATGTGTTAACATGTGACCCGGTCCCACATCATATTACTCCAAATGACTGGTCACAAATACTGACCTGGCAATGGGCATGCCTTTAAATCAGGATAACACATTCCCTTCCCCCTAGATTTTTGTATCTTAGGCTAGTAGGCAAAAAAAGAGGTCTTAAAATTTCTCTTTTAGGTGAATTATTTAACTTAATAAAGACTTCTGTTAGCACATCATTGTGTTTGAAAACCTATTAAATTAATATTTAAAATCATGAATTGTCACATACAAATATAAATACTAATGGAAAAATTCCTAGGTTTTTAAATAAGGGGTCTATATTTGTCCACGGACCATCAGATCAAGCTGACTACCCCTGTGTTCTTCACTTAGGATATGAAGTGGCTTTCTACTATTGGCCTCCAATCTCATGTATGCATTTTCATTTATGTGTATTAGCAAACAGTCTTCTGTAGACACTGAGTTTGTTATACCTTTAATAGAGAAATATTTATTAAGTATTCCCTCAGTAATAATTCATAAAGTTTAACCATTAAATGCTAACATATATGCAATGTTAAAGTTTTAATGCCTATGTACAGGAAGGCTGGAATTTCATTCATCATTGTGAATTCTTCTTGCTTTGCTGACGTAGTTTAGTTAGTTAATTTAAGAATATATTTCTTGTAACATTTTACCAATAATGCAAAACTTTTTAAATGTACTGTCTACATTTCAAAATTGTTTTCTTAAATTTTATTCTGTGTTCTTGATCTATATATTTTGACAGGGAAATTATTTTTCACATTGAACATATTAATCCTTTTGTCTGATATAAAACTGTTTTTAGTTTTTCTGCTACCTTATCACTTTGCACATGTCAAAATGCAGGAATAGCAGAAGTAAAAGTAACAGATCATTAAATTAGTAAGTGATAAGAGTTTATTTAACATATAAAAATAGTTTGTGAACTGGGAGCTTTCAAACTAACAACGGAATGTATATTGCCTCAGATGTATATTGTTTTAAGACAGCTTATATAGATATAGTGTCTAGTCAGATAATTTTCAAGTTTGGCATCAATTTGTACTTGATTTGAAAAAATTGTTAGACTTCAAATATGGTCATTAGGCCACCAAAAATTTATTTGCCAATTATTAGAAAAGTCAGATATCCTGCATATCAAATAAATGTGACCTCAAGATGTTTTCTTTATCCAGAATTTATAAATAAATAGAAAAGATGAGATATAAAATCCCAAGAAGAGATTCCTAAATTTTAACCAACAGTTTAAAATCACACTGTAAGACAAGCACAGAAAAAGTATATACAATCATATTTAATGGTGCAGGGACTCAATTACATAAAACCATTTACATTCAGTTATATTCTGAATCATATCAGGAAAATCAGTGTATAATATATCTTCAAAACAAAATTTATCTAAGAGGCATTTTATTTCATTTAGTTTCAAAGATCTTAGTGGTAAATTATTTGTGTTTTGTGATTCCTATTTTCTAAGATGAATATTGACACCTGTGCTTTTGTTATGGTTTATATTCATCTTATAAAAGGTTATTTACTGAGGTATGGGTTGGCTGTATCCCTTTTGTTTTTATATATTATTTTGAATTAACTCCTCAGACCTTATATTTGTAACTATTACATTAAATTTTATTACTGGAAAAATTTTAGATAATTTTTGTTTAGGATGTTTAGGATGTTGACAACTTAAACTTACAATTTTAGTTCTCAAGAAATCTTCACTTTGTTTCTATTTGTTTAGTATCTGTTTATTGAAAGAATGTGATCTGAACTATAAAAATTGATTAAATATGTCTTTCTTTGGAATAAACAGTTTCTTTTTGTGAATATTTCTTAGGTGGTAGTAAATAAAATATAACTTATTATCATACAAAATGCTTACTTGTTATTTATATTGTTTAGTGCTTAAAACAGATTTATTAATTACATAATTTTATAATTTTCTATGTCTATTTTGTTTTCTTTTTCTGACAAACAATTCTGTTTGAGTCAATATATCCTATTTTAAAATACAGTTTTTAGCTTACATGTTTAATATATTACATCATTTATTATTTAGAAATAAATATAATTCGTATGAACATATTTTTACAAACAGATAAAAATAATGGAAGACCCCTGGAACCATCAATCCTCATACAACATTAGAATAATATTGCCACACATGATATTTTGTATATTTCTTTTTGGTGGAAACACCTCCCACTTCCCAAATTAATGATTGCAATGAATCTTATATAATTACATTTTTATTTTTTTTAATATTTAGCAATATTATTTGCCATGCTAAAATATAAAGTAAAATTTTTGAATTTTAAATCAAATATAAATTGAAAATTATTATATGTATCTATGCTGTGTCTTATTTCCTTTGCCTGACATTTTGCTTGTAACATTGTTTCCAATATTCTAACTTATTTATAGTTTACTTCCATACCTGAATAATATTCATTATATATATATTTTTTCAATATATAATATTTTTTAATTTGGAGGATTTTTTTTATAATTATAACTTCTCTATCAGTATTTGTTATATGTGTTCTATCACAAATATACGTGAATTTTTGGAGGTATGAGTATGAGGAGAATTGGTAGGTAGAAAGTCTGAAAATTTTAAAATTTATTGGATGTATTAGCTTCCTAATGCTGATATAAAAAAACACCAGAAGATTTGGTGGATTACAACAATGTAAATTTACTCTCTCAAAGTTCTGGAGTCCAGAAATTTTACTTCAAGGGGTTGACAGGGTCCTATAACAGTCCTAAGGGAGACAATCCTTTGTCTCTTCCAGTTTCTGCTTGCGCTCAATGTTTCCTGGTTTTGCAGTAGAATGTCAATCTCTCTCTCTATCTGAACATGGCTTTATTCCCTCTGGATATATTTATGTGTCCTTTCCTCTTTAAAACAAAACAAAACAAAACAAAACAAAAAACACAAAAAACTCACTCATTTAAGGCCCATTCTGAATCTAAGATGATTTCATCTTGAGATCCCAAACTAAGTACATATGCCAAGACATATTTCCAAAGACCACATTCTAATGTTTTAGGGTAGAGACATAATGTTTTGGAGACACATCATGAGACATCATTTAACCCACTAAACTAGGTAATGCCAAATGGTTTCATACGTGATTGTGTTCATTTAATTCATTCTTGTGCAAATTCCTATTATTTGACGATCTTAAAAAAATACTTAATTTTCAATTAAATTTCTACCTATATCATGATTGTGTAGCTATATCTCCTTGTACTTTGCATATCTTTGGTTACTAATAAAATTTTGCAACACTTAATATGTTTATTTTTCATTGTCGTTTGTTGTTTTAGAAGTTACATTCAAACAGTTTGCCTCTTTTAAAAAATATTGGATTGGGTGTTTTGTTGTTGATTTTAGAAGGTTTTTAAAAAATATTTATTTATTTATTTATTTATTTATTTATTTATTATTTTTACAGAATCTAGATACAGAGCATTTTATAATTACCCATGTTACAGTTATACTACCATCTCTTTGATCTGGGTTCTCATGTTCTTAATGCTGAGACATGTGAACAATTATAATCGCCATTAATGTCATATTAATCACTCCTTCCCTTTTCAAGGTTAGTGTTCATGTATACTATCCAATAAGTTATTTTATATCCTTCAGTCAAAAATCTATTCCTCTTTGACCTCTTACTAAATTTTCCTCCAAATATGTTTTATGACAAGTCTGGAAATCATTATTTTGGAGCTGGGTACTATTAATATCAAATTTGTTATTTTTAAAAGGAGATATATAATTCACACTATTATTTGAAAAATATCTCATCATCCAACTTTCATAAAGTGTATTTTTTGTTATAAATTATCTTTATATCTATGTTTTTCATTATGGCCGGTTTACTTTGTTCCTGAGTCTGTCTGTCTTTTGCATATAGAAAACAATCCCAATTACTGGAATTTTGTAATTATAGTAAAACAAATCCTTTGCCCTTGCTTTATTAAAAGAATATCTTAGCTTTGTTTTATGTTTGCCTTTTCATATGCCTCTCCAATTAACACATTGTGAATTTTCACAAAAAAAGTGCATAATTTATGATTCTATAAATCAAAAAATCAATCCTTTAGTTCACATACATTGAAGAGAGTCAGCATGGAAAATTCTCCTGCTGTTATATTTGTAGCATTAATTAATGAAATTATAAAGGCCAAAATTTGTTATTGTCAGTTTGATTTATGGTTATCATTGTACTGAATTATAAAAAGACATCAATTAGCATAGTCCTTTGCCCATTGTCTTATGTATCAGCATATTTCTATATTTCCTTTGTAAAATGTTCAAGGTAATGTCACAGTTTGTATCTGTGAGTTTGTTTTCTTGTTGATTAATGGGAGTTATTTTTAATAGACCATAAACAGAGCCTTTGTTATTTTATATCTATTACAGATATCCTCTCACATTGTGAATTTTTTACTAATTTATTTATAAATGTCTTCAATTTTAATGTAAGAAAGTAGTCAAGGATTTAAGATTAGTGCTTTTTACAAATTTTAAAATGTTTGCTTATATTGTGGTGGGAATAGAATAATGTACAGTTGTCAAGTCACTATGTTGTGCAAATGAAATTAATTTAATATTGTGTGTCAAATAAACTTCAATAGAAATATTTTTAAAATAATATAAATATATTTGCCATTAAGACATCATAAATACATTCTCCTCTATTAGCTTCTGAATACATTATTATTATTTTTATAAGACTTTATTTTTCGGTAATCTCTACACCCAACATAGGGCTTGAATTTACAACACCAAGATCAAGAGTCACATGTTCCATGGACTGAGCCAGCCAGGTGTGCCAAAGAATTATTATTTTGATCTTTTATATTTAGTTGCAAATCCAAGTATTATGTATTAAAAAGAATATTCTTTTCACATTGGTTGGCACTCATTAATTATGTCTTAAAAAGTTCTTATTTATTATAAACAAAAATATTTCTACCCTTTGTTTTGTGATGTTGCCACAGTCAGAATTACTTTTTTCATATATAACTTTATAATTAATGAAATAGAATATTTTTTTTAATTTTTTTAATCTTTATTTATTTTTGAGAGAGAGACAGCATGTGAGCAGGGGAAGAGCAGAGAGAGAGGGAGACACAGAATCTGAAGCAAGCCCCAGGCTCTGAGCTGTCAGCACAGAGCCTGACATGGGGCTCGAACTCATGGACTGTGAGATCATGACCTGAGCGGAGGTCGGAAGCCCAACTCACTAAGCCACTCAGGTGCCCCTGAAATATAATATTATTAATATTTATATATTATAGATATGGCCTTTACTACTCACTTTTCAAATTCCATCTAAAAAATAAATAAACAAACAGAATAACTAATTCATTATTTTAAAGCTGGTGGTTTCCTTGAGTTTGCATTAAATCTCTATATTATTTGAGCAACACAAGAAAGGAAGATAAGAAACACAAAGATCACATGCCAGTAAAGAGACCCACTAAAATAAATAAAATTTAATTGTAAGATTATACAACATTTCCCCTCCTCCATTTCAAACTAAAAGAGTTTCTATAACCTGGTAAAATATACCCAGTTTTCAAGAAAAAAAAAAATACAAGACATGCTAAAAGGAAATAAAATAAAACAGCAACAGAGTCTCAAGAGAAAAAATAAGACCCAAAGGCAGATTCAGACATAATACAGATATTGGATTATCAGAAAGGGCATTTATAATAGCTATGATTTATATGTCAACAGCTCTAAGGGAAAAAGTGGGCAACATGCTAAATCAGATGTGTAATACAATTATTGAGATAGAATGTATAAGAAGAAATCAATGGTAAATTTAGATCAAAAACACAAAGAAACGGATCCCTGTGTGACTCGGTTAAGCATTGGACTTCCACTCAGGTCATATTATATGAGTTTAAGCCCCATGTCAGACTCTATGCTGTCAGCAGAAAGCCTGCTTTGGATCCTCTGACCCCACTCTCCCTGCTCCCCTTCCAGGCTTTTTTGTTTTCTTTCTCACATTCAAAATAAATAAATACATTTAAAATAAATAATAAAAATCATAAATAAAAATCATGAAGTAAAATACAGAATATTTTGATGGACTGATCAGTCGACTGGACAAAACAGGGAAAATAAGCAAATTTATAGGTCAATAGAAACTTTTTAAGCAGAAATAAAATGATAAATAGAACAAAATATAGAAAAGAACAAAACACTCAATGCTTACGGATTGGAAGAACAAATGTTATAAATCATACTACCCAAAGCAATGTACACATTCAATGAGATCTCTATCAAAATACAAGTAGAGTTTTTTACAGAGCTAGAAAAAACAATCCTAAAATTTGTATGGACCCACCAAAGACCCCAAATAGCCAAAGTAATAATTTTTTCTATTTATTTATTTATTTATTTATTTATTCATTTAAATTTTACTTAGTTAACATGCAGTGTAATATTGGCTTCAGTAGTAGACAGTGATTCATCACTTACACACAAGAGAAAGTGCTAATCATAACGTGCCCTCTTTAATACCTATCACCCATCTAGCAAATTCCACACCCACCTCCCTCCATCAATGCTCAGTTTGTTCTCTATCATTAAGAGTCTCTTGTTTTTTGTGTTCCTCTCTCCTCTTTCTCCCCTTCCTAAACATTCATCTATTTTGTTTCTTAAATGCCACATAGGCATGAAATCATATGATACTTGTGTTCCTCGAACAGACTTATTTCTGTTAGCATAATACATTCTAGCTCCATCCACATTATTGCAAATGTCAAAATTTCATTCTCCCTGATGGGTGAGTAACATTCCATTGTGTGTGTGTGTGTGTGTGTGTGTGTATGTGTATGTGTGTGTGTGTATACACACACATATTATATTTCCATTAATCAGTCTGTGGACATTTGGGGTCTCTTCATACTTTTCCTATTGTTGATAATGCTACTATAAACAGGGGGCTTTGAATCTGTATTTGGATCGAGTTTTATATCCTTTGGGGAAATACCTAGTAGTGCAATTGCTGGATGATAGGGTAGTTCTATTCTTAGTTTTCCTAGAAGCTTCCATACTGCTTTCCAGACAGGCTGTACCAATTTGCATTACCAACAGGGCAAGATGGTTCCTCTATCTATGTATCCTTGCTAAAACTTATTGTTCCTTGTGTTCATTTTAGCCATTCTGACAAGTTTGAGGTGGTTTTGCATCATAGTTTTCATTTGTATTTCCCTGATGATGAGTGGCGTTGAGCATCTTTTCATGTGTTTGTTAGCCATCTAAATGTCTTCTCTGGAAAAGTGTTCATGTCCTCTTCCCATTTATAATTAGGTTATTTGTTTTTTGGATGTCAAGTTTGTTAAGTTCTTTATAGATTTTAGATACTACCCTTTATCAGATATGTCTTTGAAAAAAAAATCTGCTTGCATTCCACAGCTTGCCTTATAGTTTTATTGTTTCCTTTGCTGTGCAGAAGCTTTTTATCTTGATGAAGTCCCAATAGTTCATTTGTGTTGTTGTTTTTGTTACCCTTGGTTTGGTTAAAGTGTCTATTAAGAACTTGATGTAACCAAAGTTAATGAGGTTGCTGCTTCTGTTCTTCTCTAGGATTTTGATGGCTTTCTGTCTCACACTTAGATATTTCAACCATTTTGAATTTATTTTTGTGTATGGTGTAAGAAAGTAGCCCAGTTTCATTCTTCTACATGTCAAAGACCAGTTTTTCCAACACCATATGCTGAAGAGACAGTTTTTTCCATTGGATATTCTTTCCTGTTTTATCAAAGATGAGTAGACCATACAGTTTTGGTCCATATCTGTGTTTTCTATTTTGTTCCACTGATATATGTGTCCATTTTTATGCCAGCACCATGTTGTCTTGATGGCTACAGCTCTGTACTATAGCTTCAAAACTGAAATCATGATGCTACATTTTTGTTTTTCTTTTTAAGAATTGTGTTGCTGTTCAGGATCTTTTGTGGTTCCATAAAAATTTTAGGATTGGTGTTGTTCTAGCTCTTTGAAGAATGCTGGTGATATTTTGATAGGTATTGCATTGGATGTGTAGATTGCTTGGATAGTATAGATATTTTAAAAATGTTTGTTCTTCCATTCCATGAGCATGTAATGTTTTTGCAATTTCTTTGTGTCTTCAATTTATTTCATAAGCTTTCTATAGTTTTATGAGTATATATCTTTAAACTCTTTAGTTGGGTTTATTACTAGGTATCTAATTGCTTTTGGTACAATTGTAAATGGGATTGATTCCCTGAATTCCTTTTCTGCTACTTTATTAGTGTATAGAAATGCAACATATTTCTACATGTTGATGTTATATCCTGAAACTTTGTTGAATTTATGTATAGTTCCAGGAATTTTGTGTGGGGAGTCTTTTGGGTTTTCTACATCAAGAATCATGTCATCTGCAAATAGTGAAAGTTTGACTTCTTCCCTGATGATTTGATGCTTTTTATTTCGTTGTTGTTGTTGTCTGATTGCTGAGGCTAAGACTTCAGTATTATGTTAAGAGTAATGGTGAGAGTGGACATTCTTGTCTTGTTCCTGACTTTAAGGAGAAGACTTTCAATTTTTCCTAATGAGGACGATATTAGATGTGGGTGTTTCATATATGGCTTCTTTGATGTTGAAGCATGTTCTGTCTATCCCTACTTTGTTGAAGGTTATCAAGAAAGGATTTTGCATCTTCTCAAATAATTTTTCTGCATATATGAGCAGGATCATATGGTCTTATCCTTTCTTTCATTATTGTGATGTATCACATGACTACATTTGTGAGTATTGAATCAAACCTACAACGCACCAAAAAATACCACTGAACGTGGTGAATAACTCTTTCAATGTACTGTTGAATTTGATTTGATAGTATCTTGAGAATTTTCCCATCCATGTTCATCAGGGATGCTGGACTATAATTCTCCATTTCAGTGAGTTCTTTGTCTACATTTGGAATCAAGGCAATGCTGGCCTCAGTATGAGTGGAAGTTTTCTTTCCATTTCTATTTTTTGAAACAGTTTGAGAATAGATATGACCTCTTCTTTTAATGTCTGGTAGAATTTCCCTGAGATGCCATCTGGTCCTGGATTTTGTTTGTTTGCAGATTTTTGACTACAGATTCAATTTCTTCGCTGTTTATAGGTGTGTTCAAACTTTCTATTTCTTTTCTGGTAGTTTGTGAGTTTCTAGAAATTTGTCAATTCTTTCTAGATTGCCCGGTTTGTTGGCATATAATTTTTCATAGTGTTATCTTATAATTTTTCTTTTTAATTTCTGATGTTTTGGTTTTGATATCTCCTTTTCCCTTCATGATTTTATTTGATTGGGTCCTTTTTATTTTCTTTTGTTAGGTCTGGCTGAGTGTTTATCAATTTTATTAATTCTATCAAATAAATAGCTCTTAGTTTCTTTGATCTGTTCTGTTTTTTGTTTAAGAGTTTGTTTCTATATCATTTATTGCTGTTCCAATCTTTGTTATTACTCTTTCTCTGCTGGCTGTAGACTTAATTTGCTGTTGCTTTTCTAACTCCTTTAGGTGTAATGTTAGGTTCTGTATTAGAACTTTCTGGCTTTTTGAATATACCTGTATTGCAATCTATTTCCCTCTCAAGACTGTCTTTGTTGCATCTGAAAATTTTGGAAAGACTTTGTCTTTCCATTTTAATTGTCTTCCATATATATATATATATATCCATTTTAATTGTCTTCCGTGTGTGTGTGTGTGTATTAAAGAAGAAATTAATATGTATATAATATGGACAGGATATATATATATATATATATATGTATACATATATATATAATTTCTTCTTTAATTTTCTGGTTAACCCACTCAATCTTTAGTATGATGTTTTTTAATTTCCATGTACTTGAGGTTTTTCCTTTTTTTTTTTGTGGTTGACTTCAAGATTCACAGCATTCTAGTCTGAAAATATGCATGGTATAATCTCAATATTTTTGTACTCACTGAGGCCTAATTTGTGATCCAGTATGTGATCTATTCTGGAGAATGTTCCATGTGCACTTGGGACGAATGTGTATTCTGCTGCTTTAGGATGAAATGTTCTGAATATATAAGCTAAGTCCATCCGGTCCAGTGTAACACTCAAAGCTGTTGTTTTCTTGTTGATTTTCTGCTTAGATGATGTTACTATTACTTTAAGTGGGATTTTAAAGTACCCTACAATTACAGTATTATCATTGGGTTCTTTATGTTTGCTACTGATTGATTTATATGTTTGGTTTCATCCAAGTTGGGGGCATTATTATTTAAATTTGTTATATATTCTTGATGGATAGACCCCTTATATATGATATAATGTTATTTTTCATCTCTTGTTACAGTTTGTTTTAAAATGTAGTTTGTCTGATATAAGTATGGCTACTCCAGCTTTCTTTTGATGTCCATTAGCATGATAGGTGGTTCTCCAGCCCCTCACTTTCAATCTGCAGGTGTCCTCTGGTCCAAAATGAGTCTCTTGTAGGCAGCATATAGATGAATCTTGTTTGTTTGTTTGTTTGTTTGTTTGTCTTATCCATTCTGATAACCTGTGTCTTTTGATTGGAACATTTAGTCCATATACATTCAGAGTGATTATTGAAAGATGAATTTAGTGCTATTATGTTGCCTATAGAGTTGGTATTTCTGGTGATGTTCTGTAGTCCTTCAGAGTGTTTGTTACTTTGGTAATTTTTGTTTGTTTTGTTTTTTCCTTTACTCAAAGAGTTCCCCTTAAAATATCTTGCAGGGTTGATTTAGTGGTCATGAACTACTAGTTTTTGTTTTTCTGGGAAACTCTGTATCTCTTTTTCTTAATGATGGCATTCTGGGTAAAGAATTCTTGGCTGAATATTTTTTCCTATTCAGCACCTAATATATATCCCACCACTTCTTTCTGGCTTGCCATTTTTCTGTGGACATATCTGCAACAAACCTGTTATGTCTTCCCTTGTAGGTTAAGGCCTTTTTTTTTTTTTACCTTGCTGCTTTCAGAATTATTTCCTTGTCTGTGTATTTTATTTTGAATTTTCCTATGATATGCCTTAGTATAGCCAACTTTTGTGGGATTTCGTAAGAGTTCTCTGCATTTTTTTGGATCTTGATGCCTGTGTACTTCCCAGATTAGGAAAGTTTTCAGCTATAATTTGTTCACATAAAACTTCTGCCCTTTTTCTCTCTCTTCATCTTCTGGGACCCTTATGCTATGAATGTTATTCCTCTTTAATAAGTTGCTGAATTCTCGAAGTTCATATCATGGTCTTTTCCCTTTGTTTCCCTCTTTTCCGCTTCATTATTTCCCATAATTTTATCTTCTATATCAATGATTTGGTACTCTGCTTCATCCATTCTTGCCATCATAGCATCCATTCTAAATTGCATCTTGGTTATATAATTTTTAATTTCAGCCTGATTGGTTTTAGTTCTTTCATCTCTGAAGAAAGGGTTTTTTTGGTGTCTTCTAGGATATTTTCAACCTCTAGTAATATTCTTAAAATAATCGTTTCAAATCTCATTCAGTCATCTTACTTATATCTGTGCTCATTAAATCGCTGGTCATGAATATCATTGCCTGTGTGTGTGTGTGTGTGTGTGTGGTGATGTTCTCCATTTCGTTATTTTGTCCAGAAAAGAAAAGAGCATAGAAAGGAAAGAAAAAAAAATCAAACAAACAAACAAAAATAAAGACGTGTTTTGGTCTGCTTGTTAAAACAATCTAGATAAAAGAACATGTATATATAAATTTGTACATATAAAAATAAAAGGTAAGAAAATACTAATAGTAAAACTAAGTAAACGTTAAGTAAAAAGTAAGTAAAAAATAAATAGAAAAAATAAGAAAATAAATGAAAAAAGTATAAAGAATAAAAGTAAAACAGAAGTTTGATACTATTTCCCCTAGAGCTGAAGCTTTACAGCACTATGATCTGTACACTAGGTGGAAGGGAGATTTTGTGCTGGTCTTCTGGGGAGAAGAGCCTGATGTTCTCTGATTTTCAGTCTGACCTGTTTCAGAGGAAATGCATCTCCTGGGTATAGGGGGGAGGGGCTTGGCTTAAGTGGCTCCATCCTCCACTAAGTGGTACTGTTTTGCTCCCTGAAGGTTTTCAGCTCTACAGGGCTGAATGAATATGGCCACACCCTGCTCTACAGTCCAGGAGCTGAGTTTGCACACCGCCCCCACTCTTCAAGGAAACCTCATAGAAGAGCAATTAGTCACCAGCCTTGTGTCCCCAGTTTCCATCAGAACCCCATGTTCTCCCAGCCAGTGTCCTTTCTTTTTTTTTAAGTTATTTATTTATTTTCAGAGAGAAAGCACAAGTGATGGGGGGTGGAGAGAAAGAGGGAGAGAATCCCAAGCAGACTCCATACTGTCAGTACAGTGCTGAACATAGGGTTCAAACTCATGAACAGTGAGATCATGACCCAAGCCAAAGTCAGACACTTAATCAACTGACCCAACTAAGCACCACTCTGTCCAAACTTTTTTTTTTTTAATCTCAGGTATGCCACTGAGTTTCAAAACTACAAATCTTAAGGATCCCATGGTGTGGACCTATGATATTCATCTAGGGGAGGGTCTTGCCATGTTTTCACTGGCCTGTGGGAAAAAGTAGTGATAGGACTATACAGCTGTTCAAAGTTCATATCAAAACAGAGCAGAAATAGCAGTACCCCTGCTTGCAGCCCTCATATAAGGCAAATCTCTTCTCTGAAGCCTGGAAGCAACACAGAACTTTGACACTTGGCACAAACTGGTTCTGTGGCCACCTAAGGAAGGGATCCTCAGACCACACTGTCACTCCAGGGATTTTACCCTTCTTCACCACTTGAGCACCTTTAATCCATGGACTTTCCCCATAGTAACAGACTGCTAAAAGTTCAGATTTTGTGCTCTGCTGCTTATACTACTATGTGGTAATCTCCCTGTGGCTTGGACCCAGAGCACTATCTCCCTTGGTAAACTGCACGTTGTACCTTCCAAAAGGTGGCCCTTTTTTTTACATGTAGTGTTGCAGTTTTTATTCATTCAGGCCTTCAATTGATTTATTTGACATTCAGAATGATTTTATATCTATCTAGCTGTGTTCAAGAGATGAGACAAGCTTAGAGTCTCCCTTCTCCTTTGCCACCCTAAGTCCTCCCTCCTCCTTGGTACCATTTCTATTTACTAATAATGAAGTAGCAGAAAGAGAAATTAGAAAGTAATCTGGGTGGCTCAGTTGGATAAGCATCCAACTTCAACTCAGGTCATGATCTCAGGGTACACAAGTTCAATCCCTGTGTCAAGCTCTGTGTTGACAGTTAGAGCCTGGCCTGATTTGGATTCTGTGTCTCCCTCTCTCTCTACCCCTTCCCTGCTTGTACTCAGTCTCTGTCTCTGTCTCTCTGTCTCTCTCTCTCAAAAGCAAATAAAACATTAAATTTTTTTTAAAGAGAAAGAGAAATTAGAAAATGAGTCCATTCAAATTGTTCCCCCAAATATAAAACAGATATGAATGTACTTACCCAAAGAGATGAAAAATATGTACACTGAAAACTATAAAACTCCAATTAAATAAATTGAAGATGACACAAACAAATAGAAAGATATTTCATCTCATGGATTGGGAGAATTAATATTTTCAAAAAGTCCATACTATGCAAAGCAATCTGCAGATTCAATTCAAAACCTATAAAAATATAAACAATATTTTTCACAAAAATAAAAGAAATAACACTAAAATTTGCATGGAACCACAAAAGACCCTGAAATACCAAAGTAATCTTGAGAAAGAAAAACAGAGCTGGATGTATCACAATTCCATATTTTAAGATATCTGGAAATAAGCCCACCATTATATGGTCAATTAAAATATAACAATGGAGGCAAGAATATACAATGGGGAAAAGACAGCTTCTTCAATAACTGATGCTGAGACAAGTGTATAACTAAATGCAAAAGAATTAAACTGGACCACTTGTTAATACCAAACACAAAAACAAATTCAAAATGGATTAAAGACCTAAATGTATCACCTGAAACCATTAAATGCTAGAATAGAAAACAGGAATTTTTTTTTTTTTGACATAAGGCATGGCAACATTTATCCATATATGTCTTCTTAAGGAAGTGAAAACAAAAGCAAAAATAAACTATAAGGAATATATCAAAATAAAATGCTTTTCACGGTGAATGAAAGCAAGCAAACGAACTAAAAACAAAAAGAAAACACAACCTACCAAAAAAAGTAGATATTTACAAATGACATATCTGATAAAGTGTTAATCTTCAATATATATGTAAAGAGATTGTACAACTCAACACACACACCCCACCCTTATTAAAAATGAGCAGAGTTGGGTATAACAGTAATTAAACAGTAGTGAAATCATACGAAGTCAACTTTAAAGTAAAGGCTGTACCATGAGACGAACTAGGGTGCCTGGGTGGCTGAGTTGGTTGAGTATCTGACTTCAGCTCAGGTCATGATCTCGTGGTCTGTGAGTTCAAGCCCCATGTTGGGCTCTGTGCTGACAGCTCAGAGCCTGAAGCCTGCCTCGGATTCTGTGTCTCCCTTTCTCTCTGTCCCTCCCCTGCTCATGCTCTGTCTCTCTCTCTGTCAAAGATAAATAAACATTAACAAAAAGAGAGACAAAGAAAGTCACTACATAATTATAAAAATCAACAAAAAGACATAAATAGTATAAAAATTTATGCACACATGAGCACCTCACTTATAAAAGAATTATTCACAGACATAAAGGAAGATGGTGACAGTAATAAAATAATGGTACAAGTTGTTAACACACCACTAACATCAATGGATTTCCCATTGACAGAAAATCAAAAGAAAACTATGGCTTTGAATGACACATTGGACAAGATGAATCTAACAAATATATTAAGAACTTTCTAACCCAAAACAGAATACATATATTTTCATATGCACATGGAACAGTCTGCAGAAGGGATCACAATTTAAGCCACAAAACAAGACTCAACAAATTAAAAGACTTTGAAATTATACCATGTATCTTTTCTGATCACAATGCTATGAAATTAGAAATCAAACTACATGAAAAAATATTGGAAGGACATCAATACATGAGGCTAAGTAACATGCTACTAAACAATAAATGGGTCAACAAAGAAATCATAAAAGAAAAAAAATATATATATATATATACATGTAGACCACTGAAAAACCCAATAAACAAAAGTTGAAGAATAGATGGCTTCACAGGTGAATTCTAAGAGACATTTAAGGAAGAATTAATACCTATTCTCAAATTACACTAACAACAAAGGAAGAGGAAGGAAAACTGCCAAATATTCTATGTCAGCATCATTCTGAGACAAAAAAAACACAATAAAAAAGAATACTACAAATCCAAATCTCTGATAACCATAAATGCAAAAGTTCTCAATAAAATATTAGCAAACCAAATCCACAAATATATTAAATAAATCATTCAGAGTTTGCACTTCTAGTGGGTAATGTGGAAGCTAGAGCGTTGGATGCAGTTTAGCAGAAAATCCTGGTGAAGGCCTAAAGGCACTGGACAGGTCATTTGTGTGAGCTAGAGACTCACTGGAAATCTTTAATCCTAAGGTTGCAGGCTAAGACCTTGGTGAAATGGAGAGTGGCAGGCAGCAAAAGGCATCAATACAGAGCTTCAGGAAGATGTCAGCAGAATAAGGGACCCTAGGCTCCTTTCAACACATGAATACAAGTAGGTAACTATCAAATTATTCTAAATATCACAGACACCAACCTGAAGAATGGCAGGACAAATTTCACAACTAAAGGGAAATAAACCACCTCAAAGAAGATAGGAAGTATGGAGACATGGGTCAGGAGACAGATCAGAAATGATGAAAAGTGGAAGGAGCCATGGATGCAGAGAAGCACATGAGAAAGTGAAGCACACAAGGAGAACATTTTCCTAAACTTGTTGGGAAAATGAGAAGGGCTGATTTTCCTGAGTTCTTGAAACTAGTAGGGCTTTAAATCTAGAGTTTGAAAGGTACTAGGTTCAACCGGGATAGAGCCTTGAGGTCACTGTGCTGTTCCTGGAGAGAAGGCAGGAAAATATCCCAGGGGCAGACATCATGGAAACAGCAATTTAAAGAATACCTGGGGCACACAGGGAGGCGATTATTCACTCTTTTTGTCACATGTCCCTGAGATGCAGCATTCATGGAGACTCCTTTCCAGAGATAAAGGAGCTGGCTGGAGATAATTTTCTCCCCTGCTTGTCAATAAGCACAAAGCCACCTGTTGGAAGGAACTCAGGGTTTACACATGCTGCCTAGCTTGCATACACTAATCCCCACCCTCCTCTGCTTTATTGGGACTGCCCTTCTTGGTCATGCTTATTTGAGCCCCAATGCAGCTGCGCCCTTCCCCAGAAGACCAGGGCAAGCCCCTCTACACACCACTTCCCTAATTTCTGGGGTTTTAAAAAGTCAGTAGGATTGAGGGGTAGGCAGCCTGGAGGGCACTGTGCTACCTCTAGAGAGAGGCAGGCAAACAACTAGGAGGCAGGTAGTGTGGAAACAACAATCTGAAAATCCCCTGATACATACAAGAGAGAGATTGCTTTTTTTTTGGAGAGCATACCTGAAAGTCTGAATTCATGGAGACACCTCTTCAGGGACAAAGGAGCTGGCTAGCACAATTTCCCTTCAGCACCCATCAGCACAACCACAGAGCCACCTGCTGGAAATAGTGCAGTGACAACACTGGCTATGTAACTTGGTTACATCAAACTCCACACCCCTTTGCCCTGACAGAATTGTCTTTCTCAGTCAAGCTTGCCTCAGTCCAAGTGCAGAGACCCCTTCCTGCAAAGACCAACACAAACTCCTGCCCACACTACATCTCCCAACCAGAGAGGTCTGCAGGGCAAGTTTCATTTAATAAGCAGACAGAGGACGTCTAGTCAAAAATCACCACATTCTCACAAAGACCCAAACACTGAAAACTGCAGGCAAGGAAAGCCTCTGCAGACAGCTTATCTGAATGATTCACCAGCCAAAACACAATAGCAGAGTGCACACAACACACACCAGAGACATTCCCTGAAGAGTGAGGCCCTGGACACGGCATGATCTCTTCTTCATAAAGCCATTACTCTCAGGAGCAGGAGATATAAAGGACTTTACTTCACACAGAAGAAGGCAGAGAGTTAGACAAAACACCAATACAAAGAAATCCATACCAATTAAAGAACAAGATAAGATCAGGGCCAAACAACTGAGCAAAACAGATATAAATAGCATGCTTGATGGGGAATTTAAAGCAACAACCATAATGATACTCACTGAGATTAAGAAAATAATAAAATACATTAAAGAGACCCATACCTCAAAGATAAAAGAGGTAAAAATAATAAGTCAGTAATTAAGAATGCAAAAACTATGAATGGAAACAGGCTTGATGCAATGAATATTAGGATGGAAAAGGCAGAGGAAGAAATAAGTGATATAGAAGACAAAAGAATGGAAAATAATGAAGCTGAACAAAAGTGAGGAGGAAGAATTGTGGAACTTGAGAATAGATATAGGAAACTCTGTGATTTGATCAAGTGTAATAACATTCCTATCATAGGAATTCCAGAATAAGAAGAGAGAGAAAATGGTGCAGAAAATGTATTTGAGGAAATAATAGCTCAAAACATCCCTAATCTTGGTAAGAAAATAGACATCCAGATCCTGGAGGAACAGAGAACTCTCATCAAAATCAACAAAAGTAGGCTAACACAAAGACATATTGTAATTCAATTTAAAAATATAATGATAAAGCAAAAATCTTAAAAGCAGAAAGACAAAATAAGTCCTTAAGTTATAAAGGAAGACCTACAAGGCTAGCTGGAGGTTTCTTAGCAGAAATTTGGCAAGCCAGAAAGCAGTGGTATGATATATTCAAAGTGCTGAATGAAAAAAAGTATATATATCTGCAACCAAGAAAACTACTCAGCAAGGCTATCATTCAGAATAAAAGGAGAGATAAAGAACTTCCCAAACAAAAACTATAATAGTTTGTGACCACTGAAGCAGCAATGCAAGACACACTAACGGGGATGATTTGTGTGGAAAGGAGAGACCAACAGCAACAAAAACAAGAAAGGAACAGAGGAAATCTTCAGAAACCATGACAAAACAAGTAATAAAATGGCAATAAATAGATATCTATCAATAATTACTCTGAATGTAAATAGACTAATTCTCCAGTCAAAAGATATGCAGTGTCAAGATGTGCAAAAAGAAAAAAAAAGGCCCATCTATACGCTGCCTAAAAGAAACTCATTTTAGACCTAAAGACACCTGAAGACTGAAAATGAGGGAATGGAGAATCATTCATCATACAAATGGATGTCAAAGAAAGCCAGAGTAGCAACACCTATATCAGACAAACTAGACTTTAATACAAAGACTGTGACAAGAGACAAAGAAGAGCATGACATCATAATAAAGGGGACAATCCAACAAGAAGATCTAACAATTATAAATATTTATACACTCAACATGGAGATGCCCAGATACATAAAATTTTTAGTAATGAATATAAAGGAACTAATTGATTATAATACAACAATAGTAGGGAACTTTAACACCCCACATACAGAAATGGACAGATCATCTAAACAGAAAATCAACAAGGAAACAATGGCTTTAAATGACACACTGGACCCGATGGACCTAACAGCTATATTCAGAACAATCCATCTTAAAACAGCAGAATACACTTTTTTTTTTCAAGTGCACATGGAATAGTCTCCAGATTTGATCACATGTTATGTAACAAAACAAGCCTCAACAAATGCAAAAAGACTGAAGTCATACCATTCACATTCTTTGACCAGAATGCTATGACTAGAAGTTAGCCACAATAAAAAACTGGAAATACCACAAATACATGGAGGTTAAGTTACATGATATTAAACCATGAATGGGTCAACCGGGAAATCAAGAAGTAAATTTAAAAAATACATGAATCAAATGAAAATGAAACGGCAATGATTGAAATAGTTTGAAATGCAGCAAAAGTAGTATCAGGAGAGAAGTATGTAGCACTATAGGTCTACCTCAAGAAGCAAGAAAAATCTCAAATAAACAATCTATCCTTATACCTAAAGGAGCTACAAAAATAACAAAAAACAAAGCCTAAAGCCAGCAGAAGGAAATAAATAAATAAAAGATCAAACAATAAATAAATGGCATAAAACCCCAAGAAAAAAAAAAAAACACAACAGAACACAACAATAAAACCTGGAGCTGATTGTTTGGGGGGAAAAAAGATTGATAATAAGCCTCTATCCAGACTTATCAAAAATACAAAACAAGGAATTAAATAAATAAAATCACAAATAAGAGAGGAGAAATAACAACTGACACCACAGAAAATAAGAATTATAAGAGAATATCATGAAAAACTATATGCCAACAAGATAGACATCCTTGAAGAAATAGATAAGTTTATAGAAACATAAACTACCAAATTGAAACAGGAAGAAAGAGAAGACTTGAACAGACCAACTGTCTGCAAAGAAACTGAATCAGTAATGAAAACACTACCAACAAACAAAAGTCCAGGGCCAGATGGTTTCACAGGCAAATTATGCTAAATATTTAAAGGAGAATTAATATCTAGTCTTTTCAAACTATTCAAAAAATAGAATAGGAAAGAAAATTTCCAAATCCATTCTATGAAGTCAGCATTACCCTGACACCAAAACCAGATAGAAATACCATTAGAAAAGGGAACCACAGGCCAATATCCTTGAAGAACATGGATGCAAAAATTCTCAACAAAATTCTAGAAAAACAAATCCAATATTACATTAAAAAAAGACATTCACCATGATCAAATGAGATTTATTCCTGGGTTGCAAGATTGGTTCAATATTTGCAAGACTATCAATGAATTTCATTATATTAATAAAAGAAAGGAGAATACTGAAAAGCATTTCAATAGATGCAGACAAAGCATTTGACAAGGTAAAACATCTATTAATGACAAAAAAAAAAACCCCTCAAGAATGTATGGTTAGAAGAAACATATCTCAACATCATAAAGTCCATATATAAAAATCCCACATCAAGTATCATCTTCAATAAGGAAACCCTGACAGCTTTTCCTCTACAGTCAGGAAAAAGACAGGGATGTCCACTCTCATCGATGCTATTAAACATAGTAGTAGAAGAGTAGAGGGCCAGGCCACAGTAATCAGACCAAAAACAAAACAAAACAAAGCAAAACAAAAACAAACAAAACAAAACAAAAAAAGTGCATTCAAATCCTCAAGGAAGAAGTAAACTTCCACTATTTGCAGCTGGGATGATACTCTATATAGAACCTGAAAAGCCCCACCAACAAAATACAAGAAGTAAGAAATGAATTCAGAAAATACACAGGACAAAAAATCAACACACAGATATCTGTTTCATTTATAGACATACACTAATAATGGAGCACCAGAAAAAGAAATTAAGAAATAAATCCCATTTACAAATGCACCCAAAACAATAAGATACCTAGGAATAAACCTAACCAAGAAGGTGAAAGACCTGTATTCTTAAAAGTATAAAACACTGGGGCACCTGGGTGGCTCAGTCTGTTGAGTGCCCGACTTCAGCTCAGGTCATGATCTCACAGTCTGTGAGTTTGAGCCCTGTTTCAGGGCTCAGACAGCTCAGATCCTGGAGCTTGCTTCAGATTCTGTGTCTCCCTCTCTCTCTGCCCCTCCTCTGCTCATGCTCTATCTATCCCTCTGTCAAAAATAAATAAAACATTTATTTTTTTTTAAAGCATAAAACACTGATGAAAGAAATTGAAGAAGGCACAAAGATATTGAAAGACACTCCATGTTTATGGATTGGAAGAACAAATATTACTTAAATATCTATACTTCACAAAGAATCTACACTTTTAATGCAATCCCTATCAAAATACCAACAGCATGTTTCAGAGAGCTAGAAGAAACAATCCAAAAATTTATATGGAACCACAAAAACCACAAATAGCCAAACAACCTTGAAAAACAAAAGTAAAGCTGGAAGCATCACAATTCTGGACTTCAAGGTATATGACAAAGCTTTAGTGATCAGAATAATATGGCACTGGCATAAAAATAAAAATAGATCAATGGAACAGAAAAGAAAACCCAGAAATGAACCCACAATTGTATGGTCAATTAGGCTTTGACAAAGCAAGAAATTATATCCAGTGAGAAAAAGACGGTCTTTTCAACAAATGGTAAACATGGGAAAACTAGATAGTAACATGCAGTAAAATAAAACTGGACCACATTCATACACCATACACAAAATAAATTCTAAATGGATTAAAGACCTTAATTTGAGACCTGAAACCATAAAAATTATAGAAGAAAACACAGAAATTAACTTCTTTGAATTTGGTTGTAGCAACTTGTTTTTTCTAAGTTATTTTAATGTTTATTTTTGAGAGACAGAGATAAACAGAGCATAAGCAAGACAGGGGCAGAGAGAGGGAGAAACAGAATCTGAAATAGGTTCTAGGTTCTGAGGTGTCAGCACAGAGCCTGATGCAGGGGTCCAACTCATGAACCACAAGATCATGACCTGAGCCAAAGCCAGACACGCAAATGACTGAGACATCCAGGCGCCCCATAAGCAACTTCTTTCTAGATATTACTCCTGAGGCAAAGGCAGCAAAAGCAAAACAATAACAATAACAATAACAATAACAAAAGCAAAAACAAAACAAAATTATTGGTGCTTCATCAAAACAAAAAGGATCTGCACAGTGAAGGATACAATCAATAATAAAATATATTAAAAACCAACCCATGAAATAGGATAAGATGCTTTAAAATGATATATCTGATAAAGCGTTATCATCCAACATATTCATAGAACTTATAAAACTTAACACCCCCAAAATGAATCATCCAATTAAACACGGGCAGAAGACAGGAACCGATGTTTCTCTAACAAAAGACATACAAATAGCCATCAGACACATGAAAAAATTCTCAATATCACTGATCATCAAGGAAATGAAAATCAAAACCTTGCATCTGTTAGAATGGCTAAAATCAACAACCTAAGAAACAATAGGCATTGGTGAGATGCAGAGAAAGGGGAACACTTGAAACTGTTGGTGGAAATGCAAACTGGTGCAGCCACTCTGGAAAACAATATGAGGGTTCCTCAAAAAATGAAAAGTAGAACTACCCTGGGGCGCATGGGTGGCTCAGTTGGTTAAACGTGAGACTTCAGCTCAGGTCATTATCTCACAGCTCAGGTCATGATCTCATGGTTCGTAAGATTGAGCCCTGCATCAGGCTTTGTGCTGACAGTTTGAGCCTGGAGCCTGTTTCGGATTCTGTGTGTCCCTCTCTCTCTGCCTCTCCCCTGTTTATGCTCTATCTCTTTCTCAAAAATAAATAAACATTAAAAAAAAAAACTACCCCAAGATCCAGCAATTGCAGTACTAGGTGTTTACCCAAATACAACAAAAATACTAATTCAATGGGATACATGCACCCCAATATTCATAGCAGTATTATATACAATAGCTAAATTATGGAAACAGCCCAGGTGTGCATTGACTGATTAATGAATAAAGAATAAAAGAAAAAAAAAGGTATTTACAGATCAGAGGATTGAAGATGGTGGTGTAGGAGGATGCTGGGCTCACTGCGTCCTGCTGATTACTTAGATTCCACCACATCTGCCTAAATAACCCAAAAAACCACCAAAAGACTAGCAGAATGGACTCTCCAGAGCCAAGAGTAGATAAGAGGCCCATGGAAGAGGGTAGAAAGGGTGGAGAGGTGGTGCGCACTACATGGACCAGTGGTACGGAGCCGGGCGGTGGAGGGGCAGCCTGCCTGGCAACACAGAGAACCTGACTCTGACTTGCAAAAGTGGAGGGGCCAGACGGAGTGGCTGGACTTAACATCTGGAATGTTGTAAGTCAACAGCTCTGCTCAGAGACCAGGAGGGCTAGAAGGCAATGGGAAGGAGATTGCTGAGCCCCAGAGGACAGAGCTCAGCTCCACAGGGAACAAAGGCACTGGGAAGCACCATCTCCCTCATCCATCCCCCAGCCAAAATCCCAAAGGGAACCAGTTGCCCTCACGGAACTTGCTTTCACCATGCAAACACCCAATGCTGTGCTTCTGTGGATCCATCCCACAGACAGGTCTGTCTTCCTCCCAAGCCACAGGACCTCTTCCACAGGTGACCACTGAAGCAAAGCAAGCTGAGTCTGCCCCTCCCGCACCTGTGTACCTTGTGGGTCCACCCCAGCTAATATGCCATATCCCACAGAAGCAGCATCACAAGCCTGGCAATGTGCAATTAGCCCATACAGGGACCACACCACTCCACATTGAGTCCTTCCCCTGGAAGAGGGGAAGATAAGGTATACACCAGTCTGACTGTGGACCCAGCAGTGGTCTGGGGACAGACATCAGGTCTGACTGTGGGCCCGCCCACCAACACAAGTTGCTCCAAACATCACAGGGGAAGAGCCCTGCAGTTTCCCGCCACTCCACGTACTATACAAAATGATGAAATGGAGGAATTCTCCTCAAAAGAAACTCCAGGAAGTAGCAATAACTAAGGAATTGATCAAAAACGATTTAAGCAATATAACAGAAAATGAATTTAAAATAATAGTCATAAAATTAATCGCTGGGCTTGATAACAGTATAGAGAAGAGAATCTATTGCTATAGAGATCAAGGGACTAAGAAACAGTCAGGAGAAGCTAAAAAATGATATAAATGAGGTGCAAAATAAGATGGAGGCGACCACAGCTTGGATTCAAGAGGCAGAGGAGAGAATAGGTGAATTAGAAGATAAAATTATGGAAAAAGAAGAAGCTGAGAAAAAGAGAGATAAAAAATTCCAGGAGTATGAGGGGAGAATTACAGAACTAAGTGATGCGATGACACCTAATAATATCCGTATAATAGGGACTCAAGAGGTGGAAGAGAGAAAGGTGCTGAAGGTGTACTTGAATAAATCATAGCTGAGAACTCCCCACATCAGGGAAGGAAACAGGCATTGAAATCCAACAGGCACAGAGAATTCCCTTCAAACGTAACTTGAATTGATCTTCTGCATGGTGTATCATAGTGAAACTGGCAAAATAGAAGGATAAAGAGAAAATTCTGAAAGCAGCTAGGGATAAATATGTTGTAACATATAAAGGGAGACCAATAAGACTAGTGACGGATCTATCTACCGAATCTTGCCAGGCCAGAAAGAAATGGCAGGAAATCTTCCATGTGATGAACAGAAAAAATATGCAGCCTAGAATCCTTTATCCAGCAAGTCTGTCATTTAGAATAGAAGGAGAGATAAAGGTCTTCCCAAACAAACAAAACTGAAGGAATTCATCACCACTAAACCAGCCCTACAAGATATCCTAAGGGGAATCCTGTGAGACAAAGTACCACAGACATCACTACAAATGTGAAACCTACAGACATCACAATGACTCTGAACCCATATCTTTCTATAACATTGAATATAAATGGACTAAATGCTCCAACCAAAAGACATAGGGTATCAGAATGGATAAAAAAACAAGACCCATCCATTTGCTGTCTACAAGAGATTTATTTTAGACCTGAGGACACCTTCAGATTGAAAGTGAGGGGATGAAGAACTATTTATCATGCCACTGGAAGTCAAAAGAAAGCTGGAGCAGCCATACTATATCAGACAAACTAGATTTCATATTAAAGGTTGTAACAAGAGATGCAGAAGGGCATTATATAATCATTACAGGGTCTATCCATCAGGAAGAGCTAACAATTATAAATGTCTATGTGCCAAATATGGGAGCCCCCAAATATATAAAACAATTACTCACAAACATAAGCAACCTCATTGATAAGAATGTGGTAATTCCAGGGGACTTTAACACTCCACTTAAAGTAATGAATAGATCATCTAGACACACGGTCAATAAAGAAACAAGGGCCCTGAATGATACATTGGATCAGATGGATTTGACAGATATATTTAGAGCTCTGCATCCCAAAGCAACAGAATATACTTTCTTCTCGAGTGCACTTGGAACATTCTCCAAGAGAGATCACATACTGGGTCACAAAACAGCCCTTCATAAGTATACAGGAATTGAGATCATACCACGCATACTTTCAGACCACAACGCTATGAAACTTGAAATCAAGCACAGGAAAAAGCCTGGAAAACTTCCAAAAGCATGGACGTTAAAGAACACCCTACTAAAGAATGAGTGGGTCAACCAGGTAATTAGAGAGGAAATTAAAATATATGGAAACAAATTAAAATGAAAATACAATCCAAATGCTTTGGAATACAGCAAAGGAAGTCCTGAGAGGAAGGTACATTGCAATTCAGGCCTATCTCAAGAAACAAGAAAAAATCCCAAATAGAAAATCTAACAGCACACCTAAAGGAAACGGAAACAGAACAGCAAAGACACCCCAAACCCAGCAGAAGAGAAATAATAAAGATCAGAGTGGAAATAAACAACATAGAATCTAAAAAAACTGTAAAGCAGATCAATGAAACCAAGATATGGTTTTCTGAAAAAATAAACAAAATTGATAAGCCTCTAGCCAGGCTTCTCAAAAAGAAAAGGGAGATGACCCAAATATATAAAATCATGATTGAAAAGGGAACTATCACAACCAATCCCTCAGAAATATAAGCAATTATCAGGGAATACTATGAAAAGTTATATGTCAACAAACTGGATAATCGAGAAGAAATGGACAAATTCCTAAACACCCACACACTTCCAAAACTCAAACAGGAAGAAATAGAAAGCTTGAATAGACCCATAACCAGTGAAGAAATTGAAACAGTTATCAAAAATCTCCTAACAAATAAGAGTCCAGGACCAGATGGTTTCCCTGGAGAATTCTACCAGACATTTTTTTTTTAAATTATATTAAATTTTTTTTAAAAATTTTTAAACGTTTATTTATTTTTGAGACAGAGAGAGACAGAGCATGAACAGGGGAGGGTCAGAGAGAGAGGGAGACACAGAATCAGAAACAGTCTCCAGGCTCCGAGCTGTCAGCACACAGACCGACGCGGGGCCCGAACTCACGGACCGCAAGATCGTGACCTGAGCCAAAGTCGGTTGCTCAACTGGCTGAGCCACGCAGGCGCCCCTCTACCAGAAATTTAAAGCAGAGATAATACCTATCCTTCTCAAGCTATTGCAAGAAATAGAAAGGGAAGGAAAACTTCCAGACTCATTCTATGAAGCCAGTATTACTTTGATTCCTAAACCAGACAGAGACCCAGTAAAAAAAAGAGAACTACAGGCCAATATCCCTGATGAATATGGATGCAAAAATTCTCAGTAAGATACTAGCAAATTGAATTCAACAGCACATAAAAAGCATTATTCACCATGATCAAGTAGGATTCATTCCTGGACTGCGGGGATGGTTCAACATTCGCAAATCAATCAATATGATACATGACATTAATAAGAGAAAATATAAGAACCATATGATCCTGTCAATCAATGTAGAAAATGCATTTGAAAAAATTCAACATCCTTTCTTAATAAAAACCCTCGAGAAAGTCAGGATAGAAGGAACATACTTAAAGATCATAAAAGCCATTTATGAAAAGCCCACAGCTAACATCATCCTCAATGGGGAAAAACTGAGAGCTTTTTCCCTGAGATCAGGAACACGACAGGGATGTCCATTCTCACCGCTCTTGTTTAACATAGTGTTGGAAGTTCTAGCATCAGCAATCAGACAACAAAAGGAAATCAAAGGGATCAAAATTGGCACAGATGAAGATAAGCTTTCACTTTTTGCAGATGACATGATATTGTACATGGAAAATCCGACAGATTCCACCAAAAGTCTGCTAGAACTGATACATGAATTCAGCAAAGTTGCAGGATACAAAATCAATGTACAGAAATCAGTTGCATTCTTATACACTAATAATGAAGCAACAGAAAGACAAATAAAAAACTGATCCCATTCACAATGACACCAAGAATCATAAAATACCTAGGAATAAACCTAACCAAAGATGTAAAAGATCTGTATGCTGAAAACTATAGAAAACTTAGGAAGGAAATTGAAGAAGATATAAAGAAATGGAAAAACATTCCGTGCTCATGGGTTGGAAGAATAAATATTGTTAAAATGTCAATACTACACAAAGCTATCTACACATTCAATGCAATCCCAATCAAAATTGCACCAGAATTCTTCTCAAAGCTAGAACAAGCAATCCTAAAATTTGTATGGAACCACGAATGGCCCCGACTAGCCAACATAATTTTGAAGAAGAAGACCAAAGCAGGAGGCATCACAATCCCAGACTTTAGCCTCTACCACAAAGCTGTAATCATCAAGACAGCATGATACTGGCACAAAAACAGACACATAGACCAATGGAATAGAATAGAAACCCCAGAACTAGACCCACAAAAGTATGGCCAACTCATCTTTGACAAAACAGGAAAGAATATCCAATGGAAAAAAGACAGTCTCTTTAACAAATGGTGCTGGGAGAACCGGACAGCAACACGCAGAAGGATGAAACTAGACCACTTTCTTATACCATTCATAAAAACAAACTCAAAATGGATAAAGGACATGAATGTGAGACAGGAGACCATCAAAACCCTAGAGGAGAAAGCAGGAAAAGACCTCTCTGACCTCAGCCGCAGCAATCTCTTACTTGACACATCTCCAAAGGCAAGTGAATTAAAAGCAAAAATGAACTATTGGGACCTCATGAAGATAAAAAGCTTCTGCACAGCAAAGGAAACAACCAACAAAACTAAAAGGCAACCAACGGAATGGGAAAAGATATTTGCAAACGACATATCGGACAAAGGGCTAGTATCCGAAATCTATAAAGAGCTCACCAAACTCCACATCTGAAAAACACATAATCCAGTGAAGAAATGGGCAGGAAACATGAATAGACACTTCTCTAAAGGAGACATCCAGATGGCCAACAGGCACATGAAAAGATGCTCAATGTCGCTCCTCATCAAGGAAATACAAATCAAAACCACACTCAGATATCACCTCATGCCAGTCAGAGTGGCTAAAATGAACAAATCAGGAGAGTATAGATGATGGAGAGGACGTGGAGAAACGGGAACCCTCTTGCACTGTTGGTGGAAATGCAAACTGGTGCAGCCACTCTGGAAAACAGTGTGGAGGTTCCTCAAAATATTAAAAATAGATCTATGGTATGACCCAGCAATAGCACTGCTAGGAATTTACCCAAGGGATACAGGAGTGCTGATGCATAGGGGCATTTGTACCCCAATGTTTATAGCAGCACTTTCAACAATAGCCAAATTATGGAAAGAGCCTAAATGTCCATCAGCTGATGAATGGATAAAGAAATTGTGGCTTATATACACAATGGAGTACTACGTGGCAATGAGAAAGAGTGAAATATGGCCTTTTGTAGCAATGTGGATGGAACTGGAGAGTGTTATGCTAAGTGAAATAAGTCATACAGAGAAAGACAGATGCTATGTTTTCACTTTTATGTGGATCCTGAGAAACTTAACAGAAGTCCATGGGGGAGGAGAAGAAAAAAAAAAGTGGTTATAGAGGGAGAGAGCCAAAGCATAAGAGACTCTTAAAAACTGAGAACAAACTGAGTGTTGATAGGGGGTGGGAGGGAGAGGAGGGTGGGTGATGGGTATTGAGGAGGGCACCTTTTGGGATGAGCACTGAGTGTTGTATGGAAACTAATTTGACAATAAATTCCATAGTAACAAAAATAAAAATAAAAAAATGAATAAAGAACATATGGTATATATATACAATGATATATTACTCAGACTTAAGAACAAATGAAATCTTGCCATGTTCAATGACATGCATGGAGCTAGAGAATATTATTCTAAGTAAAATAAAGCTATTGAAGAAAGGCAAACATCATATGATTTCACTCCTATGTGGAAATTAAGAAACAAAATAAATGAAATAAGGCAAAGTAAACAAAGAGGTAAATCAAGAAACAGATTCTTAAGTATAGAGAATGAACTGACAGTTACCAGAAGGGAGTTTGGTGGGGGATGGGTTAAATAGGTGATGGGGATTAAGGAGTACACTTGTGATGAGTACCAGGTGTTGTACGTAAGTGTTGAATCACTGTATTGTACACTTGAAATTAGTATTAGAGTGTATGCTAACTACCTGAAATTTAAATAAAAACTTAGTTTTTTAAATATTTATTTATTTATTTATTTTGAGAGAAAGAGAATCCCAAGCAGCTTCTGCTCTGTAAGCACAGATCCTGACACGGTGCTTGATCTCACAAACTGTGAGTTCAAGACCTGAGCTAAAATCAAGAGTCAGACACTTAACCAATTGAACCACCCAGGTGCCCCCAAAACTTATTTTTTTTAATAAATTGGTTAAATTCCCTATGGAAAGGCATATAGTGGCAAAATGGTTTAAACAAATGATCCAACTAAATGTCTAGAAGACACTTACTATAGATCCAAGTACACAAACAATTGAAAATGAAAAAATGAATATGTACACAATATTCAAAAGAGAGTTGAGATGGCTATATCAATACCAGACAAAATAAAAATTAAATTAAAGAAGAATAAAACAACAGAATACTGAAACAGTAATCATAACATCTCAACAACACACAGATTAAAATCAAATGTCTAAATATATGAAAGTGCATTAGCACTAATCTTTTGAAACTCTTCAAAAAATTCTAGGAAAGGAATAAAGTCCTATTTCATTCTGTGAGGACTGCATTAATCTAATACCAAATCGACAGAAAGTTACTACAAGAATAAAATTCTATGTAACAACATATCTGTTGAATACAGACACAAAAATCATCATTAAACTACTAAGAAACTGAAGGCAGCAGCACATTAAAGCAATAATACACCATGAAAAATACAATTTATTCTTGTAATTCAAGGATGATTCAATATGCAATAATCCATAATGTAATATACCACATTAATAGAAAAAAGGAATAAAAAACTTAATTATCTCAACTAATGCAGAAAAGCAATTGACAAAGGTCAAACCCTTTCATGATAAAACAAAATGAACACTCAAAAAGCAGAAAGAACAATATATTACCTCAAGATAATAAAAGCCATATATCACAAGCCCACAACTTACATTAATTATACTTAATGGTTTAACAATGTAGCATTTCCCCTGTGTTTGGAAACAAGAGAAAGATGATACCTTTCATCATTTCTAATAATATAGCATTAGAATTTCTAGCAAGAACAATTGGGAAAGAAAAAGAAAAAGAAATAAAAGGTGGGGATAGGAGGATCCTGAGGTCACCTTGTCCCATAGACACACTGAGATAACAGCTACATTTGTAAAACTAACTTAAAATGATCAGAGTACTGACAGTAAACCTTCTACAGTTAATCCTAGAGAGAAGGCCACATCATAAAGGGTGGAAGAGGCAGAGACACAATTGGGAACCAACCTCCCCTTGGAAAGACTAATCACAAACAGTAAGGACACCACAAGCACATAGAAATGAGAGGCTCAGACACCATTCCAAGCACTCTAGTCACTGGGGACCTGCATTGGGAAATGAGTTCCCATAACATATGGTTTGAAAATCAGTGAGGCTTAAATTCAGGAGCTTTTAATATCAGCAGGGTCTAACCCTGCATACTTAAAAATCAGTGGACTTAACTCTGGGACAAGCAAGTGAGAAATGAAACTGAGTCCTCACCTTTAAAGACCAAACCTAATAAATAACCCTGTATGACATACAGCACAGAAAGAACAATTTGAAAAGCATCTGGTGTATACGTGGAGATTTATTTACTAATCTGAGAACATGCACTGGAGGGTCAGGGATATTCAGGAGACTTTTGTAGGTACAAAAGTGCTGGTGGATGTCATTAATTTTCCTCTCTGCCAGCTTAGATAGCCAGACACTTGTGGGAACCAGAACTAACACTGTCCACGTCTCTGACTAACACCATGAGCCCCACCTTCATGTGCCCCTGCAGACAAGCCACAGTCAATCTGCCTGCCTTTGTAGGTATCTCCCCAAAGCATCTCTGACTCGCCAGCACCAGTCCAAAGTGACTCCTGCCCTGGGAAATGGGGGAGATAACCCCACACAACAGCTCATTAGCAGTTTCAACAGGCCAGTCTTGTTGCTTGCCCACAATTGAAGCAGAGAGATTAATTGAAGATCTCTAGACTGCTCTCCCTTCTCATCTGTGAGCTCACTATGGCCTCAGGCAGGCACCTGACAGTGAAAGAAACAAAGCCTGACCTGTGCACCCACAGCAAGCAAAGTGGGTCATTGCAGGTGATGAAGATGAAGACAAATGTGGCTCAACCACAACAGTGGAGCATACATAGACCACAGAGAAGACAACACCAGACCACCTGGTCCTGTCACCAAGGAGCCTTGTGCTACAGGGCACCACAGGACCTCTTCTACCTTCAAGAAAAAGAGAGGTAGCAAACATTTCTAACACATAGAAACAATCACAGAGAGTTAGATAAAATGAAGACAAGGAGAAATATGTCTCAAATGAAAGAACAAGACAAAATCACAGAAAAAGAGTTAAATGAAACTGAGATAAGCAATATGTCTGATAAAGAATTCAAAGTAATGGTCATAAAGTCACTCACTAGATCTGTGTGTGGGGGGCACTGAATTTACTCAGTGAGAACTTCTACAAAGAGATAGAAAATATAAAACAGAACCAGTCAGGGATAAAGAATTCAATAACTTATATAAAAAACACATGAGAAGAGAGTTCTGGTATAAGACGGTGACATAGAAAGACACTAACTCACCTCCTCCACAGAACACAAAAAATTACACCTATTTATAGAGCAATTCCTCCAGAAGAACTGAAGGCTGACTGAACATCTGTGCAATCAAAGAGTGAATATAGAAAGAGAATAGTGATAAAGACAGAGACACGTTAATGAAAGGGACTTCCACCCCTGATGTTTTGAACTGCCATGGGGAAGGATACTACTTAGGAAGTGGGAAGATTTATCTTTCCTTGGGCACAGAAAACAGTCAGTTTTAGAAACAACTAGTTCATAAAATAGCCAGCCCCAAACTCCTCCAAATTGCAGAGGGGCTACTGGAACTCTCTCTGGGTCAGGAAGAATGGAGAATGACATGGCTTATGCTTCCTCCCACCATCTTGAAAGTGCAGACCAGAGCAGGGTCTGGACCCCATAGCCAGGTTGCTGCTTCAACAAGCCCCAGGTCCTGTAGTTCACATTGCCCCTGTCACACTGTGGCACAATTAAAAAGCTGAGTTTTTAGGGGTGCCTGTGTGGCTCAATCGGTTAAGCATCTGACTCTTGACTTCAGCTCAGGTCATTATCTCACAGTTCTTTAGTTTGAGGCCCATGTCGGTCTTTGTGCTGGCAGTGAAGAGCTTGCTTGGAGAATTCTCTCTCTCTCTCTCTCTCTCTCTCTCTCTCTCTTTCCTTTTTTTCTTTCTCAAAATACATAAACTTAAAAAAAAGTTGAGCTTTTAAGGAAAAATTAACCCATAAGAGAGCCAGATCTAGAACTCTCCCAAAAGGTGAAAGAGCTGCCAGACCACTCTTGGGGTGGGATTGGCTAAGACACATACCCCTACATCTTGAAAGCACAGACCAGTGAATGCACAGTTGGAGCATCCCAACTGACCTGCACCTCAGAGAGCCCAGGGGCCCTAGACTACACCAGATCCAGCCATCCCACCAAGGTGGCCACAGGGCAGTTCTCACTAGAACACCCTGATTAGCACCAACTGCAGTTCCAGCTTTCATGCCAAGGTGACAAATGTGCAAAGCACCACTACAATACTCCAGGTTCATACCACTTTGGCTTCAGACAGCTTGCTAGGGCACCCTTGACACAGAGCACTCCAGAATGCACTGGGTGATATCTACTTCAGATCTATCCACTTTTCCAGTGTGCCCCTGTGCACAGAGACCCATGACCCCTGGCTCATGCCTACATTGACTGTAGTCAGCCATCCATGGAACTCCCTTGCACTGAGCACTTTGGAACAGCCCAGTTTGCACACAAGTCATCATCAGCTGTCTTGTAAGGGCATGCATTTCATGGAGAACCCAGATACCACAGCCACTCATACCCATATTAAATTTAACTTTCCTCAGAGGGTACCCACTGCATGGAGTGCCCCAGGGCCTCCTAGCCTATAAAACACCTCAGCTCCAGCCACCCCTGTAGGGCACACTCTGTACAGAATCATGAAATATCTGGGTCTACATCCACTTCAGCTATCCTGCCAAAGTACCTTGTGTGTGTGGAACCCCAAATCCCCCTAATTTATACACACTTTAGTTTCAGCTATACTTCCAGGGAAAATGATAAATAAACTTTGATACATCCAAACAATGGAATTCTTTTTTACTGATAAAAAGAAGTAGTCTATCAAGCCATGAAAAGACATGGATGAATTTTAAATGTGTATTACTAAGTGAAAATAGCCTATATTTTAAGGCTGCATACTTTATGATACCAATTGTATAATATTATGGAAAAGGTAACAATATGGGTAGCGTAAAGAGAGGAAAGATTGGTGAAAGAGAGAGTGAAAAGGTCACTGAGAATCTTTAGGTCAGTAAAAATGCTCTCTATGGTGCATAAGATGTGTACATGGCATTATACATTTGTCCGATCCCACAGTATGTACAACACCAGAAGTAAACTCTACTATAAACATGGACTTTGGCTGATTATGATATGTGGGTGTAAGTTCATCAAATATAGCTAATGCACTACCCTGGCGGGGATTGTTAATAATGACAGTGTATATGCATCTGTGGGGGATGCATAAACCCCCCAGGGGGGGAAGGGGGCTATATGGGAAATTTCTGTACTTTTTCCTTCATTTTTCTGTGAATCTAAAATTCCTCTAAATAATTGCCTAGACCTTTAAAAAATCACCTTTTGAAGTTTACATGCTATATTATTCAAATTATACAACATTCTTGCAATGGCAACATTTTAGAAATAGAAAACAGTTAAGTGATTCTGGGATTTACTGAAGGATATAGAGTGGATGTAGATATAAAAGGGATTCTTGTGGTGATGGTACTGTTCTGCATCTGGTCTGTATTAATGACATTATTGTGCATGTGATCTTTTGCTAAGGTTTTGAAATATTTTATCATTGGGAAAATTCGGTAAGGTATACATAGGACTTCTCTTTGCATTTTTAATGGCATGTAAATATACCGTTATGTGGAAATAAAAATTCAATTAAAATTGTTGAAGCTTTAAAATACATGAACATGTAATTCCTTTCCTTTCATAATACTTTATGTTTCTCTCAACAGTATTTTATATTGTGTGTGTGTGTGTGTGTGAATATGTGTGCATTGCAAAAATTCTCCATATCTCATGTCTTCTATGTGTTCTTTTCTGCATGTTCCAGTTAATGCTTTTCTCTCCCTTTATAGAGGGGAATGGAAGAATGAAAAGCAGTGAAATATTTCACCCCCAAATGTGCCACTTTGATTTATTGATTATTTTTAACCAAAGACAATTAAAAAGCAGTACAAAAAAATTCCACTCTATGCTTAAAAACAGGACATAATTTGTAAAGGTGCCCCCATCCTCTGTCTAATAAGAAGGACAGAAATTAATCACTGGAGACAACTCAAGATCCTTATCAACCCAGAGATAGCACCAGAGGAGTCTACAAAACAAACTTTTTATGTTTTATTTATTGTTATTTGTTTGTTTATTTTGAGAGTGAGAGAGTGAAGGAGGGGCAGAGATAGAAGGGGACAGAGAATCCAAAGCAGGCTTTGTGCAGAGAGCAGACAGTTTAATGAAGGGCTCAAACTCACAAACCATGAAATTGTGACCTGAGCCAAAGTCAGATGCTTAACCAACTGAGCCACACAGGAGCCCCCAAAAACAAACCTTTAAACTTGCCATATTCTATCATCAGTTTCCCCCGTATACTTGATTATCCACAATTTGCCAACACTAAAGGCCCAAAGACTTTTTTTCCCTTTTTCTTGTCTCTTCTCCAAAATTTTCATTCTTTGCTAAGATGCTATATAAACTCAAATTTTAACTGCTTCTTGGAGTTATTCATGTATATGTGATGCATTTAATTAATTTATTTGTTTTGTGTTATTAATCTGTCTTCTGTCATTCTATTTGGAGACTCCCAGTCAGTGAACCTAAGATGAGTTGAGGAATTTTTTCCTCCCCTAGAACTAGCAATAAATGAGCCCAGGTATTTAAAAGTATGTTCATATTATTTAGAATTGAACTAAAGCAGGCTATTAAAATGCAGTCATTAATAAAATCATGGTAGGGGCACTTGGATAGCTCAGTCCATTTAGTGTCTGATTCCTGATTTCAACTTAGGTCATGGTCTCATGGTTTCATGAGTTCAAGCTCCACATCAAACTCTGGGCTGGCAGTGTAGAGCCTGCTTGGGATTCTCTCTCCCTCTCTCTCTGCCCTTCCCCAACTCACACTCTCTCTGTCTCTTTCAAAATAAATTAATAAACTTAAATAAACATAAAATAAAGAAAAGAAAAAAAGAAAAGAAAAGGAATAATGAAATGAAATGAAATGAAAAAATAAATTAAATTAAATTAAATTAAATTAAATTTAATTTAATTTAATTTAATTTAATTTAAATAAGGTTTGCCCGGGTGACTCAGATGATTAAGCAGCTGACTTGGGCTCAGGTCATGATCTCACAGTTCATGGGTTTGAGCCCTGCAATGGGCTCTGTGCTGACAGTTCAGAGCTTGGAGCCTGCTTCAGATTCTGTGTCTCCCTTTCCCTCTTCCCCTCCCCAACTTCTGCTCTGTCTCTGTCTTGGTCTCTCTCTTTCTAAAAATTAAATAAAAATTAAAATACATAAATATAAAATAAAATAAAATAAAATAAAATAAAATCATGGTATTTTATTATCTGGGATACTGTTTGCCTTTATGTTCACTGACTTAGAAGTTTGTTTTCGATTTTGTAATCTAGGCTCAGTTTAAAACCCTTTAAAGTACTTAGAAGGACAGGTACTATGTAAATGTTATTACTTTTGTTATTTTCATTGACTTTTTCATGCATTGACCCAACAACTATGTTGGAGTACCATCATGAGATAAAACTATGCCCACTTTATTTTGTTCAAAGATGTCATCTACATCACATCTTCATTTATCTTTCTTGGTGACTTCAAGCTTCTTATGACTTATGCATCTGAATCCATGTGCTTTCTGACCCCTGACTTGATTAACTCCATTATTTTTCTTCTATCCCCCTCAGACAACAAACCACAGTTTTGGATATAATAATTTTTGGACCTAGAATAAAACTCTGGCTATACAGAATTGTATCCTCGACTATCTTCCAGGGATGTTGATAAAATTAGACTGAATTGTGACTCCTTTATTACTTTTTTAAATCTTCCCTAAGGTAAGTCTAATGGAGAGCTATTGCTCTAGAGCTCCCTGACAGTAACAGCATTCTTTAGGAATGGACTTCAGGCATATCAGCTTCTGACGTCTGACTCTGTTATGTAGAATCATCCTCATTATTAAGAGACTTTGATAGTTTCATTGTGGGAATCAAATGATTAGCTAAAAGTATTAACCCTTATAGATATCCATTCAACTATAAATGATCAATTAGATTTAAATGAAAAATCTTGGATGAGTTTTGCCAGAAAGTGGCAAAGGCCACTCTTAAGTGCTGTCAATCACTATTTTTTTTTAAATTTCTCATGGCTTTTTTCCTTTCATACCAATAATTATTTGAAGATGTAACAGTCTTATTATGACCATAAGGAACTGGCAGGAGGATGAAGTTATTCTGAGGTCAACAGATAGGAGTTCAACATAACAAGCATTTCCTCCATACTGATATTTGTTACTTTATTAAATAAAGTGCCTTCATATTTTTGATACATTTTGTTCTTCTGTATTTTATTTTATTTTTTAAATGTTTTAATGTTTATTTATTTTTGAGAGAGATGGAGTGTGAGCGGGGGAGGGGCAGAGAAGGGAGAGAGAGACAGAATCCAAAGCAGGATCCAGTCTCTAAGTGGTCAGCACAGAACCCGAGAAGGGGCTTGAATTCACGTGCTGTGAGATCATGACCTAAACCAGACACTTAAACTGAGCCACCCAGGAGCCCTCTTAGTCTCTATTTTAACAACAGAAATTTAACACATATTTTCACACCAACGATTTTGACCTCTCCAGGAACTCAAATCCCTTGTTATGTTATTTGCAACCAATATTACCATAAATTATTGATTCCAAATCTGTAATAAGGATATGCTTTCTCTTCTATCACACACATTCTCTTCTATCACCTTCACACCTGGAAGAATTCCACTGCCTGCTAACAGTTCACCAATATTTGAAAAGTTTCATAACTTTGGAGAATAATTTTTAAATTGTGCTAACTTGTTTTATTTTAAATACATCTTCAAAAATGATAAAGGACAATAAACCATAGCAAGAGATAAGATATGACTACAGAGATATTTTAATTTTCCCATTCAAGACTACATTTTACTGGGGTGCTGGGTGGCTCAGTCAGTTAAACATCTGACTCTTGATTTTGGCTGAGGTCATTACCTCCTGGTTCATGGGATTGAGCCCTGTGCTGGGCTCTGTGCTGACAGCATGGAACCTGCTTGAGATTTTCTCTATCTCTCCCTCTCTCTCTGTCCCTGCCTCCACTTTCTCTCAAAATAAATAAACTTTAATAAAAGACTACATTTTACCTTCTTTTCACTCTTCATATCAACCTACTTTCTCTGTCACTATTCAACTTCTCCATATGCTCCAATTCATGACTAATTCTTACATTGTAATGAGGAAATCAAAACAGTGAAGAACTCAATGCATTATTTCCATAATAAATACATACTCTTTCCTCTGTTTATATACAATACCTTTTGGCCTATTACAACTGAGAAATGTACTGGTTCTTATTGAAAGCTTTGAATTCACCAATGTTTGCCATTTTTAAAGACCTCAATCCTCATACCAGAAACTTCCTCTGACTTCCAAAGAGTCTTTTTCTTATTTTAAATATTAGATTCAGGGGCCACTTGGGTGGCTTAGTCGATTAAGTGTCCAACTTCAGCTCAGGTCATGAGTTCAAGCCCCACATCAGACTCTATGCTGACAGCTCAGAGCCTGGAACCTGCTTCAGGATTTTTAGCTTCCTCTCTTTCCCTGTCCCTTCCCTGTTTGTGTTCTATCTCTCTTTGTCTGTCAACAATAAATAAATGTTAAAAAAAATTAAATATTAGATTAAGTTTGCAGACCCATTTAGTACATACTATTTTTAAATGAATCAAAACATTCCATAATGAAGTATTGTTTCCTTTTCATACCTCAGAGTATTCTAGTAAAAACTTCCACTTTTTCATCTCTCTTCTTTTTCACACTCCAAATGAAATTTTATTCTCAACTAATTATCTGAAAGAATTGTCAATGTTACTAACATCTCTTTGTTGGGTCACATACATGTTTTCTCTTGTAAGTTTCTTACCAGCATACCAAACACTTGCTGACTCTACCTAGAACTTGGTTTCAAACAAAAACAAAAAACAAAAACAAAAACAAAAACAAACAACAACAAAACTCATTTTCTTTTATTTTCTGATTATTATTTATTACTGCCAATAAAATCATCCTCAAATCTAATGGAAACTACATTATTATTGTTCTTATTTATGAATCAGAAAATCTTACAGGGCTTAGCCAGAATAGTTCATCTTTGTTCCACGTTCTGGCTGTGTGGACCTTGAAAGGATGTGTTTGCTAGGTGTTTGGCTCTGGTTGGATGACCTCATTCACAGCACTGGAGGGTGGAATGACTGGATCTATCTGGATCTATCTCTGTTCATATTGCCTGTCAGCATTTATCAGTGTGGCCTGAGGTTATTTACATGGAACTTAGATCCCAATAAATCAAAATAGGTAGCAGCCAGGACTCTGGTGAACTGGGCCCAGGATTCATACATTACAACTAGCATACTCTGTTGACCAAAGCAAGTCACATGACCAGACCATACTGAAGTGTTTGTCTGTGGATGGAAGGCATACAAGACATGCATAGTATGAAAGGAACTGGTAATAGTCATATCTGCAAACAATTTACCACACTGTCCAATTTTAATGCTTTGCTTATCCCTTTTCCTCTGATTTCTAAACATTAACTCATTTAATTTTTTATTTTTTAAGTTTATTTTTTATTTTGAGACTGTGTGAGTGAGTGGGGGAGGATCAGAGAGAGAGGGAGAAAGAATCCGAAGCAGGTTTTACATTGGCAGCACAGAGTGTGACATGGGGCTCAAACTCACAAAACTGTGAGATCATGACCTCAGCCAAAACCAAGAGTGATGCAACCAAATGAGTTACCCAGGTGCTGGAAACATTAATTCATTTTAGAACTTAGTTCTAGTCTCTTTCTTTGTTTCTTTTATTTTCCTTAGTATAAGTTGTTTACTTCAGTTATCTTATCTATTTCTACTCCATAAATGGGCAGTAAAATATGCATTTAAATAACATCTTTATACTGGTGAATTTCAATTAATATTACCAACGCTGCCTTTCTAACCTGAGGTCCTGAACTTTTACATAACTACCACATTGATATCCCTGTTTGACTGTTTTTTCTTTATTCTAAACATAATTTGTCTAAAAAAGAACATTTGAATCCCTACCCCAACTGTATATTTGCTTTTACTTCAATCACTCCCATTCCAGAAAAGGTTCTAATCAACACCTGCTTGCTAAAATTACAAATTGCAAATTACATCACTCTTAATTCCTAATAAGTTCTCACTCTACAAGTTCCATTAGAAAATACTCCTGGCTTGATCTCTAAAATACATCTTTGATTATAAATTTACTCTTTTCACTGATACTGTTTATTGCAAACCATTAGCTACTGTTGTCTCATTTACTGCTATAGTCTGTTTTGCCTCATCTTTGTCCCAAAACTTCCATGCTCTGCACAACAGAAGGAGTGGACCTGTGAAATTGAAAAATCATATTATTTACTTTCTCCACTACTTCTTGCCTTAGTCTGTAACATTACCTGTAATATTCTTCATGTTCTGGCCTTCTCTGTCTACCTCTTTGATTCTATCTCCACTATTATCTCTCTAGAACCCCACTCCATGAACAATGACCATTCTTCTGACTCAAAGTATGCCAAGCCTCCTCTTACATGGCAAAATTTAAATTTAACATCCCTTCTTTTGGAATGATTGTGACAGGTCTTCATTTTTATCCTCTGGATGTGACTAAAATAGTATTTCCATAGAGACCTTCCCAGAACATTCCACCTTTCCCAACTTCTTGATTACTTCCCATGATATCAATATAAATGTCAATATATATGTATACATATTTTTAATTTTATTTAAATTATCACTCAATGAAAGCTTTATTCTTTGTCATTTATTGTCACCAGCATAGATATTAATAGTTAAATTTCACAAAATCAGGATCATGTCAGTCTTTTCTTTTTAGTGTTATTTATTTACTTATTATTTTGAGAGAGAGAAGAGAGGGAGCAGGGAGGAGCAAAGAGAAAGGGACAGAGAGATTCCCAACTATGCTCCATGTTGTCAGTGCAGAGCCCAGCACAGGGCTTGGTCTCACAAAGTAGCCATGAGATCATGACCTGAGCTGAAATCAAAAGCCAGATGCTTAACTGACTCAGCCACCCAGGAACCCCAAGGGACCTTGTCAGTTTTGATCAAAGCTTTAATCCAGCACCTAGAACAGTGCCTGCAATACAAAAGCCATTCAATAATTGCTATTGAATCATTAAATAGATAATAAGGAATATTAGCTACATTTTTCTGTGAGAGTGTTTTGTTGTTTTTGTTGCTTTTGTTGTAGGACAATGATAGTGAAATATAAATTATTATCCATGTTGACAGATCTTATCAAAATTTGTAAAGGTGAATGATTATAATAAAATATTCAATATTCTATAATGGTTAAACATTTCAGAAAGTCTGGGTAAAAGAAATTTCATTTCAATTTTCTCTCTTTCCTTTCTAGACTGACTAGAAAACATGGCTCTGTTTTTTAGTATAGTATGTTAACCATCTAGATATTTGTACGTTAGTAATGGTCAACAGATATTCCTTGAGAATAACCATTTTTGAATATTATAATTTATACACTCCTGCATGACTTGCACAAAAGAAAACTAAAGATGGACCATAAACTGTGTGATGAAATATTCCCAAACTCTAGCAGATGGTAGTAATGCAAGATCAATATAGTGTAGGATATTAACATAAGAAATCATTGCTATCATTGTGTTAGGTTATAATCTCTTCCTTAAAGACAGATTTCCCAAAACTAATCTTCTCAGTGCCCCCTTCACCTCTTTGTTTCTGAAGGTATAGATCATGGGGTTCAGGAGCGGTGTGACAATGTTGTAGAAAAGAGTGAGAAACTTTCCCTGGTCCTTGGAGGAGCTGGTTCCTGGTTGCATGTACATGTAGATGATGTTTCCATAGAAAAGGGAGACCACTGTGAGATGGGAGCCACAGGTGTTGAAGACTTTGTGCCTCCCTGAGGATGACTGGATACTTAACACAGCCCTCACGATGTAGCCATAGGATATCAGGATAAACACCAGAGGTGACAGAACAATGCCCACTGCCAGGATAAAGGCAATGCCTTCAATTGCAGCTGTATTGACACAGGCCATCCGAATCAAGGCAGGCATCTCACACAGGAAGTGGTCTACTTTGCAATATCCACAGCGGGGTAGCCACAGAGTCATTGGAGACATAATCAAAGAGTTGGCCACACCACAGCCCCAAGCAAGGGACACTAAGCCCATGCAGAGATGCGGATTCATGATCACCAGGTAGTGCAGGGGTTTGCAGACTGCAACAAACCGGTCATATGCCATGACAGCCAGGAGCAAGCACTCCACACCACCCAGACCCAGAAACAGGAAGAGCTGGATGGCACAGCCTGTGTAACTGATGGTCTTGTCATGGCCATTCAGGTTATAGAGCAGCTGAGGAATGGAGCTGGTGGTGAAACTGAGGTCCAGGAAAGATAGGTGGGTGAGGAATAAGTACATAGGAGTGTGGAGGTGGGGGTCCAGCCGGGACACCAGGATGATGGTGGTGTTGCCCACAAGAGTCAGGAGGTATGCAATCAAGATGACCACAAAGAGGATCCTCTCGAGATGGGGACGGTCAGAAAACCCCAAAAGGATGAAATTTCCCTGAGTGCTGTCATTTGTTCCATCCATCTCTACTGTACCTCAGGAGAATGGGAAATTGGGGGAAAAAGTATTTCACAGCCATTAGCCACTCTTTATGCCACAATCTTTGAAACTTATAATAAAAGCCTGTGTGCATATCTGTGTGCATATCTTAAAACCTTAAAAAATAGAAACAACTAGATGGAAAGTTTTATAATTGTCATCAGTAATCTATTCAAAACAGAACATAAAACTTGAATACCATTTTTAAAAATACAAAATATTTGATGAAAATTAAGAAATAAGTATTATTAATTAGAAAAAAGAATAAAGAATAAACTCACATGTACTACAGACATTTTTCTGAAAATGGACAATATCTTTAGAATATGTAAGTATCTCACAAAACTTTAATAAGATAGTTTTTTTTAATAGAAAATTTGTGCATTCTTCCTCTAGTTCTTAAATATACTGATCCAGGCCATATGTGAACAAGCCAGACATGTCCATTTGTACTGCCCCTTACTCTAGGTAGAAAGTCGTGATATCATCCTAAGAGAAATTCATTTTCTTTCCTTTTCAGTGAATACATTTTCTGAATATTCCTGAAGCTGCTTCGAAGTGGTTGATAACAATTGGCAGTCATTGATTCCTGTGAAATTTCACCTTTCCCCAAATATATATCCCTAATATGTCAGGTTTGAGAGAGCATATGTTGGGTTCTCTGGTTCTTATGATCTTTAATTACCAGGACCAGATGTGAATTTATCCACCTTTTCGATACTACCGGAGATCATGATGTCAGTTGTCCTCTATGATCAATCTTTTAGAAGTTGAATATCTAACCTAGTCATGCCCAGATATCATACTTTTCACAAGGTAATACAGTGCCTTGTGTATTTACTTCTCTTGAATCACCCCCGCTCTCCATTCCAAATCCAGTTTTCGAAGATGTAAATGATTATATCACATTCATATTACAACTCCAGTCACTGGTATTTACCCTGTATTCTCATTCCCTCACATTTTCTGTCACATGGAAATGTCTTTCTACTTTCTATCCATATCTTCATGTATCACTTAATCTCAAGTTTAATTCACACTATTTCTGCAGATCATTTTCTTTGATTCACATGTTAATTAGTTGGGTTTTTTTTGCAATAGTTTAATAAATTCCCAGTGGTTCCAGCAGATATATTTAACCCTATTTTTTTTAGAATTTGGGAAAAGTTAGATAAAATTTTATTACACAAATTCATGACAAACTAAGTGAAATAACTATTAAAATATGGCTTCCTTATTTTTTTGTTTTTTCCTTCCTTAGTGATTACTGTTGTTTTGTATATCAGAGTGAAATGAAAGGTTAAGTCCTTGAAAAAAAAATGGGGAAATTGCTCTTTTATTCCTCTTTTCTTTCTTATCACTGTTAATTTTGTCCACGCTGGAAAAATCTTTTATTTTCATTTTTATTTTTTCTGGTTTCTTATTGTTTGTGCCATTTGGTTACAAACCATCATTTCCTAAGATTTGGCCATTTGCCAAAAGTGGTAGTAGATCAGACCCCAGTTAATTAAAACACTATCTTTAAATGTCATATAGGTTAAAGTGATTTTCTTTAAATCATCATTAAAAAAAACCTAATCTCAAATTTTTATATAAAATAGAATTTTAAACTCCACATTACTAATATTTAACAAGAAAATACTTGAAGAAAATAAAAATAAGTAAATAAAGTAAGTTAATAAATAAACAAATAGGTGTGCCTGGGTGGCTCAGTGAATTGAGCATCAACTTTTGATTTATGTTCAGGTCATGATCCCAGGGGTGTGGGATCAACCCTGCATGGGATCCCGCACAGAGAGTGAAATGTACTTAAGATTCTCTCTGTCTCTCCCTCTGCCCCTCTCTCCCACTCATGCTATCTCAAATAAATAAATGAATAAATGAATGAATGAATGAATAAATAAATAAAATGCATTTTATTTATTTTGAGAACATAAAATCTTTTGGTGTCCAAAGAATAAAACTATAGAAGAATGACAGAATGACCACAAAGAGGATCCTCTCAAGATGGGGACGGTCAGAAAACCCCAATTATAATAATTGTTAATAGTTTAACAATTATTAAAATTGTTAATAATTTGTATTTAAGAATATCACCTAATTCCCTGTTTAATCACAATGTGTATAATTGTTGACTCTGTCTACTCATGCATTTAACCCTGGCTTTGGCTTTATGTCCATTGACCTCTTCCTCCTTTCTTTCCCTCCACCTTCAATTCTTCCTCTTCTTAAATTTCCCATAGCTAGTGATCTTTAGTCACTCTTTAAAATTATCCCTCTCTTCCCAAAAAGTTTAAATATTTTCTTTACTTATCTATTGAATACTCTACAAATCTAGCTTGGTTTTCAAAAGCCCTACAATTTGCACTAGCTTATTTTTAAACTTAATTCCTTAACAGTATCCTAGGTATCTCCTGTCTCCCAGTTACTACTCTGCAGTTAAATATTGTACAAACTCTGTGGCATGTATGTTTTTATATCTATGTATAATTTCCTTATCTGGTTTATCACTACTGGACAATTTCATCACATATTTTGTTCAAGATTCAATTGTTGTCTGTGAATCTCCAATTTATATATTTATGTATTCATATACATAGTTATATATCTATTTATTATATGTAGTTATACATATCATACATAGTTATTATACACATACACAATTAAGTTATACTATAAAATACAATCACTTTGTGCCAGGAAACTTAGTTATTTGGACTACATTGTGAATGTCACAGTTATCTTTATACATGTAATATAAAAAAATGCTGTATTTCACTGCTGTTTATAGAACATAATTAGCTTGGTGGCAGTGACAGAAGTGGGTTCCTGGTGCCTGATTACCCATAATATCAATAAAATGTTTTGATTGTACATTCATATTACTTTAGCTTTCAATTTTAGCACCTCAGTTTTTGTCTTTCCCACATCCAAATTTTGTACTACAGCCAGTTACTATATCTTGTCTTGGTCCTGAATGATAAAATGACTTTCTATGTTATGCCTGGTTTTGTCCTTGCTGTTTTTCCTTCACAAATTCTGTCACCTAGGAATGCCTTTCTGCTTTCTCTCCTTACTTTTGCCTGTCAGTTAATTTCAAGTTTAATTCATACTATTTCTTCAGGTCATTTTCTTTGATTAACTTACTGCAGTTAAAAATCTTCTGTATTGAGTGCATCTGGGTGGCTCAGTTGGTTAAGCGTCTGTCTCTTAATATTGGCTCAGGATTCGTGAGATCTGCTTGGGATTCTCTCTCTTCCTCTCTCTCTGCCCTCCAAACCCTGCTCTCTTTCTTCTCTCTTTCTCAAAAATAAATAAACAAACTTTAAAAATATCTTCTTTACTCTATGGGTCACTGATGTGGCTATGTTTTACTCATTCTATTTTGTATGATTTTTCATATGCATACCTGTTATTTTATTTGAAGTATAATTCAATATTTATTTTATGTAGTGTATTTTATAAGATAATTCCAATAGAAATAAATTATAATTATACAATTTTATATCTATTTGAATTGGCCAATGTGTGCCATGTGCTAATTTCCAAGTATGTCCTGACATCATTAAATTAACTTCTCTAAGAACCAAGTTGGTGCTTCTCTATTTGTGTGTGTGTATCTGTACCTTCTGAAGTATTTCAAAGAATGTTGTGAATTAGAAAACTAATGGACACTCTGAGAACTGAACAAAGTGTCAGAAGAAATACAATATGCAGATCCTTACTATTTTTGGTGGCATATTGCCAAGTGTAGAATCAAAGAAGCTAAAGTTGTCTGTTTATAGATGGTTTAACTCCAGCAAATTACTCTGGTTTGTGATTTCTACCTGCCATTAATCTTCTTGATCTTTTCCCCAGAAGAGGTCCAGCTTAAAACTGGTGGGTTGTGGGTGACTCTACTCAATGTCATAAGTCATGAGAGCAATTCATGGGAGAGAGAGATAAGGGGAATACCTTCTGAGCTTTGTCCTTTCCTATGTAACTCCAAAGGACCTAAACTGCTCTACAGAAAGGTTTTTATGGAGATGACATGATCATTACTCTGGAGAGAAGCCTGGGAAACATTGAAGAGAGGATGTAGAATAATAGGGATTTTAATGCCTCAGGAGACTTCAAATTCCCAGGAATCATTAGTGTATAAATTGGAAGGTTCAGAAGCAGAAGTCACAAGGGGAAATCAATCATACTTCTGTGCTTTGGTATAACTATAATAAATATATAACATTATATATATACATATGTATATATATGTATATGTATATATGAGTGTGTGTGTGTGTGTGTACACAGTTATACCAAATACATAATATATAGTTATACCAAACATGTATAAATATATTTTGCTCTGCCTATGATAGAAAATGAGGAAACCTGAGGTTTGTTTTCTTCTGTTTTGTTTTGTCATGATTGGAAATGTTCTTATAATTTCCTTTTAGCCAAAAATTAATTCATAATTTCTACAAACTGGATAAACCATTTAGTTCTCTCTTTTTCAAGCAGAAATTTACTATCACAAACAAGCAACATATAGCTATCCCCATATTAGAAGTTACAGCACAGCAATGTCTCATTTATCTTCCCCTTTTCCACAGAACCAGTAGAATGAAGGCTCAAATAACATCTGGAGCTCTTCCATGGGGCAGTTTATGGGAAATGACACAGCAGTCTATTTTCATAGACATAGTAAAGAATATGAATTACTGTTTAATTTTTTTTGGATTTGAAAAGGGAGAGTCAACACACATGCACTAATGAATTAATTACAAAATCTCACTGAATAAATTTGAACTAGCACATCAACAATAGCCAAATTATGGAAACAGTCCAAATGTCTATCACCTGATGAACTGATAAAGAAAATGTGGTGTATATATATATATATATATGAAATAATTACATATTTTTGCAATGATGTGGATAGAATTAGTGTATCAAGCTAAGCAAAAAAAGAGAAAGACAAATACCATATGATTTCACTCATATGTGGAATTTAGGAGGGGGAAGATGAACATAGAGGAAGGGAAGGAAAAAAAAAAGATAAAAACAGAGAGGGGCATCTGGGTGGCTCAGTCGGTTAAGTATTGGACTTCAGCTCAGGTCATGATCTCATAGCTCATGCGTTCAAACCCTGCATCAGGCTCTGTGCTAGTAGCTCAGGGCCTGTAGTCTACTTCAGATTCTGTCCCAGTCTCTCTCTGTGCCTCTCCCCCATTCACACTCTGTCTCTCTCTCTCAAATATAAATAAACACTTAAAAAAAAAAGCCGAGAGGGAGGCAAACCATAAGAAACTCTTAAATACAGAGAAAAAACTGAGGGTTGCTGGAGGGGAGGTGTGTGGGGGATGGGTTAAATGGGTGATGGGCATGAATAAAATGTTGGCTAGCTATATTATTATATTTTAAAATGTGCCCAATTATCTTTCAGTTTGCTATTAAGAAGTTGAATGGTCCCTGACACATTTTTCTTTTTAGAGGGGCATGTGAATCTATTATGTATTTTGAGCATACCAAACAGCACATTTTTTTTCATCTACTGACCTCAAGGGTCTCAGGAAGCTCTTTAATGTGACCACACATGATTTTTAGCTCTGGGAAATATTCTTGATTCATTGCATTGATTATGTCTTTCTTCTATTTTCTCTGTTCTTCAATTATAAAACTGCTATTACTCAATATTGAATCTCCTATATAAATTCTATTTTATCTTATTTTTATTCTTTTGTGTTTTTATGCTACCTTCATGAATATTTCTTCATTTTGATCATTTAACTCTTCTATTGATATTTTTAAGTAGCCATCACATTTTTAATTAACAAGACTATATTTTGGTTTTATGATTTAATTTCTGCATACCCTTTTTTTCACTTTATATTTTCTTTCATATATATTAAAATTAATTTCTCTTACATTAATTATTCTTCTTGCCCTGTGTTTGTTTCTTCTAAGTTTCACTTTTTTGTTTATTTGGGTTTATATTTTTCTTGATAATGAATCTCCTTAAATATCTAATGATACTTCTCTGCTCATTTGAGCCACTCAAATAAAGTTCTGAGGAAGGCAAAGCTTGTTATAGGTAGCTAATATAAGTATCAATTGGGGATTTCACTGTATTGTGAGAAATTTTGTAGAGAGACAGGTCCTAAAGGTGCGGTGATGAGAGAATTGGAAAGCAGGGGGCTAAGACTCTCCAGGAGCCGAAGCATCGGTCCCCTGGCTCAAGTCTCTTTTAGTTTTGCAAATTGGTAACAACAGGCACATACAACATAGTATTTGGCATCTTGACAAGCCATGCACGTGCAGTGTATTCCATACTGGGTCATGAGTACATCTGGCACCAGACAAAACATTCTTCACCCCTGGCCTGGTGCCCGTATGACACCTTCTGGAGAGAACGAGCAGCCCTGGCGGCCCACCAACCTGGCAATGAAACTGAAAGCAGTTTCTTGCTGCTTTGTCCCTTTTTTTCAGGACATTCTTATGGTGCCTCTGGCTTCTTGTCCTCCAAAAAATTTAAAATATTAGGTTCTGTTAAAAAATACACAGACACACACACACACACACACACACACACACACACACACATACATACTAGGGTCTGTGACTTTATTATCTTCTGCTGGTCAACTTCTATGGATAAGATATTCCAGTCTCTTCTCTAACGGTTATGAACATGGCTGCAAGTATTGTCAAAAATTTGGGAATAAATTGGATCTCCAATTCAAGATGAGGATGATTAGATATAGATATAGATATAGATTTGGTCTTCTGTCTGTAGCTGTGACTGCTACAACCTCCTGTTCAAAACCTCTAAAGGCAAGCTTTTGTTTTTCCAAATAATACAGTGAAGAAATGGGCAGGAAACATGAATAGATACTTTCCAAAGAAGACACCCAATGGCTAACAGACACATGAAAAAGATGCTTAATATCACTCATCACCAGGGAGACACAATAAAAAACACAATGAGATACCACCTCACACCTGTCAGAATGGCTAAAATTAACAACTGAGGACAGAGCAGATGTTAAAAAGGACGTGGAGAAAGGGAAACACTTTTGCACTATTGGTGGAAATGCAAACTGGTACAGCCACTCTGGAAAACATTATGGAGGTTCCTCAAAAAAGTAAAAATAAAACTATCATATGATCCAGCATTTTCACACTTTATTTTTTTTTATTTTTTATATATATGAAATTTATTGACAAATTGGTTTCCATACAACACCCAGTGCTCATCCCAAAAGGTGCCCTCCTCAATACCCATCACCCACCCTCCGCTACCTCCCACCCCCCATCAACCCTCAGTTTGTTCTCAGTTTTTAACAGTCTCTAATGCTTTGGCTCTCTCCCACTCTCACTTCTTTTTTTCTTTTCCTTCCCCTCCCCCATGGGTTCCTGTTAAGTTTCTCAGGATCCACATAAGAGTGAAACCATATGGTATCTGTCTTTCTCTGTATGGCTTATTTCACTTAGCATCACACTCTCCAGTTCCATCCACGTTGCTACAAAGGGCCATATTTCATTTTTTCCCATTGCCACGTAGTATTCCATTGTGTATAAAACCACAATTTCTTTATCCATTCATCAGTTGATGGACATTTAGGCTCTTTCCATAATTTGGCTATTGTTGAGAGTGATGCTATGAACACTGGGGTACAAGTGCCCCTATGCATCAGTACTCCTGTATCCCTTGGATAAATTCCTAGCAATGCTATTGCTGGGTCATAGGGTAGGTCTATTTTTAATTTTCTGAGGAACCTCCACACTGCTTTCCAGAGCGGCTGCACCAATTTGCATTCCCACCAACAGTGCAAGAGGGTTCCTGTTTCCCCACATCCTCTCCAGCATCTATAGTCTCCTGATTTGTTCATTTTGGCCTCTCTGACTGGCGTGAGGTGATACCTGAGTGTGGTTTTGATTTGTATTTCCCTGATAAGGAGCGAAGCTGAACATCTTTTCATGTGCCTGTTGGCCATCTGGATGTCTTCTTTAGAGAAGTGTCTATTCATGTTTTCTGCCCATTTCTTCACTGGGTTATTTGTTTTTCGGGTGTGGAGTTTGATGAGCTCTTTATAGATTTTGGATACTAGCCCTTTGTCCGATATGTCATTTGCAAATATCTTTTCCCATTCCGTTGGTTGCCTTGTAGTTTTGTTGGTTGTTTCCTTTGCTGTGCAGAAGCTTTTTATCTTCAAAAGGTCCCAGTAATTCACTTTTGCTTTTAATTCCCTTGCCTTTGGGGATGTGTCGAGTAAGAGATTGCTACGGCTGAGGTCAGAGAGGTCTTTTCCTGCTTTCTCCTCTAAGGTTTTGATGGTTTCCTGTCTCACATTTAGGTCCTTGATCCATTTTGAGTTTATTTTTGTCAATGGTGTGAGAAAGTGGTCTAGTTTCAACCTTCTGCATGTTGCTGTCCAGTTCTCCCAGCACCATTTGTTAAAGAGGCTGTCTTTTTTCCATTGGATGTTCTTTCCTGCTTTGTCAAAGATGAGTTGGCCATACGTTTGTGGGTCTAGTTCTGGGGTTTCTATTCTATTCCATTGGTCTATGTGTCTGTTTTGGTGCCAATACCATGCTGTCTTGATGATGACAGCTTTGTAGTAGAGGCTAAAGTCTGGGATTGTGATGCCTACAGCTTTGGTCTTCTTCTTCAAAATTACTTTGGCTATTCGGGGCCTTTTGTGGTTCCATATGAATTTTAGGATTGCTTGTTCTAGTTTCGAGAAGAATGCTGGTGCAATTGTGATTGGGATTGCATTGAATGTGTAGATAGCTTTGAGTAGTATTGACATTGTGACAATATTTATTTTTCCAATCCATGAGGAGGGAATGTCTTTCCATTTCTTTAAATCTTCTTCAATTACCTTCATAAGCTTTCTATAGTTTTCAGCATACAGATCCTTTACATCTTTGGTTAGCTTTATACCTAGGTATTTTATGCTTCTTGGTGCAATTGTGAATGGGATCAGTTTCTTTATTTGTCTTTCTGTTGCTTCATTGTTAGTGTATAAAAATGCAACTGATTTCTGTACATTGATTTTGTATCCTGCAACTTTGCTGAATTCATGTATCAGTTCTAGCAGACTTTTGGTGGAGTCTATCGGATTTTCCAGGTATAATATCATGTCATCTGCAAAAAGCGAAAGCTTGACTTCATCTTTGCCAATTTTGATGCCTTTGATTTCCTTTTGTTGTCTGATTGATGATGCTAGAACTTCCAGCACTATGTTAAACAACAGCGGTGAGAGTGGGCATCCCTGTCGTGTTCCTGATCTCAGGAAAAAAGCTCTCAGTTTTTCCCCGTTGAGGATGATGATAGCTGTGGTCTTTTCATAAATGGCTTTTATGATCTTTAAGTATGTTCCTTCTATCCTGACTTTCTCAAGGGTTTTTACTAAGAAAGGGTGCTGGATTTTGTCAAAGGCCTTTTCTGCATTGATTGACAGGATCATATGGTTCTTTTCTTTTTTTTGTTAATGTGATGTATCACGTTGATTGATTTGCGAATGTTGAACCAGCCCTGCATCGCAGGAATGAATCCCACTTGATCATGGTGAATAATTCTTTTTATATGCTGTTGAATTCGATTTTCTAGTACCTTATTGAGAATTTTTGCATCCGTATTCATCAGGGATATTGGCCTGTAGTTCTCTTTTTTTACTGGGTCTCTGTCTGGTTTAGGAATCAAAGTAATACTGGCTTCATCGAATAAGTCTGGAAGTTTTCCTTCCCTTTCTATTTCTTGGAATAGCTTGAGAAGGATAGGTATTATCTCTGCTTTAAACGTCTGGTAGAACTCCCCTGGGAAGCCATCTGGTCCTGGACTCTTATTTGTTGGGAGATTTTTGATAACCGATTCAATTTCTTCGCTGGTTATGGGTCTGTTCAAGCTTTCTATTTCCTCCTGATTGGGTTTTGGAAGAGTGTGGGTGTTCAGGATTTTGTCCTTTTCTTCCAGGTTGTCCATTTTGTTGGCATATAATTTTTCATAGTATTCCCTGATAATTGTTTGTATCTCTGAGGGATTGGTTTAATAATTCCATTTTCATTCATGATTTTATCTATTTGGGTCATCTCCCTTTTCTTTTTGAGAAGCCTGGCTAGAGGTTTGTCAATTTTGTTTATTTTTTCAAAAAACCAACTCTTGGTTTCGTTGATCTGCTCTACAGTGTTTTTAGACTCTATGTTGTTTATTTCTGCTCTGATCTTTATTATTTCTCTTCTTCTGCTGGGTTTAGGCTGCCTTTTCTGTTCTGCTTCTAGTTCCTTTAGGTGTGCTGTTAGATTTTGTGTTTGGGATTTTTCTTTCTTGAAATAGGCCTGGATTGCAATGTATTTTCCTCTCAGGACTGCCTTTGCTGCGTCCCAAAGCGTTTGGATTGTTGTATTTTCATTTTCGTTTGTTTCCATATATTTTTTAATTTCTTCTCTAATTGCCTGGTTGACCCACTCATTCGTTAGTAGGGTGTTCTTTAACCTCCATGCTTTTGGAGGTTTTCCAGACTTTTTTCTGTGGTTGATTTCAAGCTTCATAGCATTGGGGTCTGAAAGTATGCATGGTATAATTTCAATTCTTGTAAACTTATGAAGGGCTGTTTTGTGACCCAGTATATGATCTATGTTGGAGAATGTTCCATGTGCACTCGAGAAAAAGTATGTTCTGTTGCTTTGGGATGCAGAGTTCTAAATATATCTGTCAAGTCCATCTGATCCAATGTCTCATTCACGGCCTTTGTTTCTTTATTGATCGTGTGTCTAGATGATCTATCCATTTCTGTAAGTGGGGTGTTAAAGTCCCCTGCAATTACCACATTCTTATCGATAAGGTTGCTTATGTTTATGAGTAATTGTTTTATATATTTGGGGGTTCCCATATTCGGCGCATAGACATTTATAATTGTTAGCTCTTCCTGATGGATAGACCCTGTAACTATTATATAATGTCCTTCTTCATCTCTTGTTACAGCCTTTAATTTAAAGTCTAGTTTGTCTGATATAAGTATGGCTACTCCAGCTTTCTTTTGGCTTCCAGTAGCATGATAAATAGTTCTCCATCCCCTCACTCTCAATCTAAAGGTGTTCTCAGGTCTAAAATGAGACTCTTGTAGACAGCAAATAGATGGGTCTTGTTTTTTTATCCATTCTGATACCCTACGTCTTTTGGTTGGCATATTTAATCCATTTACATTCAGTGTTATTATAGAAAGATACAGGTTTAGAGTCATTGTGATGTCTGTATGTTTTATGCGTGTAGTGATGTCTCTGGTACTTTGTCTCACAGGGTCCCCATTAGGATCTCTTGTAGGGCTGGTTTAGTGGTGACAAATTCCTTCAGTTTTTGTTTGTTTGGGAAGACCTTTATCTCTCCTTCTATTCTAAATGACAGACTTGCTGGTTAAAGGATTCTCAGCTGCATATTTTTTTCTGTTCAACACATTGAAGATCTCATGCCAATCCTTTCTGGCCTGCCAAGTTTCAAAAGAGAGATCAGTCACCAGTCTTATAGGTCTCCCTTTATATGTTAGGGCACGTTTATCCTTCGCTGCTTTCAGAATTTTCTCTTTATCCTTGTATTTTGCCAGTTTCACTACGATATGTCATGCAGAAGATCGATTCAAGTTACGTCTGAAGGGAGTTCTCTGTGCCTCTTGGATTTCAATGCCTTTTTCCTTCCCCAGTTCAGGGAAGTTCTCAGCTATGATTTCTTCAAGTACCCCTTCAGCACCTTTCCCTCTCTTTTCCTCCTCTGGGATACCAATTATGTGTATATTATTTCTTTTTAGTGTATCACTTAGGTCTCTAATTTTCCTCTCATACTCCTGGATTTTTTTTTATCTCTCTTTTACTCAGCTTCCTCTTTTTTCCATAATTTTATCTTCTAGTTCACCTATTCTCTCCTCTGCCTCTTCAATCCGAGCCATGGTCATTTCCATTTTATTTTGCATCTCATTTAAAGCGTTTTTCAGCTTCTCCTGACTGTTCCTTAGTCCCTTGATCTCTGTAGCAAGAGATTCTCTGCTGTCCTCTATACTGTTTTCAAGCCCTGCGATTAATTTTATGACTATTATTCTAAATTCACTTTCTGTTATATTATTTAAATCCTTTTTGATCAGTTCATTAGCTGTTGTTATTTTCTGGAGATTCTTTTGAGGGGAATTCTTCCTTTTGGTCATTTTGGATAGTCCCTGGGGTGGTGGGGACCTGCAGGGCACTTCCCCTGTGCTGTGGTGTATAACTGGAGTTGGTGGGTGGGGCTGCAGCCTGCCCTGATGTCTGCCCCCAGCCCACCGCTGGGGCCACAGTCAGACTGGTGTGTGCCTTCTCTTCCCCTCTCCTAGGGGCAGGATTCACTGTGGGGTGGCATGGCCCATCTGGGTTACTTGCACACTGCCAGGCCTGTGATGTTGGGGATCTGGCGTATTAGCTGGGGTGGGTAGGCAAGGTGCACAGGGGCAGGAGGGGCAGGCTTAGCTCGCTTCTCCTTAGGTGATCCACTTCAGGATGGGCCCTGTGGCAGCGGGAGGGAGTCAGATCCGCTGCCGGCAGTTTGGCTCCACAGAAGCACAGAGTTGGTTGTTTGTGCTAGCAAGCAATTTCCCTGGCAGGAACCGGTTCCCTTTGGGATTTTGGCTGGGGGATGGGCGGGGGAGATGGCGCTGGCGAGTGCCTTTGTTCTCCACCAAACTGAGCTCTGTTGTCCGTGGGCTCAGCAGCTCTCCCTCCCTTTGTCCTTCAGCCTTCCGGCTTTCCGAGCAGAGCTGTTAACTTATGACCTCCCAGATGCTAAGTCACCCTTGTTGTGGGAACACAGTCCGTCAGGCCCCTCCGCTTTTGCAAGCCAGACTCGGGGACTCTGATTGGCCGGGGAGACGCCCCTCCACCCCGGCTCCCTCATGCCAGTCCGTGGAGCGCGCACCGCCTCACCGCCCTTCCTACCCTCCTCCGTGGGCCTCTCGTCTGCACTTGGCTCTGGTGACTCCGTTCTGCTAATCCTCTGGTGGTTTTCTGGATTATTTAGGCAGGTGTAGGTGGAATCTAAGTGATCATCAGGACGCAGGGTGAGCCCAGCGTCCTCCTACACTGCCATCTTCCCAGATCCATTTTCACACTTTATGCAGAGGTTACAAAAATGCTGATTCAAAGGGGTACATCCACCCCAATGTTTATAGAAGCCCTATCAACAATAGCCAAATTATGGAAGGAGCCCAAATGTCCATTGACTGATGAATGGATAAAGAGGTGGTCATATATACAATGAAATATTACTTGGTGGTCAAAAAGAATGAAAGCTTGCCATTTGCAATGATATGGGTGGAACTAGAATGTATTAGGCTAAGTGAAATAAGTCTGTCAGAGAAAGATATTATATGATTTCATTCTTATATGGGATTTAAGAAACAAAACAGATGAAATAGGAGAAGGGAAGGAAAAATAAGACATAGACAAAGGAAAGCAAACCAGAAGAGACTCTTAAGCATAGAAAAAAACTCAGGATTGCTGGAGGGGAAGTGAGGGCATGGGCTAGGTGGGTGATGAACATTAAGGAGGGCACTTGTTAGGATAAGCACTGGGTATTATACGTAAGTGATGAATCACTAAATTGTCCTTCTGAAAATAGTTCTACACTATATGTTAACTAACTTGAATTTAGGGATTGGTTTTAGCTTTAGTGGTTACTTTGCAGTTGGTTATTGAATTTAAATTTTAAAAAGATTGAAAAAAAAAGAAAGCTTTGGGATTTAATATGATCCTGTCAGCCATGTAAACCTGAGCTATTTCATGTATTCTCCAAAATTGAAACAATAAAAACAAAAGCATTTAAGACCACCCAAATTTTATGTTGGCATAAAAATAAACACAAAGCAACTAGTTAACTTTGGGGATGATACTGTAACTGAAGGTTGGTAATAAAAAATACAAAGAATGTGAGTGCTATGTGTTGCAGTGTCTGATTTAGTGTGGTAGTCAGAATTCTGAGATAACCCTAATAACGCATTACCTAATACAATCTCCTTCATTTCGTGATTATGACAGGTTATTACCCTCATCCTAAAGTTATGTCAAAAGTGATTTTCTATATGTAATTAAGATTGATTTACTTCAACCTTAATTTTCCTATTTGGCTGACTTTTAAATATCTATGTATCTATGTAGCTATCTATATCTATATCTCTATCGAGATATATCTCGATAGAGATATAGATATATAGATAGATTTCTGACATATATCTATACCTATGTCTATCTATATAGATATAGATACCTGTCAGATATCTATCTATATATCTATATCTATCTATATCTATATCTATATCCATATGTCTTAGGAATAAAAACTTTTCTATTTATAATAGTAGTTGCCTAATACGTATAAAACTTGCATGTTATGTTTTAATAAGCTGGTATAACCAGATCAAACAAATAAAAGACCATGGGCTTCCAGTAATCTGGTAAGTCATTCTTCACTGAACTTAACATTCTAGCTGAGTTGTATTAATAAGACTTGACACATTTCATCTTATCCAGAATACTAGTTTCCAAAACCTTAATGAGCATAACCACAGAAGCCCCATTTTTTTCTAACGCTTAAAAATCTTTGATATGTTTTCTCTTTAATGAAATAATAACTGAATTTATCCATTGGTGTCTTCCCTTTCATTTTTAGTTAATATATTCAAATATATTTAGCTTTGGAAATATTTGTTTTATTTTTGAACTTTCTTCTAAGATTTTGATCTTCCCAAAAGTATCTCAAGATGTCAGCCTGGGAAGATTGCAGAGTGAGAGGATCATAATCTCAACTTGTCCCTCAAATACACCTACATAATTGACATATTGGGGCAATTAACCTAAAACAAACAAAATACTAGCAGAACAGATGCCTCACAACTAATCCTGGAGAGGAGGCCACATGAAAAGTGGTAGGAAGGGAGGAGTCCCAGTTGGGTGGGAATCAAATAAATCTGCAAGACTAACCACAAACCGGAGAGACTCCTAAAGCATGGAGACTCCACACCAGGAACCCCCAGATATAGGGAACCTGCACCGGGAAGAGAAGTCCCCATAACTTTGGGCTTTGAAAACCAGAGAAGCTTAACTGTAATTTTTTACAATTATCAGGGCTTACCACCAGGAACTTTAAAAATCGGCAGGCTTGGGGGTAAGGGGGCTGAAGGGCAATAAGAAAATGAGTCCCCATCCTTAAAGAAAAAGCATAGCAAATAGTTTCCAAATTACAACATGGAAACAGCAGTTTGAAAAGCACCTGGACTATGTGGGAAGGAGATTTATTAACTAAGAATGTGCACTGGAAAGGAAAGAATCTTTGGGAGACTTCTCCAGGAACAAAAGAGTTGTCAACCACCATTTATCTTCCCTACCCTCAGTATAGATACCTTAACAACTGTGTGAACCAGCACTCTCAATATAGCTTGCTAACAGTCTGCACCCTGCTCCTGTGATCTGTGGATTTGCCCCATCTTACCTGCCCCACTCAGTAGGAGTCTTTCCAGTGCTACTCCAGCCAGACCTCATTCTTCAAGCAAGGCTGTCAGGGACTTATGCATACCTTATTAACACCATGTACCCAGTTTCCATGCTCTCCTATGGATTTGCCCCTGTTCAACCCACTCCACTCAGCAGGAGTCTATCCAAAGCAGAATGTGATTCCTCTAATTCTACAAACAGCACTAACAGTGACCAGCAGAGCTACAAAGTGACTCCTGCCCTGGTTGAAAAGGAAGATAACCACACACAGTTGTTCAACTGTCGCCCCAGCAGTGGAGTAGGGAAGACATTTGATTTAACTCCCAGCCCCATCCACAACTAAAACTTCATGGGGGCAGTAAAAATAGAGAGCCCTATAGTTCAGGGTCACTACAACCTTAACAGATAGGGGGACAGACAATTTTTCTTATTGCCAGCTCTGTCCACGAGTGAAAGTTTTTCAGGGAACAATTCAGGGAATAGAGACTGCACATGAGTATTACCACACTTCTGGAAAACTGACTGAAGGCAGACATCTGGGTCTGAGGAAATACAAGTCCAAGGTAACCCAGGACTCACACCTTAAGAGCACAGGGACCAAAACCTGCCCACACCTGGGTAAGAAGGCCATTGAAGATGACTAGACTGAAGAAAAACATGGCACAACAGTAGGGCACACACAGCACATGGGAGACACCCTTCAAGCACCTGCCTCTGATGAACATGGGAGGGCATTTAGGACCTTTTCTTCATAAGGCCACTACTTTCAACATCAAGAGACACAGCTGACTGTCTTAATACATAGAAACAAACACAGAGTTAGACAAAATGAAGAGACAGACAATAGTATAAAAGAACAGAAAAAAAACATATCCAACAACTAAATAAAACAAATATAAACAATATATATGATAGAGAATTCTAAGTCATGGTCATAAAGATACTTATTGGATTGAGGAAAGAATGAAGGATCTCAGTGAGCTGTTCAACAAAAAGATAAAAAATATAAATAAGAAGCAAACAGAGATGCTTCTTAACTGATGCAGAAAGCAGAGATGTTTTCATTCCATAACTGAAATTACAACTACAGTAGAGGGAATAAATAGTAGACTAGATGAAGTGAAAGAACAGTTCAGTGAGATGTAAGACAACATAATCGAAAACAACCAAGCTGAACAACAAAATTACTACTACTACTATTACTACTACTAACAGAGAATAGGTAAAGGGAACTTAGCATCATTATCAAGTATAATAACATTCCATTATAGGGATCCCTGAAGGAGAAGACAGGGAAACAGGAGGAGAATATGTATTTGAATAAATAATAGTTAAAAATTTCCCTAATCTGGGGAAGAAAATAGACATCCAGATACAGAAGGCACAGTGACCCCCCAAAAAATCAACCACAACAAGATACATAATAATTAAAATGGAAAAAAAAAGTAGTAATAGAGATTGTTGAAAATCATGAAAAAAAAATGCAGTCATATACAAGGGAAACACCATAAACCTATCAACTGATTTTCTTATCAGGAAATTTGTGGGACAGCGGGGAATGGAATGATATATTCAAAGTGTGGAAATGGAAAAAAAAAACTTGCAACCAAGAATACACTGTTAGCAAGGCTATAATTCAGAATAGAAGGAGAGATAAGAGTTTCCTTAATAAAGAAAAGTTAAAAAAACTCATCACCATGAACCCAGCTTTACAAGAATTAACGTTAAAGAGAATTATTTAAGTGGAAAGGACAAGTTACAGTCAGGAGTAAAATATTATAAGACAACAACAACAACACAACAAAAATTACAGGTATATGCAAACATAATAAAGAAGAGTAGACTAAGCACTAGTAAAATCAATATAGAAGTTAAAGCAAAAAAGGAGTAAAATCAATTATATTTATAAAAATCAGTCAAAGAATTCACAAGATAAAAAGATATAAATTATGATATCATATACATAAAATGTAGGAGGGAGAGGAATAAAGAATGGGTTCATACTTAAGTGACCATCAACTTAATATAGACTTCTAATGCACATGTTATGTATAAACTTAGTAATAACAACAAATAAAAAAACAGTATTAGATATGCCAAAAAAGTAGAAAAGAATCTAAGTATATCACTAAAGAAAATCAGCAAACTGTAAGAGAGGAGAGCAATAAAAGATCAAAGAACTACAAAAACAACCAGAAAACAATAAAAAAATAGCAATAAATACACACCTAGAAATAATTACTTTGAATGTAAATGGACTAAACACTCCAATCAAATGAAGAATGATGGAATGGATAAAAAATCAAGACATATCTATATGGTGCCTAAAAGACACTCATTTCAAACCCAAAGACACATGCAGATTGAATGTGAAAAAATGGAGAAACATTTATCATACAAATGAGTGTGAAAAGAAAGCTGAGGTAGCAACACTCATCTGAAAAATAAACTTTAAAATAAAGATGGTAACAAGAGACAAAGAAGCAAGAAAAATCTCAGATAAACAACATAACCTTATACCCAAAGGAGCCTCAGAAAGAACAGCAAACAAAGACTAAAGCCAGCAGACAGAAGAAAATAATAAAGATTAGAGCAGAAATAAATGACACAGAAACTAAAAACAAACAATCCCCCAAACTAACAACAATAACAAAAAAACAACAAGGCAATAGAAGAGATCAACGAAACCAGGATCTGGTTCTCTGAAAAAATCAACAAAATGGATAAACATTTAGCCAGACTGAGAAACAAACAAACAAACAAACAAACAAACAAAGTTAGAATGAGAGAACTCAAATAAACAAAACCAGAAATAAGAGATGAGAATTAACCAACATCACAAAAATACAAATTATAAAAGAAAACTAGGAAAAACTATATGCCAACAAATAGAACAAACTAGAAGAAATGGGTAAATCCATAAAATCATATAAGCCACCAAAACTGAAGCAAGAAGAAAGAGAAAATTTGGATAGACAGATTACCAACAATGAACTTGAATCAGTAATCAAAAAACTCCCATCAAACAAAAGTCCATAACCTGATGGCTTCACAGGTGATTCTACCAAACATTTAAAGAGGAGTTAATACCTATTCTCAAACTATTCCAAACTCCAAAAAAGTATACGATGAAGGAAAACTTCGAAAGTGATTTAATGAGGTAAGCATTTCCCTGATACCAACCAGATAAAGACCCTACAAAAAAAAGGAACCTACAGGCCAATATCCATGATGATCATATGTGAAAAAATCCTCAACATCATATTAGCAAACTAAATCCAACAATGCATTAAATAATCATTCACCACAATAAAATGGGATTTATTCTGTATATGTGAGGGTAATTCAATATTTGCATATCAATCAATGTGATTGATATATCACATCAACAAGAGAAAGGATGAAAACAACATACCATAATTTCAATATTATCCACCATAAAAAAGAATGAAATCTTGTCATTTGCAACAACACGCATGGTTCTAGACAGCATAATTCTAAATGAGATAAGCAATTCAGGGAAAGAAAAAATACCATATGATTTCACTTATCTGTGGAATTTAAGAAACCAAACAAATGGGCAAAGGAAACAAGAGAGAGAGAGAAACCAAAAATTAGACTCTTAGCTACAGGGAATGAATGTATAGTTGCCAGAGTTGGGGTTGATGGGGTGATAAGTGAAATAGGTGAAGGGAATTAAGAGTACACCTATTTTGATGAGAACTAAGTAATATATGGATATGTTGAATCTCTATTTTTTTACACTTGAAACTCATATAACATTGTATGTTAACTAAAATGAAATTAAATTTAAAAACAAGCAAGCAAACAAATAAACATATGATCATTTCAATAGATGCAGAAAATGCAATTGACAAAGTACCACATCCATTCATGATAAAGCCCTCAACAAAATCGGTTTAGAGGTAACATACCTCAATATAATAAAGACCATATATGAAAAACCTACAGGTAATGCCATATTCCATAGGGAAAAACTGAAAAATTTCCCTTTAAGGTCAGAAACAAGACAAGAATGTCCATTCTCAAAAATTTTATTCAACATAGTATTGAAAGTCCAAGCCACAGATATCAGACAAGGAAAAGTAATAGAAGGCATTCAGATTGGTAAGAAAGAAGTAAAACTTTCACTATTTGCAGATGGCATGATACTAAATACAAAACCCAAAATACTCCACCAAAAAAATACTAAAACTGATGAATGAATTGAGTAAATTCAATACAAAACCAATGTGCAAAAATACAGTGCATTTGTATTAACTAATAATTAAGTAAAATAAAGAGAAATTGAGAAAGTTTTCTCACTTACAAATGCACCAAATATAGTAAAATATCTAGAACTAACTTAACCAAGGAGATGAAAGACCTATGATCTGAAAACTATAAAACTATAATGAAAGAAATATATGACACAAAGAAATAGATAGCCCATGCTCATGGATTGGAAGTTAAAATAGGGTAAAATACCCAAACCAATCCACAGATTTAGTGCAAACCCTCTCAAAATACTAACACATTTTTTTCTCACATGTAGAGCAAACAAATAAAAAAATTTTATAGAATGACAAAAAACCTTGAATAGCAAAAACCATCTTGAATAAGCAAGAAAAAAGATGAAGGTATCACAATTCCAAATTTCAAGTTATACTACAAAGCTGCAAAAGTCAAGAATATGATACTAGCACGAAAATAGACACATAGATGAAAGGAAGAGTGTAGAAAGCACAGAAACAAACCCATGATTATATGGTCAATTAATCTTTGACAAATGATGAATGGATATGCAATTGGAAAAAGACAGTCTCTTCATATGGTGTTGGGACAACTGGTCAGTCACATGCAAAAGAATGGAAGTGGACAACTTTCTTACACACACACACACACACACACACACACACACACACACACAAATACACTCAAAATGGACTAAGGACCTAAATGTGACACCTGAAACCATAAAAAAAACTAAAAGAGCACATGCAGTAACTTACCTGAAATTAGCCATTCAACATTTTTTTCTAGATATGTCTTCTAAGGCACAGAAAATAAAAGCAAAAATGAACTATTTGAACTACATTGAAATGAAAAGTTTCTGCATAGCAAAGGAAATAACCAACCAAACCTACTAAATGAGAAAATATGACATATCCAATAAAGGGTTAGTATCCAAAATCTATAAGGAACTCACACAACTCAGCACCCCCAAACAAGTAATTCAATTACAAAATGGTATATCTCTCAAAAGAAGACATAAGGATGGCCACTGAACACATGAAAGATGCTCCAAATTACTCATCTTCAGGGAAGTGCAGGTCAAAACTACAATGAGATGTTACCTCACACTTGTCAAAATGGCTTAAATCAAAAATAGACAAAAAACAAGTGTTGGAGAGGATATATAGAAAAAGAAACTCTCCTGTACTGTTGGTGGTAAGGTAAGTTGGTACAGCCACTTTGGAAAACAGTATGGAGTTTCCTCAAGAAGTTGCCACTTGCAACATGTGGATGGAGCTAGAGTATTGGTAAGCAAAATAAGTCGGTCAGAGAAAGGCAAATACCATGTGATTTTAGTCATATGTGAAATTTAAGAAACAAGGCAAATAAAAAAAACAAGAGACAAACAAATAAACGAAACCAATCTCTTAAATATAGAGAATAAATTGAAGTTTTCTGGAGGGGAGATGGGTAGTGGAATGGGTGAATATCAACATGAGCACTGTGTAATGTTTAGAATTATTTGCTCCAGTGAGGAAGCAGAGTGCAGTCACAGGTGCTGGCAGTGTGGTCTGAGGAGCTCCTGGGTTGCTGGGGGAGGGGGGTTCCCGTGCTTGGGGTGCATCTGATACAGGAGATAAGGCCTCTCCATGGGCAAAAGACTTAGTGGGTGACATAGTGCTGCCCTATTCACCAGTATCTGTATATAGGAACAAAGCAGCTGAGGCCAGCAAACCCTGGCACCTACTGTGTGTTGCAATTTACCATAAACTCTGAGCCACTGCCACTGCACAGTTGCACAAATACTGGGACAAGCTGGTATAACCACAGTTCAATGAGAACCTCCTGTAGAGGATCAGGGCAGTCCAAGTCAAACGATGGGGCTCTCTGAAGTGTGGGGTTTTGAAATGCAGCCGTACCTGAGATAAAACTCTGGAGGGAGGTGACACCTGTCAGGAAGACAGCTTAGACACAGTCAGTGGGAAGGTGGGGAGTTTATAGAAGCCAGAGATATGGGAGGGTTATTGAGTGTGTGTCTGTGAGAAACCAAACTTCCTGCTCTGGACACTAGAGAGCATGGTGAAGCTGTTTTCACCCCTAGCCTACAAACACAGATAGACCTCAGTGACCTAAAGGGAGCCACCGTGTGAAAAACAGAGCCATTACAACAAGCCCCAACCCCTGTGCCCTCTAACCTCTTCTTTGCTAAGAACAAGTACTCCTGAAAATCAAAGCAGCAGGCCCCTCCCCCTGAACACCAGCGCAAATACCTTCCACAGGCTTAGTCTGCTGATCATAGAGTGCTGCAAAATTTCAGCTCCTGGAGAAACTGGATGTGGTCTCATTTATTTGCTTCTTTGTTCTTTTTTATTATTTATTCTTGGATGCAGAAAACAACGTATTTTATTTTATTTTATTTTATTTATTTTATTAATATTTTACACTTTTTATTTTTCTCCTCTTTTTTTTCCATCAAGTTTCACTTATAAAGTGTTGTAGGGAGTATGGCCAGAGTCGCAAAAAATGTGTCCACAAAATGCAGTTAAGTGAAGATCCTCATACTCAAGTCGGAATGAGGCCCCGACTCTAGAATGAAGCCTGTTTTTATTAGGATAATTGCTAAAGACTACGTGCATAAAGTCAGCTAAGCAAGTGTGTTAATCAATCTAATGGTTTAGCTTTTCAAGGTTGAATTTTGAGTTAATTGGTTTCTATAACATGAAAAAGGGTCAGGTGTGAAGGATGATCCGACCCTGGACAATGTTAATGTCTCTAGACATTCCTTACAAGCCGCAGCCACAGCCGTGTTCAGCTGTGTAAACATGTCCTAAGGCCTTGCACCTTCTCCAGCTCTTCCCTTTTGAAGTCTTTTCCTTTGATGTTTCTCTCAGGATCTTCCACATCTCCCCCTTTTTCTTTCATTTGGTAAAGCTGGAGGGCAAAGAGAGAGGCTTGTGAAGTATATTCTCAGCTTCATTGCTGTCCTCTTCTCCAGGCTAGGTATATGCAAAGTAATAAGACAAAGATTAATATAAAAATACCAATCGCAGAAAAGCTTAAGGGTTTTATGTAATTCATTGGATTCAATTCCGAGATTCGATTAGTTATCTCAGATAAAGGAGCACAAGAAATCTCAAGCTTATTTTTGAAATTTTCATAGATGTCCTTTTGCAATTGAGCTATATCAGCAGAGGTGTTACCTTGATTAAGAAGGTGTCAACGTGGGGCACCTGGGTGGCTCAGTGGGTTAAGCTTCTGCCTTCGCCTCAGGTCATGATCTCACGGTTGGTGGGTTCCAGCCCCTCATTGGGCTCTGTGCTGACATCTCTAAGCCTGGAGCCTGGATCCTGCTTCTGATTCTGTGTCTCCCTCTCTCTCTGTCCCTCTCCCACTCATGCTCTCTCTGTCAAAAATAAATAAACATTAAAAAAATTAGAAAAAAAAGTGTCGACGCACCAGTCCCATGACATCTTAGACTGATTATATACATGGGGGTGATACAAAAGCTGGTTATGTTTCAATCACATTGAAGCTTTATCTGTTGTTGTAAACTAATCAACTGATCTCCTAGAAAAGGAACAGCTTGTGGCAAGTCAGATAATTGGCTCTCTATTCGGCTATCAATCACCTGTTGGCTGTTCTGTAATGCCCCCGATATTTCGAATCCAAGAGACCACCAAGGAGCCGATACCGATGCAAACGCACGAGGGTTTATTTGCAAGCTTGAGTTTGGGCCCAAGTATACCTGACACAGCAGAGCAGAGACTTGGACCCTAGGTTAAGAGGCGTAGCAGTTTTATAGGGGCCAGTGGCCAATGAGATTGTAACACACACAGAAAGTTCCATAGTCATGTCAGTCCACACACAGGTGGCCAATTGAATTACAATTTACCCTATAGTAACTGTTTGAACTAGCCTATCACTCTGGTTAGAATTGGTGTGCAAGTTTGGCGGGCAAAAGCAGGGTTTGCATTCTTTGGCGGTTAGGGGTTCCACATTCCTATATGAGCCGGTTTCCAGTAAGGGTGTGCTCAGTGGCTTGACTAGGGTGGGGGAGTGTCTTAAGCAATAAGTATGTCATGGTGGGGGTTATACATGAGATGGTGGGTGTAGCACAAAATGGAGTTAGTCTTGCTCTGCTTGTCCAGAGGTAGGGGATTTTTGTTAAATTCCTTGGGTCCCACATTCCACAGCCTTTCTGAATCTTGATGCCAGTTTTGTATAAAGTGGGTGGTTTGTACAGTCTGATGCAGTGTAAAACCAGCTATTGCTGCTGTAGCTGTAATGGCTATAATTCCAAGTACAACAGTTACCAGTAAAGCTACAAACCATAGGATTCAGTGTAAGACACGTTTCAATATTTCATCTATGAGAAATATTTCAGGGGAGTGTTGCCAAGACCGATCCATGATTACAGGCATCCGAACCCCATTTCTTGCCTTAAGGATATGTAAGCTTTGTTTTTCCTGGTTAAAAGAAATAGTAGAATTAAGACAAGTATAAAAGGAACAATTATGGAAAGTAAGATGATTGTTATCAGGGTCCCAATGAGGCATGCCTAACATAATCAGAAAAGAAAGTCTGACACTTGTTGAATTTCATGAGTCTCATTTAATCTAAAAGAGATAGAGAATTTATTTGAAATGTCTTTCCAAGTGGCCATGCCTAATAATCCAGTACCAATTTTCCAAAGTTCTGAATGAACTGGCTCATCAGGTAAACATGGTCTGGGGGGAGTCATCGTCCTTCATGCCATATAATGGGTTCAGATGTTACATCTGAAATTATGTTTTCTTGATATTGTCACCATCAGAGCTCTTTTTTGGAGTATTTGGTCTGAGCAGAGCCTAGAGGCCCAATTAATGACACTTCCTTTGGAAGTATTAAGAACTCTACAAACCTCTCCTCTTGTTATGCCCAGAATTCGTGATCCCCAAATACTGCCAGGGAGCCCAGTCCAATGTAAAAGCAAAAGAGCCTTTATTCGAGCTAGCTCAGTCCCGTACCTGCACTGACGCAGCGGTGAGATACCTGGAAGAGAGAGCGAGTTTCAAAAGGACAAAGGTTTTATTGGGGCCTAGGGGCAGTTGGTGAGGTAATGGCTGTGGCCTCAGCCGATTGGCTGGGGAATGGTCCGAGTCCTGTTAGGCAGGTGAGGGGGTGGGGGGTTGCTCAAGGAGAGGAGGTGTGGTCAAGGTGAAGGACACAGAACAAGATGGAGTTGGCTGGCGTAGTCCCGCCCTTTCACTCTACAGAGCTCCCAATTAACCCGTTCCTCAGGATTTATGATCTTTCTTAATTGACGTCGAGGCAATTTAGGAGGGTGATCATATGTAATTCTTTGACTTCTCATGGAGACTCTCTGTAGTAAGTACAATATAGAGACATTAGTCCCATTGGGTATTTCTGCTATCCATGCCTGTGAACAAAATTTAACACAGTGGTCGCCTGTTCCAAAGCATATAGGTGGCCCATCTGCACCTACAGAATATTCAGGAATTATTTTTCCTTCTTCTTCTGGTTTAAATGGGCCTCTATTATCATAAGGTCCAGGCAACCAGATGGAATCATTTACATAAACTGAGAAAGAGGGATCATTCTTTCTCAGTTTATGTAAATTAATAAATCCACCTCTATTATTTTTAATAATATTAATAAATAAAATTAAAATAAAATTAAAAAAAATTAATAAAATAAAAAAAAATAAAAATAAAATAAAAATAAAATAAAAATAAAATTAATAAATAATTTTAATTTATTATTAATAAATCCACCTCTAAAAAATCCACCTCTATTAAGAGGTGGATTTGGAATATAAACCCAATATGTGTGATTCTCTTTAGTACTCACGGTTAAAGTAAGAACTGACATCATGGTACTGAACAGAGTAGTAGAAGGCTTAGGTGTTCCTGTTTTTTGGAAGATCTGTTCTGCTTCTAGAGTCATCTTCTTTGTCCCCATGTCAGAGGTTTGGCTTTCGTTGTTTTTTCTGTTCTTTTAATCTCCCACTCAAGGCTTAATTCTTCCATATCTTTCTCCAGTGGTCGAAAATTGTCCCTCTTTTTCTCTTCATCCATCTGTTCATATTGTGGTTTTAATCACCGGGCTGGGAGCCAGCTATCCCCGTTATCTGTGCATACAAGAGCAAATCCTGGACCCCACAATTTAACATACCTAGGGTACCATTGGTTATTATCATTTTTTCCAAAATATTGGTTGTGAAAGGGGTCTGGTTTTAGAGACTGTGTGATATTTTTCAGTTGCGGTGAGCTCGTTTACCTCTTAAATCCAAAAAGTGAATTGTAAATAATGCTTTCATTAATTGATTCTTTGGATTCAAGGCCATAGCCCCCTGTTTTTGTTTTTGTAACATGGTTTCTAATGTACGATTAGCACGTTCAATAATAGCTTGACCTTGTGGATTATAAGGAATGCCTGTAGTATGATGAATGCCCCATTTTTGGCAAATATAAGAAAAGTGTGAGAAGTATAAGCCAGATCATTTTCAGTTTTAAGATTCCAGGGGAGTCCCATCGTGGCAAATGCTTCTAAAAGGTGTTAAATAACGTAGGCCATTTTTTCTCCTGACAAAGGTGTAGCCCTTATAAAACAAGAATATGTATCTATTGATACATGTACATATGCAAGGCGACCAAATTGGAGAACATGAGTAACATCCATTTGACATAAATCATTAGGTTATTGACCTCTGGGATTTAACCCCCTGAGAATATGGAGGGATGACAATAGGCCCACAAGTGGGGCATTGTGTGATAATTTCTGTAGTTCGTTTTAGGGAAATAGAAAAGTGTTTACTTAAGCCTTTAACATTAAGATGAGTCAGATTGTGAAAATCTTGTGCTGTAATAACAGGAGCTGCCAGTAAGGAATCCGATGTAGCGTTTCCTTCTGCCAAAGGTCCAGGGAGGCCAGAATGAGATTGTGTGTGAGTAATATATATAGGATGGGATCGATGTTAGAGACAATGTTGGACCTGAAAAAATAAGTCAGACAATTCTGACAATTCTGACATCTGAATAAATATTAATGGTTTCCAAATTTTCAATCACTTGTTTAGAATAGGCTGAATCCATTAAGATATTGATGGAGGAGGGAACATCCTTAAGCAATAGAAATATAGCAAAGAGTTCAGCCTTTTGTATTGAGGCTTATGGGGATTTTATACATGTAGAAATAGGACCATAATATGCAGAATAACTGGATTTGTTGGCGTCTGTAAAATAATTAGGTCCATTTGCAGGTACTGATTGTACAATTCGAGACATGATAAAGAAGGTGGTTATAATAAATTCAATTAATCTGGATTTGGGATAATGGTTGTCTATGTGACCTATATAATCTGCAACTCCAAGTTGGTATGAAATGCATTGCCGATATGCCTTGGATATTTGTGCATGACACAGAGGTACGATAATTGTCTCGGGGTCTTGGGTTGTTATTTCCTTAAGTCTTTCCTGACTCTTAAAAATTAACATTCCTATTTTGTCTAAATATGTAGCTAATTTTTTAAAGGCTTTCTGGAAAGAAATATCCATTCTATGATTCCATTAGCCTGCCAAAATACTCCTGTAAGAGAATGAGGTGACAGTAAAATTAACAAGGAAACAGGTAGCAAGGGGTTAATTAGAGTAAGCTGACTGGAAGCGATTTTTTGTTCAGTCCATTGTAATTCTTGGGATGCTTCCAGAGTTACTTTTGTAGGGCTATTTAAATTGGAATCCCCTTTAAGTATATCAAAAAGATGAGTCAGTTGATAAGTAGGTATACCTAGAATAGGACTTATCCAGTTAATGTCTCCTAATAACTTCTGGAAATCATTTAAAGTATGCAAGGTATCTTTATTAATTTAAACATTTTGAGGCATTGTTGAATTTTGTATTAATTTTTGACCCAAATATAATAAGGAATCATCAAGTTGAATTTTGTCTTCTGCTATAATAAGGCCATATTCTGAGAGGGTTGTCTGAGCTGCTAAAAACAGTGCATGTAAATCACGTCGTTCGGGTATAGCTAATAGGATGCCATCCATGTAATGGATGATCTTAGCATGAGGAAACTGAGATCGTAAATATCGGAGAGGTTCTGCAACAAAAAGCTGACAAAGAGTAGGACTATTTAACATTCCTTGAGGTAAAATTTTCCATTGAAATATGTTTATGGGCTCCTCATGACTAATTGCAGGAACGGAGAACACAAATATCTTTGAATCTTTAAGATTTAAGGAAATGGAGAAAAACCAATCCTTAAGATCAATAATTATAATTTTTCAATCTCGAGGGATAGCAGCAGGTGTCAGAAGGCCAGGCTGTAGAGCCCTCATAGGTTGTATGTTTTTATTTATGGCTCGGAGATCACTAGGCATTCTCCTTTTTCCAGATTTCTTTTTTATAACAAAAACTGGAGAATTCCAGGGACTAGCTAAACGTCCAATATGTCCCACTTCTAATTATTCAGAAACAAAAGATTTTAAAGCTGCCAGTTTTTCTTTAGAAAGCAGCCACTGCTGTATCCATATGGGCTCACCAATAAGCTGAGGGCTACCTTCTCTCCTTTCTGTAACCACACAGCAGGAAATGTTCCTCATTCTACAGAAGGCTGATTTTCCCAACTGTTCTCCTTTCTCTTCTGTCTCCTAAAAGAACTGCCTCCTGGATCTGGCTACATGTTTCCCTACCCAGATTAGGAAAGTTTTCAGCTATTATTCCTTCAAATAGATTTATCTGTTCCCTTTTCTTTCTTTCTTTTTCTTTCGTTCTCTTTCTTTCTTTCTTTCTTTCTTCTTTCCTCCTTCATATTCGTTCTTTTCCTATTCCTACATCCTTTATATCAGTAATTAAACAGCTCTAGTGTCAGTTACTCTGCATTCACTTATTCTGTTAATACTTCATTTATTTAAAAATATTTCACCAGGAAGGGGAAAGGTGCACCAGGATGGCTCAGTTGGTTAAGTGTCCAACTCTTGATTTTGGCTCAGGTCATGATCTCACTGATTCATGAGATCGAATCCTGCATTGGGCTCTGTGCTGACAGTATGGAGCCTGTGATTCTCTCTCTTCCTCTCTCTGCCCTTCTCCCCTGCTCACATACTTCCTCTCTCTGTCTGGCTCTGTCTCTGTCTCTCTTTCTTAAATAAATAAATAAATAAATAAATAAATAAATAAAATATTTTATTAGAACTTAATGCCTGCTAGCCTCTGGAGATTTCTTGGAGTTTACACATTGGAAAGATTTAATTTTCTTTCTCATTAGTAAGAACTTTGTTTTTATTGATAATTACATCCAGTAGTTTTTCTTTTTTACAATTAACTTATTTTTGTTTATTTATTGTTTGAATTAAAATGTGAATTAAGTCATATCTATCACTACTTCTCTTGCTATGACATGCTACTGGCCACATTATCTCTCCACTTTTAATCACATCTCAGACTACTTTCAACCTTAACATCATCTACTAACACTTTTTTTTCATTTTATTTTTTAACGTTTATTTATTTTTGAGACAGAGAGACAGAGCATGAACAGGGGAGAGGCAGAGAGAGAGGGAGACACAGAATCTGAAACAGGCTCCAGGCTCTGAGCTGTCAGCACAGAGCCCGAGGCAGGGCTCGAACTCACAGACGGTGAGATCATGACCTGAGCTGAAGTTGGATGCTTAACCGACTGAACCACCCAGGCGCCCCTACCAACACTTTTTAAAGAAAAACAAATCAACTAGCACAGAGCTCATTTCTTCCATTTCTAACTCTGGACTCAATTATAACTTTATTTTCTTCTCTTACAAAAGAAGAGTCTTGTCGCCTTTTAAGTCTACAGCACATAGAAATCTGGCTTCTTCTCTTTAAACTTTCTCAACACTGCTTTGATTGAAGGTTACGATGTCTTTGTGATTGTCACAAATGATTCACTGGGAATTTTGCAGCTTCCTTTTACTGAATCCCTGGCATACTGGACATGTCATGCTGCTTCCTTTTGGAAATTTTCTTCTGTCACATAAGCTTGTTCTGTACCTCCTTTTTTATTTTTATTTTACTTTTTTACTTTTTTATTTTTTTATTTTTTGAGAGGGAGAGAGAGAGCTCACACACAAGAACAAGCAGGGGAGAGGCAAAAGGAGAGAGAGAATCTCAAACAGGTTCCATGTTCAGTGTGGAACCGGATACAAGGTTTGATCTCAAAACGCGAGATTATGACCTGAGCTGATGCTTGACTGAGCCATTAAGGCACCCCACCTGTACCTCCTTTTCAGTCACCTCTTTTTTTTGCCCCTCATTAAGTCTTCTGCCTCAGCTGAGTATATCAGTATTCACTCTTCCTATAATTATTCCTTTGGCTTTATTTCCTAGATGGTTTTAACCAATATCGTAAAAAACAGTTCAAAAATAAATAGCAGGCATAGACTCTACATAGAAGTTCAGATGGTTTTATACAAATCAAATTTTCCAAAAGGCACTTTGACTCAACATGTTAAAAAAAAACTACTCAGTGGGGTGCCTGGGTGGCTCAGTCAGTTAAGCATCTGTCTTCAGCTCAGGTCATGATCTCACAGTTCATAGGTTCAAGCCCTGTGTTGGGCTCTGTGCTGACAGCTCAGAGCCTGAAGCCTGCTTTGTATTCTGTGTCCCCCTCTCTCTCTGCCCCAACCCTGCTTGGCTCTGTCTCACAAAAATAAATAAACATTAAAAATTTTTTAAAAATTACTCAAGGTTTGCAACCTTAGGGTACCCAACTGGCTTAGCCACTAGTGCATGTGGCTCTTGATCTTGGTGTCATGAGTCAAGCCTACATTGGGCACAGAGCTCACTTAAAAAAAAAATGCACCCCCTCAAAGTTTGTAACCTGCACAGAGATACGTGGCCCCAAATGTATCACCTATCATTTTTTCATCTAATAGTTTTATATCTTTCTTTTTATATTGTATATCTATACATTTGTGTGTGTTTTCAATATTATCCAATAGCAAGGAATTTAGCAGTCATATTTGCTTCTATAACTGTTGCAGAATCCCAAGTTTGTCTGCCCATCACTCAAAGGTCAATACTCAAGAGATAAAGGTTGATTGAAAAAGAATATGAGCCATATTCAGGGGGCCATCTACCTGGGAAGAGGTGGACTTTTGTCCCAAAACCAAATTGGTGGTTTGGGTCTAACCAAGAGGACTTTAAAGGAATGGGGGTAGTTTATCAATGAGAGTGTACAGTGATTTGTAAAAATTCCTAATTGTGTGTAGATTTGGTAGTGGCTGTTCACAGCTTTCAGTGCTTGCTTGAGTGTTGTGCAAGACGTCTAATTCATGTTCTGGAATTCCTGGAACATGGGGGCTTTCTATTCTCCTTCTAGAAAGGAAAGTAAGATTTATAGATACACAAGGAAGGTTAGTAAATTAATCATATAAACTTAAGAACACCTATTAAAGATCACCATGCTAATTAAGAAAGTCAAGGGGGCTTCATAACCCTAGTCTCTGAAAGAGTAGGTCCTCAACAGATTGCTTAACTGATGAGTGCATCAGTGGAAGGAAGATGCAGTTGTGGTTCCCCTTGGTAATACCTTCAATGGAAATAAAGACTGTTGATTGGTCTCATAGATGAGAATCAATCCAGTTATTATGACACCCCTTTTGGCAGGATGGTGTGGATGGGACAAAACACAACAAAGTACAATTTCCTAGTTCATGTCCCATTTTACTTCTTCAAATGCCTGTGTCTTTTGTGGATATGACATATTTGACACTGATCATAACAAAAGAGCAAAGCTACAAACATCAGTGCCAAAGACAAGGTTATAGCTACAATAATCCAGTTGTAATAACTCAAGAGAGATGTTTTGAAAGGGAATTTTCATCAAGCAGTATTTGAAATAAATAAAAAGGATGGATGAAATTGAGAAGGAAGAGCTTACAGTAATCAAATGTTTGGGATACAGAATAACAAAGAACTTTACTTTTTCAAACTAGAAAAAAAGCTATGATAAAGGAAGAATTTAAATAAGTCCAAATGTAGTGGAAAATTTGATGTCAATATATACTGAGTCAGTTGATCCGTAAGTTTTATGGCTATTGAGTACAAAATATGTTTAAAAAAATAAGCCAAAAGGTAGGCCATATTTCTTGTTTTGATGGACATTAAAATCCCCCCCAAAATCATATGAAGCATAATGAATAACTATTTTTTCTCCACTAATGCTACCCAATGAGTGTAGATTATATATACATTACTTGTAACAAACTTCCTGAGCAACTCCTTTATCTTAAGTGCATGTGTACAAACACACACACAAACACACACACACACACACGCACACACACACATACACACACACCATGTATATGCAAAGACAGATATACACACAAGTGTGTGTATAAATATTGTCAGGGACCAATAATTCCCATACCCTTTACAGTTCTAGCCTAAGAATCAAATGGACTTGAGGAAGATTAACAGGAGAAAATCAAGCTAATAGTGTTCATAAGGGAATCCACACAGACATAGAAATTTCAAAGGCAGTGAGGTAACATGATGCTCGTGAGCTAAGAAGGATGGGAGTCTGAGAATACAAAGGGGAGGAAAAACATTAGTAGGAAGGTGAAAGGAGATGTTTAGAAAGCAAATGTTGTCCTATTATGTAGATAAATACTTTAGTTAAAGAGGAATCTCTATTAATAGTTCTCTTTCTGGTATAGACAGTTAGTTGAAGGGGGAGAAAAAGAGCTTTTTCAGAATCTAGTGGGTTTTGGTTGCTTTTAACTCAAATAATGTTCATGCCAGATGGCCCATCTTGGGTAGCCCACCTATTGCCCCTGCAATATTATGTGTATATATTTTACCTGAGTGTGTGTATGTGTGTGTGTATGTGTGTGTAATATGTAAAAAACAAAAAAACAAAAAAACAAAAAAAAACATAAGTCACAGATTAAATAGGTATGTAAATAATGTTTTTAGATAGAAAATGTTAATACTTTTATGTAAAATATTCCATATGAGATTAATTGGGATTTAGTAGAACATTAGAGAGTTCTTCCTATGACTGGGGTAGGGGTAGAGTCAGTAAAAACCTTCAGTGGGAATGATACCAACACGTGTGCAAAGGTAAGAAAGTGAAACAAAAATCAGAAGTGAAAGGACTTTTATCATCAAATTTGACTTCATAATTTTGTAGACTGTCAGCAGTAGAGTGCCTGCTGTGATTATGTTTCCCTTTGAAAATATTCCATAATACAAGATTTGGTGTCTTAGGGACATTAAATTTCTGTACTATAAATTTTCTAAAAGATTATGGGAATTTTCCTTATGTGGTGGATGCATAATTTCTGCCAGATCAGATATTATTGGCAATATCATCGCCAAAGGAGAAAAAATAATTTTGGGAGTTTAGAAAAATATCAGCTATTGTAGTTATTTTTGATCCTTCCTTAACTAATAAATGAATTTAGATAGGGGACCTGGTTCAGAAATTAGCAGAGATAATTTTATCTGAATGACCTACCTATATGGCACAGAAAACATCTAGTTACTAAGCTTCTTTTTTTTCTTAATGTTTATTTATTGTTGAGAGACAGAGACAGAAAGAGACAGAGAGAGACAGAGCATGAGTGAGGGAGAGAGAAAGAATTCAAAGCATGCTCCACATTGTCAGTGCCAAGACTGATGCAGGGCTTAAACCAACTAACAGTGAGATCATGACCTAAGACAAAGTTGGATGCTCAACCAACTGAGCCTCCCAGGTGCCCCAAACATCTGCTCTTCTTTCTGTCCTGTGAATCACTTTTCCTCCCTAGGAGCCATCCCATTCCTTAGTTCAGGAGGGCATATCAGCCTCAATTGCCTGATTTGTCCTTAGGTCTCACATTTTTAGGGGACCTCTACACACATGTCACTAATGTTTTGTTTTTTTTTCTCTTATTAATCTGTCTTATGTTACCTGATTATTAGAGCAAACAAAACCTAGAAAAGTAGAAGGAAAAGCCTAAGGGGAAGTTATCAGGAAACAGTGGACTACCTCATCTACCTATGGGGGGATGGGAAGGGTCCATGTGGCAGATTACCTTACTGGTACCAACAGAAAATTCCAGACTGACCAGTTAAGTCTGTATTCCTGGGGAAGGTGGAAACTGGGATTGAGCCTGTTTCACTCTTGTGGACTTAGTATAAGTGACTATTTTGGGTCTGCTGTTTTGTTTTAACCATCTCCCCACTGTTGATCAAACTCTGTTTGTCTGACAGTGTGATCAGAATTTAAGGCCTTAGCACTATCCTCAGCTACTGCTTACTGCTTTGGTTGATTTTCTGTAGTATCCATAGGCCATGACATTTTTGTTTAATCTCTGTGATATTCATGGGTCATGGTTTCAGGTAAACATTTTTTTTTTTTTTTTAGTACTCATTTTCTTCATTCCTGTTCTGGCAGTCCAGTCTTAGGGAGATAATTTGTTGGTGGCTAACAGCTTCAAACATGTGTCTAAGGTTTTTGAGAGGATAAAACACACCATGGAGATTACTATGGTGATTATAAGTAGGATGGTTTCCAATATTTGGAGCACACTTTGGAGCCATGGTCTCTAAGATCCAAGTCAATACAAATCAAATAATTCAGATAAAACCTACTGGAGTTACCTCTTTAAGCCAAGTGGCTTGCTCAGTGATTTTACTTAGTTGAATTTCAACTTCCCCAGAAGTTTTAAGCCAATTACAGCAGGTGGTATTTTTCACAGCACAGACACCTTGTTCAACTAAAAGATTATCAAGGGCTATCCTATTATCAAAAATAACTTTGGACAGAGAATCTAAGATTCTTTCTTGGGCAGATATTGTCTTAGCAAAATAATTCCAAAATACTTTAAAAAATTAAGGAGAGGTTCCTGATTATAGCCTCATTTACATTTATTCCTAAACCGGGAAATATGACCCTGTTAAAGGAAGTGAATCTGAATCATGAATGCCTCCTTAAGTTCTCATTGGAATCTGTCACTCAGGACACAAGCAGTTTTATTCTGGATAACCTTGACTTGTGTCCCTTTCTTGGAACAGAGTCTAGACATAAGATTCCCCAAGTATGGGATTCTTAACCAGAGGCAAGGAAAGGGCCCAGGGGGTCTCTAGCACCATAAACAGATCAGAGGGTTGTTTTGTTTTGTTTTGTTTTGTTGACAAATCCAACAGTCTGAAAATTTATTTCCATTAACAATGGCCTGGAAGATTATGGCATTATCTTTCCAGGCCAATGCCTGAGTAAAGGAAAGAAGAGAGAAATAGGATTTTATGTTTATTTAAAGCATGAAGTTTTGATACACTGTCTCAGGAGGAAGCAGCCTGCCTTGATGTCAACTACATCTCTTCCTAGTCTATTTGATTTGTAGGCCTGCAGTAGTGAAATAGGGCCAAATGTCACACAATGTCTTCTACAGCTGTGAGAAGTATGTCTTGGGTTCAAGGCCCTGAAGTTTGGCTGTCATCCAAGTAGTGAAGAGGACTTTGTAGAGTCCCTTTCAAGGAGATACAATGGCAGTCTTTGTTCTTAGTGATTTCAAATCAGAACAGTTAGATAAAACTGGAAAGGTTAGTTTGGAGGAATATAGCCAGATATTTGATGAAACTAGGAGAATTCAGGATACATCCCAGTTTACAGGTATGTAACAAAACCTCAGAAACAAGTAACAAGATTAGAATCTAATATTTTCAAAGGTACAAATATATTTTTCTTTCTACCATCCCCCCCATTTTTAAAAGATAGTCATAGTAAAAAAATATTTTTTTAATCAAACTTGGCCTGATTAATGACATAGATGCAGCAGGAATAATGATTTTACTCTTTTTGAAGCTACTTTTAAGACTGTTCTGCTGGAAAATTTTCTGAGGGGCTTTATTGGTTTCATAGAATCAACCTTAACTTCTGAAACCTGTCCAGTCGTATGAACATCTCTCTCAAATGTGACAAACTAATCAAATCCTTGACAATATAGCTGATAATTCCAAATGTGTCCTACTACAAAGAAAAGAGGCTCTCATTGAACTTATAAAAATAGCTTACGGTACTGCCAGGAAGAGACTACTAAAAAGAGTTTTCTGAAATCTATTTGGGGCAGTTAGGGGAAAAAGTAAATGCGTCACCTTTGTCTACAAATGTATACTTTACCGTGTTGTTGTAAGTCATAGATAGCTGAAGCTAATAGGTTCCTTAATACTGGAAAAGCAAAGCATTAAAGAACCAACAATGTTTCAAACAAGAAGTCATAAAAATTATGTTTCCCTCAGTTCATTCAGTCCCATGCTGTTAATTCTTACTCTACTTTAATCAAATATTGCTATAAGTTTTGCTAATTCTTACTCAGTTCAGTTTTATGATCTTAAAGTTATGAGAGCCTGTACTTGTCAAAAGTCTTTTCCTTGAATCTTCTTGAATATGGAGCACTTTCACATGAACACTTTTGCAAAGTATCAGAGTAAAACAACAACTGTCAATTTAAAAAGACTTTTTACATGTCCATTGTTAAAGATCTAGTGAGAGTTCTTTATAATGAAATTGACAAGGAAATTTTATTATATCTGCAACATGCCACGTTTTAATATAACAACTGGACTTCTTACTGATAACATTATACAAGGACATATCAAACTTCAGGAATTTCATACTATTTATAAAACTCATAACATAGTTATACAAGTACTACATAAAAACAGCTTATTACTTCTTTTTTTTTAGTCTTTTTTTTAGTCTTTTTAAAAAAAATTTTAATGTTTTTATTTATTTTTGAGACAGAGAGAGACAGAGCATGAGTAGGGGAGGGGCAGAGAGAGAGGGAGACACAGAATCTGAAGCAGGCTCCAGGCTCCGAGCTGTCACCCCAGAGCCCAACGCAGGGCTGGAACTCACAGACTGTGAGATCATGACCTGAGCTGAAGTCGGATGCTCGACCAACTGAGCCACCCAGATGCCCTATAAAAACAGCTTATTATTACTTCTTATTTGACAATACTTCCCGCATAATTTAACTTATCAAATAAGCCTAATTAGTTTAACATGTCCTTTTTTTTCGTTTTTTTTTCAGTTTATTTATTTATTTATTTATTTATTTTTTGAGAGAGAGAGAGAGAGAGAGAGAGAGACTCCCAAGCAGGATCTGCACTGTCATCATGGAGACTGACATGGGGCTTGAACTCACAAACTGAGATCATGACCTGAGCTGAAATCAAGAGTCGGAAGCTTGACCAACTGCAACTGAATCATCCCAGCGCCCCTAATATGTATGTGTGTTGTGTGTGTGTGTATACATATACATATATACATATATATGTGTATATACATTTATATACATATATATACATATATACATATATGTATAACATATACATACATATATATACATATATATACATACATATATACAAATATATACATTTCTAGTAAAGAAAGAAAGCTTTTGGAAATTTTCCAGGGACCCTCTGGAAGTTCTAAAAATTGTTTGAGATCAAAGAGACTTCATTCAGAATTTGATTGGAGGAAGTTTGTCAAAAAATCAAAAGGTTTTAAAACACTTGGTCAAACAGAATCATAGTTCATTGTTAAAGAATACTTAGCTTTATAACAGAAAATACTTAATTTTCTAAAGTAATTAGAGACCTGATTAAAAAAATGCAGGGAATTATTTTGACTAAACATAAAATATGTACTTTCTGGATAGATAAGTTAAAAAGTAAAGGGAAAAAAAACCTTTATTTAAATTCCTCATTAAAAGCAGAGCAAAATTTCTAAAAAAAAAAAAACTTTGCCCTTTATACCAACTTACTTTCAATACTAAAACTTATTCAATTAAAGTTACTTAAATTTATTCCATTCTTAGCCAGCTCTATTTTTTTTATTAGTTCTAGTGTTTCAATTACATATATTATAATTTCCCCCCTTAGAATTCTTTAAACTCTAGTCAAAACTAAAGAGTAAGCAATTATGAATTGTCTTTTATATTAGCATTCTGTATATTGGCAAATTTATAAATACTTCTCATAATTTCTAGAAACATGGGCTTTTTAATGAAAATTTTTCAGCATGGCACAAAATATATTTACTAATAGACTCCAAATATTTATTTCCTCTGCAATAAGAAGTAAAAACTAGGTAATCCTATGTTCAATAATTAATGTTGCGTTGTTTTACATTTTTTGGAAATGATTTAGCTATGTAATGATTATCCAATATTCAGTTTAACTTGGTAAAACTTCAAGGATTCAGTTTACAAAAAAAAAAAAAAAAATTGAGGAAAACCTTTTAAAAATCACCTAAAACTTTTATCTTGTTCTCAACAATTATTTTTGCATTACTTATGAAATTTCATCATAATATGTTGTTTTTCTTGATGACAATTTTTGGGCAGAGGTAACATAAACTTATTTGGCAAATAAACTCAAATAGACAAAAAGTACATGTCTGCATTATATTCAATGTTGATAACTCTAGACATTCCATTTTAATTAAACCCACAAGCCTAAATTAGCTTTCATATTGAATATTTTCCCATATCATGTCTTTATTACATAATAGTTTTTATTATATTTCTGAGAATTTTAGGGGTATTTAGTTCATATAACCACTTCTTTATTTTTAAGTGAATTAGATACAGCTGTTTTACAAATTAATTTTTGCAATATCATCTAGATGTAGAAAATACCACACATCTACAACACACACCCACACACACACAAATATATATATATACACACACACATACATGAACATATAGGCAGATGCAGACAGCTCATAGTTTCTGTGGCTAAAGGTTTTTATTACTAATGTTTTTGGAGAGAACACATAAGATTTGTATATGTTCGGGCTGCCTGAATGGCTCAGTAAGTTAAGCATCTGACTTCAGCTCAAGTCATATCATTGTTCATGGGTTTGAGCACCACATTTGGTTCTTGTTGGGTAGGTAAAGGGAGTGTGTACACTCTCTCTCTCAAAAGTAAATAAACATTAAAAACAAATAATTTCTCACAGGAATATGTGAGTCCACTCTAGTCTTTATTTCCAACTTGTCCAAACATGTTCCATCAATCTAATACCTTAGTGTAGTACTTCTCCATATTAAAAAAAAAAAAAAAAAAAAAAAAAAAAAATTTGTAAATGTTCTGATAAGTAAATGTATGGAAGTTGTGGAACATATTTTAGTTTTTAAAAACTTCTTTAACCTTTTGTTATTGTTTTTTGTTTCTTTCGTCTTAGTAATTGGGGCTGGTCTAGATAAGAATTCCTGAAGGAATCATGTAGAAGGAATACAAGTTTCTCAAATAGAGCTTTGGTCTCCCAAGGTCAATATTTACAAGGCTTGTGAGATAAGGAAGGTTTTAGGAGTGGTAAAAAGGAATAGGTAAAGTTTGAACTGCCTCTAGAGCTGCATTTCTAGTTTTGCAAAGATTTCTAAGAGTATCTTGCTGTCACTTTCTGAGTACTGAGTTGCAAACTAAAAGGCCTCATAGGGGCGCCTGGGTGGCGCAGTCGGTTAAGTGTCCGACTTCAGCCAGGTCACGATCTCGCGGACCGCGAGTTCGAGCCCCGCGTCGGGCTCTGGGCTGATGGCTCAGAGCCTGGAGCCTGTTTCCGATTCTGTGTCTCCCTCTCTCTCTGACCCTCCCCCATTCATGCTCTGTCTCTCTCTGTCCCAAAAATAAATAAACGTTGAAAAAAAAAATTAAAAAAAAAAATAAAAAGGCCTCATAAATGACATCCAAACATTCAACTACACTACCTTCAGTTGTTTAAACAAGAAGGTCTAAAACAATGATTACTATCAGGCTCTGAATATGAGCTTCCAATTTGGCCAACCTTTGTTTAGAGAGCAACTTATAAATTTCTTTTAAATATCTTGCTGATTTTGAGCCAGAACAAATACAGGCAATCTGGGAGGGCTGACTTATAAGAATATTTAGATATTTTTGTCAGTTTGTCAAGAATCTGATCTATAGCTTCTGAGTGGGGTTTTAGTGGAGAATTATAACTTCAATATTTACCAGAATTTGGAAAGGTTTTTATTAATTTTAAATTTAGTTTCCCAGGGCACCGGGGTGCTTCAGGTTGGTTGAGTACCAGACGTCAGCTCAGGTCATGATTTCACAGTTCATGAGTTCCAGCCCCATACTGGGCTCTGTGCTTACAGCTCAGAGGTTAGAGCTTAGGATTCTGTGTCTCCCTGTCTCTCTGCCCTTCCCCCGCTTGTGCTCTGTCTCTCTCTCTCAAAAATGAACTTTATTATTATTATTATTATTATTTTAATTTAGTTTCTCTCAGCTGTTTAGGGAATGATGTAGCCGTTTATCAGAAAATCCCTCAGAGTCTCATCATCTCTGGAACGAGCCCCCAGGGGCCTCCCTCCAAAGGTAGATATGGGGCTATCTGTAAGGCCATTAACAGGACAGACTTCTGTTTATAGACTGGTAGTCTCTTCAGATTGCAAAGACAACTCAATAGAGGGTTATTAAAATGAGTGTTCAAATACAGGAGCAGTAGGAATTACATCAGTTTTACAATATTTTGTATTAGGTACCTCTTGCACTTTTACTTTTTTTTTTTTTATTAGCCTTTTGTAATAAATCTTAGTAATGAAGCTATTTTGGAATTTTGAAGAATTCTCAGGCACCCTTACTTTCAATTGCACTTAACTAATCTTATCTAATTGGAATTTTCCTCATAATGGCCCTTATAATTTCCCTGAGGGCCAGCAGCAGTTTGGTAGGACCCTTAGCTGTAAATGGAGTTTAACCCACATTTGTGTCCAATCATACCTGGTTACAAACGGGATGCAAACCACATTTCTGTCCAGCTCTATTTGGAGGCCCACAGCCCGATGCTTACCAAGCCAGTCGCATAGGCGACTTCCTGGTAAGGCTGTAAGTCTGTAGAACTCAGCCAATGAGGAATCAGGGGAGGGACTTGCATACTAGGAGATAAGTTGCCTCCCATAACTGCCCCCAGCGTGCCTGTCCATCAGACATCTGCTCTTACAAGAAAGTTGATTAAAGCCTTGCTTCTCTGTGCTCTGAGCCTTCTCATTCCTACTTTGGGTCAGTGGGCTTATTTATCACAGTAACCAAGTGATGTTACTGTCTCCTGACCAAGAGAAGTCCCTGTGTGCACAGCCAACAATTCTCAGAATTTGGGACTGGGGAATGGATTGAACAGGCAGAACTTAATAAATAACGACTGCTGAGTCCAAACAAACGAGGAACTGCAACCAGCAGTTCTCAATGTGGGATAGGGACAGAAGAGAGGGTTTCCGATCAAATGGAGAATTGTGGACTAACCTTTTAGCAGTTCCTAATGTGGAAATAGTGATTTCAAACAAATGGGGAACTGACTGGAAAGCCATTTAAGGAGGTTGATGCAAAAAGAGCAGAATACTGAGAAGAACGTAATTACCTACAGCCCTCAGAAATGGTGAGGAAAACAACTCAAAAGGGTTCACAGGCACCATGCCTGTGTTTCCCATTGTCCCCAAATGGAAACACTGTGAGAACTTTCCTTTGGATCCCACCATCACTGACCCGAATCTGTTAAATAACAAAAATTCACTGGAGTTTCACATCTCTCAGAGATCGAAACTTTCACCAGCCAACCAGAAATTGCCTGGTCAGCATTCCTTAGGTGGTCTGCCTGAGAAGCCTCTGCCATCTCTTGAAGGAAAGCAATCTTGGAATAATCAGTTCACTTTTGCCTAGAATGATTTCCCTGTTCCTGTTCTCTTCTGCTTATAAAAGCCTCTTATTTTGCACAGCTCTTTGGAGCACCTTTCTATCTATTAGATTGAATGCTGTCCAATTTACTAGTCACTGAATAAAGCCAATAAGATCCTTAAAATGTATTCAACTGGGTTTTGCTCTTAATAGAGGAAACAACAAAAATTACTCACCACAGTGCACAGGACTACTTTTATTTCTTAGAGTTACGCAAACCGTCTTTATTCCCTCTGGTACATTTTTCCAGAGATAGAAACATGCCAACTTCAGAGCCCATGTGGCTGCTCCTCAGGTTCACTCAGGGCATCCAGCAAGGTATTGTTTTTACAGGGGGTGGGGTGGCTCAGTTGGTTAAATGTCCAACTCTTGACTTCTCAGGTCATCATTTCACAGTTCATGAGTTCAGGCCACATATCAGACTCTGTGCTGACAGTGGGGAGCCTGCCTGGGATTATCTCTCTCCCTCTCCCTCTGCCCCTTCTCTGCTTGCTCTCTCTCTCTCTCTCAAAATATAAATAAATAAATAAATAAATAAAAACTTAAGAAAAGAATATGGGAGGGATGCATCGGTGGCTCAGTCAGTTAAGTGTTGGACTTCGGCTCAGGTCATGATTTTGTGATTCGTGAGTTCAAGCCCCATGTTGGGCTCTGTGCTGACAGCTCAGAGCCTGGAGCCTGCTTCAGATTCTGTATCTCCATCTGTCTCTCTGCCCCTCCTCTGCTCATGTGCACACTCTCTCTCTCTTTCTCTTTCTCAGGTAAACATTTAAAAAATTTTAAAGAAAAAAAAAGAATATGGGTTTGCAGAAGTCCTGGGGCTACTTCTCAATTCTCTATTAAATCACCCCCTTAGACTGTGTATCAAGGAGGCATTGGGAGGAAACCCTAACTCTCCTACAGATAACTCCCATCAAGCTATTGATACCACTACTTCTTTAAAACAGCAGTTTTGAATATTCAGATAGGGATCCCCTTGAAACATGGTATGCCTTCTTTCAAGAGGCCCTGGATTTTCCACAATTAAATGATCCTCACTAGGGCTGGCGCCATTTGAAATGAGATGAGGTGAGAGAATAAAGGATGTTAGAAAGTGAGGGTGGGAATGACAGGTCATTGTGAAATAGGGAAGAAAATGAAACTTAGTAACTGAGAATGGAAGTAAGGATATCCCTCAGCCAGGCTCTTTGCCTCATTTCCTCCTCATCTTATCTCCCCTTAGTCTATGAATCCCATCTCAGCTTATTCTAGAATGTGTCTGCTCTCCAAATGCTTGCAAAAAGAGCTGAGGGTGAACTTTATGCTATGTCCTTAAAGTGTGGTCTGAGGGTCAGCTGTGAATAAGGGTATCCCCTGGGAGGTTTGCAGAAATATAGAATCCCAAGCCTGTCCTAGGACCACCTAAATCAGAATCTGCATGTTAGTAAGATTGCAGAGAATTCATTTGCACATTAAGTGGAAGAAGCCCTTGATGGGGTTCAGTACACACTACCTCAAAATATGGCACTTTGGTGTACTGAATGTTTTGAGATAAAGGAATTTGTGAAATGGCTTTGGAGGAAGGACTTTCTGATCTTCTCCCTGAAGCAGGTCAGAAGATCCTCATGTGGGAGCCCTCCCTGTTCCTGGAGGAAAGGGACATCTTTATTTCCAAGAGGGAGGGACCCTGAAATGAATATGAGGACACAGGCATTGTTAAGGTTCCCCCTGTTTATTAAATTTTGTTCATATCTCCACTTATCCTATCGTATTTCTCCATCACTGTCTACTCTTTATCAAATCTAGCATGACAATCATACTTTGGGGTTTTCACCTCCTTATGAAAGCTCCCATGTCATGTAAAACTTACATCAAACAAATTTGTCTGCTTTTCTCTAATTAATATATCTTTGTCAGTTTAATTTTCAGACCAAGACAGGGACATGAAAAACGTCCAGGAAACTTTTTGTCCCCTACACTCTGTATTACATAAGTCATGCTCCTTAGACCTACAGGGTTTTTGACAACTTAAATGCTTAAGGATTTTTGCTCTCTAAACGTTCTTGTAGCAGTAGAAGCAGCAGGAATTGGGGGTCAGACAAAACTTGGAGTAAATCTCTGGTTCATTTCTACTTGAGCAAATGATTTAACCTGAAGTCTCAAGTACCACATAGGTAAAAATAAAGATAATGATAATCATGCTGATCTCTGACAAATGTGGAGATGATTAGATGAATTAAGAGCACCTGACTCATAGTAGGAACTTAATAAATATCAGGTTTTTCTCACCAATGAAATAAAAACATACTTGAGAAATAATAGTACATTAAGATGTGAATGACCCACATGTCATTTGTACAAGTTAACTTCTTGGTTTATCTAAAATTTAAACCTGACTTGGGGGACAAAGGGTAGAAAAAATATGATTTGATGAAAGGCTTCAGATGAGAATTTGAAAAAAAAATACTCAATGTGTTAAATTCCCATATTGGATGGCTGTCATGTAAAAGAAGTGATCAATCTGTGATCATTCTGACAAAAAAAAACCAAAAAAACAAAAAACAACAACCCAGAAAGTTAACCAATTAAAAACAAACAACAAAAAAGAAAAAAAATCTGATTATGAAAAGCAGTTTTCTATTTGGCACTCTGGTATAAGTTGTGAAAACTCATCTTTATAACTATTCATCACACATTGTTCTTCAGACCTGTTTGATAGATCATTTGGTGGTTTTGGAATGCTATGTGTTGTGCAGTTCACTCATTAAAACATAGTATTGGAACTGAAACAGTTATAGAAGTCTAAGAAAAGTTATATAAGTTGGGAAGAATAGATTAAGATTATTGTCTGGTCTGTTCCAACAGTTCCAGATGCCATCATTGGCCCATGATGGAGTGACAGCCAGATGGAGATGTTGGTCTTTCATTCTCACTTAATCCTTTCCTACCCCTCTGTTATCCAGCAGCATTCTCCTCAGTGCCCCCTTCACCTCTTTGTTTCGGAGGGTGTAAATCAGGGGGTTCAGGAGTGGTGTGACAATGTTGTAGAAGAGGGTGAGGAATTTGCTCTGGTCCTGGGAAGAGCTGTTTCCAGGTTGCATGTACATGTAGATGATGTTTCCATAGAAAAGGGAGACCACTGTGAGATGGGAACCACAGGTGTTAAACGCCTTTTGTCTCCCTGACACTGGCTGAATCTGTAACACAGCCCTTACAATGTAGCCGTAGGACACCAGGATAAACACTAGAGGTGACAGCACAATGCCCACTGCCAGGACAAAGACAGTGCCTTCAATGGCAGCTGTATTGACACAGGCCATCCGAATCAGGGCAGGCATCTCACACAGGAAGTGGTCCACACTGTGGCGCCCACAGCGGGGTAACTGCAGGGTGACTGGGGACATGACCAAGGAGTTAGCCACACCACAGCCCCAGGCCACCAACACTAAGCCCATGCAGAGACGTGGATTCATGATCACCAGGTAGTTCAGGGGTTTGCAGACTGCAACAAACCGGTCATATGCCATGACAGCCAGGAGCAAGCACTCCACACCACCTAGACCCAGAAACAGGAAGAGCTGGATGGCACAGCCTGTGTAACTGATGGTCTTGTCATGGCCATTCAGGTTATAGAGCAGCTGAGGAATGGAGCTGGTGGTGAAACTGAGGTCCAGGAAAGATAGGTGGGTGAGGAAGAAGTACATAGGAGTGTGGAGGTGGGGGTCCAGTCGGGACACCAGGATGATGGTGGTGTTGCCCACAAGGGTCAGGAGGTATGCAATCAAGATGACAACAAAGAGGATCCTCTCGAGATGGGGATGGTTAGAAAACCCCAAAAGGATGAAATTTCCCTGGGTGCTGTCATTGGTCCCATCCATCTCTACTGCACCTGAGAGGAATATTGATACTAATAATACTTATATCCATTATAAGGGAACACTTACAATGAGCCAAACATTCTTCTGTGCTTCTTTACATTTATTTACTCATTTAACCTCCAACTACAATGATTTGTAGTTGGCACTCTTTTTATTCCTGACTTACAGAAAAGGAAACTGACACAGATATGTGTTAAGCAAATTATCATTTTCTAGAAAGGAGCAGAGCTGGTTTGGAACCCAGGGAATGGAACTGAGAACCTTCTTCCTTTACTGCTGGAATTGATTCTAATTCCAGTGACAGGAAAATGTTCCTAAGTTCCTGCTCAAATCTCAAAGGTCCCAGATGGAGCCCCACAATAACCAATTAATAGTATTTAGAATATCTCCACTATATGCAGAACACATCATCCACTCTTTATCCAAAAGGCAAATCTCGGGGCACCTGGGTGGCTCAGTTGGAGAAGTGTCCAACTTCAGCTCAGGTCATGATCTCACAGTTTGTGGGCCCGAGCCCCACATTGGGCTCTGTGCCGACAGCTAAGATCCTGGATCCTGCTTCCCATTCTGTGTATCTCCCTCTCTCTCTCTGCCTCTCTCCCGCTCGTACTCTGTCTCTCTCTCTCAAAAATAAATAGACACTGAAAAAAAATTCAAAAGGTAAATCTCATTTATTTCAGTATTATTATTGAGGAAATTTTACAGCACCTGAGTAGATAAATAATGTATGAGACAATAGAATATTAGTAAAGCAACATCCACATAAAATTATTCCCTCTCTACACCTCTCCCTCTCTTTCTCTTGCTCTCTCTCATTTGGGTATGGTATTCAAGAAATAGAGTATTTTTTCTTCCAAAGTATTATACAGTGTTTGAGGGGAAAAATCACAATATTATGCAACAAATAATAAAACTTTGATGTGATAATCACATATGTGTGTAGAAACATCTACCAAATTGCAATTCCAAGAATGAATCACATTCAAAGCAAAGTATTTTTGAGAACATAAACCACAACTCTTGCAGATCAATATAGAAGAATAGATTTAAAATATCTTGGGCTATAACTCCAATCTCCCATGTTACAATCCTTTAGCCAACAAGAGACAATTATGAAACCTTAGAATGTTTCTTTACCGTTTTATAGTTTTCTCATCTAAAATTGTGATAATCAAACTATCTTATTTATTTTACAGGTAAGTTTTGGGATTTTTTAATATGAAAGAAATATAATAAATATGAAAGTTCATATGTATGTCACATAAAGGTTATGTGTTATACAAATAGGGAATGGGAAAATAAGCCCATGAGAAAAGTCAAGGAAATTCTGAAGAAAAAAAAAAGTCTAGTGAGAGGAAACTATCCTTAATATACATCCAGACATACTACAGAAATGCAATAATTAAAACATGATCAATGACAAGGAATTTGGAGTGGGTAGACCATAGATCCTTCATTCATTCTTTTCATAAAAACTTACCATAAAAACTTATTTAGACTTATTTAAAAAGATAAAACTACTATATAGGAAAGAATCATAATTGTTCTCTTTTGTTCCTGATTATCTTAGATCTCACTAAACAAGTTGCAACTATCAAAAGGTATGAAGCAAAATACAAATAAAGTTGATTACATATTTTTAAAAAAATCCATAAGGAATCCTACCGCAGAAAATACTAATACAAAGCCTAAGGAATAATGATAATACTAGAGCAATTCAATATGACAGCCGAAAGGCTACCTTGTTTAGTAAATTTTTTTCAAGAAATTGGAGAAAAAACATGTAATGAAAAATAGGCAGTGACTTGAAGAAGTTCACAGGAAAACAAATGATTTACAAAACATGATTTAAAAATATTAAAATCATTCTCACTAGTGACTAAGAGTATAACATATAAAGTTATTTACTTTTTAGATTGGTAATATTTAAAGATGTGATACATACACAGCTGGGAAAATGTGGGGAAATACACTCATTAACTTTTGATAGGAATAAATTAGAATATTAACTTTGGAACAACCTTTATAAAGATCATTAATTAATGGTACACATATATCTTGAGGTTGTAGATGTAATTTTAACAAAAGAAACACCTATTATAAAATTTAAAATTACATGTTATTTTTATGACTTATTAATTGTGAATCTAGCAATCTATTTTGCATTTATTAACCCACATTATGCAAATAAAAATCAAGAAACTTTATTATAACATTGATTGAAATGGATAATAGAAAAATATGTTTAAAGTTATTGAAATGATTAAAAATGACAATTTTATGAACTAGAAACAATACTAAATGAAAATAAGTATAGGTACATAACTTCACCTGCAATTTTTTTTCCAAAACCTAGATTAATTTCAAACAAGTGAAAAGTGAAATATAATGTATAATCAGATTATATGTACCTTGATGCCATTTTTTGGTCACAAACTCTATGTATTATATATTTTTCTATGTATAAAATGTACATTAAAATAGAAACAATATCTGGAAGTATCCACTGAATTGTTGAAAAAGACCTACTTCTCAAGAGTATGATGCATTTTAAACAAGGCTTTCATTTGTACATGATTCCTTCTTTATTAAATAATCATCAATAATCATGAATTATGAAATCAGATAGGACACATACCCATGCATGTATTTAGTATAATATAATATTTAGGAAATTCCCCTATGATTATTTTTCTGAATTTGTTAATATGTCTTTTTAACTTTGTCATTCCTCCTTTAGAGAGATCATTGTCCCATCTGACTTAAGAAAATCTGATTTTATTAACAAACTAAAAAAGGCATGATGTAGGAAGAAAGGCAGGAACAAATTTTCAATCATTGTAATGGTGTCAGTGTTTTATAACAAACAGCTGCACAACTTCATGGTCCTAAAATTATGTTTTCTGTGAAATAAGAGAACAGTAGAAAGAGGAGCAGAAAATGAGCCATATGCTTATGAAAGGGCATGGGTTTGTCTTTCAAAATAACTTGAGTTCTAATCTCCTGAATTTTTTTCACAACTTTGTTTTTAAGTTTATGTATTTATTTTGAGAGACAGAGACAGGGAGCTCAGGGGAGGGGCAGAGAGAGAGAGAGACAGAGAGAGAGGGCAGGCAGAGAGTGAAAATCCCAAGGAGGCTTCTTACTGTCTCCTGAAGCCCAGCAAGGTGCTGGATCTCACCAACCACTAGATCATGACTTGAGTCAAAATCAGGAGTTTGTCGCTAACCTACTGAGCCCCTCACTGCACCTGTGTTCACATCTTCTATGGGGAGGCAAGAATGACTTCACAAAAAGACTTGCAACAATGGAAACTCAGAATAAATGTTATTATGTCACACCATTCAAGCTCTTAACCAGGATGCTGCCTCTTTTTGGTTTTTAAAATTTTTAAGTTTATTTTGAGAAAGAGAGACAGAGGGAGTGAGGAAGGGGCAGGGGGTGGGGCAGAATATCGGAAGTGGGCTTTGTGCAGATACGTAGGTCTTGAACTCACAAACCATGAGATCATCACCTGAGCTGAAGTCTGACACTTAGACTGAGCTGCCCAGGCACCACTCTTTCCTTGTCTTTAGAATGAGACAGAAGTCACTTGTCCTGCCCCTGGCGCTCTGACAGGGAGGGTCCACGAGGCCAGCTGCTAGCACACACTTCTCTCCATGGAAGAAACAGGTCTCTCATGGGGAATATGGAATATGGTCATTTTCTGAATGGTTCTGGGGATGGGACAAATATTTTCTTCCTTTAATTTCAAACTTTTAAAGGAATAGAATCAGTTTTCTTTTCTCTGTGTAGAGATCATTCTCAGCATATTGGTTCTGCATGAACAACCTCCCCACCTTCCCCACCTCCCAATGCAGTTTTCTCTTCATAACAGCCTTCTATAACCACTGTGAATATCTTCATATTTAACCTAATTGTGCACCTGTTCCTGCACATAGCAAATTTCACTGTATGTTACGTGAATTTGTCATTATTCTCCTGGTGAGGAGAGAGATTGGGCGACATCTATCATTTTATCATTTATACATGGACACAGCTCAAAAGAATAAACAATGAATTGCTTAACATGGCCTTTCAGGTTTGCCTTACCCTGGAGAAGCATTTCCTCTTCATTGAACAAAACCAGAGAAACTGAAAGGCTGTATCAAACTCTGAACTGGAGAGACCTGACCTCTCCCCACACACTAAAGATTTGGTCTTTCAGACATAATTTTGTGTGGAATTGGAAATAAAAGAGCAGCTCACCTGCACAAAGGGAACTATTACCTTGTAAAACAACCGCTTAACTTGTGTATTTGGCAGTGTGTGTGTACCAAAGGATAAAATACATTTCTCCCAGTAGGTGCTGGTCAAACACTGGAAATACCATTGTATCCAAATGCACCATTCTATGGCAAAAATGCCCACACTGAAACCATAAGTCAAAGAAATTGTACTTTTTTCAGTTCCTGGAAAACAGATGGTCATATAATCAAAGATTTTAGTTTATTTACAAAGCATTTTTAAAGATTAAAGAGTTTTCAAAATTTTTAACATTTATTCATTTTTGAAAAACAGAGACAGAGCATGAATGGGGGAGGGGCAGGAAGAGGAAGACACAGATTCTGAGGAAGCAGTCTCCAGACTCTGAGCTGTCAGCACAGAGCCCATTGTGGGGCTGGAACTCAAGAAAGGTGAAACCATGACCTGAGCCAAGGTCGGAATCTTAACCGACTGAGCCATCCAGGCATCCATATGAAGAGTTTTAAGCTCACAAAAAGTGGCTGCAATGGCAGATGATAGGGACTAGGATTGATGTTTTGATGCAGGAATGGTTCAGGCTTATATCTTCCCAAGCAAGGGATGACGTTTCCCCATCTCCCTCCTGGAAGCTGAGAACACCCTTTTCAATGTCTTTTTTTTTCTCCCCCAAAATGAAACTCCCATCTCAGATCTCATTTTCTCATGTTTGCCTGAGAAATCTATCTTCCTTGACACCAATTCTAACATTAAAAAAAAAGGGGGAATTTGTATATTGTGTTTCTTCATATTTTGTCTCTTTAGCACTTTTACTTATCTTTTAAAATGATTTTGTATTGGTAGATTATTGCTCTATTATAGCTAAATAACATGAGTTGTGATGTATGTGCTTATGTGTAGCTTTTCTCTTGGTCTGTCTGTCATAATTCAAAAACTTTCCAAGAGCAAGGAGGATACTCCTCATTTTATATTTTTTTGTTCCTTTGATTCATATCATACAGCTTTTTTTAAACAAACCAAAAGATAACTGCAGATTTATGAGTTGAGTCCCTAAATCCAGAAATCTACTCACCATCTTTATTTGTGTGCACCAGGTTCCACTAAAAGTCAGAAGTCAGAATGTACAGATCTAGGTGGAGGACCTCCATGGGATTTTACAATGCCTTCTCCATGACTACTGAGTTCACATGGGTGTTCTAGCCAGGTGTAATTCCAGATGTGGAGGAAATGAAAGCACCTCTCCTTGGCTTGGCTCATTCCTCTTTAAATGCAATTGACCACAATATTTATGCTGAGGGCAATGATAGTATGATGTAGCTCTCCTGAGGAAAGACTGGGGAGGTATTATAATGGTGGTCTTGATTCATCAACAGCCTTAAGCTCTGGGAAAACTTCTGAGCCCACAGGGGTCATTAGTACATACACTGAGGTGTGCTGTAGATACCTATCACATTGTGTTCAATCTCCCATAAGGTCCAGACAAAAAATGAGTACCATGATAATTTGTCCCTTGTATAAAAAAAGATTTATTACTTCATGTAAGTAAAACTAAAGCCTCAATCCATTGTTGTTTTATAAACATAAATCCTGATGGGCCATTTGCTCCCCTGTTACCAAGAATTTTTATGTGCCTGAAAAACAATTGAGGACTAATCAGTTCCATACTACATGGAATAAGATCATGCTTTTTTTTTTCCTTTTTTCCTCCTTAGCAAAAGAATTTTGACCTTTTTTTTTACTAAAAATTTTATATATGATGACAAAGAACTCTTTGTCTTAGTGAAAAATGTCATAAATGCATTAACTAATATACATTTTATTATTAATTTTAGGAGCTAATAGGGTGAACTATTTTGTTTAATTCATTTATTTACTTATTTATTTTTAGATCTGAAAGGAAGATGTCAGCATATATTAACTTACCTTATAGTTTCAGAAAAAAAATAAAAACCTAGAGGTAATTTGAGCAGTTATTATGAAATTCTAACTTTATTAGATTGTGGATACATGACCATGTTTTTAATGCCCTTATTGAGGCAAATATGACATCATGAGGTTGGATTTTTTTTTAATAATACTAAAGTAAATAGATAAATAGAAATTGAATCCATGCAATCAGCCAAGAAATATCAGAGAAAAATCAGACGAGTTTGAATCAACTAGTTAGAGAATTTATCAAAAGGATTATTTGGGTACTTTTGAGTACATATAGTTACACAGTCAGGGAACAAAGAGGATATTTCATATAAATGAATCAATATAACTTGTAGGTTTCTAGAATGTGTATGGGATACATATTCAGACCACCTCCATTGTTCCCTCTTCCCTGTTGAACAATTCCACAGAGGGACCCAGTAGCGCACAGAAAATATGCATGGAGGGGTCCATGCTTGAAGAGCAGACAGGTTTAATAAATCCCAGCGTTCCCAATTTCTGTGCCCTTTGGGACACTAAGAGTTGAAATTACAACTCTAAATTTGCTAAGTTCTTTCTAACTCCTAATGCAGCTATTTCACTTCCTATGTCCAACCAGCCCCATATATCTCTCTCCTCGATTTTTTCTTCATTCAGGACCTTCTTAACATGTTAGAATCATTAGCTTATTTGGTTAACTCACTTGACAAACCAGTCACCTGATTGAGGGGGTGGAGTAGGAAATTATCAAATTAGTTATTTGAATAGGTTATGCAGTCTTGTTAAACTGTAAACCTAACTCTGAGAGCTATAGCTTCAGAAAAACTAGAATCTAAAGTTTGCAGTTGACTTTTGAATCATTCTTTATGATTTTAGTCATTCCTTAAAGTGACCTGGGCCAGACAAAAAGTCCAATGTATAATAACAGAGACATGCATGATGGTAAGAAGTGATGGGGAGGAGAGGAGACCCAAGACACCCTTTAGCTGTTGGAGTTGGCTCTTCTGTGAACCTCAGATCAAGAGGGTCTCATAAAGCATGAAAGATTCAATTTAAAAAAAGGTTTTAGTCCAGGGGCGCCTGGGTGGCTCAGTCGGTTAAGCGTCCGACTTCGGCTCAGGTCATGATCTCGCGGTTCGTGAGTTCAAGCCCCGCGTCGGGCTCTGTGCTGACAGCTCAGAGCCTGGAGCCTGTTTCTGATTCTGTGTCTCCCTCTCTCTCTCTGACCCTCTCCTGTTCATTCTCTGTCTCAAAAATAAATAAACGTTTAAAAAAAAAAAAGGTTTTAGTCCATATAATTTTACAGAATTCTCCCCACACCCTTAGTGGGTATGAAAGGTGGCATATGGAGTGCATATGAGGTAATGCATAATTCAAAAGTGTTGGCATATTGTCATAGGGAATCAAAGCTACAGGAGGCTCAATAGGACCATACCTGGGAATGGCAAGTCATCATTTTCATAGAATTTATTACCTTCACAAATTTATCCTTCTTTTCAAATTTTCTGTATACCTAAAAATGGATTCTACTCATTTAGCACTTGACATTAAACTTTACTGGACAGTGATTGTGTACTTATAAATAATAGTAATAATAATAAAATAATAATTATAATAGTATAATATGTTACATTTCAGAAAACACTTTTAGATCTATGATTTAATGCTTCCCCTGAAAGTCAATCATTTATTATTCAGCAAATATGAATTGAGTGATAACCATGTACAAACCGGTATTTGAGGTGCTTGAGATATGTTGAAAATACTGTTATCAATAGACCGATATCCCTCCCTTCAGAGTGCTTACATTCTACCAATAAAAGGCAAAACAAACAAACAAAAATAAACACAATAAATAACAATATAAAAATTGTTAAGTACAATATTGGAAAAAAAGGCTCCATTGGGCCTGGTAAAGGGGACTGGGAGAGTGGGTTCTGGGTGGACTCCAACGTGATTCAGACAGTTTAGTTGAACTGAGAAGTTGGATTTGAGCAGGATTAATGAAAAAAATGGGATGAGTAAAGGAGATATGTGGGAAAATGGAACCACAGGTAGAGGGCTCATCTGGGAGAAAGACCCATGGTGGGAAGTGCCTTGTCTGATGTAAACCCAGCCTAGGTGCCAGGATAGAGGGAGGAAGATAAAAACAGAAGCATGTGGAGGGACACAAAATCAGAATCAGGTAAGGAGCTGGTGTTCAGATACTCCAGGGTTTGAAGTTTTGCTGTGAAGATTATCTAAGTTGAATGGAAAGTCATTGCAAAGTACTGTCTTGGGAGTTGAAGGATAACCCAGCTGCAGCATCCATAATGGATGTGCAAAGGGCTGGAGTACAGCTAATGTTAGGAACCGAATGTAGCAACTCAGTGGAAGAGGATGGAAGTTCAGACTAGTTATAGCAGCAGAGTGGTTAGGACTGGCTAAGCTTTGTATATGTTCTGAAGGTAGAACCAAGGGTTTGCTGATGGTTTGGATGAGGGCCAAAGAAATCAAGAGAGAAGTCAACCAGATTCTTGGCTTGAGCAACTGAAAAGATGGTGTTGCTTTCCACTGAGATGGAGAAGTCTGTGTGTGTGTGTGCATGCATGCGTACATGCACACTCTCACATTCTTGTATGTTTCAGGAGAATAGGAAAAATCTTTAAATAGGATTTAAAGAAGTTTGCTGTTAGTGAACCAGAATTCCATAAAGAACAGAAGAAACCTTTAGGAAGACGCACAAAACCTTGCAAAGTTTAGGAAACAAGGGATGAAGGCACACTTAAGTTGGCTTAATGATTGACATAAATCATAGTAAGATGCAAAGTAAGATAACAGCACTAGAGGGAAACAGTGGAAACCAGGATGTTTGCTTTCTCATAGGAGCTAGTTATTCTCTGTTCACACCCTGACTATGTGGTGTTGTCCTTCTACCCATTAAGCATAAGTGAATGGGTGTTGGAACCCCCAAGGAGGTGAGATCTCAGAAAAGTGACTCTGTTTCTCCTGATGTCTGTGTGGAAGGGTCTCTACTGCTCTGAGTGTATTTTCTCTGCATTGACTCCTGTCATTGATCCTGGCCTTACAGTAACATCAATACTCAGGTGTTACAGTAAGTTGCCAGCTCCTGTTTAATCCCTGATGGTGGGGAAACATGAGCTGAAACCCAAGGCATGAGCCTGTTCTCTACTCAAACCATGCATGGAAGAGGCCTAGGGCATTCATGGTCTATAAAATGTCACCAAGATGGAGATAAGAATACATTAATACCCCCATTTGGAAAGGAGAGATGGAGAGAGGAATTGTTTGCTTATGATCAAATATAAATATACCAAACATGAATGTATATAAATCTTTTTTAATGCAAGGATTCATCAATAAAGTTCATAGAGTCATTTGGTAATAGTTTATGAGATCATACCATTTCTAAAATTATTATACTTCATGATAGTCCTCCAAATGTAAGAAAAACGTCTGGAAAGAAAAATATTGAAAAATTGCAGAAAGAAAACTATGTTAATAATGCTATTGGAAAGTAAGTGAAAGATTTTAGTCAAAGAGATATCTCTGGAAGAGAAAAATACTTTAAAATTCAAGGTAGAATTAAAGTGGAAGATTAAAATGTTGGCAGATTATTATCAAAATACTGTTAACTAAATTTGCCATTCATTAGTAATTGTTTGGCACTTAAACATTTGAATTTTAGCATTTGCCTCGCAATTTTTTATTAGACAGATACAGAGAAATATAACAGCAAAGTTAGCCTTCAATGACTTAAGAATTTTGTTAGGAAAGTAGAGAGTATATTTTAAAGATAAGTCAAATATTATTAGCATATCATCATCATAATCGTCATCATCATCTTTATATTGTATTTAAGTAGAAAGTTTAATTAAAACCAATCATATCAATCATGATCTTAAATATTTGCCATAGAATTCTAAGATCCATATCATTTTTCCACATATAGGAACCATATTAAGTAGCTAAGACCTAAAGAGAAAGGTGTTGAGGTCTTAAACTAGTAAATGGCTAAGTCAAAGAACTAGTTGCATCAGAATTCTGAGAAATTCCTACTCTAAAACATGTCTCCAAAGATAAAGGGAAAAATGGCAGTCTCAGAGGGGTATGGTGGTGGTAATCTGTTACATCAGAATGAAAGAAATGGATTCCAGAATCCTCAGAAATTAGTCTCAGTACAAAGAGGATTCAAAGAGTAAATGAATGTAGTCATAGGAAAATTGAGTAAAAAGAAATGGTCCTGAATTTGTTAATCTAGAAAAAAATGGAAGGCTAAACAAGAAGAGGTAGAGAGAAAAAAAAAGTCAAGAGCAAGAAAGAGAAAAAGTTAGAGATGGAGACAAACACACAGAAAGAATGAGAGAAGAGAAGGGAAATAAGGAGAGGGAGAAACAGAATTATAGATCTGATGCTGTATTGGACTGTTCTCCACGAATTTAGGAATTGCCATTTCTAAAAAAAAAATGACATTTCTTATTCTCAATATATCGAAGACTTGGAACAAAAGGATATAAAAATGAATGTGAAATTATAATGAATGTATAGAAATCTTTGTTTAACACCAGGTCCATTCACTTGAAGAAAGCCTCATCAAGAAAATCTGTAGCACCACCTGGAAAGACTTGAGGAGATTGCTGCATTTCTAAAATTATTATGCTCTGTAATCCTCCTCCAGATGCAAATATTTCATATTTTCTGTTTTGTCCTCATGGAAAAATGTCCATAGCAATAAGGATTAAAGTGCTGATCTAAATAGGGACATTTTGGGGCTTAGCATATTTGCATCCTCCCGATTCCACTCCAGGAAAACTTGCTAGGCATAAAATTCTCAGGAACAGAATTTTAGGAATGATCATGTCCAACATTAGAACCAGAGTAAAGATGACCCCTGGATGCCCAATTTTCTGACTCCACATCTGTCATAGGTGGCAAGGTAAGAGGAATCGTGTCACAGATGAAAAAGTAAGGTCGGAGAATACCAGAGAACAGTTGGTTGAATGTGTAGATGTAAGACCCATTTGTTACATTGTAAAAGGAGATTTCACCTGCTTCATAGTCCAAAAAAATCCCAATGCAGTGAGGCCGTTCCAGGTGGAGGAGAGGTACAGATGGGGAGGCAAGGACCATGTACTCATTTCCTTTCAGCAGCCACATGGCCCAGACTCCATTCTCAGGAGAGGGTGTGGTCTCGCCCTTTCTCAGCACCGTCTCTCGACAGACACCTACACCCCACTCTGCTCTTTCTCCTACCATGACCTCCCAGTAATGCCTTCCTGAGGAGAAGTTCTGCAAACCCAGGACACAGGGCCATGTATCAAAACGCTCCGGGTTGTTGGGGAGATCCCTCCACAGCTCTCCGTCCTGCACACTGCGCAGATCAGCAGTCAAGAGGAGGCTAGGATGCGCTGTGACAGGGTCCAGCTTGACATCAACTGTGGGAAGAATTTTGTGGGACATATGAAACGTCAGAAAAGACAGGTAAAAACTTAGGAAGCCACAATATTATGGATAATAGTCCATAATACTCCCTATTTCTCTCTCTCTCTCTATTAACTCCTAGAGAAAGTGAAATAAATATTTTACCTTGCAGGTGGCTATTGTCTTCATCACTCACTTGTGTATTCCTCAGTTACCTCTACATGATTCAGAACTCATTATTGCCTCAATAAAAACATAACCATTGATAATATGACAAACCATGTGCATGGCCATTTAGATTCCTTTCATCTAAATTCAGAGCACTTGGGTGTTCTTAGGAAGATCTTCCGCATTTATTTTTTTTTTCTCAAAATCCATAGGAAAATTTCATTAATTTGAAATCCACTACTTTCAAAGTTATGTTACTGTGGTAGGCAGAATTCTAAGATGAGCTCCATGACCTTCAGACCCTGGTGCTACTCTCAGGATTATGTTATGTTATTTGAAAAGAGGAAGATTATCTGAGTGGATCTAATATAATCACAAATTCTTAAAATGGGGATCTCAGCCCTACAACTGTCAGGACTACATTATGCCTATAAACTGAATAAACTTGGGAGTGGATTCTTCCCCAGACTCTTCAGAGAAGACCAGCTTGGCCAACACTTTAATGTTGATCTTGTGAAACCATAAGAAGAAAAATTAGCTGATCCCACATGGATGTCTGATCTGTATAATTATGAGCTAATAAGCATGTGAGGTTTTAAGCAGTTAAGTCTGTGGTAATTTGTTATACACCAATAGAAAACCAATATTGATGCTGTGAAGTCCCAGTCAGATTGATGTGAAGTTTTACTTGTGCGTGTGTAAAATCTCAGTGAAGAAGGAAGGATGTAAAATATTCAGTGTCTTGTCTTATAAATATTCAAAATAATAAATTTCATCAACATCGTTTTATTTTTAATATCATAATAACAAATACTATTCCAATGACCACTTCTAGCGATCTTGTGTTGAAACCCAAACCTGAGTTGGTCACATAAATAATACCTCATCTCTGCTAATGCATTTACCCACCCATAGAGTGGCCATTATCATCCCCACATTACAGCTGAGGAGACTCAGAATCAGAGCTTATGTGGTCTCTCCATATTCTAGAAGTCATAAATAACAGACTGAGACATGGTTTTCCATGGGATTGTGCTAGGTGTATTTGATGTATGTTATGTCTTTACACATTATTTCTCAGCCACCACAATTCCTTGCTCCATTTATAAGAAAATAAATCTGTGACATGGTTTCTAATATGGTCTGTCTCCAATTCCTTCCCCAACCCTTCTCTGTTAGATTCAATTGCTCATCATGATATAACAACACTGTAATCAAACTGTCCGTGTCCATCTCCTCAGTGACCTCCACACTGATGAGTTTACCTTAAATTACTTCTGTGTAGCATTAATGCTGTTGAGAATACCCTTGTTCTGAAAAACCTCCTTTCTCTTTCCCAAAGACAGCCATCATCATGCTTTCCTTCCCTCTTTTCTCCTCACTCCTTCTTGATCCCCTTTCTTGTTTTCTCCTCTTCTCCATCACTGCCATTGGAGAAACCAGTGGTCTCAGGACCTGGACCTCTTCTTTCTGTCTCAGCACACAATAGTTCTTGGGCTGGTTGGCTCATTGATTTAATTTAATTCCATTCATATGCTTACTGACTCCAAATGCATATCTCTACCTTAGACCTTTCTCCTGAAACTCCATATTTGCAAAATCATTTGCCTACCTGACATCAAACTTTTGAGATTTAATACTCATCACAAGATTGATATGCTCAAAACCCAACTCCCCTCCTTCTGCCTCACCTGCCCTTTAACCATCAATGTAAATGGCAACTTCCTTACACCAGCTCTAGAGATTTAAATCTTTGGGTCATTTTGGACTTTTCTCTTTCTCTGACAACTCACATCTAATCCAACAGCAGATCTTGCCAGCTCTACCTTCAAAATATGCCAAGATTCTGTACACACCTCAGCGCCTCCAACAGTACCACTCTGATCCAATCCACAATCATCTCTAATGGAATTATTGCAAAGGCTCCTAATTGCTTTTCCCACATAAAGCCTTGCCCCTTTGAATTTATTCTCAGTGAAGCATACAGAGTGAGCCTCTCAAAACATTAATATAATCATGCTATTCCTCCATTCACAGTTGTTTACTGATTTCCTGTTTACTCAAAGGTAAAGCTTCCTGCTCACAGTGACCTGCCCATACCACCCTGTGCTAATTGGTCTTGTCTTGGCCTCTCTGACTCTCCCCTTGTTAATTCTTCCCCAGCTACAGAGACCTCATAGTTCCTGAAACACATCTTCTATATTTCTATCTCAGGCATGGGCACTCATTGTTTCTATTGCCTGGGATGTTTTCTTTCAGATTAGATACCTGATGAGTTATCCCTGAAGGGGCCCTCCTTTATTGTCAAATTCAAGTTTAGATGCCCTATCCCACGAACTTCTGGCTACCCTTACCTTATATTCTGTATAATCTTCTAACATTCTGTGTATTTTGCATAATTTAAGTAAATATTTACAACACAAAGTTATGGATTTGTAGGATTTTTTGTTATTGTTCAATAATATATTTCAATACTTAGTGACTGGCATAAATTCATTTTATTGAATTGATTCATTAATTATATAATTCAGTAAAGGAAATGGGTATATTATGACACTGATTATGAGAGTTTAATAAATTGTAACAATTCATGCAGTTGGTATATATTAATTTTCCCATCATTAAGCAGGAGCAGGACTGGTAACATGGGTTTTCTCAATATGGGTCAAAGCTGTCTCCCTGTAAGTAGTGAAACCAGTATTTAGCCACAGTTTGTTTTCATTGCTGCATATAACGTGAATTTTAAAAAATAAATACAGTGGTACCTGGGTGGCTTAGTCAGTTGAGTGTTCGACTTTGACTCAGGTCATGATCTCATAATTTGTGAGTTCGAGCCCTGCATCAGGCTCTGTGCTGACAGCTAAGAGCCTGGAGCCTGTTTCAGATTCTGTGTTTCCCTGCCTCTCTGCACTTCCCCTGTTCGTGCTCTCTCTCTCTCTCTCAAAAATAAAAATAAGCATTAAAAATACACAAAATAAAAAATAAATACAAATATTGAATCTATATTGTTTTAAAGAACAGAATAATCAAATCTAATAGACAAATTTATGTCACCACAGTTATTCGTACACAAAAGTAATTGATTGAATATCATTGGCTCCTCCTCAAGTGACAAATAATAAATCAAATCCTGGGGCGCCTGGGTGGCTCAATCAGTTGAGCGTCGGACTGCGGCTCAGGTCATGATCTTGCGGTCCATGAGTTCCAGCCCCACATTGGGCTCTGTGCTGACAGCTCAGAGCCTCGAGCCTGTTTCAGATTCTGTGTCTCCTTCTCTCTGACCCTCCCCCATTCATTCTCTGTCTCTCTCTGTCTCAAAAATAAATAAACGTTAAAAAAATTAAAAAAAAATCAAATCTCTTATTTGATGTACCTTAAGGCTTTTATATTGGTTATTTTTCTGCTTTCAAATATCATTCATTTAGTCTTCCAAACAATAATACATTTTTCAGCATTTTATAAACAGGGAAATGAATATTCATTGGAACTAATTTTACTCAAATCACAGTTAATAAACTAAGAAACACACTTTCAAGTCTATGTTGTTCTAACTAAATGTAGCTAAAATGTGTGTTAGTACCTCTGATATTTTTTATAATTATACACATATCCCAGTTTTCTTTCTTCTGAACAAAGTGTTCTCTCCCACCCACCCTTATAACTTGGCATGGCCATGTGACTCACTTTAATTAATAAAATCTTTAGGGAAGCCAGTGTTCCACTGTAGTGTGGTTGCCTTTACGAGCAGTGCCCAAATCACCATAACCGTGCCTTTTCCCAAAGCTACCAGCAACGGAAAGGAGGTTGGGCTCTATCTGCATGGCTCCCAGAGGGAGATGAGGTGAAACAAAAGCCTCCACAATCCAGAAAGAAGCCAATGACATGATTTAAAAATAGCCCTTTACTGATTTTAGTCAGTAAACTTTGGGTTCTGTTTGTTTCTGCAGACTGACTTCTGCAGTAACACATTACAAAAACAGCCAAACCCTGGGCTCCATAGTTCTCCAAGCTCAAAGACGCAGCTTACCTTGGAACTTTCTCAACATTTCCCTCATCCCAGGGATGTGACACATTGTCTTCAGCTCCATGGGGATGTTCTCCAGTTCCACCTGTGTGACATCATTACTTCTGAGAAGGACACAGAACCAATAATTCTCAGTAGGACTTATCAACCACCTTCCTTGTCATCTCCAAACCCATTCCCTGATTCAGAAAGTAAACATACCTGCTCAATGCTTCTCTCACACCCTAAAAGTAAAAGAGAAATACAAGCAGGTGTGAGTCAGCCCTCTGAACTGCTTTTGACAGATTGGAAACAAACTATGAACATCTCTTTAGGAATGATCAGAAATAATTAACTATGAAGATGAAAATAGAGGAGACATGAATCTCTCTTAACCAAATCCAAAACTTGGCTGTTGACTTTTCTCATGAATTTTAACATAATAGAATCAGTTTGCCTCTATTTGAATAGAATCAGACTACACAAAGTTTAGGTTAACTCCTATGATATCAACCAACTTAATTATTTTTTGAATTGATAATTCTGACATTTGGATATTTTAATAGAGAAATACATTCTGGTAACTAATGTGGATGAAATGAAGGTAAAAATAGACCATAAATGTCTCCAGAATTCATTTGAGGGATGATGAAAGGTATAGACAAAAAAATATTACTCTCAATGTCTCTGTAAGAAAACCCCAAATTCCTCATTTGTTGAACCAACCTACCATAGCTACGAACTCATATGGAAGTAGGTTTACTAACTGGATAAAAAAGAAAGTCATTAATTAATAGCAACAATCTCAAAGGAGATTATTTAAATAAATCACCTGCCTTAAATGTTCCTTTTCCCTCTAAAAAATACCCACGTGGTAGATAATTTTCAGAAGGCATAAACGCAGGGAAATAATTATTTTTTATGGGACTGCCAGGCTTTGGGGGGTGGGAGGGTAAAATGCTGCTTACTGGTACTGAGGAAGAAAGGCAAAGGTGGATATAACAATCAACATAAATAATTTTAGAATATATTCTCCCTAAGATTTGTACTATAAATCATTTTAACAACTTTTGGTGCTAATAAATGCTAGCTTTAAATTGTGTGTTTTGTGGGGCACCTGGGTAGCTCAGTTGGTTAAATTTCCAACTTCAGCTCAAGTCATGATTTCATGGTTGGTGAATTCAAGCCCCTCATCTGGCTCTGTGCTGACAGCTCAGAACGTGGAGCCTGCTTCAGATTCTGTCTCCCTCTCTGTACCCCTCCCCAACTTGTGCTCTCTCTCTTTCAAAAATAAATAAATGTAGGGGCGCCTGGGTGGCGCAGTCAGTTAAGCGTTGGACTTCAGCCAGGTCACGATCTCACGATCCATGAGTTCGAGCCCCGCGTCGGGGTCTGGGCAGATGGCTCAGAGCCTGGAGCCTGTTTCCGAATCTGTGTCTCCCTCTCTCTCTGCCCCTCGCCTGTTCATGCTCTGTCTCTCTCTGTCCCAAAAATAAATAAACGTTGAAAAAAAAAAGTTAAAAAAAAAATAAATAAATGTAAAAAAAAAGTAATGGTGTGTTTTGAGATATAGTAAGATAAGATGATGAATATTATTATTGAAAATATTAAGGGCACCTGAGTGGCTCAGTCGGTTGGGCATCTGACTTCAACTCAGGTCATGATCTCACAGCTTGTGTTTTTGAACCCTGCATCGAGCTCTGTGCTGCAAGCTCATAGCCTGGAGCCTGCTTTAGATTCTGTCTCCCTCTATCTCTCTGCCCCTCCCATGCTCACACTCTGTCTCTCACACAAAAATGAATAAACATTAAAAATATATATAAAAATTAGAAAAAAGGAAAATGTTAAACTTTCTGTGTATATTTACTGCCTGAAATTCAGAAAATTAATTCCTTTCTCATACTTAGTGTGCTCACAAGGAAGTGAGCATAGTAATAGTAATAATAATAATAATAAATTTTGTGTAGATACAGATATATTGAAGACAAAATGAATTAAATTAGACAAAATAAATAAAAATGCATTGTAAGTTCATTCATTCAATGACCTCCCCCAACCATGTAACCAGTGCTGTTTATTCATTGTACTTGTAAACATTATATAGATAGTTAATATGAATATTTATTTCATGGTACTTTCAGTGTCTGGAACTAACTCAGACAAGGTGGAATCTGTGGATCAGTGGCTAAGGGATGATATGAATTACTTAGTTCAGAATATCCTGATGAGTCACTGGGGATGAGACAGAATGAAATATGCCCAGAAATCTTTGACTGCAGTAGATTCTATCATGATAATATGCGTACATTAACAATAATGACTTTCTCAGTTCACTTGGGATTTTGATGACCTCCTGGAGGGTTAAGAACAAATATTTTTTCTTGTTATTTGTGTCTCTGCTGTATAATCCCTACTGATTATAAGGAAACTGCACGAAACCCACTGAATCCCTCTTCACTTTGCCTGGAATAGGCATGCAATATGGACAAGGAAATTAGTGTTTGCCATAAGATTTAACAGGAAAACTTCAAGCTGAACAAGTTAAACCATCATTCATATTTTCAGCTCTGACATTGAAATGGATCACCAAAGACTTTTGGAATTGGCCATCACTGAAATACAGCATATCATCATTGACAGATTGACTATGAAGTTTTAAGAAGTATTTTTGATGAAGCCCCTGGGTGGCTCACAGTTAAATGTCTGACTTAGGCTCAGATCATGATCTCAAGGTTCATGAGTTTGAGCCTGGCATTGGGGTCTGTGCTGATAGCTCAGAGCCTGGAGCCTGCTACAGATTCTGTGTCTCCCTCTCTTTCTGCCCCTCCCCTGTTCTCTCGCTCTCTCTCTCTCTCTCTCTCTCAAAAAAAAAAAAAGTAAATGTTAAAAAATTTAAAAAGAAGTGTTTTGCAGGAAACATAGCATAGATTGTCCATTTTCTGGTTAACCTTATAGGTAAGATACCGAATTAATTTTAATTTTTAAAAAATACTTAAACTTTTCTCTCTACTATGAACTATTTTATAGAATTGTGTAGGGTCCCTTCTCATTCTGATGCTAGGACTTCGAATTAAGGTGCCTCACACATACATTCTAGGGTGTCCTTTTGCTAAAAAGCATGAATGACTATGTGACTTGTCTCTGAAAGCGGCTATTTGTCCCTGTGGTCTGGCACTTGAGCCTCCCTGTGCCGGAGGCGCCCAGGCTTACCTCCAGCAGCCCCAGAGCTGGGCGTTGGAACCTCTCCTCCAGCTCCTCAGCCAGCTCCTTCAGAGCCCTGCTTTGCTGCCCCAGAAGGTTCTTGCTGTGCCTCAGTCTCTGCAGGGTAGCTCGCTCCTCCTCCTCCATCCTCCGCAGCTGGAGCTGCTCCTCATGGGCCAGGAAGCCACGATACTTCTCAAACTCCAGCCTGAAGCGCTGCCTCTGCATCTCCACTTTTTCCTGGAGTGACACAGGGGATCAGAGCATCAGCAGTGGGGGCACAGCGTCTGGCTTCCCCATGAAGGTATGGGACAGTGAGGCTGGAGGCAATGTCTGTGAATGAATGGGCTGCATTTTAACAACATGCAGGAACCAGAGGCCACTAGAGTTTGAGAAGACAGTTGGATTTGGGTTCCCATTTTGCCATGGAGTTGGGTGCAAGGCACTTTTATAGGCAAGTTTTGGAGCCACATTTTAAATATGGGGAGAGGCACCTGGGTGGCTGAGTTGGTTGAGCATCCCACTCTTGATTTCGGCTCAGGTCAGGATCTTGTACTTCATGAGTTCAAGCCCTGTGTGCTCTGCGCTGACAGCATGAAGCCTACTTGCAATTCTCTCTCTTCCCCTCCCCCACTCACTCTGTCTCTCTCAAAATAAGTAAATAAACTTTATTTAAAAAAATAATAAAATAAAATATGGAGAGAGGTACCTGCATGGCTCAGTCAGTTGAACCTCTAACTCTTAATACTGTCTCAGATCATGATCCCAGGGTGATGTGATCGAGCTTGCTGAGCATGAGGCCTGCTTAAGATTCTCTCTCTCTCTCTCTCTCTCTCTCTCTGGGCACCTGGGTGGCTCAGTCTGTTAAGCGTCCAACTTCGGCTCACGTCATGATCTCGCGGTTCATGAAGTGGAGCCCCACATCAGGCTCTGTGCTGACAGCTCAGAACCTGGGGCCTGCTTCAGATTCTGTGTCTCCCCCCTCTCTGCCACTCCCCCCACTCATACTCTGTCTTTGTCACTCAAAAATGAGTAAATGTTAAAAAAATTTAAAAAAAAAGAAAAAGATGCTCTCTCTCTCCCTCTGTCCCTCTCCCCTGATTGTGCCTTCTCTCTAAGATAAAATAAAACATAAATAAAATATGGGAAACAGGTGTATGGTATGGGAATTAAAATTGCATATCTATTAAATTGCTGAGCAGAATGACTAGCAAGGAATAGTTGCATAATGAAGTTAAAATACATTATTATACTATACATAAAATACATTCTAGATTATTACACTAGAGGGACATCTGGGTGGCTCAGTTCCTTAAGCACTGGGATCAGCTCAGATCATGATCTCAAAGTTGGTGGGCTCAGGCCCTATGTCTGGCTCTGTGCTGACAGTGCAGAGCCTGCTTGGGATTCCCTGTCTCCTTCTCTCTCTGCCCCCCCCCCAAAAAAACTTGCACTCTCTCTCAAAATAAATAAATAAACTTAAACAAAAAAGAGCCTGATTTAAAAAAAATATATACACTAGAATGAGAAAAGGGTGGAAATAACTTAAGAGCTTACAGAGACCTAGATTTGTAAATGTGAAAAAGAGTCTTAGAGAGTAGAGATGTGAATATTACTTAGTAATATCGTAATTGTGAAACCTAAGGCTAACATTCTCTGTATAGCCCAAAAGTAAATAAATGATTGTCAGGCCATTTACCGCAGAGTTGACTTCAGGAAATTAATACTGATTTCCACCCAAATCTCACATCTACATTTTTTAAATAGACCTAAGGAATATGCTTTGATGCAGCATTATTACACACAGAGACATAAATTTTATTCTCTTCATACTGATATGTGGAAAACTAGCTTTAAACTGAGTATAGGTGGCAAGTTAACCTCCAACAGTCTCTCATTTTGGATTCCCAGGCTCATTGCTAAACATTATAATGCCTTGGTTTGATTAAAGGGCATAAGCTATCACTTTTTATTTTATTTTTTAATTATCATTATTATGTTAGAGACAGAGAGCACAAGTTGGGGAGCAGAGCAGAGAGAGAGGGAGGGAGAGAGACTTGGATTATTAGCCCAAAAAGAACAAAAATTATCATTAAGTATTTAACTACATGTAACTACATACATTAACTATATATTGCATAGCAATAGAAAAAGATAAGACTCAACACAGAAGAAAAATGTAGCCTAAATGGTCCTTATGGAAATATCTGTCTGAGGATAGTGTATAAAACAAAAATTTTAAGAAAAGAGTAAGGAAAGAATTAGAAAAATATAGGAGCACCTAATGGCTCAGTCCATTAAGCCTTTGACTCTTGGTTTCATTCAGCTCAAGTCATGATCTCACAGTTTGTGAGTTCAAGCCCCACATTGGGCTCATCACCATGCTGACAGTACAGAGCTTGCTTGAGATTCTCTCTCTACCTCTCTTTCTGCCCCTCTCCCACTCTGGTGTGCATTCATGTGCTTGCTCTCTCTCTCTCTCTCTCTCAAAATAAATAACCTTAAAAATATAATTAGAAACATTATAGAATATGATCACAGAATAAGGGTTATTTGGAGACAGACAAATAATAGAAATACTCTATGAAATAAATCCTATATATGTTATATATTATTTACATATAACTTCTATGTATAGTTTCTCAATCTTGACCCTAATGATATCTTACCAGACTATTCTTTATTATGAGTTTCACATTAAATTTTTCTTTTAAAAAATGGGGCGCCTGAGTGGCTCAGTCGGTTAAGCATCCGACTTCAGCTCAGGTCATGATCTCAAGGTTAGTGGGTTTGAGACCTGCATAGGTTCTGTGCTGACAGCTCACAGCCTGGCACCTGCTTCATATTCTGTGTCTCCCTCTTTCTCTGCCCATCCCCCACTCACGATGTATCTCTCTCTCAAAAATAAATAAACATTAAATTTATTTTTTTTTAATTATGAGCTTCCATGGGCTGTCCTGTGCTTTGTATGGTGTTTAGCAGCATGCTTGCCCTTCACGCATGAAATTCCAGTAGCAAGCCCACTCCCCCCCGCCAAATTGTGAGAACCAAAAATATCTACATATATTGTAAAATATCCTTTAGAGGGCAAAATCACTGCAGATTGAAACCACTGTGTGTGGTATGTGTGTATGCATGTGTGTGTGTATGAAGAGTTAAGTGAAAAAACTGATGGACTGTAAAAAAAAAAAAGGACATATATATGAATTACTGAAAAGAGGTGAAAGTTCACATTATCTTCCTATCTGTAAGATGATCACTATTAGCTATATTTCATATCTATCAATGCTGCGAAGTATTTATTATGCCATTCATCCTATACACACACACACACACACACACACACACACACATATATATATATATATGCATATACACACACAAATACATATATTTTAAACTAGTGATGATAGTATGAGACTCTTTTCTAGGTATTAGGAATAGAGCAGTAAATTATAGTAAGATTAAGATCAGTAAAACTATCTATTTACAATTTGGATTGGGGTACTATTAATAGAGATAAAAAGAACACACATACATGATGTCATTTGCGGGGATGGGATGACCCAGGATGACACTGAGATGTTTCCCAAGAGCAAGTATATAAATGGAACAAAAGTACTGGAGCAGGGAAAATGGTTGAACAGTAATTTAATGACCCAAACTTGGATCTTTCGGAAAAGCAAGCCTCCTGAAGTTCCAAGAATCTCTTACCTTCCAAATGATAGTTTTCTTCCCCACATTGACCTCCTGAGTCAAGGCCTCCTCCATCTTCTTTCTTACCATTTCCAGGGCCCTCTGGAGCTTTACCTGTTTCGAAAGATACACTGAACCCATTGTATATGCCCTATTTCAGTACCTGGCATCAACTAGGTTAACCAGGAAATACAAAGATCAATTAAAACAGGCTTTAGTGAGCACATAAAAATGTTTAACCTCATTAAGGATTAAGTAAAATATAAATATATTTTTAAGTACTAATGCCAGGTATAATTAAAGGTTTATCTAAATATATGTTCATTGTAGCATAATTTAAAATAGTAGGACTCTCTTTCCTTTGGGCTGTGGACATACCATCCATATTGCAGAAGATCTTGAAGCTTAGGGGCCACATGAGCCACAGCCATGGCTGCACTGGGAAGCACAGAAGCACCCAGGAGGCCAGGGTAATGCTGGCCTCGTGAATCACCATAGTATCAACCAACTTCCACAAATATTGCCCAGGTTACTTTGGAAAAGGTGGTATAAGTGAGACATTACCACTTAAAGAGGAACCAGAGTGTCTGCTCTACTGTTAGCCTTGATAAACAGTGGACACGTCAGTGAGCAGACACCGGGAAATGCTGTGAGAAACAAGACTGGAGCTGCCCCTATCATTGATGTGGTATGATCCGGCTACTACAAAGTTTGGGGAAACAGAAAGGTCCCAATACAGTCTGTTATGGAGAAGGTCAAATTCCTCAGCAGAAGAGCTGAGAAGATTAAGGGTGTGGTGATGGGGTGTTGGGAGGTTGCATCCTGGTAGCTTGAAATGCTAACAAGTGCTTTTCAAAATAAATAAATTAAGTAAGTAATAAAATAAAATGAAATAAAATAAACAAAATAGTAGAATTGTAAGTTCAAGTGTCAACAATAAGAGAGTGAGAAAAATATATTTTATATTAACATGATGGAACTAAAATAGTGTGTTGCAAAATACTGAATGACAAGAAATATTCACAATTATAAAATAAATTGAAATAAGTGTATTTTATATAATATGTCACCAATTTTTGGAAAAAAAAGTACTTGCAATGGATATATAAAAACTAGTTAGCATCAAATGTTCAGTAGACAAAATTGCATCTTAATTAGTGCTTGGTTGAAAGTGTACACCTTTTTTTTTAAATAATCTGATTTAACATTTACTTATTTTGAGAGAGACAGACAGAGTGAGCAGGAGAGGGACAGACAGAGAGGGAGAGAAAGAATCCAAAGCAGGCTCCGCACTGACAGTAGAGAGCCCAATGTGGGGCTTGAGCTCATGAACTGTGAGATCATGACCTGAGCTGAAGTTGGATGTTCAACTGACTAAGCCACCCAGGCACCCCAAAAGTGATGTTATTCCTTGTATCTATATATTTAAATTTCTTAAAATTATTTATTGATTTATAATAAGAAAATTGTTTATTATTATTTGGCCAACTGAAACCTTGCAAATTACTAATGCTTAAATGAAAAGAAGATAGAGAATGCCATAAATCTTATGAGGAATTAACAAAAAAACCAGAAACTATATCTCCTTTCAACCACTGCTAGAAATAAACACATACATTTTATCTACAGAGAACACCCATAAAGATACGCAATATGCATATTTTTAAATTTGTCCCAAGTCATTCAATAAATCTTAGGAAAAATGGGGGGGGGGGAACTCTTTCTAAAGCCATTTAATAAGTCTTAAACAACAATTGACTTTAAAAAGAAACTTCTATAATCTTATCCATAGCGCTCTACATAAACTAGCAGTAGAATTTATGGAAACGTCTGACAAGATGGGGGAAGTGGCATTGGTTTTAGTGTTTGCAAGAAATAGAACTGTGACACTTAGAGGAAAGCTCCCTTGGGCAGAAGAAACTGTGAGCAAAAGCAAGGAGGGGAAAAAGATGTGGCCTGTTTGGGGACCACAGTGATCAGGCTGGTTTTGTTGGACCTCATGGTTGGTTAAGACAAGAACTGTGGAAACAGAAGTTGGGGCCCTAGAAAGTCTTGACTGACAGGTGAAGGAGTTTAAAAGATATTTATCTGGCATTTAATTAAAGACTACTGAAATATAAGGAACTTCTTGAGACATATTACATGCAATCAAGTTAGATTGAGGTAACTTCTGGATAAAAAGAAAGCAGGGACAACATGCTTTAAAAGTGTAGGTAGAGGGGCGCCTGGGTGGCGCAGTCGGTTAAGCGTCCGACTTCAGCCAGGTCACGATCTCACAGTCCGTGAGTTCGAGCCCCGCGTCAGGCTCTGGGCTGATGGCTCAGAGCCTGGAGCCTGTTTCCGATTCTGTGTCTCCTTCTCTCTCTGCCCCTCCCCCGTTCATGCTCTGTCTCTCTCTGTCCCAAAAATAAATAAACGTTGAAAAAAAAAAAAAAAGTGTAGGTAGAAAGTAGCTGGCACCTGAATTTTGTAGATGACAACAACAAAAAACAAACAAACAAACAAACAAACAAACAAAAAACTAAGAGATATTTCTAGGTGTGTCAACAAGGAAGTTGAGGTAAGAAATGTCTCAAAACCTTAATTTAAAACAAAGTTAAGGGGCACCTGAATGGGTCAATCGGTTAATCATTCAACTTTGGCTCGTCAAGATCTCAGGTTCCTGAGTTTGAGCCCTGAGTCAGCTCTGTGCTGACAGCTCAGAGCCAGGAGCCTGTTTCAGATTCTCTGTCTCCCTGTCTCTCTGCCCCTCCCCTGCTCATGCTCTGTCTGTCTCTCTCTCAAAAATAAATATTAAGAAAATTTAAAAAGTAAAACAAAATTAAAATAATAACATTATTATTTTAGAAATTCAATGTTTGCAAATTATTTCATTGTGATAGTATTCAGTTAGACATGTCAGTAGATTAAAGATGACTTTGATCTCCTTTGTGGTAGTAGCTGTTCCAGATGTTGGGAATGTAAACATGATCAGATGGGGTGCCTGGGTGGCTCAGTCAGTTAGGCATCCGACTTCGGCTCAGATCATGATCTCACTGTTTGTAAGTTTGAGCCCTGCATCAAGGCTCTGAGCTGACAGCACAGATCCTCCAGGCTCCAGCACAGAGCCTGGAGCTGTTTCAGATCCTCTGTCCCCTCTCTCTCTCTGTCCCTCCTCTGCTCTCTCTTTCTCTCAGTTCCTCCCTCAATAAATAAGCATTAAAAAAAAAAAAAAGACATGATCAGGATATGTCAAAGAACTCTTGAAGAGCATCAGTAGGGAAACTTCTGTTAGAGTTTCACAGATGCCACTTTGAGGGCCAAATACTCCAATACGAGTCCTGTCTGCATTGAGGATGCTCACATCATCAGCTGCCAAATAGGTGTTGAACAGAGACTGGCCTGTGTGCTTACCTACTGGACTCTTACTTCAGGGTTCACATGCATCTGCAGACTTTACAAGTGATCAGAGCTGTGTACTCACAGACACTATTCTTAACAAGTGTCCAAACCCCGGCATTGTTTTGGTGACAATATTAATCAACATAGAAGCATTATGAAAAAGCAAGGCATTATACAACTGGGAGTTATTAAGAAGTATTTAAAATAAAGACACACACCTGTAACGAAGAACCAATTGGATAACACAACTCTCCACACCAGAGGTCTTGCTGTTGGAACCAGAATGTCAGCATCAGCAAGAATAAAACCAAGAGAAGGGGCACCTGGGTGGCTCAGTCAGTTGAGCATCCAACTCTTGACTTGGCTCAGGTCATGATCTGAAGGCCTATGGGTTTGAGCCCCACTAGGGGCTCTGCACTAAGCCTGCTTGGGATTCTCTCCCTTTCTCTCTGCCATCTCCCCTGCTCTCTCTCTCAAAAGAAATAAATAAACTTAAAAAAAAAAGATGAAACTAAAAAGCTAGGGAAGACTTCATGGGAAAAGGGACAGTCTAAAATAAGGGTGCATTTGAACTCCTGAATAGAGGTCCCAAAAGGGGGTTACTATAAGGCAAGGAGACCGAACTTGAATGTGGGCTGTGAGAGACAGGATGTGGGAAGGGCACAGATCAGGATAGTATCGTGTGGGTTTGTCCCTAGGGTTTGTCACTAACACCTGTGGCTCAGTCCGCTCGGATGTCTGGGCCGCATTTGCACACTCGCAGTGGGGGCCTCTCCACGTGCGCTTTGCAGGGTGCGCACAGGGACTCTCACCTGGTAACACCGAGCTGCCTCTTGCAGAGGCATGGTGTGGTGACTCCTGTGTTCAGCAGTGGTGTCACAGACCCAGCACAGTGCCTCCTGGTCCACTTCGCAGAAGAGGGTCAGTTCCTCGCAGTGCTGCGCACACAGGCGCACTCCCACTGGCCCCGCGCCGAGCCCCAGCTGCCGCACGCTGTCCACCAGGCTGGCCAGCTGCCGGTTGGGCCGAAAGCTCTCCAGCCCAAAGGGGCCCCGGCACTGTGGGCAGGCATAGAGGCCGCCCTGCGCGCTGTCAGACTTCTCACAGAACTCCGAGATGCACCTGAGGCAGAAGCTGTGGCCACAGGCCACGCTGACCGGATCCTGAAGGAAATCCAGACACACCGGGCACCTAGCCTCCTCGCGCAACCGCTCCCCAGGTGCCCCAGAGGCCATGGCAGGCTGGAAGTCGCCTGGCCCCGCTGATAGCAGCGCTCTCTTCCCCAGCTGCGCACGCTATCTGGGCCAGTGCTCTGGCACAGAAGGGAGGGACTCTACAGCATCAGAAGATGCAGGCCCAGGAAGGGTTTTATCCACTGGCTCCGCTCCAAGAGTCCAAACCAGCCACTCCCTGGGAAAAGTCATAGCTCAGACAACCCTCAGTTACAAGGATAAAATTAACATTTTAAAATAGTGTTTAATAATGTTAACCCTGGCCTCCTGGGAAACTGAACATTTCTAACGGAATCCCTCACACTGTACCTTAATGGAGCCCCTAATCTCATGTTTTCACTGTCAGTGCATTTGGAGAATGGTTGAGCTCCTGCCTTTCGTTACTTTCTGAACTATTCCATGGTCTCCTTATCCTTATAAGACATAATAAGTTCTTAAAATATGTTCCAAACTTTAATTTGTCTACTCCTGTTTAATTAGCTCATGATAAAGAAATGAGTAGGGGAACCTGGGTGGCTCACTCTGGTAAGCACCTGACTCTTGATTTACGCTGACGTCTTGATCTCTGTGTTTGTGAGTTGGAGCAGTGGGTGGCGCTCTGCGCTCCCAGCACAGAGACTATTTGGTATTCTCTCTCCCCACTCTGCCCCTCTCCACTCTCTCTTTCATTCTTTCCCAAAATAAATAAATTTAAAAAAACAAAAACAAAAATAAAAAAAAAAATGAAATGAGTAGATGAAGTAGGCTGCTGTGGAGATGTTGCAAATGTGTGTAGGATAATGATAGGTGTATAGACCAGCAATGATTCAGAACATAAGTATCTGGCATAGTTCAATGAGGGTCCCATAAGGACTGCATACTTGTTATTACTGTTGCAAAACTATAGGCTGAGGCTTTCCTCAGAAGGAATAATTCAAGCAGAGTCCATCAGTGCTCCTTCACCTCTGAGATGGGGAGACTGAGAAAAAGGCATAAGGAGCAAGATAATTTGAAGACAGGATATGATGCCACTCAGGATAAGCATGGTGAGGCCATTAGGTCATCTGGAAGGTGGCAAATACAGGGAGTGTCTGTCACTGTGCAACATGTAATTTCCATTCTGTGGAGTTTGGAGTGATGGTGGGTATGCCTGAACCTAATTATCCGGTCTCCCTCAGCACACGTGTGTCAGTAGTCAGAGTCTCGGACACAAGTGTAAGAGAAAGATATAACCGGCATCTCTCAAGGAGCCTTAAGACATGTCATGAGCACTCAGGCAATTACAAAGAACTAACTAGGAGAAAGGATGTTCACCCATGCACAAGAAGATAATAGAGGACTCTGAACTAGCCTGCATGGTTGGGCTGTAGCCTTCAGGGAGTCTCTGAGCTAACAACTGAGGTGTGAGTACAAGCAGTAAGCAGGAAGGGAAGCCACACACAGAGGACACAGGGTGCACAGAACTGAACTGTATGGGAGGGAGCAGCATACACCACCTGACAGCCATCCAGGCAGGCTGGTATGTGGGACCAGATGACGATGAGTGGCTGCCGATAAGGTCCCAGTGAGAGGCTGGGACACATGACTTAGGTGTTTGGGGTTGATGTGAGGTTTGTGTGTCCTTATTCTAAGGATAAGTTCTTAGCCTGAAGTTTTGGTGGTGGGCAGGGTCTGAAAGGTTTATCTGTCCAGAGTCTCGGTGGATAAAAAAAAAAAAAAAAAAAGATTCTTTGAGAACAAACAGATGCAGGTATGAGCTGAACAACAGAGATGTGGAGTTAGAAAAGAAAGCAAAAAACAGAGGGCTTCTCACTAGAAAAGCAGACCCTGGCCCAGGCTGAATGAGCTGGTTATTTTTAAGAGCACCAGTCAGGGAAATTCTATTTTCTAGCTAACGAGGTTTAGATAAAGCCAAGTCCACATTTCTGTGCCTGACTTCCTCTAAAATATGAGGACATTGTTAGTGCCACTCATACAGGACTGTTCAGAGGATCAAATGAATTCATAGATACCACACATTCAGGTCACTCTCTGGCAGTAAGTATATTTAATTCAAGAAATAGCAAAATAGCAAAGGGGTGCGCGGGTGTCTCAGTCAGTTGAACATCCGACTCTTGGTTTTATCACAGGTTGTGATCTCATGGTTTCCTGGGTTCAAGCCCCTCATCGTGCTCTGTGCTGGTAGCATAGAGCCTGCTTGAGATTCTGTCTCTCTCTGTCTCTGTCTCTGTCTCTGTCTCTCTCCTCTCTCTCTGCCCCTCCCTCACTAATGCACATTCTTTCTTTCTCAAGGTGAATGAATAAACCTAAAGAAAAAAAGAGAAAAGAAAAGTAGCAACATAAATGGAAGAAGCCTGGTGAGACACTTTAAGCACATTGAAATAAGGAGGGTTTTTTGTTGTTGTTGTTGTTTTGCAAAAGGTGGGGTGTTCTGTTTTTTTCAATGCTGTATCCCTTGGTACCTTGAAGAGTGATTGGCACATTTGGACACTCAGTAAATACTAATTGAATAAATAATAAATGAATGAACAGAATCAGTACAGTTTATCCTAGAAGATAATGGATGAGGGAATTTCAAAGATGAAAATATTATGTCAAAAGTGAGTTCCAGGGTGCCTGGGTGGCTCAGTCAGCTGGGTCTCTGACTCTTGATTTTGGCTCAGGTTATGACCAAACCCTGAGTCGGGATGAATGTGGAGCCTACTTGAGATTGTCTCTCTCTCTCTCTCTCTCCCTCCTGCGCCCTTCTCCCAGTTGTGCTCTCTCTGTCTCTAAAAATGAATAAAACGAAAAAAAAAATTAAAAAGTGAGTTCTATATTTTTCTAAAGTTTACAAATATTAGTTTGTTTTTTTTAATTTATATTCCTGAGACTCTCAGTGATGCTAGAAACTTTTGCATTTTATTGGGAGACACAATAAAACAATATATTTGCTCAAATGTATGGATGAATTCGTAACACAGCTCACTTGCGTGTAGATTTCCTAATTCCTAGGAGGCTTAGAGAAGCTTGCTGGCTTCCAGTTTAAGAATCACAGTGGTTTTCAGAAGGGTGAGGCAGAGTAAGTGAATTGATGTCAGATGGCATTTCTTCCCACTGATTCTAAGCTAGCAGCGTTTAAGATCTGTTTTGTCTCCAGACTTGTTAGCCTAGGAATGAGGTCTGTGCCTTCATTGCTGTTAGAAAAACACATTCCCTTGTACAGATAAATTGTGGACTGGATTATAATTTGATTTCATTGTAATTAAAATGCTATGTGAAGGGACTCCCTGAGCACTGTCTTATTTAATAGGGTTGGTCTAACTTAAATTTGTATTTTCTCATGATCTTTCTTCTAAGGTGAATAGAACACTTCTGTGTGTTGATACAACCATATTTTGGTGAGCTCCTCTCTTACTTTGGGCTCTTTTTCAGGTTGCATAGCTCCAAATGCCCTCCCCCAAACCTCACTAATATTCCTTCTCTAATTCTCTCCATTTGTGTCCTGCCATCTCTAACAATATGGGGTCTTCCACCTTTTTAGTATTCCTCCCTAATCACCTTTCCTAACTTCTTAGGCATAAAAGAAGGCTCTCTCAGGCATCCATATCTTCTCCCCCAGCTTGAGTTCTATGTCCTTTCACCAGGACTCTCAGCCCTCCCTGGCCATACCATTTGCCTCAGCTCTGGGGATTCACTATCTCCTGGACCCAAGCTCATCCTACTCCACAGGAAAAAAAAAAAAAGTGCAAACCTCAAAAGCAACAGCCACTGACACAGCACATTACTTCCTGTTTGTGGCTTTTAAAAGGATCTTGGTTGGTTTTCATTCAGCAGTTACACCCTGCATTTCTGTGGTTCCTTTTTCCCCAGAGACTACATTGGTGAGTCATTGAGCTAACATTTTCAAATGTCTCCTATGGACACAGCCTCAGTTTTCCTAGTTAGGTAAGAGGCACCTGCATCCAGTGTGCCTCCATGTTTTCATGGAAGGAATCCAAAAAGAAAAGTTGAAGTAGAGAAGTTTCCTCATGACTATAAGGGAGAACCAAGGGTACAGTGGGCAAATGCCACCACTTGGCCAGTTTCACACACACATGAGCTCTGTCTGTGCTTGTTGACAGATAAAGACTTATGTAGTAATGTTATATATATTTTTGTTAATGTTTATTACTTTTATTTTTGAGGGGGGGGTAGTGAGCAGGGGAGGGGCAGAGAAAGGGAGACAGAGGATCCAAATCAGGGTCTGTTGCAGGGCTCGAACCCATGAACTATGAGATCATGACCTGAGCTGAATTCAGATGCTTAACAGACTGAGCCAGCCCCAGTAAATTTATATTTAAAAAGTGACTTACATTATAATTTTCTTGTAATTAATTTGATGTATTGAAGGACAAAGATGTATCCTGTTCATATTTTTATTCCAAAGTCCTTTCACTCTGGGTTTGCCCAGAGTAAGGGCCCCATGTAGCTTCTGGAATAAAATAACAAATACAATGTCCCAGGTGAGATATGCAATCTTTCTCTGAAAGAAATGTTGTAAACTCCATCCATATATTAGGAGATATCTGAGATGGGAACACATGTAGGGAGTGGAAGCAGACCCTGTCTTAACTGTTCTTCTATGTCTAATGTTTGATGATGATGCTAGTGTCCTCTGCAGGCCTGTGCAGATATGACACTCCTCCTCCGTAGACAGGGTTAGGAACGTGGAGCCAGGTATTGGGATCAAATGCAGAGCTAATTAAGAGGGCACCTGCATGGCTCAGTCGGTAAAGCACCTGACTGTTGATTTGGGCTCAGGTCATGATCTCTCACGGTTCATGAGTTCAAGCCCTGCATCAGACTCTGCAATGACAGTGTGGAGCCTGTCTCTGTCTCTGTCTCTTTTTTAAAAATAAATAAACATTAAAAAAATTAAGAGGAAGAACTCAGAGTTACATCCAGCTATAAGAGAGAACTGGCACATAGCCAAAATAACAAGGTGATGGCACATGTTACCAGGTGTTTGTAGGATGGACAAGCAGGACAACCAGAATGAAGATACCATGTATGTGTATGCATGTGGAGAAAGGGGTCTGAAAAAGTTCATAAAGTAACTACTACTGGAACACAGTGTCCAGGAAGACCTGGAACTGTCAGCTTGCCTCTGTACTTCTGGTGGAATCAGGCCAGAATAAACACAAGTGCAAAATCCAGGGAGGTATGAAGCAACATTGGGTGTCTTGGAACTTCCTGTAGTTTGATGTGGCTCCTGTTCAGACTGGGACTGAGGCAAGACCAGCTGATGACCAGTGTTGCATGCTATGCAAATATGTTTAGATTTTTATTTGTGGGTAATGGTTACTGATGACAGATTTATACCCAGCCCTCGCTGTTGTCTTTTTTAGTGGTTTGGGTGTCGAAGCCCTATGGGTCACTGTGAATTAGTACTGATGACAGATTTATGCCCAGCCCCTGCTGTTGTCTTTCCTAGTGGTTTGGGTATTGGAGCCCTATGGGTCACTGTGAATTAGAGGCTTTGCCTGTCCTCAGGGATGCTCCAGTGTGGCTGGAGACATGGGGGGAAATGGTACACATATGTTTCTCCAAAATTGTAGAGGCAGCCTGGACTCAATTGTATTTATATAGATTCCATTAATCTGTATCCAGTAGACCTTCTAGACCTCTCTGGCCACACCAAGCAAGGCCCATGAAAGACTCTTCAATGAGTGCAATGTTATCCCAACCCCTTAGTCTATCTCCATTCTACATGAGAAAAGGCGCTGAGGCATTTCCTCATTTATATGTAGATTTTCACACACTCACAATTAATGGTCTAGTATGGAATCCAGTGTTTCATATAATGCTATTGTTCTAAATCATTTTGTTACAAACATATGCATTGTCACTTAGCACTCACATGATATACCCTATGCTAAGAATGCCTGAATTCAAGAGTCTTCTACAAACCCATTATAGCATAAGGAGAAAAAAAATGAGACATAAAAGAGAATTTTTTCCAGCTTCCTATAAGATTTAAAAGAGAAGAGAACATAGTTTTAATTTGTGGCAGGGTGAGAGAGAAATCAGGAAGAATTCATGGTGATATTTGAAGAGGGTTTCCCAAGAGTGGAAATAGCAGGACACAAAGCACTTAATTACAAAAAAAATTACCAAGTTTAGCCTCATTTTTTTAAAAAATAAGTGAACGTTTTCTGAAAGTATAAGTAAAGAAGTGTAATGTTCATATGAAAACTTTCATGAACTGAAATAGCATTAAAAAAAAAACTTACACAGAAACATTTTTGAAGATTCCCAGACCCACAAAATAATCTTAGGCTTGTCTGATAGGGATGCATCTTGCTGACAAACTCACAAAACTAAATAGAGATAAAGCACAGAGTCTCACAAAGTTCAAAGCTATGGTGGCTTGATGCTGAGTATAGTTCCTGGGGAAGGAGCTTGGTGGGGCCACTCTTGTGCATAGGGTGCATGCTACCTCTGTAATGGCTTCCTAAAAAACAAACAATGAATGTGATTTTTGCTTTTCACCATTTTTTGTAAAAGTGAAAATCCTCCTCAGATTTCTTTTGGTTAGCAAAAGCAGATGTATGTCTCTCATAAAAGCCAAATGTAGAAATTCACACTTTGAAAAAGCAGGGAATACCTGTAATATCCGGTTTGGGCCTCTTAAAAGTAAAATTAAAAAAAAATCAGAAACAACTGTAAAGTAGTTTCTCTGAAAAGCAGATCTTCCTAGATGAGTGTCTTGGTATCATCCCCAGGAGCTATGTCTGCACACTCTTCCTAGTTCCCTGAGGAGGGCTTTTTTTAACCACCCATCCCCTCAGATGCCACCTCACCACTTCTGTGGTAGAAATGCTTTTTACTGCAGTTATAAGTTTCTTCCTCATTTTTGTCTCTGGGTATCTCCTGCATTAGCCAGCAGGATAACAAACCTTCTATCATTAGTATAATGAGCATTTACTCATTTCCTTTGGTATCCTTTGAGCTTGATTCCACTAATATTGCTGGTACAATTCTCAGAATTGCCCTAAGAGCAGAACATTACTATGGATTTGAAGCTGAAATAGATCTGCATTCAAATATTGGTGCTCTGACCCTGGTGAGTGGCATTTTGTTATGCAAATACCCCTCTGGTGACCCTGGTGAGTTATGCAAGCCTCTGACTGTCTTTGTGGGTGAAATGGGTCCTTACACAAGCCTTATATGGGTTTTTGTGCTTGGAGGGCCTGGCATCTAATACACACTCAACAAGTCTTGTCTAAAACCCTCACTCCCCAGTCATATAATGCACCTGAGAGAAAGTAAGGAAAGTGAAAATCTTTGGGGACATAATCTGTTCAGTTCCATGCAGAGGTAATTGTTCTGAATTTCCTTGTCTCTATAGTCTGTTCAACATGGAGATGTTCAGAAGCCAACGTTTTCTTCATCATTATGTGCTGGAAGGTTTATCAAGATAATAACACATTATCTGCTTATTTTAAAATATGGCTGTCTTGAAAAGAATAATTATTGACATCTGTACTGGCTTTTGGCTGGTTGCTTCAATTATTTATTTCATCAGCTTTTTTCAGTTACTTGAATCTAGAGAGTAGCTGTAAATTATTAAAAAAACACATTGCCCAAGTTTGTCCTTGGATATTAGGGATTTCTAAAAAATACAACATCATCAATCACTGTATTGCAAATATAGCACAAAGCATCCCTTATACCCATAATGGACTAACCACATTATATGAATATGTACAGAATGCAAAAGCAATGAGATATAATGTTTGGATAATTCTCATTGTTATTTTACAAAAAAAAAGTTAAACAGATTTGAAAATAACTCTGTAAATAATTTAAATTGATGGACTGAGAATTCTGTCTCCATCCTTCATTCTTCAAGCCCCTATAAAAGATAAACAATGTTACGGGATTAGAATGGGATTTTAGGGAGGTGGTGACTCCACTTTGGAAATAAAGGTCTGTGATGAATGCATTCTGGAAAATCCCCCTCATTTCTGTAGTTCTACAAAGGCAGTATCATACTGATAAAGTTGAATTTAGATGTTGTCAGAAAACTATGCCCCTAATTTAATTAAAAAAAAAAAACTTTTGTCTATGATATCATAGAATCACATTTTTCAAAACACTTGGATATCTATTCTCTCTATTCAATAATTGTTTCCCTGTATAATACCTAGGCAAGTGATGATATTTCCTGAGTTTGAACAATATCAACCCTGAGTTTTAGAATGTCCTTGTTTTTATTGAATGAAAATATATTTTGCTAAAGGCACTATCTGTTAATGGCATCTCTACTTTTGAAATAGAGTCGTTTTAACTTCTCTTATAAAACTATTTAATATCTCCTATAAAATCATCCATGTTTATATTCTTCAAATCAGATGAGATACTCCCACCTCTTTTCATTCCATAATTGTAAAACCTCACAACTTTCACCATTGAGCACGTACCATATTGTCTAGGAGTTTCTCAAGAATACCCTCAAAAGTAAAGGCAGTGGGTTCCAGGAAGGCTGCAAATGAAGCTGTCTGTCTCCATGGTTAAATGTGAGTCGTCTATTGATTTACACATACTTGCCTCTCCTTCCTTATTTTGTAAACAAGTATATTTCATAAGACAAGGCTCTATCACTCTATACCTAGAGAAGCAAGAAAGAACTCTGTTCCAACATGGCCTCTATATCCAGACATTCTAGTTGGAATTTATGGTTTCGTACTGTCCTTAAGTTCAGTTACCTTGATTGAATCACTTATTTCTAGGCCTTAGCTTTCTTACTTGTAGATTGGTGCCCAATATGTAGACCTATTGTTAATGTGAGATGAAGTAATACATATAAAGCACCATGACTCAAATTAAACAAATGGTCAAGAAATATTGGTTCTATTATATAATAAAAGAATGGTTATTTTTCATTTTACATTGAAATTATGTTGTTAATACAATGGGATATTATCAATTTTTTTCATTTGAAAGGATTTCTGAAACATTTGAAAGGATTTTTAGTAACATTTGGTTAGTCTAAGCATCCGTTTTTATCGATATCTGTATGAATATATATTGGTTACTATTTAATATCTATAATTTTCACATAATCCTTCATATCAAAGTGTTAATTACTGAATTTCAAATTTCTCTGTGCATTGATAAACACATCAATCATATGCCAATGAAAAAAAACTCTAAAATATCAACTTTACTGGGAAATATAAAAGAGGAATTTTAAAATGTTATTCTGGATGAAAATTTGAATATTTAAAATTATCTGTAAATTTGTTTTGATGTGATACATAGAAATGGATATTTATTTTTAAGGCAACAATATTGTTAATTAATATGCAATAAACTTTAGTTAAAATAAGCTTATAATTTTTGAAATAAGAAATCAATAACAGAATTCTTCCTGCACTATGAAATAAAATACAGAGCAAATGGCCATCATAAACATTTGTTAGGATAGATTGTGTATTGCGCTATCAGAAGCCATGATGCTTCTGGGAAATAAAAGCTACTGGATAGAATACCCAAGATAACTGAGGGCCAGCAGTAGTGAGGGAAAGATGACCCAGTGAAGGAGAGACACAGAAAGAGACCTCAAAAATTAAGTTATTGGGGTGCCTGGGTGGCTCAATTGGTTAAGTCTGACTTCAGCTGGGGTCATGATCTCATGGTTCCTGAGCTTAAGCCCTGCATCCGACTCTGTGCTGACAGCTCAGAGCCTGGAGCCTGTTTCAGATTTTGTGGCTCCCTCTCTCTCTGCTCCTCCTCCTCTCGTGGTCTGTCTCTCTCTCAAAAATAAATAAAACATTAAAAAATTAAATTAAGTTCTTAAGGTACACATTTGTAGGTTTCTAAGTGTTTATGTCATTAATATCATTTGAAACCTACAAATGTAACCATAGCTTGCAATTTATATATTTAATGATATGTTTTTAATTCTCATTATCCACCTTAGTCATAGAGGCGATGTCTATCCACCTGTGCTCTAATATCTTCTCTTGACAGAGAAGAGACACCCATGCTGTCACAACATGCTTAAATGATAGAAAGAAGCTTCCTGGTGCCCCTTATCTCCCATGGTTCGCTCTCACTAGGAAGCCAGGCTGATTTGTGAAGCCTGACACTTTCTGGTAGTAGGTATATATATATATATATATATATATACATATGTATATGTGTATATACATATATATACACATATATGTACACATATATGTATATATATATTGCTCATGTTCCATGCGCCCTCTGGCTGGCTGTCCCTCATGCATTGGCAGTGATGATCTTTGTAGGAATGGACACTCTTCCATCTCCATGAGTAGAGCTGTGGCTGAGGTGTATAGATAAAAGTACTAGAGAAAATTGTCAAAGTATATATCTGCTTTGAAGACTCTATCATGTCTTTTTTTCTTTTTTCTGCAAACATACAGGAATTAAAAATCTGGATTTGAGATTAGATATAAAAAGCCCAGGGGTGACTGGGTGGCTGAGTGTGTTAAGCGTCTTACTTGTGACCTTGGCTCAGGTCTTGATCCTCAAGGTTGTAGGTTTGAGTCCTGCATTGGGCTCCATACTGTGCATGGAGCTTACTTAAGAAAGGCAGGGGATGGGGGGGATATGAAAAACCCACCTCACGTAAGACTATGTCATTTATAAATGGTGCTTAACTTTGTTTTCCCAAATTTAATAGCACTATAAAACAGCTATTATGGAGATTAGTTGTAAAAGTAGTGTCAAAAATGCCAAGATATACAGACTATATAAAATTAGCTATAAAAACAGCCAGGATATAGGCTATACAGTACTGACCCAACTGTATTACCCATATGTAGAACACACACACACACACGTTTGGAAGGTAAGACATCAGGTAGATAACTCTGGAAGACAGTACTATAAAGCCAACCCCCAAGTAACCTGGATATCCTTGCTAATATTTTATTACCTGTGTGCACCATAGCTTCTGATAGTATGGTATACAACACATCCGAAGGAGCATCCCAAGGCCATTTGCTATGCATTTTATTTCACCACAGTTTCTCATTTAAAATTATTTTTACTGTAATTTACTACATATTAAGAAAGATGTTGACTTAAAAATAAACATCCATATATGTGCATCACACCAAAATAAATTTACTGATACTTTTGTCTACATCTTTCTATTTCCAAGTTTTCTAAAAACTATACATATGAATCATATTATTTAAAAAAAGTTATATTGGGGCACCTGGGTGGCTCATTCAGTTGAGCATCCAACTTATGCTTAGGTAATGATCTCATAGTTCATGAGTTCTAGCCCTTCATGGGGCTCTGTGCTGACTGCTCGGATCCTGGAGCCTTCTTCAGATTCTGTCCCCTTTTCTCTCTGCCCCTCCCCAAATTGCGCGCGCTCTCTCTCTCTCTCTCAAAAATAAATAATATTAAAACAAATTAAAAATTAAAAATATATATTAATTAAATAACGTATCAATGCATCAGATTATAATGCCTTTCATACACTTGGATTTATGTGTGTGTGTGTGTGTGTGTGTGTGTTTTGCTTGTTGTTGTTTTATTTTAGTTTTTGTTTAGTGTTTTTTTTTACTTTGTATGACTTTATATTTTTTATTAATTTATTTAAATTCAAGTTAGGCAACATACAGTATACTATTGGCTTCAGGAGTAGAATTCAGCGATTCATCACTTACATACAAGTACCCTCCTTAATACCCATTAACCATTTAACCCATCCCCCACCAACCTCTCCTCCAAGAACCCTCTCAGATTGTTCTCTGTATTTGAGTCTTTTATGACTTACCTCCCTTTCTGTTTTTATCTTATTTTTCCTTCCCTTCCCCTGTTTTCATCTGTTGTGTTTCTTAAATTCCACACACAAGTGAAATCATATATCTGTCTTTCTCTGACTTATTTCGCTTAGCATGATACACTCTAGTTACACCCACATTGTTGCAAATGGCAAGATGTCATTCTTTTTGATCACCAACTCATATTCCATTGTATATATTTGGCACATCTTCTGTTTGGTTTGTTTTTAGTCTTGCTATGCCACAGGCAGATTGAGAACCTTTTCCGTTCCAATTCCATCTTCCAAAACCCAAACTAAGACAACCTTTCAGACAAACTCAGATACTGCATATTTCTGTTGTTGTTAAACTGACAGAGTCACATTTAGATTAAGCTTGGGTACTGACTGCTTTTGTTGCATGAATTAATTAAATTTCAATCATAAATTATGTTTTTGCTTTTCATTTAGATGTAATTGCAATTAAAATATGATGGCAAAATGCCACTTAACAAAAAGTGACTGTCAAATGTCCAATTCTCAGGATAGGTGATTCACCATTTGCCTGCTTGCAATATTTTAGCAAAGAATTCTTGTTTGATTCAATTTTTGAGACAAATTCTAATTAAAAAAAAAACTCCAAAAGAATGTAAAAATTCATCTATCCTGAATGTATTATAGATATCCAAGCCTCAGTGGGCAGAGTTGAATCTCAGAAGATTCATTCCATTGTTTACTAACTTGATCAACAAATTACAGAAAAATATCTGGGGACCAGGATTCTCAGAAGGGTCAGGTCCCCAAGATACCCAGTAATTGAGAGGAAAAGCCTGCTTCACCCAGCATCAAACCCCAGCAGAGGACATGGCAAATTCCAACTTGCAGGAGGAAAGCCCACATTTGGGTATGAGGAGGGCAAGGCAGGTTGTGGAGCAGTGGCACATTAGGGCTCTCCACGTTGGGAAGAAAGGTAAGGGAGGTTCATGTAGACAGGCACAAAGGTTTTCAGATGGAAATCAACATGGTGTATATTTTAGTGTCATGTGACATAAACGCTATTGTAGTGTTTGCTTTGGTTGTTGATGTTGAATTCTAAAATTATAGACTTCAATAAATTATTCTTCACTACCAAGGCAGTTGGAGCCTTTGCTGATGTAAAAACTAAGTAAATGATTTTACCTCAATTGCCTAGCATATAAATCTGTAGTAACAGAAAGTAATCAAGAAAGAATTCTTAGGGAGTCAAAGGCCATTTAGTTGGTCCTAAGCAAGATTGCAATAATAACATTTTTAAAATTATTTTTTAATGTTTATTTATTTTTGAAAGAGAGAGAGTGTGAGCGGGGGACAGGCAGAGAAAGAGGGAGACTCAGAATCCAAAGCAGGCTCCGAGCTATGAGCTGAGCTGTCAGCACAGAGCCTGGTGTGAGGATCAAACTCATAAGCTGTGAGATCATGACTTGAGCAGAAGTCAGATGCTTAACTGACTGAGCCAATCAGGTGCCCCACAACAATAACATTTTTTAATGTTTATTTTCATATAATTTCAAAAAGAGCTACAGAATTACATCTAAGCTTATACTGGCTGCTAAAGAGGACTCAGCATTTTGGGAGGCAGACCTTTTCATTTTTATTTGTTTTATTTTATATTTTTAAATATTTTTTTTACTTCGGTATAATTAAGGTACTTCTAGCATTTGAATCTTGAATTGATGTCCTAAGCTCCCAGAATGGCTTAGAGAAGGTGTCATGGAATTGGTGATATCTGAGCAGACTAAAAGGATATAAGCCACTTAGAAATATACAGGTATAATATCCCAAAAAACTGAATGTGTTGAATAGAAAGGGAGTCAAGACTTATGCTATTTGGGACACCTAGGTGGCTCAGTCAGTTGAGCATCACACTCTTGATTTGGTCTCAGGTCATGATCCCAGTCGTGAGATTGAGCCCTGTGTTGGGTTCTGCACTTAGTGTGCAGCCTGATTGGTATTCTCTCTCTCCCTCTGCCCCTCTCCCTGGTTCATGCTCTCAAAAAAAAAAAGACCCATGTTGTTTGAACAATACTGAGGGAGCTGGAATTCTGGAAGCAGAATAGGAAAAAGTATACAAAGAGATTGCAGAGGAGATGGGAGGAGACAACAAGTAGGGTCTCATACACTGTGAAGTCTTTGGCTTTTCTTTCTTAGGCTTTAAGTAATCACATATGATATAGTTCAAGATGTATAAGACACATCCAATATTATATCCCTGATAACAAGGGCATAGATTGTGTTACAGTATCATTTTCATTCTATATGAATTTTTCCTGGTCAAATGAAGATAATCTTCCTAAAGATTTTGCTCAAGTATGTAAGGAGGAAACAGAAGACAGCAAAACTAGTAAACTAAAACAACACTGAATTGACAGAACAATTGGTTCCTGATGCGTGGATAAATTGGTTGGCCACGTTATTTTATTCACTTGTCAGGAATGATTCATAGGACCGTATGCTCCCATGACACTCTGGAGGCTGAGTGCCACTGTTGGCTTTGAGCGGAGGAGTGACACACTCTGCACTGTGTTTCAAAGTCTCATTCTGGCTGCTTTATTGAGAATTTCCTGAACCAGGGCAGATAGATACAGAGGGCTGTAAGGAGACTATCAAAGAATCCAGGTGAGAAGAAGTGGCCCTCTTATTTGGAGTAAGTCGTAGGAAACAGACACAGAGGAACAAAAGGAGGTTAGGGAATTTAGTGGTCTGAGCATTTGGATATTCCCATTGGAAGATTTTAGTGTACTCTTCAGAACTTTGCCAAAGGCATAGATAGACAAGGAAGTGTTGAAAGTTCGAAAAGAGAAAAACACATATGAAATAGTCACTGAGGAGAATGGAAGAGTAAATAGATGCAGGAAGTGTGCACTCATTGTTCCATGGCACTAGAGACACACTGGAGTTATTGGTTATGAATTTTGAAATAGCAACATTATGTGTTGTCTCTCATTTCCTTTATTGCATGGAAGCTCATGTATGGCAGGTGGATGTTGCCTTTAACCAGGACTAGCTCTGACAATGAAGAAAAGGAAAGTAAAGAAGAGTGACATGTTAAATGTATATAACAAAGAGTGATTACAGTGGCTGAGCATTGTATCCACCTGGGCAAGAAAGGACAACAGTGGACATACAGGTTAGCTCAGCACAGAGCTTTACACGCACGTGCACACACACACACACACACATGCACGTGCACACAGAGAGACAGAGAGAGACAGAGAGAGCAAAGCATCCATAAATACTCTTTGTGAGGAGAATGGATAAATTTCCCCAAGATGTCATAGGAGATATGCTTTGTCTGACTTCTTTATCAGACAAAACCAGAGAAAAGAAAACCATTGCTTCCATATGTACCTGCTTTAAAAAAATGTTGTTGCTATTCTTAGTTTCCAAGTTTGATGTCCATCAGAGATTTTTTTCATTTTGTTTTGTTATTGTAGTTTTATTATTATTGTTGTTATTTTTTTTTAATCTTTGGACCAGAGACTTCTAAATTTCAGAAAACACAATGCATGGAATTTGCTGAGGTTCTTTCCAAGATCTAACATCCACATTAAGCTTGTGATATGAAAAATATTTTTGCATAAAATCAAGATGAAATTATGCATTTTCCCAACAAAGTGTTGTATATAAAGTTCTGAACTACTTTTAATCGTCTCTGAAGCTCTAAACATCAATAGCTGCAAATATTTGCATGATTTGTGTAAAGTGGTTTTCCAAAATATTTTCCCTTCCACAGGTAATGAAGCCTCTAAATGTGTCCAGTGTCACTGAGTTTCAGCTTTTAGGATTCCAGAACCTTCTTGAATGGCAGACACTACTCTTTGCCATCTTCTTGTTCATCTACTTTCTCACAGTAACAGGGAATGTTGTCATTATTACAGTGGTGAGCCAGGACCAGCGACTCCGCTTGCCTATGTACATATTTCTCAAACACCTCTCCTTTCTGGAGATCTGCTATACATTCACTATTGTGCCCCTTCTCCTAGCCAACCTGTTCTCCCATGGACAAGTCATCTCCTTCTCCACCTGTATGACACAGCTTTACTTCTTTGTGTTCTTTGGAGCTACTGAGTGTTTTCTTCTGGCCATGATGGCCTATGACCGATATCTGGCCATCTACAGCCCACTCCACTACTCTTCCTTGATGAGTCCTGAGATCTGCACCATGTTAGTGGCAATCTCCTGGTTGACAGGTGTTGGCACAGGGCTTCTGCCCTCCCTAATGATTTCCAAGTTGGATTTCTGTGGGTCTAACCAGATCAATCATTTCTTCTGTGACCTCCCTCCCCTCATGCAGCTCTCATGTTCCAGTGTGTATATCACCAGGATGGTCATCTTTATTCTGTCAATTGCAGTGTTGTGCATTTGCTTTTTTCTCACACTTGTATCCTATGTTTTCATTGTGTCCACCATATTGAGAATTCCTTCAGGCTCTGGCCGGATGAAGACCTTTTCCACATGTGGCTCCCATTTGGCTGTTGTCACTATCTACTATGGCACCATGATCTCCATGTATGTTCGCCCCAATGACCACCTGTCACCTGAAATCAACAAGATTATTTCTGTCTTCTACACTGTGGTCACCCCACTTCTGAACCCTATTATCTACAGCTTGAGGAATCAAGAATTCAAAGAGGCTGTTAGAAAACTCATGAGAAAAAAGTGTGATATCTATGGAGGAAAAGTGAAGGGCAGTTTCTTTATTAGGTAAGGAAAATTAGCACAGGACATGCCACAGATTAAGTTTGGGAATACATGAGTGAAAGGTTCAGAGACTTCAAACTTGAATGTCACCCTTGGCACTATGTTAAATTCAACAAGCCATAATGAAAGTTTTTTCATGGCCCCTTGCCAACAACTGCTCAGAAAATAAATTGCCTCTATCAAATCGTTTTGGGGGTAATTTTGTCCTTTGACATGTTCTTTCATCTTCTTTTTTTTTTAATGTTTATTTATTTTTGAGACAGAGAGAGACAGAGCATGAACGGGGGAGGGTCAGAGAGAGGGAGACACAGAATCTGAAACAGGCTCCAGGCTCTGAGCTGTCAGCACAGAGCCTGATGCGGGGCTCGAACTCACAGACCGCGAGATCATGACCTGAGCTGAAGCCGGCCGCTTAACCGACTGAGCCAACCAGGCGCCCCTGTTCTTTCATCTTCTAATGAGAATCTAATTGTACAGTTCCAGGACATGATGATTTCAAACATTACTTTCAGATTTTTCAGTAATATTCCTCATGAATGCAGCATGTTATACATCTTTTAATCATTGTTAGGAGATTGGCCTTATAAATTCAGTTCCTTATGCTATTGGTGCTTCTTAAATGTTTGTGGAATGGGACTTGTGGGTGGTTCAGTGGGTTACGCATCTGACTCTTGATTTCAGCTCAGGTCTTTATCTCAGGGTCATGAGTTAAAGCCCCACATTCAGCCTGCACCTATTTAATAAAATATATTTATTGGAATAAATGAATGAAGGTATATAATGATCATTGACTTAAATAATCTCCTAGTGAAAGAACAAAGAAAGAATTTTGGAGTGCCAAAGATTTATCTACAGTAACTTAGACTTTACATATTTTTTGTGTTTAATAAAATTCTATGAAAGGAAGGAAGGAAGGGAAGGAGGAAGACAGAGGGAGGGAGGCATAGGTGGAGGCAGAGAGACAGGTGGAGAGGGGAGGACAAGAGAAAGACAAAACAAAGAGAGACAGAGAAGGAAGAAAGAAACAAAGAGACAAAGGAAGCAAGCATACAAGCAAGCAGGGAGAAAGGGAAAAAAGGATGGAAAGGGAAAGGAAAAGAAAGGAAGAGAGGTCAATGTTTCTTTTTTGTTTGTTTATTCATTTTGAGAGTTGGGGAGGGGAAGAGAGAGAGAGAGGGAAAGATAATCCCAGGTAGGCTGTGTACTGTCACCACAGAGCCTGACGGGGGTGGGAGGGCTCCATCTCAAGAACTGTGAGATCATGACCTGATCTGAAATCAAGAGTCAGATGCTTAATCCACTGAGAAACCCAGGTGCCCCAATTTCTTTTATTCATCCAATATTTAGAAGACCTCTAGTAATCCTGCCTACTATTTCATTCATTAATTCCACAAATATGTTCAATGACTCTATCTAGCCAATTCCCTGCTTCAGCCTGCATTCCCCTGGGACATAATGGTAAAGAAATGGCCAAGGAAGGTTTTGCCTTAGTGGAGCCTTTACTTTTGAAGGAGAGAGAGATGTAATGACTTATAAAAGGAATAATTGACTTATAACTATTTGTGATGTTTGCTGTGAAACAAAGTGTAAGATAATGCATCTACATGGAACAATAAGGTCTGAATCAACATAGAGGGTTAGGAGAAATTTCTAAGTTTATATTGTACTTTAACCTACACTTTAAGGGTGAGGAGAAAAGAATGGAAGTAGTAGCTCAGGCAGAGAGCGTGGTATGAATGTCAGGAGAAGAAGCCTGCAGACTTGAGGATGGAAGGAGATAAGTTTGTAGAGAAAGACAAGAGCTAGTCCCTGTAGGTCATTAAAAGCCCTATTAGGGTTTTTGGATTTTACACCAAGAAAATGATTATCAAAGGGTATCAAATAGGATATGACATTATATATTTTACATTTGCAAATCTCAATGCTATTTAGAGAAAGGAGTGAAAGAAATCAAGAATTGTTGGAGCCATTGCAGTTGTCCACATGAGAGAGGAGCTTGGCTTGATTTTAGGTTTGATTATGCAACTCAGCACAGGAAAATCCTCCCAGATGGTGAGGTTAAGAGTAAAAATTCTGGACTCATTCACTAATTTCCTTGCAGTGGGGCCATTTTGAGGTCTCTTCACAGATTCATATGTTCTACATCTACCCCCAAGCTTTAAGAGTAAGTGTACTTTGACCCTTTAATCATGAAATTTCTTCTTACCGCATGTTTTTCATTCTTTTTACCCTCTTTCTTCCAGCCTTCATTTCTTCTTCTCCCAGAATTTGACCTGTGAGGACTGTTGTTAGTCGTTATCAGATCCAACTGTTTCAAATGTTGAATAAAAGGAAAAGGAGGCATTGGAATCTGAGATAGAACAGGAAATGGGTGATATAGGAAGGGAATTATCATTGTTCTGGGCTTTTGGATGGAATATCAAGAAACAAACAAATATCTTACCTTTCAGATGTTCATCACTGATCAATATATTATGTGCCTTATATTTAAGCAGACTTCTGTTATCTAGCCAAAAACTTCTTCTAATTTTAAACTTGATAGGTACATAGCTCTGTGTATGTCTTTCCAAAAGATTATTGACCATATATGAGAGATTTCAAAACTTGATGCAAAGTGGACGTTTGGATGCCTGAAACTGGAGCTCAGAGGAGTAGCCTGAATGAAAGCCAAAATTTGGAGGTTTTTTAAAAACATATAGATCATATTTGAAAATGATAGAGCATGGAGGAATTGCAAATCACAAATTTTAAGTGGAGTAGAAGTACCTAAAGGTGAACCAAGAAGGAACAGCCATAGAGATGGAAAGATATTTGTAAGGTGGCTGTGTAGACTCTTCTAAGGGAAGAAAATGTTTTGGAAGGAGGAGGTGGTGAGCATAGAAGGTAAGGATTAAGAGGTTACCTGGAAGTTCCCAACTCAGAAGTTGCTGTTGTTCCTGGAAATGGAAGCTTCTTTTCACTGGGAGTAGATTGCAAGGAAAGGAAAGCAATTGTGTGTATGCAAACAATTACCCTGAGAAATGAAACTATGAAAGACTGAGATAAAAGTGTCTATATTGGAGGGATCAGTGCATTTTTGCAAGATGTAAGATTTTAACATCTGAGTAGGTTTGAACACTTCTAGTAAGAATGCATTAGTGAGCAAAAGTTTGAAGAATGGACATACAGGTAATTGACAGTCCAAAGTTGAAAAGAGAACGATTTGAGGCAAATGTTATTCAAATCAACATTCAATAGGAAAACAAAAATATTTACTGTGAAAGGCTGAAGGGAGTGGATATTGCAATCTGATGGGCATTCAAAGAAATAGTTGGGACTTGTACACACTCTCACCTGAGGACTTACATGGCTTGTGTTTCTGAGATAAGGTCAACTGCTCTCCTTTAGGTTTGAAAAAAGTGGCAATGGCATTCCAAATTCATTATTTTTAATTTTTTTATGTTTATTCTTTTTTGAAAGACAGAGAGAGACAGAGCATAAGCAGGTGTGGGGTGGAGAGAGAGGGGAACACAGAATCTGAAGCAGACTCCAAGCTGTCAGCACAAAGCCTGACACGGGGCTCAAACTCACCAACTGTGAGATCATGACCTGAGCCAAAGTCGGATGCTCAACTGACTGAGCCACCCAGGCGCCCCACCAAATTCATTTTTTTAATGGAATTGATAGGTGTCTGAAGACAGGTGAAATTGGGTGCAAAAGGAGTGCCTGGTTGAAATAGGATAACACTGATATATTGTGAAACTAAGCTGCTGGTCTTGCCCACAGCTTTAAGACCACTCAGCTGTCAGGTGGTATCTCATCATGGTTTTGATTTGTATTTCCCTGATGATAAGTTATGCTGAGCATCTGTCCATGTGTCTGTGGGCCATCTGATGTCTCCTTTGGAAAAGTGTTTATTCATGGCTTCTACCCATTTATTAACTGATGAAGGGATAAAGAAGATGTGAGATATAGATATATAGATATATATAGATATATATATACACATATGTATAGATGTATATGTATATATATGTATATATATGTATATATGTATATATATACATATATATACATACACACACACAGTGATCAAAAATAATGAAATATTGCATTCTCAACAACATGGATGGAACTAGAGTGTATCGTGCTAAGTGAAATAAGTCAGTCAGAGAATTACAACTACATGATTTCACTCATATGCAGAATTTGAGAAACTCAACGCATGGATGTAAGGGAAGGTAAGGAAAGATAAGATAAAAACAGAGATGGAGGCAAACCATAAGAGAGTCTTAAATACACAGAACAAAAGGAGGGTTGCTAGAGGTGGGTGGGTGGGTGGGCTAAATGGGTGATGGGTATTAAGGAGATCACTTGTTGGGATGAGCACGGGGTATTATAGGTAAGAGATGGATCACTGGCTTCTACTCCTGAAACCAATATTGCACTATGTGTTGACTAACTTGAATTTAAATAAATTAATTTTTTTTTTAAAAAAGACCACTCAGCTGTTAGTGCTCAGGCTCATACAGTGAAAGACAGGGTTCATTTTGGGTTGAGACTTAGGTCTGTGGATAGAGTTGGGAATAAACGCAAGGACAGAATACACTTTTGAGTCTCAGACTGTTAAGAAGACAAATCAACATATAGTAGGCAAGTGAAGCAAACAATGACTAAAATTCCAGAGTTAAAAACAAAAGCAGGGTTATTTTATAGAACTGTGTTGTTTATTATAGGACTATTTGTGCTATATGGATTGATAGGAAGAGACACATGAAAGTTTAGTGGCTTAAAATAGTAATTTAAGATAAGATTTAGTTTTAGGTGACAACAAAGCCAAAAGTATGGCTATAAGAATAAGTGAGAGAAATTGGATCATGAGAAGAAAGATGGATAGGGCACATGGCTGGGGACAAGAATTCCAGAAGGAAGAAAAACTATGGTTCTTGTAGTCAGTAGTTTATCATATAGTCAGTACTTGAGGGAGTAGTCAGTAGTTTAGTAAATCATTTCAATGAGGGGGGAATTTATTCAATATCTTTTTATCATGAAACTTAAAAAATACGTATATACGTATATGTGTGTATATGTATCTATCTATCTGTGTGTGTGTGTGTGTGTGTGTGTGTGTGTGTGTTTATTTTATTTTTGGGAGAGAGAGAGAGAGCTTGAACAAGGGATGGACAGAAAGGGAGGGTGATAGAGGATCCAAAGGGGTCCCACACTGACAGCAGTGAGCCATGAGACCACAACCTGAGCCAAAGTCAAACGCTTAACCAACTAAGCCACTCAGGTGCCTCAAATGTGTTAACAGGGAGAGAAATATCCCAAGGACAAGGAGTTTATCATGTCCACAGACTGACCCTGAAAAACAGAGAAAGGGAAAAGTTTAGCAGTTCCAGTTAAGAAAATTAGTGTTTGGTTTCCATTCAGGCAAGGAGGTGGATAAGATTCATGAAATGATAGCTGAAAGAGACATGAGTTCCAAAGGCAGGGCTTCACTGTGGTGAATCTCAGGCTGTCAGTTTTCTGAGACATCTCGTGATGTGAACCCATCACCATTCTCTAAAGGCTGGCATATTCCAGCCTTGCATGGAATATGCCAGGTGGAACATGTCAGAGTCTCCATCTTTGATGGAAGTACATTTAACATGTTTTAAATTAAACACAATTTTATTCTCAGTTTCTTTTAAGAGGGACTCTAGGCCATTGTGTTGTGGCATTAAAAGAGCCAATGTTACATGTGTTGTTGATTATTTACTTTTTTTCTATGTTGTTCAAAAACTATGATACACTGAACGGTAATATGCTTGAAGGAATCATCTCAGAAATTAGAAATGTTTTTGTTATAGCATGGGCCAGGAAAACTACATGGAGCTGTTAATGAAGTTCATCCCTGCTAACTGCAAATAAATTTCTGTAATTAAACATTTTACCAATAGAAACAAACAATATATCATTTTCCTAATTGTTGTTTAATCAGGTGGTTGATTGTCACAGACTTTGAATCAGGAGTTCTCTCTTGTCCAGCAAGAGAGTGGACAGAGAATTGAATATGAGAGAGGCTAATGTCTGGGAGGAGGCAAAAGCCCTGAACAGGGGTTTAATCTCTGTATTTATTGAGCTCACAAGATATTAGCCACGTGGTAAACATGAAGAAAACAAGATCTTACACGTGTGGATGTGGAGAAAACAATCAGACAGTAATCTTTAACTTGTATGTGTAAGAAGCAAAGGGTCTGGGGGGCAAGTGGAGTTTATGATCAAAGTACAATAGTATTTTGGCATTAAATGGAAAGTAATTTCCTGCAGGTGATAGAACAAGTTACTCGTGATTCCATCACAATATCTTGCTAGCTAACCTTAGGCATTTTCACCCTGTGGTGGCGGTTTTCTTCCTTAAGCTTTTTTCTAACCCATTTACATAAGTAGAACCTATTTCCACACAGTTGATCTTTCTATTAAATATACAAAATAAAAAAAAATAACATTCAGTATGATGTAGACATCAATTTTTGTTAAATATACCATTTTACCAACACTATAATGATTTTAAAGAACATTGAAATTGACATTCAATTGTTTCTATCTCTAGCAAACACAGAACTAAAAGTGATTTTGACCCCCAATGGCTCCAGCTAGACCTTAACCCATGTCTTTTTTTTTTAACATTTACTTATTTTTGAAAGACAGAGAGAGGCAGAGCATGAGCAGGGGAGGGGGAGAGAGAGAGGGAGATACAGAATCCAAAGCAGGCTCCAGGCTCTTAGCTGTTTGTTAGCACAGAGCCTGATGCAGGGCTCAAACTCAGTAACTGAGAGACCATGAACTGAGATGAAGTTGGACGCTCAACCAACTGAGCCACACAGGAGCCCCTATCCTGACCATTTCTATGTGATAATGTGACTTATATGTTTTCTTTAAGATTAATTACCCCTGAATCTGTCTTTTGAAAACAAGGATTATGACTTTATCTCTGGTTTTAACTCATCATCCTACTCACAACAGGTAGAAAATGAATGGACACAGATGTAGGACCAGACAGAGGTAAGAGAGACAAGTTACCATTGACCCCATACCAGCCCACAGTGTCTTTTGATTGACCCATTGTCCTATAACATCTGTCATATCTGTCAATGGAGTTGGGCTGATTAGATTATCATTTCATTTAGTGCATAGTATTAACAATGAATACTTATTACACAACATAGTGGTCAAAAGGACATGTGAATTAGATATTCATTTCTTCAAATTCTAGCTCTTCCACACACGGGGAGCATGACATGTCATATACCATTTAATCAATGTCACCTTTAAGTAACTCAGATTTTAAAACAAGGAAAATAATATTCACCCCATAATAGTTTTATATGTAAATTCCTTCAGGGATATCTGCATATATTACAATATCTATTGTAATATTGGATTGTCTGTGGAGTGGATATATTGATATTCAATACAGGTTCCCAATTAAGGCCACAATACCTGCCTGCTGATGATGACCCACATTTTCTATGGGATGTACACTGGGCTGCTGAATCTGATTTTATGCCCCTTTCAGGGGAATTCTGTAGCCACTGACTAGATACAAAGACCTTTCCTTTTCCCCCAGTTTTCCATGGCATGCCCGGGCCTCAGGTATAGCCATACTGTGGGGAAGCTTCACCCTTGTCCTATGCCTGCCTCCCTCACTTGCTACGGATGTATCTCCTAACAGGGATTCCAACCATCCTAATGCCCCAGGTACTCACTCAATACCTACCTTTAAGAAGCCATGTTAAAAGCAGAGCGTAGTGATACATATATCAATTTCAGTTGATGTGAAACAAGGAGGGAATGGAAGGAGGTTACAACACATAGGACTTCACACAATGTGGGAAGATAGTTTTGCTACCATAATATAATACTCATGCAATCACATTCATATTGTAATCTCAAAACTGGGTTCACATCTTGGTGGCTATCAAGCCAAAAGACATAATCAAGCCTAAGAATGGAAAATGAAGGATTGTACTTTCAAAAGATAAGGAAAACACTGGGGATATTTCACAAAGCACTATCTCCATGAACAACAAAATCAGAATTTTTTTTTCAAGTTTATTTATTTATTTTGAGAGAGAAAAAGAGAGAATCCCAAGCAGGCTCTGCATGGTCAGTGCAGAACCCAATGCAGTGATCAAACTCACAAATAATGAGATTATGGCCTGAACCAAAGTTGGATGCTTAACCAACCAAGCCACCCAGATGCCCCCAAAATTGGGAAAGTTTTAAGCTCAGTGTGCATGTATATTCACAAAGGGGCTTGGCAAAGGAGAATGAAATGTGAATGGGGGCAAAAATTATCCTAAGTTGACAGAGTCCCAGTCCTAGTTCACAAGGGCCAACAAGGGTAGGCATCCTCAGTTCTCTGGCTCCAAATCAGTTCCTTGTCTAAGTGCTCAAGTGGTCTAAATCCTGTTAAACAACTCAAGAATATGGGGGGGGGGGATGTATTAAGTAGGTGATAGGGATTGAGGAGAGAACTTGTGATTAGCACTGGGTGTTGTATGACAGTACTGCATCACCACATTCTATACCTGAGACAAATATTACATGTTAACTAACTGGAATTTAAATAAAAACTTTTGGGAGGCACCTGGGAGGCTCATTCAGTTGTTTCCAGCTCTGGACTGTGGCTCAGGTTAAACCCATGATCTCACGATTTGTGGGTTCAAGCCCCACATTGAGCTCTGTGCTGACAGTGTGGAGTCTGCTTGGGATTCTCTCTCTCCATCTGTGTCCCTCCTCCACTGTGTTCTCTGTTTCCATCTATCAAAATAAATAAATAAACTTAAAAAAAATAAGTTTGTTTTTTAAAAACAAAATGTGCATTAGGTCAATATTTACTTTCGAAACAGCACTGGGAGTTTTACCACTGATTTATTCTATGATATGGTTAGACTATCTCCTGGCCTAGTAGTGGCTATTTGTTTTTACATTTGTTACATTTGTTTTTTCTTTTAAAGTTGTTACAGAACCAGGCTGGAACGTTGGCGGAAAAACCAAGCAGCACTCGGAGATCTTGATGGATCAGAGATTTATTTAACACCGGCAGGCTCAGAGGAGACCATTTCTCCAAAGTGTGAACGCCGAATGCAAGTGGGGAGGGTAATTTATAGTCATCAGCTTCCATATCTGTGGGGGTTTTCGTGCACACAGCAAACAAAGGAAGAAGAACCCGGAGGAGGGGTCTGTAAACTAGAGACCAGAGTTTGTTTTATCCCCATTTTATCCCTATCTTTGGCATACTTTATTCACTTCTCCAATATTCCCCCCTTTGATGCCTTTAAAAAATACTTTTAGTAGGCATCACCTTTCAGTTTTACAGGTTGGTACTCTCTGAAGGCTAAGATACATGCAGTAGTTTGGTAAGCAACAGTGTTTTCAATAAAACATACCACAGCATTCAGTATACAGGGGCTGATGGATACAAGTAAAATTATGGAGAGGAGGGGCCCTGCCAGGACAGGAAGCCAGGATGCCCAATCTGTGAGATCCCATCCTTTCCATTGATTGATACTTTCCTGTTGTCTATGTTGAATTCTTTCCTTGGGTTCCTTAACCTTAGTTGTAATTATTCCTGACTGGTTCATGAAACAGCAACATTCCTCCCCCAGAAAGATGCAAGTCCCTCCTTTTCCTGAAGTGAGGAGGTCAAGGGCTTGCCTATTTTGGAGGGTCACTGCCGCCAGAGAGTTTATTTGGCTTTGTAAGGTTACCAGCTAATCTGCCACCCGTTCCATGTCTTCATTTAGCTCTTGAGATAGTCTATGGTATAGTCCTATAGATGAACTTACTCCCCCTATTCCAGTTCCTATTCCTGTCACAATTCCTGCTCCTATCAGAATAGGTAGCAGGATTGCTCGTTTAGTCCAGGACTTGGGGCTAAAGTCTGTTAGGAGCTGATCTTCAGTGTATATGGATATCTCTGGGGTTAGGAAGATGAAATAACATATCTGAGTCCAGCTGGCCTCTAAGCATCAGTAGGCCGAATTAGAACACAGATAGAAAACCCCAGGGGTTAAACATAGGTTTGAATTCCTCTTTAAGTTTATATTTCTTCCGCATAGAGAGGTACCAATCATACCTTCAGGGACTGTACAGATTAGATTGTTGGCATTTGTGAGATGGACCCCAGTGACCAGGGGTCCAATTAAGACAGAGGTGTTGGTTTTGAGATTTTCAGGAGGTTCCCAGGTCAAAGGTATAGTAGTGGCTAAGTAAGCCATTTGCCTGAGGGGCAAGCACATCTGGTAGGTTTGGGTATACCTGTTTTATGGAGGACTTGTAGAGTTGTGCTGGCCCAACACTGAAGTGGAGAATTGGTAAGCATCTGATTGAGGGCTGAAAGTTTCAAACCCTGGTAGGCTGCCTGGGGAGTGGTCGCCTTTATGGCTTGTATTTCCCTGTCCTGGGTATCCTTTATAAACTTTTGAAGGGCCCAGTCATGCGCCCCTCCCCCTCCTGAGATCCCCCATTCAGGAAGGTAAGTGTAGCAAGCTCGATTCCATCTCTGGAGGCTTTTGTTGTGACATGGGTTCCTGACATTTTGAGTTATCGCTATGGTCCAATACTTAGTCCTTGGGGCACTGGGTGACTGAGTGTTTTTCCATAAAAGCAATCTTTGTGGAAGGAGGTGAAGGAGCTGAAGGCCCTTAACCCCCATATTGTCATATAACAATCCTGGGGGCAAAATGGGTAAGAGGCAGTTGTGAGAGTGAGAGAGGTTACCATAATATACAGGCAATACTTAATAATCTTCCCATCCAGAGGAGGTATGTGAGACCTAGCATGCATCTTTTGTCTCACGTCCAGCTTGTTGGTGTAGTCTCTGTCAGCCCAACAGTAAGAAGTAAGATCAGGACTATGATGCCAGCAAGGGGCAAGGGCTGGCAGAGTTGCATCCAAACACCTGGGCTCGGTCAACATGTTGATTCCTAAAGCTTCTGCTGTGTGCAGGCCAACCAGATTCTGGGGTGTGGCTGGGGTAGGGCTGAAGATCTCAGGGGCCAGTGTCTTTTTGAGGGTCAACTTAAGCGTGTTGACTGGATCTGGATCACCTTGCCAGGTTGAGGGTTCCTCTGAGTTGGCCTTCTTAAATCTGGAGTGCTGGATCCATGCGGTGATACCTGAAACTGAATCCTCTATTTGGTTGTAAGTGTAAAGTCCACCTCCAAGTCTTCGAAAGGGGCAGGATTCTGGTAACTGTCAGATCAGGTTTAGGGAAGATATGGTTTGCATATTTAGAGATCCATCCTGTTTTCCAGTTGTTTAAATAATCATATGCCCATGAGGTCTTATTATTATCCCCATAGAATAACAAGCACAGAAGATTGCCTATACATAAAATACTGTGACAATTTTTTCTGAAGTTTACCTCAAGTTGTCTAGTTTAGGCAAATGACAAACATTTAAAGACAATCATAACTAGAACTTAACATCCATAACGGTGTATTGTTGAAACATAGTTGTTCTCTCTAAAAATCCCTCCTTTCCAGAGATAGCCAAATTGAGACCAATGCATTTGTAGAACAAATCCAGTCTTAACAAATCTGGCTTAATTATTTACATAAGCTCAGCAAGAATAGTGATTGATCATGAGAACCTTTTAAAGTTTGCTTTGCTGGAATCTTTTATAAGCAATCTCCAGGTTGAACTTTTAGTAGCCTCTCCAGGCTAGAAGCCAAGCCAAATACTTGCCATCAGACAGGCCTGCAATAACTGTAGAATTGGGCAAATTCCTCTTCATGTGTTCTCCAAGATATCCTGAGGTCCCTGCACCTGCCAGGAAGTGACCTTCTTTACTCACCTGGTGAGGCTACTGGGAACTCTGTAAGCAAGGCACCAGACCAACATTTCCAAGAGGCTTTATGGCACCATGTTTAATAAAGCCAACCCTAATTCATTAAAGCTGTCTGGTCATATCTGAGTCTATGAATGTCACCCTCAAATATGACATTCCAGCCAAAGCCTTAGTAAAATAACCAGTATTTCCAATGGTGACCTGTTACAAGATGAACGGATTCTTAGTGAACTTATGCAAACAATTGTAATTGCCATAAAAGAAAGAGTATTCATTGAGAGTTTTTGAGTTTCAGGGGAATTATGTAGAGAAAATATAAATGCTTTAGTTTACAAATGAATACTTTATGACATTTTTGTATATCATAGATATCTTAAGAGAAAGTTTCCTTAATCTGGAAGAAGAAACATTAGAGAACCAGCAGTAGTTTCAACAAGAATCACAACACTATAATCTTCCTCAATTCATTTAATCCCATGTGCCTAATTCTTGTCCAATTTGAATGCAGCTTTTTAGTTCTGGAAATTCTTACCCATTTAGTATTAATAAAGTTGAATACGTGTATTTGTACCAAAGTCCTTTTTATAAATATCCTTGAAGGATAAACATGTTTTGTGAGAGAATAAGAATGATTATAAATGACAAAATCTCAGAAATAGACATCGGTAAAGATCTGATGAGAGTTCATTATGTTGCAGTTGACAAATAAATCTGGTTATCTCTGTGACACATAACATTTCAAGTAATCTGAATATTAAGTGATGACCTTATATCAAAACATTAAAACTTTAGGAATTGCATATATTTGGACAGTTACAGCATTTACCTGTGCAATACAACCTAAGGTTTACAATTGTATGACAGTGCCTGTCCAAGTAATTTAGCATCCCAAATAAAAGGGCCTAATTTGTCAAGACTTCATTTACCATTTAAATCCTGAGAAGTTTGTTAAAACCTCAGAAGTCCTAAGTGCATCCTAAATAGGATTATAGATCATTACAAATCTTAAAATTTTATTTATTTAACCAAAGTGGCAATGAAAGATCCCAAAGGTGAATGTATAGCATTATACAGTTGTTATCAAAACCTAGCTCCTTTAACATTGAGAAGTTTTAACTAAGTAATCAAAGACCTGAAAAAGATGAAACCTAAAACTTTGACTTTCCCAGAGGATAAACCTTTGTTTGCATTGTCTTATCAAAAGCAGATTAACAGTTCAAGAAAACTTTGTCATTTGAGCAGAGAGAAAAGCAGAATTTCAACCTTATACCAGTGTACTTTAAAAATTCCATTCATCTCTTGGGGTGCCTGGGTGGCTCAGTTGGTTGGGCGTCCGACTTCGGCTCAGGTCACAATCTCATGGTCCATGATTTCGAGCCCCGTGTCGGGTTCTGGGCTGATGGCTCAGAGCCTGGACCCTGCTTCTGGTTCTGTGTCTCCCTCTCTTTCTGCCCCTCCCCCGTTCTTGCTCTGTCTGTCTCTGTCTCAAAAATAAATAAACATTAAAGACCATTTAAAAAGATAAAAAATAAAAATTCCATTCATCTCAACCTTCTACAACTTTCTTTTGCTTTCAAATTTTATCCCAAAGCCATTTCTTTCCAAATATCCAGTCTCATTTAGGACAAAATTACTTCTTCTACCCTCAACAAAACTGTATTTCCATTCCTTATATCTTTCTTATATATCTCCTACTTTCCTACATACAGGATTGCTTTCTTTTCCTCAGTCTTAAGTAAACTTAGGAAAATTTTAACTCTTAGGAAACCTTAGTCTCCAATTGAGGACTTAGTAGCCGACTGAGAGGTGTTTACATCAGAATTTTTTAGATGGTAAATTCATGAACCAATTAAGTACAAAGCATGTTTTCCAATAGGTCCAAATAGCCCTAGTTTCTCAGCTATAAGAAGTTAAAAACACAAACCTATGTTCAATAATCAAAGCCTTAGCATCCCATCCTATTTGGAAAGTTTCAGGTTACCAAGGACCTTGAAAGTTATCTTAACAATTACCCATGAAAACTTTGAGACAGACAAAATTAACTATCATTAACAAATTGCAACAGAGCTAACATGAGCTTATTTGACCTTTGCCGATAACTTTAAAGACAGGTCCAGTAAACTTAAATTAGTTTAAACATTCAGTGTTTCACCTGTGTCCACCTAAAAGTCCATGAATTTTTCCCCATTGTCAATTTTCATTTTGGGGCACCAGTGGAGATATCTGAAATGGGTGGTCCAAGGGATGTGCACTTTGCTCCTTGATTTGGAAGGTGGGAGGAGGAACCAATGGTGCCTGAGACACTGAGGATGGTATAGGACCACACCCAAGTTGATGCAGAAACATGAGGGGGAGGGGAAGGCTGAAGCAGCAACTGCTTGGGAATATTCCTTAAAGTCCCTGTCCTGAGGTAGACTAACCACAGTTGGCTCCAATTATAGCTATTAACGTGGGAAATGAGGGAGAATCCCTCACATCTATTAGGCAGAGGAACAGGGAGAAAGAATCACCGTCCCCTTTTAGTCTGATTCTATCTCGGCTAGACCACTAAGGTCCCCTTCTCCATGTTCCTCCTGATATCGTCTGGGTTTTTCGGACTCTCCCTGGTTGGAAACCTATTCTTTTCAATGTCCTTTCCCCTTGCAGTAGGTTCATTGGCCTCTTGCTAAGGAGGTTCTAGGCCTCCCCCCTTTTGGCGGCTAGACCTTCCCTGTCCTTTTGTTATGGCTCTTCTGTGTCTCTGGAGCAAACAGGGTGTAAGCCTCACATAGTGTCTTATAATAATCCCTGGGGGGATCCCCTTGCTGCTGGGCATATTCATGGGCTTCTGAGGCTCTGCTCTGATCCCCCAGAAAGCCTCTTGGTACCAGTGGATGTGGACCAGCATCTGTAGAGACTCTGTGCCTTGCTGAGGGTGCAATCTGAAGGGTTCTCCCGGCCTGGAAGGGGAGGAGAAATTTGTAGTGGCAGTGGCAAGACAGACAGGGGAGGATTTTCAAGCTCAGGGGAGGGGTGAAGGGAGCCTAATGAGTCCTTAGGAGACAGAACACTAGGGGAGAGGTGCTTCACTTTTTTGGCTCCCTGGGTGAGTCCCTGGATAAAGCGGCTAAAACCTTTGCCTGGCTCTGCTTGTTATGGGTGAATTGCACCCAAGGCGGAGGATTTTGGGCAATTTCAAGCCAGGAGTCGATGCATGAGAATTGATCAGGGTGACCTGGGTCTCTGGAGACAATATGCCAGATGCAGCAGATCATCGGACATCCAACGTTCCCCCAGAGGGTCCCCCCACACCAAAAGTGGGCCATTCCAACTCACACAGGGCAATTGCTATTGTGTGTGTGTATATATATATATATATATATATATATATTTTTTTTTTCCCTTTAGGCTAACCCTTGGGTCTTTTGGAGCCATACTAGTACCTAGAAGGGATGTTATTAAGGTTGGGGACCATGTATTGTTTTACAGTATATCTCATAACATGGACGTTTTCTTGAGATTGGCAGGTGACTTAACAGCTTTTAAGTCCTGACACATGCCCATCAATTTTGCAGCTGTGGCTTCTAAGATATTCCTTAGCAACAGCTTTTACCTCATGTGCACACTAAATGACATAAGACATGGACGAAAGAAAAACAAAGACCATCTCGGGAAGCAAATATGTTAGTAACCAAAGAGTACTCTACCAAACTTAACCAAAGAGTCAATAGTCCCAAGGAAATAGTTCCACAAATATTTTCTGTTAATCTGTAGGGAATAAGTTTAAGAATTCTCTACACTTCCACCAATGGGTTAATAAGGTTTAGGAGGGGAAGCCACTACAGGTCAAAAGCTCCCAGGGCTAGTCATTAAGTAAAACAAAGCATAGGGCAGAAAGCCATTGCAGGGCAAAAGAGCCCCAGGTTAGCTAGAAAGAAAAATACCTTGTTCACCCTGAGGTAAAATGCCCCATTTATCTTAGTCCCTAGAAAAGTTAAGACAACAGATAGAGTGTCTGCAGTAAATGGCCTTCTGCTTGGCACCTGAGATGTTGATCTGTCTTGACCCTTGCTCCCTATATTGCATCCTTCAAAACCCCTTTTATTCTCACACACATAAATTAATTATTGCTGTTTTATTGCTTTTTTCTGCCTCTCCATCATGTATATAAGCCTTCTGATCCTAATAAGTACAATGAAAGCACCCTTACTCAGGGCTCTTGTCTCCTCCAGGACATTAGTCTCTCTAGTTTTTATTCCTGTGTCTGCTCTCTTGCTGGACAAGAGAACTCTAGACTCAAAGTCTGTGACATTAATCTAAATTTAGAAAGAGAGAAAAAGGACTCTCCCCACTCTTGCTCCACTGTACTCTGCTTCTACTGATTCCAGGAGGCTTACATGGTAAGAAAATCTTACCTTATGACGGCTGTTTTTCAGATTTCCTGAGGATCTCTCAGTTACAACAGTGTCCCCAGGGTTGAGTGGTGTCCAGCTAAAGTATACAGCCAATTGGACCAACTATTGGGAAGGAAGAGTTTTCTCTGTCTTTAAGGCCTTTCTAGCTGGATTTAGCATCAAATTGACATGAAACAGATTAACTAGAGAAAATCAAATTTAATAATGCACATATAGGGAATCCATACAGACATTGAAATTGCAGAGACTGTGAGGCAACATGATGCTTGTATGAGCTAAAGAGAAAAATGGAGGTCTGAGGATACAAAAGGGAGGAAGACTATTATTAGGAAGATGAGAGGAGATGTTTGGAAAACAAAGGTTATCAATTATGCCTGTAATTTACTTAGGTAAAGAGGAATTCCTCTTCCTACAGCAGGCAACTGAGGTGGAGGTGAAGAGCTTTTCCTGGATCTGCTGGGGTTTAACTGATTTTATTTTATTTATTTTATTTTTATTTTTTAATGTTTATTTATTTTTGAGACAGACAGAGACACAATGCCAGTGGGTAAGGGGCAGAGAGAGAGGGAGACAGAATCCGAAGTAGGCTCCAGGCTCTGAGCTGTCAGCACAGAGCCCAACGAGAGCCAACCCGGGAGCTGTGAGATCATGACCTGAGCCGAAGTCGGATGCTCAACAGACTGAGCCATCCAGACGCCTCTCTGGGGTTTAACTACTTTTAAATCAAAATAATGTTTATGCCAAAGTGGCCCATCTTGGGAGTGGTCCCTGCCTTTGGCCTCTGAACCAGGAAACCACTACCTTACTCCCTCATCAAAGGAAGCAGATGCCACAGAATTATAGGAATATTCTACGAAATTTCCCCTGTAAGTGTAGTTTGGCTCACTCAGCCTGCACTCAGGATCCTCTTTTTTGCCTATCTCTACAGAGGTTATGAAAACTCTATTCCTTACAGTTTGAGATGATCATTTGTCTGAATTTTTCCACATTTATATTATTGTTTATTTTTTGCTGCAGTTGGCCACCCTTCAAGATATTGTCTACTAAATGTGGTGCAAATATTTTCCTACTTTCATTTTGTTTATGATGATTTTCATTACAAGATTTTAATTTTTATGTAACACCCAGTCTTCCATATTTGCCCTTTACAGTGTCTGGGATCCTCTTCTTGATTAGAAAGCAAACCCAACACAAGACTAATTTAATTTTACTTCTTGTATCTGTTATCTTATTATTCACATCATATTTTTAATTACAGATGCATGATTTTTCACCTGTTGAAGATTTTACAGGTGAACAGGCAGTAACAGATGGTGCTTCAGCATTTCTAGAGGAGTACTCCCTATTTTATAATATGTAATATAAAGCTACAGTTATCAGGATAGTGTGATATAGGTATAAATATAGGTACAGAGATCAATGGGACAGAGTACTGTGTCCAGAAATAGACCCATATCTATCTATCTATCTATCTATCTATCTATATCTATATATCTATATCTATATCATCTATCTATATCTATATCTATATATGATTTAATGGGAAAGGATAGTCTTCTCAATAAATTGTGTTAGTGCAACTGGATAACCAAATTAAAAAAAAAAAGAATTTGTATATATCTCACACCATTTTCACAAGTTAATTTCAAACAGATTATTACTTAAATGCAAACCTCAAAACTACAAAGTTACTATTAGAAATCATAGAAGATGGGGTGCCTGGCTGGCTCAGTCAGAGAAGCATGTGACTCTTAATCTCAGGGTCATGAGTTCGAGCCCCATGTTGTCTGTAGAGATTACTTAAATAAATAAACTTAAAAAAAAAGGAAACTATAGAAAAAATCATTGAGACTTTGGTTATGCAAGCACTTTTTAGATAGGCACATAAGATATGAACGTCTAAAGAATAAGAAAGACAAAAGATTATACTTACTGAAAGATAAAATTTCTGATTTCAGAATGGTTCTGCTAAGAGCATAAAAAGACAAACCACAGACTGGGAGAAAATATTTGCAAATCCCATAACAGAATAAGAATTTATGCCTAGAATGTATAAATAATGCTTACAATTCAATAAGAGGAAAAACTCAATTGTAAAGATGGGCAAAAGATTTGAATAAACACTTCAGTAAAGAAGAGATAGGAAGGAAAATATGCACATTATAAATTTGCAACATTAGATTACAGCTCCAAGCCAAGGTGGTCATGGACTCTGAATTCACCTCCTCCAGGGAACAGACCAAAGTATACCTATTTATAGAGCAAGTCTTCCAGAAGAGAAACTTAGGGCTAAATAAAAAGCTTTTATAAAAGCAAAGAGGATGGCCAAAAAGAATAGCAAAAGAGATAAAGACATGATAACAAAGCGAATCCCCACCCCTTACACTGTAAACAGTAGTGGGGAAGGACTGTACTGAGGGACAGGGAATGGATTCCTCTGTCCTTAAGCACAGGGGGAAAATGTGGTTCAAAGAAGCAACTAGGATATAAAAGAGAAAACACTAGAAGTCCACCAAACTGTGGAGGAACTGCAGGAATGCTCTCCAGGGCAGAAGGACTGGAAAACCAAGTACACACCATCCTTGGTTAAGCTGGGACACAGGAAAAAAAAAAAAAAGCCTTTGTTTAAAAGGGCCAAAGAGCTGCCAGAATGCTCTCTCCCTGACCACCTTAAATGTCCAAACTGGTACAGGATCCACTGTGAGCTTGTGACCTCAGCGACCCAAGGCGAGCTTGTGACCTCAGCAAATCCAAAGTCTGAAAACTCACACCAGCCCTTGCCATGTTGAGACATAAAAAAATAAACCACATTTTTTTCTTGTCTTATTTCATTAAATGTTTTTTGGGTTTTGTTTTTCTTTCTTTTCTTCCCTTTTTTTCTTCTTTTCTTATTCTTTTTTAAATATTTAACTCTTTTTTAAAGCTTATTTATTTATTTTGAGAAAGACAGAGTGAGTGGACAAGGGGCAGAGAGAGAGGGGGATAGAGAATCACAAGCAGCCTCCACACTGTCAACACAAAGCCCAACACAGGGCTCAAACTCATTAACTATGAGATCAACACCTGAGCTGAAACCAAGAGTTGGACTTAACTGATTTGAGCCACTCAGGAGTCCCTGCTTCTTCTTTTTTTTTTTTTTTCTTCTCTTTTTTTTCTTTTTTCTTCTTTCTTTGTTATCTTACCATTTTCTTTATTAAAAGCCATAATTTAAAAGAGCAACTAGTATATAAATAGCTAATGGACACAGTCTGTACTTCCCCTTTACCTTACAAACACAGAGCAGTGCAAAATGAGTGCCCTAATTGCCCTGGTGCCTCAGTGAGTCCTGGGCCAATAGCCCACATAGCCCCAGCTGTCCCAAAAAGGAGGCCACAGGCTAGTACAGAATGGGACATGCTTCGTTAGCATTTACTATAAGCCCACCCTTAGTACCAAGATGAAATAAGACTGAATCACACAAAAACACTGTAGGCCCACACTACTTTGGTTTCAGATGGCTTGCTAGGGCAAAGCCCTGTGCAGAGTGCAGCAAAACATCTAATTTGATGCGTGTTTCAGATCCAGCCACTGTTTCAATGTGCCCCCAACACAGAGCACCCCGAGAACCCCAGTCTCATATGTGTATCAGTTTTAGCCACCCTGGCAGCCTCCCTCGTGTGTAGAGCACCCCAGAGTACTCCCACCCTTGCTAGCCTCAGTCAGCTCCAGCTGCCCAGCCAGGGCATCCACTGTGCTGAAAACCATGGGATACACAGGTGTGCCCCCAATTCAATGTAAGCAGTCTTGACAGGACATATTTTGTGTACAGAGCCCAGGAACCACATTGGCCCATGCCCACTATAATGTTAGCTGTCTTGCCAGGACACCCTCTGAGTAGAGCACCCCGGGATCTCTAAAACTGTACTCTTCCACAACTTCAGCCACCCTATCAGGGTACTCACTGTACATACAGTCCAGGAATATCCCAGTTTACATCCATTTATACTTTATCTTGCTAAGGTGTCATGTGTGTGTAGAGCCCTAGGTCCCCTTGCTTTACACTCACTTTATTTTCAACTACCCTTCTAGAGCACCTTCTCACAGAGAGCTTAGAGACTTCTTGGCCCACACACTGAATCAGCTCCACGTACCGCACTAAGGCAGTCACTGCACAGAGTGCCTTAGGACACCATTTCAGCTTCAGCTATCCTACTAAGGTGCATAGAAACTAAGGACACCTTGGCCTAGATCCAATTCAGTTGTAGTTGTCCTGACAAGGTGCCCTCTATGTGGAAAGCCCCAGGACCCCTGCCACAAACCAGCCCCTGCTCCAACAAGGCACCAAGTCACCAAGCACATTCAGTCTACATAAGGAAAAACCATACACAAAACCATTACTTCAAGTTTAGTAGCTGTTCTGCCTAATCCATAAACAAACACAGAAATTCATACCTACTCTGAAGAAAGAAATATGCTAAAAAAGAAAGAATAATGAAAAAAATCTTTAAAAAAGGACTAAATGAAATGAAGATAATATGCCTGATAAAAAATTTAAAATAAATATTGTAGGGGTGTCTGGGTGGCTCAGTTAAGCATCGGACTTTGGTTAAGCATCTGACTTTGGCTCAGATCATGATCTCACAGTTTGTGGGTTCAAGCCCCATGTCAGACTCTGTGCTGACAGCTCAGCTCATAGACTGGAGCCTACTTCAGATTCTGTATCTCCTGCTCTCTCTGCCCCTCTCCCATGTGTGTTCTGTCTGTCTGTCTGTCTCTCTCTCTGAAAAAAAGAATAAACATTAAAAAAAAAGAATACTCTATCCACCATGGCTATTTTTCAGACTTGAGAAAGACTGAAGGGGGCATAAAGTTCCCTACACAAACAAAATATAAAAGAGTTTATCACTGCTAAGCAAGTGTCACTAGAAATGTTAAAAGGACTTCATTAAGTTGAAAAGAAATACCCTTATTTAGACATAAGAAAATTATGAATAAAGAGATATAAAATATGGTAACATATACATTAAAAGTGGAGGAGAAAATAAAAGACTGAGTGTGTATGTGTGTTTTAGAATGCGTTTTACAGAAAAATGACCATGAAATTAATATAGACCCCTATTTACTTAAAATGTTATGTATAAACCTCATGATAACCACAAATCCAAATGATATATACCTTATGATAGATACATAAAATAGAGAAGTTAACATAACATAATAAAGTAAGCATAACATTATTGAAAATCATCAATCACAAAGAAAAAGAGCAAGAGAAGAAGAAAGGAACAGGGAAAAACTGCGAAATCAGTCAGAAAGCCAGAACAAAATGGCAATTAACACATACTTATCAATAATTACTTTACATGTAAATGACCTAATGCTCCAAGAAAAGACACAATGGAAAAAAAAAAGGCTCATCTAAATACTTCCTACAAACAATTTACCTGAGACTTAAAGAAATGTGGAGACTGAATGTTAAGAGATGGAAAAACATTTACCATGGAAATGGAAGTGGAAAAAGAAAAAAAAAGAAAAGAAAACAAAACAAAACAAAACAAAAACTCCAAGGTAATAACGCTTATGACAGACAAAATAGGCTTTATACAAAGACTCTAATAAGAGACAAAGAAGGCCATGTCATAATGAGAAAGGCATCAATCAACCAAGAGTATATTACAATTGTAAATATCTATGTACTCAACATTGGAGTACCTAATCGCATACAACAAATATTAATGGATATAAAGAGAGAAATTGATGGTAATATAATAGTAGAGGACTTTAACTCTCCACATACATCAATGGACAGATCATCCAGACAGAAAATCCATAAGAGAACAATGTCTTTGAATAACACATTAGAACAGATGGACATAACAGATATATACAGATCATTCCATCCAAAAATAACACAATACACATTCTTTTCAAATGCAGATGGAATATTATCCAGAATAGATCACATGTTAGGCCATAAAACTAACTTCAATAAATTTAAGAAAACTGAAATCAAACCATGCACCTTCTCAGGTCACAATGATATGAAACTGGAAATAAATCATAAGAAAAAGTATTACACAAAAGTATTCCCCTTGCATACTTCTGACTTCTGTAATCTTACTTACCTCCTGTGTCTACAACTACCCAGATAGCACCACTGATAAGTGTCCCCTCCCCTTTTGTCTCTCAACCCCCTGCCATCCCAGCCATAAAAGGAGGCTGATGCCAATGTATGGGGTTCAGCCTTTGGAGGTGACTCTGCTAGCATTACACCGGTGTGCAATAAACAATCTTTTCTTGATTCCCTGAATGCATGTGGCCTGTCTCTTCCTGGGCACCAAATATTTGCTGTAACAACATTACAAGGTGTTTTATGTGTTAAAAAGTGTTTCTTGCACATTTTTGTTGTTGTTGTTGTTAATGGGGAAACTAATGCTTCATGAAGTTACTTGACATCATAAAGAATAATAAATAATTAACACAGTATTAAAATCTGTATTTTAGTTGGCAAAATTACAATTTTTCCAATGTAAGTTATTATCATTTGCCCTTTTGGATTCAGGGACACACAAAATTAAGAAAGAGAAGAGAAGAGAAGAGAAGAGAAGAGAAGGGAAGGGGAGGGGAGGGGAGGGAAGGGAGAGAAAGAAATAATGAAAAAAGAGGAATAAATATTTTTCTTAGTGGAGCTCCCAGGTGACTCGAACACCAGACTTTTGATTTTACCTCAGATCATGATCTCAAGGTCATGAGACCAAGCCCCACTTGAGACTCTGTGCTGAGCATGGAGCCTGCTTAAGATTCTTTCTCTCCCTTTGCCCTTCCCCCATTTACACATGCTATCTCTCTCTCTATAGATATAGATAGATATAGATATAGATGATATAGATATAGATATAGATGATGTAGATATATAGATATAGATGATATTGATATAGATATAGATATAGATATATAGATAGATATAGATGATATAGATATAGATATAGATATAGATATAGATAGATATACATAAAAGAGAAAGAAATATTTTTCTTGTGGCCTGGCCACTATTTTCAATATCTTATTTTTTTAAGTACTGATATAAAAATACTACCATTTATTACAACCAAAATATCACAAATTAAAAGTACTTTAACTCCAAAAACAGAAAGGATAACACAATGAAGATGAATATTTTACATATAATCAACATTTTGTTAAAGTAATAAATATTTTAACATGTTTGCTTTTATTCTTGGAATTCAAATTTTACCTAAAATGTTTATTTCTTCTTCTCTTTCTCTTTCTCTCCCTCTCCCAGTCCCTCTCTCTTTCTTTCTCCTTTTCTCTCTCTCTCTCTCTCTCTCTCCCTTCAAACATAAGATCCTTGATTACAAAAATAATCTGATAAAAATACTTTTAAAAGTCAGTGATGAGGGGCACCTGGGTGGTTCAGTTAGTTAAGAGTCCAACTTCAGCTCAGGTCATGATCTCGTGGTTTGTGGGTTTGAGCCCTGCATTGGACTCTGTCTTGACAGCTCAGAGCCTGGAGCCTGCTTAAGATTCTATGTCTCCCTCTCTCTCTGCCCCTGTCTTGCTCTCTGTATTTCTCTCTCCCTCAATAATAATAATAATAAACATTAAATTCTGGAAGCCAAGCTATCCAACCAGCCTGATGGCAGGGCCTGGGCGGTGGACAGATCGGGACTGCATGGTGGCCCACTGACAGTGAAGCTCTTGTACTCCTGCTTTTATGTAATTTGGCCTTAGCCTTGGTTGGGGCAGCCCCCTTACCAATGAAAGTACCTGGGGATTTGTCGGTTGGGGAATTGGCCACAATAGGCCCCCTGGAAAAGAACCATTGGGGAGAGAAATAAGATTCTGCAGGGAAATTATGCAGCCCTACATTTAGCCCTTGCCACCCCCTATAAAGACTCCTCTACCTAAAGGAAGTATAGCCCCATATATTTCCAAGCCAAGGAGGGGACAAATGGGTTCAAAATCCCCACTCTGGAAACAAAGGAGTGTATCTATGGATACAAGTTACTCCAACCCCTAGGCCCACTTGGCCCCCAGTAGGCATTCCAAATGATTGGACCTGGTGGGTTAAGGTACAGAATGGTTCATTAGTTCCTAGGTATACATTGTCTCTCTGGGAGCACATAGGCGTGGGTTCCAGGGCCCTCTTGGCTCCCTCCCAGCACCCCAGACCAAAGCGAATACTTTTGTTCCTTATACAGCAAATGGTTCAAAGAAACAATTAAGAAGCCATGTCCCTATAAACGTTCCACTTGAGGTGTTGAGAGATAGATGACCTTTCATAAAAATAGCAAAGCAAATGCTTTATAGACAAACATAGATACATAATGAAAATAATACGAAGAAATTAATCAATAAGTAAAGGGCAAGAGGGAACATTACAAGAAAATAACCATGTTGTTCCTTAATGGGTGGTTACACAAAGGAACGATTTTAGAATTAGGTAATGCCGAGAAACATAGATGACGCAAGTTACAAGGAAATTGCTAAACAAATATAATGCCACGTTTGCACAATAAAGCGGCCAGTCTAACGCACTGCTGTTGTCTGCGTCCATTTGTTATTTTCACCGACACCGTTCATCCTTCAGGAACCCCTGGACCTGCTGGGGCTGGACCCCGGCAATTAAAGAAAATTTTTAAGTTAAAAAAAAAAGTCAGTGATTAGCCAACTGACTGACCCTAACAAAGAATGATCTGTCTCTCTCCTAATAAAATGTATGTTCTAGAGAGCTACTTTGTTTTCTCACTTTGATCTCTGGCTAGAATAAATTTATAAGCTTGAAAGAAAGGTGAGAATTATTCTTTCAGATTTGGCCCCAGAGCAGCCTCTATAGGAATATTTTAATGTCTTTGTTTCTCAGGCTGTTTTGTCAGGGTGCAAAATTGTGTAGAAGAGGGACAATATCAGGTTTGTGATTCCAGGGGACTGTAAATACATGAATGACAAAACAGTTATAAAAGGAAGTCTTGTGACAGCCAGGCGGGGGCAGGTGGGTTAAAAAAGACTTTCTACTGACCGGTTTTCAATGGGATCCTCAGGATGGTGGAGAAAGTGGAGCTACAGAGACAAACATGTAGAAAAAGCAGCCAAAAGCTAAGACCACATTGTAGAAGAAGGACACGGTTTCTCTGGAGGGTTGATGGAGATTAGCCTGGGAATGCCACGGAAGAACTGGTCGGTGTTGGATTCACAGAAAGTTAAAAAGAAAAGGCCAGCTGTGTGCATAATGGCAGTCGAACCTTCAGTGAGCCAACAGGAAGCCATTATGCCCAGTCAAGACCCAGGGTAGTGCAGAGGGTGGCAAAGGGCAGCAAAGTGGTGGTAACTCATGGCAGTGAAGAGGAGGAACTCCATGGATGCCAACAAATCCATTGAAAACATCTGTGAGGTACAACCTGGAAGCAAGATGGAACTGCATTGAGTTGGGGCATTGTGGATGGATTCAGGGACAGGTAGCAGAGATCATGGAGAGATACAAAACATACAAGTTCTTCAGGAAGAAATACGTGGGAGTGTATAGGTGTTGGTCCAGGCTAGTCAGGGGGAGGGGGAGGAGGTTTCCCAGCACAATGTCTAGACCAATGAGTAAGAAGAGCACCACCTCTAAGATGCACAGCTTCCAAACCTCAAAGAAGGAAGAAAATGTCCCTGGAGGAAAAAGTCCATCACCATTGTGAGATTGGACATTCTTAGGAAAAGAACTGTCAAAAAGTCAAAGAGGTTGACCAGATCAACACATATGGGTGTTGCTCCAGTATTCATCGTCGCTTATAAATTCAACAACAAAATGCACAATGAAATGGTAATTTTAATTTAGTTTATTGATCATTACCTAATTTTGAAAACCAGTTTTGCTGCTGAGTGTCTTCAAACTTAATATGGCAAATATGTCCATGACAATACTGAGGTTCATTTACTTCCGAGTTAGGTCAAAAGAGATGTGGCATCAACTAGCCATAAGCAAATAAGTTCTGTGTTTCCTGTGCCCTTAATTTTACTTTTATCATTGTTTGGGTATTACTGTTTCCAAATACAATTGTTTCCTCCATATGTATTTTGTTATTTTTTTTTACCTGCTCTCACCCTTCTTTCATTCTTTCTTTACTTTATTTCTTCATACAGTAATGAAGGAAACATTTAAATATATTATTGAGACACTGTTAAAATGTTTATGATCTTTTGGAAGCAATATATTAAATAAGTACAATTTATACTCCTATCTTTTGTAAACATCTGGGTTATATTGACCTGATACATAGGAGAAAATGCTGTTATTTATATATCTTATAAATATATCTTAAATATATATCTTAAATATTATAAATGACAGAGAACAAGGATTCAAATAGAAAGTTGCCCTTTTAAGGGCCTACTTATATTTGATCGCCAATAAATAGAAAATTATATTATAATTAATATAATATTAATTATATTATATATTTTAGAGAGTTGTTAACTCTGATCAGTGCTCTCTGTGGACATAGACTATTATAGTTTTTAAATCAAGGAACTCAAATAAAGAACCCTCCTGTTTAAGTACTATCTGCACTAACCATACCACTTAGTAAAATGCCCGCTGAGCTGTTAGCATTTATTTCTCTACCATGGGAGGAAATATACATGTCATGTGGGTATTATGAATACTACAGCTTTTTGAAGGTTAGAAGATAACAAGAATAATGGCATTTTTATTCTCAGAATTTGTCACTAGAAATGACCTCTGGAGAGATGTATTCTGAGTCATGGACGCATCCCAAAGGAACAGCGTCATGTGCCAATATCATGCAGAAAAGCACAGCATTCCAGGACTTAGTTTCATAATTATTGCATACTGAATATGCCTACTGAATACCCCAGAGGAAACTGAGACATTAATTTACCAGACAAATTTTTATTGAGCTTCCTCTCCTTGCCAGATTTTTTCTCTGGATAGGAGCTGTGGATTGAATCATGAAGAAATTAGCCATGTTCTATGAACTCAGAGATTAAAACAGTATCCCAAAACTTTTAATAAAATAATGAGATGAGGGGAAAAAAGTGCAGTGGTGTACATTTTGTAACAGAAAATAAGAACAGCAATCTATTCTGAGACCAAGGAAGGCTTCGTAGAGGAAGTGATATTTAAGTTAAACCCTGAGGGCAAAGCCTGGTGAATAAGATCAGGAAGAATGGTGGCAAGAAAAGAGATCAAGACCTAAAGAATAGCGTGTGCAAAGATCCTGAGACTGTGATGAGTCAGGTCAGGACTTGGTATAAGGACAGTGTATAATGCACAACACAGAGCTTAGGGAAGATGCTTAGGGCTGGCAACAAGAAGATAAGCAGGACCAAATCATGCATTAAGCCATCTGATAGGATTCAAGCTTTTCCTTCTTTCCTTAGAGCACAATATGATCTCTTAATGCATTAGGATTTCTATCTTAATAGTCAGACAATTACATGATTTTGAAATAAATTTTGCTATTGTCAAATAATGTTTCCACATTGGCTGATGGATTCATAAAACTAGTGTTTTAAATACAATTTTTAAGAAAAATACTGTGTTTCTGATTATATGAGACAGCTTCAATATCTAATATCCAGGCATACATGAAAAATGAAAATTAGTAGATAAATTATTCCAAAGATATATAGGCTTCTGATATGTACATGCATAACATTTTTTAAAGTTTTTAAATGTTTATTTATTTTGAAGAGAGAGAGGGGAACAGATTGCGAGCAGGAGAGGGAGACACAGAATCCGAAGCAGACTCCAAGATCTGAGTTGTCAGCACAGAGCCCAATGTGGGACTTGAACTCAAGAACCACGAGATCATGACCAGAGCCCAAATCAGAAGGTTACCAATTGAGCCACCCTGGAACCCCAATGCATAACATTTTTAAATAAATACCTTTTATTAAGACAGGTTATTAAGTACAAGGCAATTTGGAAACATTAGATGACCTGTCTCAGTTTTCTATCTTATGTATCAAAATGTGGTAGGAGCATTATTACATTGCTAATAACAATGTGCCTTAGAACATTACCTGAAATTAACATGAACTATAAGTGAAGTTGTTATTCCTGTTAAATAGAAGAAAAGGAACAGCAGTAACTGTTATATGCATTTGTTTTGATGATTGAAACAACAGGGAAAGAGCTTAGCACATGCAAGACAAATACTGAATGTTCACTAGCAGCTAGCTGCTGTCATCACCATCAGCGACAGCATCTTGCAAAGTAAGCATGCACAGGAAATGTCCATCACTATTACTACCTAGGGCTTAGCCTTAAGTACTTCTGTGATCTTTTATCAGTATCAAATATTCTAGGCCACTGAGCTTAACTGAGTCATGGGTCCTTATCAGGGCTCCTACTTTTTACTACTGGCTTTTTACTGATGATGGTGATTGTCTCCAGGTCATCTTATCTGGGCTATGGCCTGCAAGAAGGCAGAGTAAAACAGGTAGAGTGAGTTTATCAACAGAGGTTTAGAATGAAAGTACCTGCACAGCAATTGTCATGTGCCCTAGTGTTTTTATTTTATAACATTTCTGATACCAACAATCATAGCATCTCTCCTATGAGAAATCCATGGTATACTTATGCAGAGAAGTAGGAACTTCATCAGGGTGACTTGCTAGTCACATAATATTGCACCAGCAGTGGGTTCTGGGATTTATTCTGCTAAGTCACCACCATTGTCCTCCAGTAGACATACTCTGGGATATCTACAGTGAATGGAAGAGTTCTCTGTCTGCCTTCCATGTGCCTTCCTTCTTCTCTGTCTTTACCTGCATCCCTTTATTGTCCCTTCCTCCCTATCATGCTTTCACCATTGCACCTTTCCTTCTTACTTTCTCTTAGGGCTCTCAGTATCACTTGAATTTCTCTTGATTTTCTCTTCTTGGAAGAATTCATGATGAAATACTACATAGGAAACCAAGATAATATTATGTATATCCCATGATAATGGAGTATACAAAAATTAGTAAACCTATTGATTCATAAAGGTGTAAAAGTATGAGAAGTTGGAAAGTGAGTTAAAGATGAGGAGGTCAGTTTCTCTAAGAAGCAGCCTCTGAGATGGAGATTTGCTTTCAAAATGTTTATTGGAGAGTACTATGAGATTAATCTCTGCAAAGGGGTGAAGGGAGCTAAACTGCAACACTGAGGCTTCAGCCAATTCCAGAAGGAGGTCTGGAGCTGGGATGGCCCCTCAGAGGGGTCCTAAATGGAAGCTTGGAGGACAGACCTCTTACCCTCTAATGACCAGTTTTAGAACATGACTTGCCCTCCCCACCATGTAAGGGGTTCTTTTCTGGCAAGAGAAATTCCTGGACAGCAGGCATCACCTAAAAGTTGTCAGTTACAAACATTTCCAGCAGTTGGGGAATAAATGCTTTCATTCTACAGATGGGGTCTGGGTAATCACCATAGTATATACTGTACCATGGCAACATCAAACAACAGGAAAATAAAACACACAAAAACTTTAATTAGTACCTTAAAATTTTATTTGTTACATAGAATTCTCAGAAATTAAAAGAAAAAATGCAACTGAATATTCATATAGTATTTGGTTTCATTCCATGTAATCTACCAAGTAAATCCACCATTATCTGTCACTCTTAAATAAACTCAGTAAATTGTTAAGAATATAGATCACCATTTTCAGGTGCTCAATTACTTCACTGATTTTCTTTCATTCAATATGACCAGTGTGCCCTTAATCTGAGGCAAACCCATATCATACTTTGGCACAGGAAAGGCACAAATTAATGACAGCCTCTAGGAGCTTAAAATAGAGTGAAAGTTGTTGGATTCACAGTGAATAACAACAAAGCAAAACAATGATCGGAATAGTGGAGATCGATCCCAGCACTGTGTAACAAGTAGAGAAGATGAGAACCACAACAGCTAACATTTCAGTTGAATCAGATGTTGACAGTTTGATTTAGCATCTAGGTGAAATACCAAGTCATTTAGTGTAACAAAAATATCATTGAAGGTATTACATGAAGAGCAATACATCCTAACAAATTAATTTGAAAGTGAGCCACCTAAATGATTTTTGATGGCTTGAATAAGCCACTGATTTTATAAACAAACTTAATTCCTAACCTAATAGACTGCACAAGTAACCTACTTTCTAAGTATGCTTTGAGTTTTGTGACACCATATTGTGGATCATTATTAACAAAATAAGCATATATTTGATATTCTTCTATGGGAGGAGGGCAGACAGACAAATGGAGAGTAAGTAATGGAGTGCCTCCCTCTGAACACTAGAAGAGAACTCTTGGCTTTTACCACATCTGTTCCTTTGCTCAGATTCCTATTGGTAGATCTTGTTCAGTGATACATTGTCAAAGACAAGGAGACTTGTCAAACTTTTACATCCTTTCACTCATTAGGAACTAGTTTTTTAATAGCTCCAAAATGACCTCAAGATTCTCTGTATTTTCGTGGATCTCCCTTATGCTCTATGACCAACAGAATGCCCATTATGTATCACTTTTAAAAATGTGATAGCTGCTGTTCTATTTAGGGTACATCCTTTGATTAGAGTACAGCAAATCTGTGATGGTGTGCATCATTATTGTCATAGGCAACTGTAATTTATATAGTTAGCCATTGAATTTTGTCTAAGGGATAAATAACTGCGAGGAAAACTTCAAAAATGTTAATTGTTTACTCTTATAATAATACTAGCAATGAGATTATGAAGCTATTCTGTTTTACTATAAACAAACAAGTAATTATGTTAATGACTATAGGAAGTAAGATTTTTGTAATAAGAAGGAAAAAAGAAATAAACACGATTAAAGAACAATGTTTAAAATCCTATCACCCTAAATTCCAAATGGAAATACAATTGAAAATTATTAACTTAAAAAATACATGTTTCCAAGTTTTATAGCAGTGAAAAAAAAAACAGGTGTTAAGAGTAGGATCTCGGGGCCCCTGGGTGGTGCAGTCGTTAAGCGTCCGACTTCAGCCAGGTCACGATCTCGCGGTCCGTGAGTTCGATCCCCGCATCAGGCTCTGGGCTGATGGCTCAGAGCCTGGAGCCTGTTTCCGATTCTGTGTCTCCCTCTCTCTCTGCCCCTCCCCCGTTCATGCTCTGTCTCTCTCTGTCCCAAAAATGAATAAACGTTGAAAAAAAAAAAAAGAGTAGGATCTCAAGATGCCATCCAATCCCCCATAAAAAATAAATGGAGCAAATTTGCACAGAAAATGGCCAATTGCATATCTGGAACGGGGGTGTGAAGAATGAGCCTGAGTCATCTTGATTTTCAGCTGGTAATGATCTGTCAAAGACAATGAAATTGTGTTTAAAATATTATACTGGACAATTTGAGCATCATAATAAGTATTGATGTCAGTGAATTAAAATATATTAGATGTCCCTCAAATCATAATGACACTAAAAGAAAGTGAGAAACAGAAAAAAAAGACAACTTACTGGATATTCCTTTGACATAAGCTCACTAATAAGAACATTTATAATTAAGGAAAAAGCTAGAAATATAGTGACTATAAAACAAAAGAATCAAAAATCTGAGGAAATTTAATTACTAGTGTACTAAATGGCAGTCATTTTTAAACATCCATTAAACATACAAATAGAGACATTATTTGTGATTTGATAGAAGAACTTGCAGCACATTGAGAAATGAAGATCTCAAGATCTTAAATGAAGAAATTACCAAGATCTTAAGCGAAGAAATAGGGACAGAGCACAGACTATATGAAAATTTCCCATGCACCTCATAAATTTCATCCTCAGATTGCAAGACTATGGAAAGTATTCAAAGAAATGTCAACGAAGGGAACATTGCCTCATTTTATTCCACTCCATTTCAATTTTAAATTGAGATTAAAAGATTTAGGTATATTAAAATGCTGACTGGGCAGGACTAAGAAATAGCAGAATACTAGAGATAGAGAAATACTGTCCTTATGGCAGCAAGCATCATGAGGTGACAAGGAAAAACTCACCCGAGAACATCCATAGATTAAAAAAAATAATAGTAATGGAACTTTCTGTATGAACAGGATGTAATATAAGATGCAGATACAGAGATGCACTTAAAATTTAAAAGAATAGAGATAAGAAATCCCTACCTCTGGTTCTTTCTATTTACTCTCTTCCCTCTGAAACCTGAGGTAAAAATGAGTCCTTGGAGGGGTGCCTGGATGGCTCAGTTGCTTAAGCCTCTGACTCTTGATTTCAGTTCAGGTCATGATCTCACTGAGATCAAGCCCTCCACCCCCACTCCTGGCTTGCTCTGCGCTGACAGCACAGAGCCTGCTTGAGACCTTCTCTATCTTTCTCTCTCTGCCCCTCCCCTCTCATGCTCTCTAAGTTAATTAATTAATCAATTGATTTTTTTTTCAAAATCAATTATTCAGAATAGTACAGGAAATAATAGGAGGGCATTTGTCCACAATGGTTAAGAACTAGAATCTCTGTTACGAGGATGCATTAGAGATAATAGGAGCATGAAGGGGATTGCTGGGCATACTGAGAGTACAGTGGGCATAAGAGACCGTGCATGCAGTGGCTACACTTTTCTCTATTTTGTCATTTGCTCCAGTGTTGTTAACTCAGAGAAGTCAAGAAGACTATGGCTTAAGTACGATCCAAGCAACATCATGTGTTTGGCAGACAGCTGATTTCTGTCAACAAAATGTATATATGATGAGAAATCACACATGGATAAAATCTGGAAAAAGATAGATCTGAGTGTTTTTGTTTTGTTTTGTTTTGTTTTTGTTTGTTTGTTTTTTGAGTAAGTAAAATATGCCAAATGAGTGGATAGTGGGGACGGCTGATTTGGGGTGAAATACAAAATATTTGCCTACTAATCCTGGCACACAAACTTGATGTAAGGGTCATAGAGTTTAAGAAGCTCTATCCACATCCCTTACACCTCTGTCAGATTTGAGGACACAAAATGTTTGTTCACCTTCACTTTGAAATAGAGAGGAGAGAAATTTTCTCATTTTTGTTGAAAATTAGTGTAAACATTGAGAGGAATTAACTCCATTGGTCACTGCCGTATTTCATTCCTCCCCCCCCCCATTTTTTTATCACAGTCAGAGACACTTCCTTTTTTTTTAATATGAAATTTATTGTCAAATTGGTTTCCATACAACACCCAGTGCTCATCCCAATGAAATCTGACTCCCCAGCATGCACCAAGAACTGTGGCAATAATGAGCAGGTATAGCTTCACATGTGATACACATGTACACACCTGCACATACATGCTTTCACATGCACATATGCACCACGGTGAGATTTGCTGACGAACAGTTTGGAGAGCCTTGGGAAAGATTTATATAGAAATGTTTTTCAGGGTTTTATAATAGTCATACATAATTGTAATTGAAATTACCAGCATTGATGGAAACTTGAGGTACTCAAAGTTTGATGAAGGTAGGGAATTCAGAATGGCACTAAGCCATAAATGGCTTTGTACATAACAAAGTGTTATTATATATACTTAAAAACAACCTGAAAATAGAAAAAAAATTCCTTTTCCCAGGCAATTAAAAGAACATCTTTAAGGTACCCTCAGTTTCACTCAAACAAATTGAGAAAACAAGCCATTCTTGGTTTTGTTTTTTCAAGACCATGATAAAAATTGTGAAGACTAGGAAACTGTCCTGCAAAGAGTTGTGTGTCCTCCAGAACATTTAAATCCTTTGACATATTCTTCCTTGACATCTTGTCTTCTCCATGGTGCATCTGATCTCTCATTGAATTATTCCACAATGCTTGTTGTATTTGTATCTATGATGTCTTTTAAACCTATCCCTTCTCCATTCCCTTTACTCAGGACATTAAACTTCTATTATTTCTACTGAATCATTGGTGTAGTTCTCTATGTCACACAGAATGATTGCAGTTATGTGTTAAAAAAGAACATCCACATAAAGGTAAGTACAGATGAAAAACACTTAGGGGAAGTTTCCATAGTATGTTAATTTGAGAGTCTCAGAAGGAAACTACAGAGTTGGTATTTCTGAGATCCTTTTTGTTTCCCCCAGTCACACATTTATGGCATCACTTAAAATACCATAATGCATCTTCATGGATTGGAAGCCTTAATATTGTCAAGATGTAATTCTTCTCAACCTGTTATATAGGTTCAATGCAGTCACAATAAAAATCCCAGAAAATTATTTTCTGGTTATCAATAGCTTTTTCTAAAGGTTATATGGAGAAGCAAAAGAAAGAGAATAGTCAACACAATATTCAAGGAAATGAACAAGTTGGAGAACATTAAGAAGTTAAGAGAGGAGAAAATCTGGGGCACCTAGAATATGGCAATGGCTTTCTAAATGCAACACCTAAGGAAGAATCTTGAAAGAAACCATTGATAAACTGGGCTTCAGTAAAATCACGTGTGCAAAAAACACTCTAGAGAATAGAAAGATAAGTCAGTCTGGGAGAAAATACTTGCAAAAGACATATATAGCAAGGCACTATTGTCCAAAATATATCAATAAATCTTAAAAGCCAACAATAAGAGAATAAACAACTTGATTAAAAATGGACAAAAGTTCTGAATATACACCTCATTGAAGAAGACATACAGATGGCAAATAAGCATATGAAAAGATGCTCAATATCATGCTCAATGGATTGCAAATTATAACAGCAATGAGATACTACTACACACCTACTAGAATGGTCAAAAACCAAAACATTGACAATATCACATCCTAATGAGGATGTGGCAAATAGGAATTCTCACTCAATTCTGGTGGGAATGCAAAATGTTACAGCCACCTTGAAAGACAGTTTGGCAATTTCTTATGAAATAAAATATAGTCATACATTCTATCAATAACTTCTCTTGGTATTTACACAAAGGGGGTTGAAAAATTATGTTCCAGTAAAAACCTGCACATGAATTCTTATAGCAGTTTTATTTACAATTGCCCACACTTGGAAGTGATGAAGATATCTTGGTGAATGGATAGATAAACTGTGGTACATACAAATAATGGAATATTATTCAGTGCTAAAAAGAAATGAACTAGCAAGCAAAAAAATTACATATAGGAAACTTAAATGCATATTATTGAGTGAAATAATCTGAAGAGGCTACATACTGTAGGATCTCAGCTATATGATATTCTGGAAAAGGCCAAATCATGATGACAATACAATATCAGTGGTTTCCAGACACTGGGGGGGTGGGAGGGGTAAACAGGTTGAAGACAGGATTTTGAGGACAGTGAAATTATTCCTAATGACACTATAAATGTGGATTAATGTAATTATACATTTGTCAAAAAGTACAGAATGTACATCAGGATTAAACTCTAGTGTAAATAATGCACTTTAGATGACAATGCTTTCTCAATGTAGGGCCATGGTTTTTAACAAATATGCCACTCTGATGGTGATCATAATGGGGGAGTCTGTGAATGCGTGGGGTTGAGAACTTATAAGGACACTTTATACTTTCTGATCAAGTATGCTGCATATATATATATATATATATATATGCTTTAAAATAAACTCTACCAAAAATATTGAGAATGATTTTGAAAGAAAACATAGTATATTAAACATACAGGATTTGCTAAGGCAGCATTAAGATGGAAATATATAGATATAAATGCTTACACCAAAAAAGAACATTCTCATTTCAATAGCCTAATTTTATACCTTGAGGGAAGTTTTAGAAGAAATCAAATAAACCCAAAGCTAGCCAAAGAAATAAAAAAAATAGAGTGAAGATAAATAAAATAGGGAATAGAAAACAATAGAAAATGAATCACTGAAAAAAAAATGTTGTTTCTTTAAAAATAGCAACAAAACAGACAAACTTTTATTTAGGCTGACAAAGAATATAAGAGAGAAGACATAAATATTTATTATCATAATTAAAGTGAAAATACTACTACTGAATTTACAAAAACAAGGAGGATCACAATAGAATACTGTGAACAGCAAACTACACCAACCAATTGCATAGCCTAGATGAACTTGACAAATTTTTTTGGAAATATTCAAATTCTGAAAATTGACTCAAAAGGAAATATAAAATAGCAACATCGTTGAATAAGAGATTAAATCAGTATTCAAAAAAAAATGTACTACTCTGGTGGGGATATTGATAATGGGGAAGCCTCTCAACAAAAGCCTAGCATCAGATGTCTTCAGTGGTAATCACTACCAAACTGTTATAGAAGAATTAATACAAATCTTTCACAGAAAGTTCTAAAAATTAAAGAGAAGGGAAAAATTCCTAACTCATTTTGTCAGGCCAAATTAACACTAATATCAAAGCCAGGAAGTCAGGGTATATATCCATGGTATATAAAGAACTTAGAAAACTCAACATCAAAAATATATGATTAAAAAATATGCAATAGACATTTTACCAAAAAAGTGTATATATATATATATATATACACACACACACACATATATGTATATATATATATATCCAACATATATATATATATATATATATATATCCAACAGATTCATGAAAACATACTCAACAGCACTAACCATCAGGGAAATGCAAATCAAAATGCAAGTCAGAATAGCTAAAATCAAAAAGACAAGAAATAAAAAAAAAAAACAAGAAATAACAAATGTTGATGAGGATGTGGAGAGAAAGGAATCCTTGTGCATTGTTGGTGGGAATGCAAATTGGTGGCAACTGTTGTGGAAAACATTATATAGGTTCCTCAAAAAGTAAAAATAGAACTCCATAAGATCTAATAATTCCACTACTGGGTGTTTACCCAAAGAAAATGAAACACTAATTCAGAAAGATATATGCATTTCTAATTTTATTGCAGTATTATTTACAATAGCCAAGATATGGAAGCAACCTAAGTGTCCATCCATAGATGAATTGATAAATACATATATCTTGGAATATTACTCAGCTATAAAAAAGATGATATATTGTCATTTGCAGCAACATAAATGGACCTAGAGTATCTATAGCTAAGTGAAATGAGTCAGTGAAAGACAAATACCCTATGACTTCATGCAGTTGTGGAATTTAAGAAACAAAACAAACAAACAAATATAAAAAATAGACTCATAAATAGGGATAACAAACTGGTGCATGCCAGAGGGGAGTTGAGCAGGCCGATGAGTGAAATAGGTGAAGAGAATTAAAGGTATACTTATCTTGATGAGCACTGAGTAATGTATAGAGTTGTTGAATCACTTTGTACTACATACTACGCTGTACATGTAAATCTAATAAAACACTGTATAACACTGGAATTAAAATAATAAAATGAATAAAAATAAAATTAATCTTTCAAAAGAACTCCACATATAGAAATATCACAAGGCATAATATAAAAAAAACAAGCACAGCCATATCCTGTTAAATGTTGGTTAGAATAAAATAAAAACTATAAATCAAAGAAAGGAGCATACTTATTGTGATGAACACTGAGGAATGTATATAACTGTTGAATCACTATGCAGTGCACCTGAAACTAATATAACACTGTATGTTAATTATACTTCAATAAAAATAAATACAAAATGAAAGTATGATACGTAGAAAAAAATAATGATGAAAGGTAATACATGCAGATAATAAAATACAAAAACCAACTCAGTGATTATATTTTTTAAAAAGCCAAGAAATCAAGAAAGAAAAGAAACTACAGATCATTATTCCTAATTATCTGATCACAGTTGCAATTTTCTAAACAAAATACTAGCAAACTGAAATAAATGACACATTACAAGGATTAAACACCATGATCAAGTAGATGTATCCCAGATGTACAGCGATGATTCTACTAAGAAAATCAGTCTATGTAGTACACCATGTGGATAGAACAAAGGAAATAAATACCTTCTCAACTGACAAAGAATTTAATAATATCCAACACTCTTTCCTAATATAAGTACTCGGAAAACAAAGAATAGACGAGGACTTCCTCAACATAATAATGTAGTAAAGAGCTTTAATTTTTTTAAATGTTTTTATTTATTTTTGAAAGTGAGAGAGATACAGAGCATGAGCAGGGAAGGAACAGAGAGAGAGGGAGACACAGAATTTGAAGCAGGCTCCAGGCTCTGAGCCATCAGCACAGAGACTGATGCGGGGCTCGATCCCACAAACTATGAGTTCATGACCTGAGCCAAAGGCAGATGCTCAACCAACTGAGCCATCCAGGCACTCCTGTAGTAAAGAGCTTTAAAAGTTGACAGATTTTATGCTTTTTGATGGCAATATTCCATAGCATATATATATAACATCTTCTTTATCCAGTCATCAGTCGATGGATACTTGGGCTGTTTCCATAATTATGGCTATTATTGCTAACACTGCTATAAACACTGGGGTTCATGCCTCCCTTTGAATTAGCATTTTTGTATCCTTTGGGTGAATACCTAGTGGTGTAATTGCTGTATCATAGGGTAGTTCTATTTTTAACTTTTGAGGATCCTCTAAAACTGTTTTCCAGAATGGCTACACTAGTTTACATTTCAACCAACATTGTAAAAGCGTCCTTTTTCTCCATATCCTTGCCGACACCTGTTGTTTCTTGTGTTGTTGATTTTAACCTTTCTGACAAGTGTGACGTGATACATTTCCCTGATGATGAGTGATGTTGATAATCTTTTCATGTGTCTGTTGGTCAACTGTATGCCTTCTTTGGAGAACTGTCAGTTCATGTTTTCTGCCCATTTTAATTAGATGATTTGTTTTTTGGATGTTGAGTTGTACCATTTTTTATATACATTGGATTCTAACCCTTTATCAGATATGCCATTTGCAAATATCTTCCTCCATTCAGTAGGTTTAGATTTATTGATTGTTTCTTTCACCATGCAAAAGTATTTTATTTTGATGTCATCCCAAAAGTGTACATTTGCTTTTATTCCCTTTGCCTTATAAGACATAACTAGAAAATTTTTGCTATGGTCAATATCAGAGAAATTACTGCCTGTGCCCTCTTCAGGGATTTTTATGGTTTCAGGTCTCACATTTAGACCATTAATTGTTTTTGATGTTTATTTTGTGTAGTGAATGAAAGTGGTACTTTTTCATTCTTTTACATGTTGTGTCCAGTTTTCCCAACACCATTTGTTGAAAAGACAGTCGTTTTCCCATTGTGTTTTCATTCCTCCTTTGTAAAGGATTAATGAACCATATACCTGCAGATTCATTTCTGTATCTTCCTTTCTATTCTATTGATCTATATGTTTATTTATGACAATACCATATTGTTTTAATTTAATTAATATTGCTGTTTGTAACTTAACTTGAAATCGGAAATTGTGATATTTCCAGTTTTGTTTTTCATTTCAAGATTATTTTGGCTTCATGGTCATTTACAGTTCCATACAAATTTTAGGATTTTTTAATAGTTCTGTGAAAAATACTGTTGGTATTTTGATAGGTATTGTATTAAATGTGTAGATTGCTTTGGGCAATGTAGAAATTTTCATAATATTTATTGTTACAACCCATGAGCATGGATGCCTTTCCTTTTCTTTGTGTCATCTTGAATTTCTTTCAACAGTGTTTTATAGTTTTCAGAGTACAGGTCTTTCACTTCTTTGGTGAAGTTTATGTTTAGATATTTTATTGATTTTAGCGAAATTGTAAATGGTATTGTTTTCATAATTTATCTTTCTGCTGCTTCATTACAGCACATTCCTGTATGCAACACATTCCTATACAGTGATTTTGTATCCTGTGACTTCACTGAATTCATTTATCAGTTCTAGAAGTTTTTCAATGTTTTGGTTTTCTGTATATAGTATCATGTCATTTGCAAATAGTGAAAGTTTTACATATTTTTTACTAATTGGATGCCTTTTACTTTTTTCTATTGTCTGATTGCTGTGGCTTAGGACTTCCAGGACTGTGTAGAGTTAAAGTGGTGAGAGGGACATCCTTCTCTTGTTCTTGACCTTAGAAACAAAGCTCTCCCTTTTCCCCATTAAGGAAGGTGTATGCTGTGTGATTTTCATAGACGACCTTTATTATGTTGAGGTATATTCTCTCTAAACCTACTTTGCTGAGTATTTTATTCATGAATGATGTTATATTTTGTCAAATGCCTTTTATGCATCCATTGAAATGATGACATCGTTCTTTTTTCAATTTATTTATTTAAATTAAAGTTAGTTAACATACAATGTAGTGTTGGTTTCAGGGGTAGAACCTAGAGATTCATCACTTATGTGTAACACCCAGTGTTCATCCCAGAAAGTGCCCTCATTAATGACCATCACCCGTTTAGTCCACCCCCCACCGCCCCTCCGGAATCCCTCAGTTGATTCTCTTTATTTAAACGTCTCTTATGGTTTGCTTCCCTCACTGTCCTTAGCAAACTCATAGGATATAAAACCAATGTACAGACATCAATTTCATTTCTACACACCAATAATGAAGCAGCAGAGATATCAAGGAATTGATCTCATTTATAATTGCACCCAAAACCACAAGATACTTAAGAATAAATGTAACCAAAGAGGTGAAGACCTATGTGCTGAAACCTATAGAAAGCTTATGAAAGAAATTGAAGAGGAAACAAAGAAATGGAAAAACATTCCATGCTTATGGATTGGAGGAAGAAATATTGTTAAAAAGTCTATACTACCCAAAGCAACGTACACATTCAGTGCAATCCCTACCAAATAACACCAGCATTCTTCACAGAGCTAGAACAAACAACCCTAAATTTGGAAACAGAAAAGACCCCCAAGTATCCAAAGCAATCTTGAAAAAGAAAACCAAAGCTGGAGGCATCACAATCCCAGACTTCAACCTGTATTACAAAGTTGTAATCATCAAGACAGAATAGTCTTGATGGCACAAAAACAGACACATAAATCAATGGAACAGAATAGAGAACCCAGAATTGGACCCACAAAGCATGGCCACCTAATCTTTGATAAAGCAGGAAAGAATATCCAATGGAAAAAAGATGGTCTCTTCAGCAAAGGGTGTGGGAAAACTGGACACTGATAATCAGAATAAAACTGGACCACTTTCTTAAGCCATTCACAAAATAAATTCAAAATGGCTGAAAGATCTAAATGTGAGACAGGAACCTTCAAAATCCTACAAGGGATAAGAGGCAACAACTTCTTTGACCTTGGTAGCAGTAGCTTCTTACTAGAAATATCTCCAGAAGCAAGGGAAACAAAAGCAGAAATGAACTATTGGAACCTCATCAAGAAAAAGCTTCTGCACAGTGAAGCAAAAAATCAACAAAACTAAAGGGCAACTGATAGAATGGGAGAAGATATTTGCAAATGACATATCACATAAAGGATTAGTGTCCAAAATCTATAAAGAACTTACCAAACTCAACACCCCCCAAAAAAAAATAAATAACCCAGTAAAGAAATGGGCAGAAAGCATCCAGATGGCTAACAGACACATGAAAAGATGCTCAACATAACTCATCGGAGAAATACAAATCTAAACTACAAGGAGATACCATATAACACCTGTCAGAATGGCTAAAATTAACAACTCGGGACACAACAGATATTGTAAGGGATGAGGAAAAAGGAAAACACTTTTGCACTATTGGTGGGAATGTAGACTGGTGAAGACACTCTGGAAAACAGTGTTGAGTTTCCTCAAAAAATTAAAATTAGAACTACCCTATGACCCAGCAATTGAACTACTAGATTTTTATCCAATGAATATAAAAACTTGAAGGGGCACATACGCACCAATGTTTATAGCAGTGCTATAAACAATAGCCAAATTATGGAAAGAGCCCAAAAATCTGAATGGATAAAGAAGAGCTGATATATATATATATATATATATATATATATATATATATATATGCATGCAATGGCATACTACTCAGTGATTAAGAAGAATGAGATCTTGCCATTTACCACAACGTGTATGGAACTAGAGTGTATTATGCTAAGTGAAATAATTCAGTTAGAGAAAGACAAATATCATATGATTTAACTCATGTGGAATTTAAGAAACACAACAGATGAACATAGGGGAAGGGAAGCAAAATATGATAATATGGTTCATATTATTTATCTTATTGATGTGCCTTTTCATGTTGACTCTTTTGTGAATATTGAACCCCCCTTGGATCCTGGGAGTAACTATCACTTGGTTGTGGTAATGACTTTTTAAATGTATTATTGGGTTCTGTTTGCTAATATTTTACTGAGAATTATTACATATATTCATGAGAGTAGTTGGCCTGTGATTTCCTCTCTCTCTCCTCTCTCTCTCTCTCTTTACTTTTCTTGTGGTGTCTTTATCTGGTTTTGGTATTAGGCTAGGTACTAGCCTCCTAGAATGAATTTGATAGTTTTTATTTTTCTTGTATTTTTTGGAATAATTTAAAAGTTCCTCTTTAATGCTTGGTAGAATTTCTCTGTGAAACTGTTTGAACTTTTGTTTGTTGGGAGGCTTTTATTTTATTTTTCTGATTTAATTTCATTGCTGGTAATTGGTCTGTTCAAATTTTCTATTTTTTCTATTTCTTCCTGCTTCAGTTTTGGTAGGTTATATGTTTCTAGGAATTTATCCATTTCTTCTAATATTTCCAATTGTTGGGATATACATTTTCATAATATTCTCATAATTATTTGTATTTCTGTGGTGTTGGCTGTTTTTTTTCTCCTATCTCATTAGTAATTTTATTTTTGCCCTCTTTCTCTCTCTCTTTTTTCTTTTTTGTTGACCTTTTCAAATAACCAGCTCCTGGGTTCATTGACCTCCTCTAGTGTGTGTGTTTGTATGTTGTTTTGTTTTGTTTTGTTTTTAGTTTCTGTATTATTTATTTCTGCTCTAATTTTATTATTTTCTTCCTTTAGGTGTGTTGGGGTTTCTTTTGTTTTTCTATTTCTAGCTCCCTTAAGTGTAAGGTTAGGTTGTTTATTTGAGATTTTTTCTTTCTTCTTGATGTTGGCTTGTATTGCTGTATGCTTCCCTCTTAGAGCCACATTGCTTCATCCCAAAGATTTTGGACCATTTTGTTTCATTTTCATTTGTCCCCATGTACTTTTTAATTCTTTGATTTTTAGGTTTAGCCACTAATTGTTTAGCAGTATGTTATTTAACCTCCATGTATTTGTGTTCTTTCCAGAATTTTGACTTTGATTGATTTCTAGTTTTATAGCATTGTGGTCAGAAAAGATCTATGGTTTTGACTTTGATTTTTTTTTATTTGTTGAGACTTGTTTTGTGGCCTAAAATGTGATCTATTCTGGAGAATGTTCTATGTGGATCTGAAAAGAATGTGTATTCTGCTCTTTTAGGATAAAATGTTCTGAATATGTCTGTTAAATCTATCTCATCCAGTGTGTCATTCAAATCCTTACTTGTTGATTTGTTTGGATGATCTGTCCATCCATGTAAGTGTGGTGTTAAAGTCCCCTAGTATTATCGTATTACTACCCAATATTTTCTTTATGTTGTTATTAATTGTTTTATGTATTTGTGTGTTCTCATGTTTGGTGCGTAAATATTTATAATTGTTATATTCTCTTGTTGTATTGTCTTATAATTATACATGTACTTCTTTGTCTCTTGTTATAATCTTTGTTTTAAGGTCAATTTTGTTCAATGTAAGTATTGCTACCTAAGATTTTATTTGTCATTCATTTGCATGACAAATATTTCTCCATACCCTCACCTTCAATCTGCAGGTGTCTTTAGACTTGAAAAAGGTCTTTTATAGGCAACATATACATGGATTTTTTTAATCTTTATTCTGATATCCTGTGTCTTCTGTTTGGAGTATATTTGCATTCAAAATAATTATTGATAGATATTTATTTATTGCCATTTTGTTACTTGTTTTGTAGTTTTGTTTTTTGTTTTTTGTATAGATTTCCTCTGATTCTTTCTTCTCCTGGTCTGTTTCAAAGTTTGTTGGCTTTCTTTAGTCATATATTTTGATTCTTTTCTCTTTATCATTGCATATCCCATAGTGGTTTTTGATTTGTGGCTACTGTTAGGGTTGTATATAACATCTTCTGCCTGCATAAGGCCGTCTGTATTCAGTTGATGGTTGCTTAAATTTAAAACCATTCTTTACTCCACTCCCCCCGCTGCCATGATTTAGGTACATGGTGTGATATTTTACATCCTTTTATGAAATATTGACTTATTTTCACAGAAATATTTATTTATACGGTTTTGTGATTTTTAGTTTTTATATGCTCACTTGTGCTTTCCTTTCCACTCAAAGAGTCTCCTTTAATATTTCTTGCAGGATTGGTTTAGTGGTCACAAACTCCTTTAGTTTTGTTTGTCTGAGACATTCTTCAACTCTCCTTGTATTCTGAATGATAGATCTACTGGATGGAGTATTCTTGGATGTAGAATTTTCCCATTCAGCCATTCAAATACATGATATTACTCTCTTCTGGCCTGCAAACTTTCAGCTGAAAAACCCATTGATAACTTTGTGGAATTTCCCTTGAATGTGACTGTCTTCTTTACTGTTGCTTATTTAAGTTTTTTTCTTTATGGTTACTTTTTGCTATTTTCATAATTGTGTGTCTTGGTGTGGACTTTTTTAGGATGAATTTCTGGGGAGATCTCTGTGTCTGCTGGGTGTGGATGTCTGTTTCCCTCCCCTCATTAGGACACTTTTCAGTTATTATTTCTTCAAATTCACTTTCTGCCCTCTTTTTTCTCTCTTCGGGGATTCCTAGAATATAAATGCTATTATACTTCATGAAATCACTGAGTTCCCTATACCTACCTCAATTTGAATAATTGTATTTCCTCTCCTTTGCTCAGCTTAGTTACATTCCATTATTCTTCCAGGTCATAAATTTGTTTATCTGCTTCATCTAGCCTGCTATTTATTCCTTCAAGTGTATTTTTCATTTTATTTATTGTGTTCTTGATCTCTGATTGGTTTTTCATCTATGTTAAGAGTCTCACTGATGGACTCTACTCTTTTCTCAGGTCTACTGAATATCTTTATGATCATTACTTTGAATTATCTTTCAGGCATATTAATTATATTCATTTCACTTTGGTATCCTGTTATGGTTTGGTCCTGTTATTTCACTTGGGAGATATTTCTCTGTCTCCTCATTTTATCTGACTTTTTGTGTCTGTTTCTCTGTGTGTTAGGAAAGTCAGCTCCTTCTCTTGCTTTTATAAGTAGCTTTATGAAGAAGTGGTCCAATAGTGCTCTGCAGTGAAGTGCCCCCTGTTCCCCAGGGCCTAGTGCTTTAGGGAGTGTTTCCTGTGTATGTTATGTGTGCTTTGCTGTTGCATATTGGCTTATTTCTCCTTTATCCCAGTCATCTGCAGAAGCTCTTTTTGCCTAATGTGGGCAGCTTTTGGTCCCCAGCAGGGGTGGGGCTTGTTGTGACAAGGTGTGTAGTTGTCTGCTTAGGAAATGAGAGCTGCCCCACTCTTGCCAGACTGAGGTCCCACAAAACATGAAAATCAGGAGATGAGGTATAAGCATGGTTTGTGCTGGTATTTTTAGGCAGGCACCTGCAGTGCAGGGCCTACAAAGGGCATGACTCCCCTGATGCATGGGTGAGGGCTTGTTTTAAGGAAGTTAGATAAGCAGTACTGGTTCCCACAGGTGGCCATTGTTTATGCTGGGGTTGGGAGAGGTGGATGGCACCTACCACTTCCTTTGTTACTGGAGTGTGATCCTTGTCTCTCTGGGCCATGGTATGAGGTGGACAAATCACTCTCCTTTCTGTTTGCCCCCTCCCTGTCATTTTTCAAACTACTTGTTGTATGCTATATCTGTAGTGGCTGTTGGTGGTGCTTTTTCTTTAAGCAAGGGAATCCTGCTTCTTAATGCCTTTTGAGATCTCCCAGAACCTAACCCACTGATTTTTAAAATTCCAAGATTTAACTCCCACTGATTGTAAGAACTCACTGAATTCAGTCCCTCTAGCTTTCAAAGAAAATATAATAGGGATTCATCCTCCCCCTTTGTGGGCTTCCCAGTGTGAATGTCTGTTTTCCACCCTTCTTTGTACCACAAACTCCCTCCCCACTGTGAACAGCCACAGTTAATTTTCTTCCAAGAAGTCTCACCCTTCCCACCATCTTTGATTTTTTTCTTCCCTACCTTTAGTTATGGAGTTTTTTCTGCCACTCTTCGGCAGATTCTGGGTGATTTACACTACTGTGAATGTCAGCTAGTTGTATCTGTGGTACAAAGCAACTTTAGGGTCCTCCTACCCTGCCATCTTTCCAGTGAAGCCAAAATTTTGAAATACTTTACTCTAAAATCAAGAACAAAACAAATTAGGGATGCACTTACTATTGTCACTTTTACTCCACATAGTATTGGAAATACTATTCAGAGAATTTAAACAAATAACAGGTATCCAAAGTGGAGAGAAAGATCTATACTCACAGTTAATACAATCTTATATATAGAAAACCCCAAATAATATACTAAATAACTACTTGACCTAATCGATTCATACTGTGTATGGTACAGAATGAACACCTAAAAAACAATGAGCTACTATATGCAAGAAATGAACAAACTAAATAAAGAATTGTATGGTTAATTTTATATGTCAACTTGGCTGGGCCATGGTTGCCCAGATATATGATATATGGTCAAATATTATTCTAGATGTTTTTGTAAGAGTGTTTTGGATGAGATTAACATTTAAATCAGTGGATTTTGAGAAGAGCAGATTTTCCTTCCATGATGTGGGTGGGCTTTATTCAATCATTTGAAGGCCTAAATAGAGCAAAATATTAAAGTCTCCTGACCAGGAGGGTATTCAGCAGGTAGAAGACCTTTAGATATCAACTATAGCATTAGCTCTTTCTGAGTTTCCAGCATGTTGGCCCATCTGCATGTTTTGGGTTGGACTTTGACTTTCAAGTCTCCATAATCACCTGAGATAATTCCTTAAAATAAGTTAGATATAGATATAGATATAGATATAGATATACATATACATATACATATACACACATATATAGTTATATATAATATATAATATTATAATTATATATAAATTATATATTATATATATAAATAAAATATTATTATATATTATATATAAATATATAAATAAAGTATAAATATAAATATAAATAAAATATAAATATATATAAAAATAGTAATTATACTATAGTGTATAAATATATGTGTATATATATGTATGTATATGTATGTGTATATATATATATATATACATATATACATTCTTTTTACTATACATATATGTTGTATAGATAATATATACATATATAATACAGGCAGTATTAGGACCCTTATTTTCCTCTGAAGTGGTACATTCTTGTTAATTAATATATCAAAATTTCCCCAGATAAGAAGTGACACACTAAGAATATAAAAATGATTTATCACTGTGGAAGATTGTTAAGAAACAGTTTGGCACATGTCATATCCATCCTCAGTAGAGATACCTAAAATGTGCTGCCAATTGGGTGCATATACCTTTTAGAGGGATCACAAGTTAAATGGATATTGAGGTTTTTTGTTAGATTTTATTTATACTCTGTAACATTTAATAAGAGAAACAACTTCAGCAAGGGGAATATTATTTAAGAGGTTGGATGTCCCAGTATAGGTTGAGTAACAGAGTGCTAGCAATGTCATTTTTTTTGAGAGAGAAGGAAAGAAAGAAAGAAAGAAAGAAAGAAAGAAAGAAAGAAAGAAAGTGCAAGCATGCACAAGTGGGAGGCACAGAGGGAGAAGGTGGGAGAGAACATTAAGCAGGCTCCATGCTCAGCAAGGAGCCACACACCAGGCTTGATCTCACAACCATGAGATGACCTGAGCCAAAATCAAGAGTCAGACGCTTAAGTGAGCCATCCAGGTGACCCAAGCAATGTCATTTTCAAATGAAATGGAAAGAAATTTAGAGTGGAATAAGACAAAAAGAGAGGGACATCTTGGTGACTCAGTTGGTTAAGCATCTGACTTCGGCTCAGGTCATGATCTCACAGCTAGTGAGTTCAAGCCCCGTGTAGGGCTCTGTGCTGCTCTTTCTCCCTCTCTCTCTGCCCCTCCCCTGCTCACATTCTGTCTCTCTCTGTCTCTCAAAAATAAATAAGCATTAAAAAATTTTAAAACAAAGAAAAAAGAGAAAATAAATATAATAAATATATTTTCTGAGTAAACATCATTAATTCCTGATACTGAGAACATTACTTTAAAGACACTAAAAATTATGTTGCCTTCAAGTATTCACAATGTATTAAAATTTTACTTGGTTAGATCCTACAACACAGTTAATTATCAAGTCCGTATATTTTACACACACACACACACACACACACACACACACACACTCCTTGCAAGTCTGCCCTCTTTGTAAGCTAAAAAGAAAGAACTTAGTGGGCATATAATTTACTTACCTATGTAACTAGTCATTTCTTCTCAAATAATCAAAGTAATGTGTTTAAATTTTAAAAAAAAAAGATGTCTTCATTGGTGTTTGAGACGGTGTGTTGAGGCAAAACGAAGAAATACCTTTCCCTACCATGATCTCATTAAGATGTGTGGAAAGCCTATGCTAGTTACTTGAGCAAGAAGTATCTCACAATTAATTCTTAGAGAAACTGATTTCCCTCCACATTGTTTTCCCATAATTGCTCTTTTTTGTCCATTTGTATTCCAGCTTATGGTTTCCAGTAACAGACCCATTGTTTGCAAAATTGCTAAAATTACCTATGTCAACATATTGTCAATAGCGAGTTCAAAATTAATTTTTGCTGTGGAAGCAAAATTTGGTTTAACCAAAGATAAGAGTGAGTTAATCAAATATTTACTGGATTAAATGAAAAATTTAGTCAAAGTCAGGTTGTTTCTCAAAACTTTTAACAGTGATAATAATTTAATAAACTAAATTGATATATTTTGTGTTTTTATATAATCCACGAGGTGAACAACAACAGAAATCTCTAGAAAGCAGACAAAATTTATATTCTCAGGAAATTTTCATTGAGAGATAGCTAAATATTCAACATAAAATTCAAACACAGGGGTTTGGGGAGGCTATAAACTTTCTCTGAAAAATACTTTTATAAATTTTTTTTCAACGTTTTTTATTTATTTTGGGGACAGAGAGAGACAGAGCATGAACAGGGGAGGGGCAGAGAGAGAGGGAGACACAGAATCAGAAACAGGCTCCAGGCTCTGAGCCATCAGCCCAGAGCCTGACACGGGGCTCGAACTCATGGACCACGAGATCGTGACCTGGCTGAAGTCGGACGTTTAACTGACTGCGCCACCCAGGCGCCCCTGAAAAATACTTTTAATCAAAGTCTTGATCTATGATTATTATTTCACACTTAATTTATATTTTGTTATTTAAAAGTCATTTTACTAAATATGTTGTTAATTTTAAGCAATAACAGAAAAATAACTGGTCTTATTCTATATATGTTGGTTCTAGAGTCACTTGATTACTACCACAGTCTCACATAATATTCTTGCATTGCTGACAGTGAGTCATGAAAGATTCATTAGAACTACTTTCTAGTTAAAATTTTTTTAATGTTTATTTACTTTTGAGAGAGACAGAGACAGAATGTGAGTGGGTTAGGGGCAGAGAGAGAGAGGGAGACACAGGATCCAAAGCAGGCTCCAGGCTCCGGGCTGTGAGCACAGAGCCCGAAGCAGGGCTCAAACTCACGAGAGCTGTGAGATCATGACCTGAACCGAAGTCAGTGGCTCAGTAGGTTGGGCGACAGTTCTGGTACCCCAGAACTATTTTCTAGTTAAAAGGAAAGATCATTTTTCAGTGAACTAAGGATAGTTTTCTCATTGATTTCAAGGTATATATTGAGTTAAATTCAGTTTTTATTCAGGCCTTCTCACTCCTTCCCTTTCAAACGATTACCCCAGTATGTTCTGCTTGCTGGATAAATGGTTATAAGAGCAAGATACAATGTTACTATATGTATTGGTTTTGATGACAACATTTGGGATCACTACAAATATTGTATTATTTTCAAGAAAATTCACTAATATAGAGCCACTGTTAAATGAACTTGGAATAAAGAAAACCATCCACATGCATAGTTTGTACAATGTTGCCATGGAATCCTAAGTATTGCAAAAAAAATATTACAAATCAGACACCTATTGCTTCATTCCACATTAAGATTTGTTTTTTTTTTCCTTATGAATTATACATTGTAATTTAATAAAATATGATGACAGAGGAACAAATCCTGGTTCTTCCATATATTAGAATTAAATTTCTTTGAAGAAGTCAGAAGGCTGCTACACAGGGATATGTTTTAGCCCTCCTCTGGTACACAAGTATGAAATATGTTAATTGGAAACATTAATTTCTTTGGGCCTCATACTTAGACACATGAATAGATCCTCTAGATTATTCCAAGTGTACAAACCTAACCTTGAAAAGAGGAATTTCCACTTTCATGGGAACATCAATTTCCAACAGATATTAGAAAAGATAATCTGAAAAAATTTTTATTTCATGTAATTACTGTACATTTCTTTATAAAATATTGTAGAATCTAGCACAAAGTTTTTCTTTTTTTCAATAGCAGATGGAGAATGATCTTGTCTTGTGTGTTTTAAGCCTCTCCCATAGTTTAGTTGTATTATGTGTGTTCACTTTTACACTCCTATACATTGCATTTCCTGATTTTTCAAGTGGGATATTAAAGCACAGGGAAGATTTTGATAAAGGACATGCACCAACTAAGTGATTGAACCTAGGATTAACTCTTCAGTTTGCCTCCAAATCTAGCAGTATTAAACTAATTAGCATATGGCTCCTCAAAATACTATAGTTGCAAATCTATTGTAGCCAACATGTTTAAATAGCTAAAAAGTTAATAAATTAAATGATGGTTAGTATTTACTCCTAAAGCTATTTTCCATATGGAGATAACTAAAGTTTAAGTAATTGAGAAGTTTTTTTCTCAGTTTTCAATTTCAAAAAATCATACCCTTTTCCTAAAATTAGAGACCAAAAAGTAAATGTTTAGGTAAATAAAAAGTAAAACCAGTAAAATGGGGACAGAGTTTTATATTTCTTTAAAAAATTCTCATTAGTAATTTCAGATATATTTTCTTTTTGTAAGAGTTAATGACATGTATTTCATAATTTAGCCTGCCTTTTTTACCCCTGTAAAGATCTGAGACTTGTATCTTCAGATTTATATCCCTCAAAGGATGGAGCATATGAGTAGAGTAGGATTGGTCACCTTGTCATAATTTGAAACTTTGCAAAATAAATGGAAAAATAGAGAATAAAATACTGTAAATTGAGTGGCTAAAGAGGATAAGAATGTGTTGACCTGGAATTCATCGTGCAGGTCACAAACTATTTGACTGAGTTGATATAACAATGTTCTAACACTTAAAGAACAACTATACATAAATATTAACTCATGGGAGAAATCTGAACTGGAAACACTTGAGGAGATTTATAAAAATGTAATGACTACTTTCATCTGCAAGTCTGCCAAATCCAAATTACTTGGGGTGGAGCTTAGTCTCATAGTATTTGGATATGAACACAGATTAAAAAAAATAAGCATTGCTGGGGCGCCTGGGTGGCGCAGTCGGTTAAGCGTCCGACTTCAGCCAGGTCACGATCTCACGGTCCGGGAGTTCGAGCCCCGCATCAGGCTCTGGGCTGATGGCTCAGAGCCTGGAGCCTGCTTCCAATTCTGTGTCTCCCTCTCTCTCTGCCCCTCCCCTGTTCATGCTCTGTCTCTCTCTGTCCCAAAAATAAATAAACGTTGAAAAAAAAAAAAATTAAAAAAAAAAATAAGCATTGCCTTAAACGCTTATCAGAACACTTATAAGAATGCTTATAGAATCATAAAGATTCTAGTCTGTGATTTGTTGTTTTGTTTTAAGTTTGTATTTGCCCATGACTTTTTTCATACCCTCCTTCATTTCCTTGTTCCTTAGGCTGTAAATGAAAGGATTCAGCATAGGGTTGATGACTGCATAGAACACAGAAATGAGTTTGTCTCCCTCTGCTGAATAGAGGGACTTGGGTCTTAAGTACCGGATCATTCCTGTTCCATAATACATGATCACAGCAATCAGGTGGGAAGTACATGTGGAAAAGGCTTTTTTTCTGCCCTTAATAGAGTCTATTGTCATCACAGCCACCAGGATGCGAAGGTAAGAGAGTATAATGAAGAGGAAGGGGAATAACACTGTTCCAGCCCCTCCTGTGGCCATTATGGTCTCCAGCAGGGATGTATCAGCACAAAACATATGAAGAAGAATGGGCAATTCACAGAAAATATAGTCAACAACATATGGACCACAGAGTGGAAGAATTGTGAGGTAGAGAGGCACCACTGAGGCAAAAAAGCCAATGGTCCAGGCCCCCAGAGCTAATGCCACACACACAGACCAGTTCATGATGAGCAGATATCTCAGTGGGTAACAAATGGCCACATAGCGATCCAAAGCCATTACTGCAAGGAGAAAGCACTCAGCTGACTCCAGGAATAAGGTGATGTAGGTCTGAGCAATACAGAAGTTGTAAGATATAACTTTCCTGCTTGCGAGAAAATTAAAAAGCATCTTGGGGACCACAAATGTGCTAAAAAATATGTTGAGAAAGGCCAGATGACAGAGGAAGATGTACATGGGTGTCTGGAGAGAGAAATATAGAATGACTAAAGTGATGACAGTAGTGTTTCCAAAGAGACTTGCCAAGTAGACCAGAGAGAATAGAAAAAAGAGTGGAATTTCAGTCTGGGGGTAATTGGAAAATCCTACAAGGATCAGCTCACTGATGACACTGAAATTCCCATGACCCATTTTGACTACTGAAAGTTTCCTGCTGAAATGAAAGGAAGGCAAAAACCAAAAATGGTCTTATTTTAAAATTGTGACATTAAATCTATTCCCATATTACATAAACTACAATGCTAGAGATAAATGTATCTTAAGTTGGATAAACAATTATTTGTGAAATTTTGTTGGACAAATATTCTATTCAAAGGAATAATACCATTTCCAAATCACTGTCTGCATCATGCAACTGCTTGTTTTTGATGAATTACGGGGTTTTGGTTTCACACTGAGAATTTCTCCCACCTCTACTCATTATATCATATATACTACACAGCACACTTCTACATTTTACTAATCAAATATTAATATCCATTTTCTTGGGGTGCCTGGGTGGCGCAGTTGGTTAAGCGTCCGACTTCAGCCAGGTCACGATCTCGCGGTCCGTGAGTTCGAGCCCCGCGTCAGGCTCTGGGCTGATGGCTCAGAGCCTGGAGCCTGCTTCCGATTCTGTGTCTCCCTCTCTCTCTGCCCCTCCCCCGTTCATGCTCTGTCTCTCTCTGTCCCAAAAATAAATAAACGTTGAAAAAAAATTAAAAAATATCCATTTTCTAAAAAGGAACTATAAATTCTGCAAAATTGATTTTCCCAAATTCCTAGTATAAAATATAATAGTTAAAAATAATTCCATTTTCTTTCTACTATAAGAAAAAAATAATCAATAATAATAAAGTTTACATTTAGCAAGACAAAGGATTGATTTTTTTGTTTTCATTCTTAGTTCCTATGGAACATAAATTCCAATGTCATAAAAGTACAATAATACACAAAATCTACTTATTTTAACTACTTTCACTACTTCAATATTAGAAGGAATAATATAATTAATCCTCTAAACAATTGAACTTCCAAATTTATAGTAATGACCTTAGAAAAGTAATTGTTTCAAAGCTAAACTTTTTTACCATTTTGAAGTCAGTGTGAAATTGCTTATGGGCCTATGTCTCCTTTGTGGATATATATTTTTAGTGATACACTTGTGTTCTTTATCAAAATCTTTGAATTAAATTTGCTAGCCTGTGCTTAAATGGAAGATATAGACTGGTTATATAATGTGTTGACTACCTTCCATACCAATGCTAGATGCTATTAACAAAGCACCACAACACTAACCAAATAAAAAGAAAGTAAAATGTTTATGAGAATCTTTAATCTTATGAGAATATTTAAACACAGAGAAACATAAATGTAAAAGATATAGCCTGAAGTTTGCATAAAGTCCTTTAAACCCTCTGTACTTTAACACCTCTCTTTTCTCCACTAACTCATATTTCCAGTGTGTCTTTTTGTCCTGCCTTTATTTCTTCTTTTTTGTTATTTCCTTGTAGACTTTTATGTGAAAGACTTTCCTAGTCCTTTTTCTAATTCTCTATTGAGTATTTTTTGCTGTTTGCACAGCCTAAGTTACTAGGCAATCAGATCACAGGACTCACACAGGAACAAGACAGGCGGAGGGAAGGGTAGAGAGAGAGAAAGGAAAAGAGAGACAGAAACAGAAAGAGAGACAGAGAGAGGGAGAGAAAAACAAAGAGAGAAAGAGAGTCCATAGGCAGAAACCAAGAGAGTGAAACACAGAGAAAAGGACAGAGAAACAAGAAACAGAGAGACAGGGAGAGGGAGAGAGATAGTGAAAGACAGAGACAGAGTGTCTACAGGCAGAATTTCAACTGCATACTTGTGGAAGAAAGTGCACCTAGGAGAAAAAAGCAGTTGACATACCTGTCCTATTTTTGTTGTTGTTGTTGTTGTTGTTGTTGTTGTTGTTGTTGTTAGGAAAGCTTTTCTTCTATAGTCTCCTCCGTACTGGAAACTGATAAATGAAGACAGGGTCTTGGACAGGGTCCAACTATCAAATCTGCACCTGTAAAGGAGACAGCATAAAAACCATAGCCACTTGTCAACCACTAGAATTCATCATATTTAACCCTACCCAGAAATTGTCTTTTGAAAACATGCTCTTCAGTTATGTTGAATAGAAAGAGGCAGCTATGGCTGGTGATACGCAAAAACTGTTCCCCTGATTTTATATTATTAATTTTAGCACACAAATTCATATTTCATTCTTTTTCGTAATTATCCCAAATTTATACGAAATAATATAGTGGAAGAAGAGGGTAAGGTAAATAAAGATTATTTGCCAGGAATTATAAATCCAGAGTATATGCTTCAGTGAGTAAGTGAAGTCTATTTATTAACAGAGGAAAAGTTTTAAGTTGGACCCCAAGGGGAGCTAGTTAACTTCATGTAAGAAAGAAAAACAAAATAATTTATACTCCTTTTACTGCTAATAACAGCCAGCTCATTAAATGTAACCCTTAGCTTTCTATTTATAGTGACACCTGTAAATTCCATTATTTCTCCAAGAGAAACATCTCAATTTATCAGTTCTAAAAGTTAATGTTAATGGTGTATTTTTTAAGTAAACATGAATTTTTCTGGCTACCTGGTGACTCAGTGGGTTTAGTGTCTGATTCCTGGTTTGCATCTCTCTTTTTTCCACTATTTTCATCTGTTTTGTTTCTTAAATTCCACATATGAGTGACATCATATGGTATTTGTCTTTCTCTGACTAATTTTGCTTAGGATAATATGTTCTACCACCAACCACATCCCACATTTCTTTATCCATTCATTAATCACTTGCCATTGGGTCACCAGTTCTCTCCTGTGTTGTTAAATTTAGACATTCTGACTGTTGTGAGGAGATATTTCATTACAGTTTTGATTTGTATTTACTGGATGATGACCGATGTTGAGCATCTTTTAATGTGTTTATTAGCCATCTGTATGCCTACTTTGGGAAAATGCCTATTAATGTCTTCCTCACATTTTTTTATTAACTTGTTTTATTTTTTATTTTTTAAAAATTTACATACAAATTAGTTACCTTATAGTGCAACAATGATTTCAGGAATAGATTCCTTAGTGCCCCTTACCCATTTAGCCCATCCCCAATTCCACAACCCCTCCAGTAACCCTCAGTTTGTTCTGCATATTTATAAGACTCTTCTGTTTTGTCCCCCTCACTTCTTTTATAGTATTTTCGTTTCCCTTCCCTTATGTTCATATGCTTTGTCTCTTAAAGTCCTCATATGAGTGAAGTCATATGATTTTTGTCTTTCTCTGACTGACTAATTTCACTTAGGATGTACAATCTTGTTCTATCCACATTGCTACAAATGACAAGATTTCATTATTTTTTATTACTGAGTAATATTCCATAGTTTATATGTATACCACATCTGCTTTATCCATTTATCAGTCAGTGGACATTGGACTGTTTCCATACTTTTGATATTGTTGATAGTGCTGCTATAAACATGGGGGTGCATGTATCCCTTCAAAAGAGCACACCTGTATCCCGTGCATAAATGCCCAGTAGTGCAATTGCTGGGTCATAAGGTAGTTCTATTTTTAGTTTTTTGAGGAACCTCCATACTGTTTCCAGAGTGGCTGCACCAGCTTGCATTGCTACCAACAATGCAAAAGAGATCCTCTTTCTCTTCATCCTCACCAACATTTGTTGTGGCCTGAGTTATTAATGTTAGCCATTCTGGCAGGTGTCAGGTGGTATCTCATTGTAGTTTTGATTTGTATTTCCCTGATGATGAGTGATGTTGAGCATTTTTTCATGTGTTGGTTGGCCATCTGGATGTCTTCTTTGGAGAAGTGTCTCTTCATGTCTTTTGCTTATTTCTTCACTGGATTATTTGTTTTTTGGGTGTTGAGTTCGATAAGTTCTTTATAGATTTTGGATACTAACCCTTTATTTGATATGTCATTTGCAAATATCTTCTCCCATTCTGTTGGTTGCCTTTTAGTTTTGCTGATTGTTTCCTTCACTGTGCAGAAGCTTTTTATTTTGATGATGTCGTGCACCTGTCCTCTGTCTTCAGCTTTCATCCACTTTCCGCTTCCTCACTGTCTGTTACCAAGCCCCAGGGAGTACCTCTCTCTGAGTTTTGTCTCAGATGCGGCAGTTTTCCTCGGCCCCTTACTTCAGAAGGACTGTGGCTTTGACCCATTCCTCCCCTCCGCCGGAGGGTCTCACTGAGCAATGGCAAAATGCTGGCTGCACCCAGGAACGCTTGCTGGACCCTGCTGCTGCCGGTGCCTGAGACTGCAGCCAGGTGCCAGCCTGCCCCAGAAAAAGTTCCTGAGATAGTGTAGCAACAATGTTTCAGGGATTGTGGAAAATCACAGCACACATCTGGCACCAGGCTTCACCCTTAAGGACCTTGTTCCAGCACCAGCGAATGTGGCAGTCTTCTGGGACCAGGTGGATTCAACATTCTCTACCAAATATCCTTCTAGCAGCGTAACCGCTTTTCCCCGTGTGGCCCAAGAACCTCCCGGACCCCACTCTGTTCCTGGGGATTCGCTGTTCCCAACAGAGCACCGCCAGGTATGGAGCTGCAGAGTTGCAGACTTTGTGCTCCCTTTGTTTACAGTCTTAATGGAATTTAAAACCTCTCCTTTCTCCTTTCTCCCTTTTTAGTTTAGTCCCTGTGGCTGTTTCCACTTTCTCTCCAGCTGCTTTTGGGGAGGGGTGCTTTTCTGTATTCTCTCCCCTCACCCCAGTCTCTGCCCTCTCCCCACCTGCAAAAGTGGCTCCCTACTTGCTGCCAGCTTCTTTCTCCCCAAGTTCACCTCTCCACACCACTCATCTGCTGAATTCTGTGGTTCATGTTGTGCAGATTGTTGTGTTAATCCTCCAATCAGTTTTGTAGGTGTGTAGGATGGTTTAGTGTTGGTCTAGCTGTATTTCAAGGACGTGAGACATACAAAAACTTCCATACTTTTCCCCCATCTTGGCTCCTCTCCTCTTCTTCTCATTTTTAACTGGGTTATTTGTTTCTGTTTATTTATTTTTTTTGAGTGTTTACTTTTATAAGATTTTTGGTATGTTTTGTATACTATCCCTTTATCAGATATGTCATTTATAAATATCTTCTCCCTTTCTGAATTTTGACTTTTACTTTTTTTGACTGTTTACTTCTCTGTGCAGAAGCTTTTTATATTGATGAAGTCCCAATAGTTTATTTTTGCCTTTACTTCCCTTGTCTCAGGAGGCATATTTAGTAAGAAGTAGCTAAGTTCTATGTCCAAAAAGTTACTGCCTGTGCTCTCTTCTAGGACTTTTATGGTTTCCTGTCTGACCTTTAGGTCTTTCATTCATTTTGAATTTACATTTGTGTATGGTGTAAGAACGTGGTCCAGTTTCTTTCTTTTTCATGTTGCTGTACAGTTTCCCCAGCACCATTTATTAAAGAGACTGTTTTTTTTAGTTGTTTGTTTTGTTTTGTTTTTACATTGGATATTATTTCCTGTTTTGTCAAAGATTAATTGACCATATAAATGTGGGTTCATTTTGGGTTTTTTTATTCTGTTCCATTTTTCTATGTGTCTGTTTCTGTGACTGTACCATACTATCTTGAAGATTATTGCTTTGTAGTATAAGTTGAAGTCTGAAATAGTGATGCCTCCTTTTCTTTTTCAGGATTGCTTTGGCTATTTGGGGTCTTTTGTTGCTCCATACAAATTTAATGCTTGTTCTAGCTCTGTGAAAAATGCTGTTGGCATTTTGGTAGGGATTGTGCTAACTGTATTGATTGCTTTCAGTAGTATGACATTTTAATAATATTTGTTCTGATCCATGAGCATGGAATGTTTTACCGTTTCTTTGTGTCATCTTCAATTTCTTTTATCAGTATTTTATAGTTTTCAGAATACAGATGTTTCCCTCTTTGGTTAGGTTTATTCCTAGGTATCTCATTGGTTTTGGTGCAGTTGTAAATGACCTTGATTCCTTGATTTATTATTCTTGTTGCTTCATTGTTGGTATATAGAAATGCAATAGATTTCTACAAATCTGTTCCATAGGTCTAAAAATGGAACATTTTTTTATCCTATGACCTTACTGAATTCGCATATCAGTTCTAGCAATTTATGTGTGCATAGTATTTTGGGTTATTTATTTATTTATTTATTTTTAGTTTTGTGTAAGATATAGAGAAACAGAGCATGACTGGGAGAGGGGCAGAGAAAGAGGGAGACACAGAATCCAAAACAGACTCCAGGCTCTGAGCTGTCAGCACAGAGCCCAACGTGGGGCTTGAACCCACAGGCTATGAGGTCATGACCTGAGCCAAAGTTGGATGCTTAAGCAAATGAGCCACCAGATGACCCAGGGTTTTCTTTGTAGAATATCATGTCATCTGCCAATGACATAAAAACTAAAGAAACAGTAGACTAGATCAATGAAGTGGCATCTGGATGGTTCAGTTGTTTGAGCATCTGACTCTTGATTTCAGCTCAGGTAATGATCTCGCAGTTTTGTGGGTTTGAGCCCCATATCAGAGCCCCATATTGGGCTCTGTACTGGCAGCGTGGAGCATGCTTGAGATTCTCCCTCTCTCTCTACCCCTCCTCTGTCTCTCAAAATAAACAAATAAACTTAAAAAAATTAAAGAACAGATCGATGAAGCAGGATCTGGTTCTTTGGAAAGGTCAATAAAATCAATAAACCTCTAGCCAATATTATTAAGAAAAAAAAAGAGAGAGAAGATTCAAGTGAATAAAATCATAAATGAGAGAAGAGAAAAACCAACACCACAGGAATTCAAACAATTTTAAGTGAATATTATCGAAAATTATATGCCAACAAATTGGACAACCTAAAAGAAAGGGATAAATTCCTAAAAGCATATGAACTACCACAACTGAAAGTGGAAGAAATAGAAATTTTGAACAGATTAATAACCAGCAAATAATTTAAAATGATATGAAAAAAAATCCCAACAACAAAATTTAAGGAATTGATTTTTTCACAGGTGAATTCTACCAACCACTTAAAGAAGAGTAAATACCTATTTTTTCTCAGACTAGTCCAAAAAATATAAAAGGAAACAAATATTTCAAATTTATTCTATGAAGCCAGTATTGCATTGATGCCAAAACCAGATAAGACGCCACTAAAAAATAGAACTACACAGACAAATACCCCTGACAAACACAGATGCAAAAGTCCTCAACAAAATACTATCAAACCATCTTCAAAAATGCATTGAGGGGCACCTGGGTGGCTCAGTCAGTTAAGCGCCCAACTTTAGCTCAGGTCATGATCTTGCAGTTCACGAGTTTGAGTCCCACATCAGGCTCTGTGCTGACAGCTCAGAGCCTGAAGCCTGCTTTGGATTCTGTGTCCCCCCCCCCCCCGCCTCTCTCTCTCTCTCTCGCTCAGAAATAAATAAATATTTAAAAAAATTAAGTGCATTGAAAAGTCATTACTACAATAAAATTGGATTTATTATGGAGATCCAGACGTGTCAATATTCACAAATCAATCATTGTGATACATCCCATGTACAAGAAAAATAATAAAAAACATAGGATCATTTCAATAGATGCAGAAAGGCATATGATAAAGTACAACATCCATTCATGATAAAAAGCCATAAACAAAGGAGGTTTAGAGGGAACATACCTAAACATATTAATGCCATCTATGAAAAACTCTCAGCTAACATTATCCAAAAAGGGGAATAAACATAGCTTTTCCCCTAACATCAGGAGCAAGATAAGGATGTCCACTCTTAACACTTTTATTAAACATAGTACTGGAAGTCCAAACCACAGCAATAAGACAACAAAAAGAAATAAAAGCATCCAATTTGTAAACAGTAATAATTTCACTATTTGCAGATTACATGATACTATATATTGAAAACCTGAAAGACTCCACCAACAAAATGTTAGAACTGATAACTGAGTTCAGTAAAGTTGCAGAATACAGAAAATCAATGTACAAAAATCTGTTGTGTTTCTGTTACACCAACAATGAAGCAGCAGAAAGAGAGATTAAGAAAACAATCCATTTTACAATTATACCATAAACAAAATACCTCGGAATAAACCTAAGCAAAGAGGCAAACGATCTGTACTCTGTAAACTATAAAACACTGATTAAAGAACTGAAGAGGACACAAAGAAATGGAAAGGCATTACATGCTCATGGACTGGAAGAACAAATGTTAAATTTTCTCCACTACCTAGTGTAATCTACACATTTAATTCATTCCTTATCAAAATGCCACCAGAATTCTTCACAGAACTCGAACAAACGATTTTAAAATTTGTGTGCAACCTCAAAGACCCTGAATAACCAAAGCAATCTTGAAAAAGGAAAGCAGTGCTGAAAGCATCACGATTCTGGACTTCAAGTTACATTACAAACTTGTAATAATCAAGACAGTATGGTACTGGCATAAAAATGAATACATATGTAGCTATGCACCGAAGAAAAAGTTTTCAGACACTACTGTGGAAAACAGTATATAGGGTCCTCAAAAAGTTAAAAAGATTAAATTACCTTATGATCCAGCAGTCATACTGATAGGTATTTACTCAAAGAATACAAAAACAGTAATCTAAGGGGATACATGAGCCATACGATTATTGCAGCATTATTTAAAATGCCCAAGATATTGAGGCAGGCCACATGTTCATTGGTTGATGAGTGGATAAAGAAGACAGATAACACACACACACACACACACACACACACACATGAGGTATGTATATGTATATATACATATATAATAGAATATTACTCATCCATAAAAAATAATTGAATCTTGCCATTTGCAATGACATGGATGGAGCTAGAGAGTATAATGCTAAGTGAAATAAGTCTGCCAAAGAGAAATACCCTATGATTTCATTCATATGTGGAATTTAAGAAAGAATACAAATGAGCAAAGCAAAAAAAAGTGAGAGACACAAATCATGAAACAGGTTCTTGGGGCACCTGCACGGCTCAGGTGTTGAAGCATTTAACTCTTGATTTAGATTCAGGTCATGATCTCACAGTTAATGGGATTGAGCCCAATGCTGACAGTACAGAGCCTGCTTGGGATTTTCTCTCTCTCTCTCTGCCCTTCCCCTGCTTGCACTCTCTCTCTCTCTCCCAAAATCAATAAATAAACTTAAGTACAAAGAAACAGATTTTTAACTATAGAGAACAAACTGATGGCTACCAGGGGGGGAGATAGGTGGAAGAAGGGGTTAAATAGGTGATGGGGACAAAGGAGTACACTTGTGATGATACAGGGTGCTGTACATAAGTGTTGAATCGCTAAATTGTACACCTAAACCCACGATAGCACTGTATGTTAACCAAAATAAGAAAGCAAAGCAAAGAAGACACCTGTACTTCAAAGAAAATTTCTTCCAAAAGGAATACTTGGCACTTCTGTTTATAAGAGGAAATAATTAAAAGTTATGGGGAAAAATAATTATTTTGTGGGCTACCACATGATATACTTATGCACTTGGGAAGAATGTATATTCTGCCATTGCCTTTATACAGGGAAATCCTTTCACCAATCAGCCTGGGTAGAGTTTCTGGGAACTTCTGAAAACTTTTCTGGACAAATCTCCTTTAGTCTTGTGCATGCAATTTCCCAATTAAAGATTTTTGCCAGTGTCTTTTTCAGAAAACATGCTCCCATTGATGTTTGCCCATGGTAATGCAAATTCCCTGGTAGTGTCACAGACCCCTCTCCTCTCTTTGTTTTCAGCAACCCCATGGTGTCCAATATTTGTTAGTTCCCATCATCACTCCACAAGTTATGCAAGACAAAAACCAGTCCCTCAGGAAAGTCCCTGAAACACTGGAAGTCATTTCCACTCTTCTATTCTTCTCCCAAAGGAAAAACTTCAACTTGGATCTTTTGTCCAAATTGTGTCAATATTTGCTTGCTTGGGGAAGGGATTTCGTAGACTAAATACAACAGCTCTTCTTACACATTTCATCGTGCTGTTCTTAACTTCGCCTTCTTGGGGTATTGCACCTTCTGAATTGATTTCTGGCATTTTCATAAAGATTTTTTTGGATTGTATAATGTTACATTTGTGTCTCTGTGGGAGAACAAGGTATGATGGGGCTTTTTCTACTTTTTTGTCCCAATTTTGATATATTTTTTAAATAACATTTTAATTTATTTTTGAGGGACAGAGAGAGACAGAGTGCGAACAGGGGAGGGTCAAAGAGAGAGAGACACACAGAATCCAAAGCAGGCTCTAGGCTCTGAGCTGTCAGCACAGAGTCCGAAGTGGGGCTTGAACTCACAAATTGTGAGATCATGACCTGGGCCAAAGTTGGGTGCTCAACTGACTCAACCACCCAGGTGCCCCTTGATACTTTTGGTAAGATATTAGTGTTCTATTCTTCATTCCAATATTAATGATCATAAAATGTTTAAATTGCCCAATAGTAAACATTGCCTGCATTTCTGTCAGAAGTTTCTCCGTATTGTCCCAGTATCCTCAGTTCCATATCTCATGGGAAGCTTGCCAGGGTTGTAACAGTGGTCTGATTCCTCATTATAAAGTTCAAATGCCTACCCTTTGCCTGCATTAATCATCAAAATTTTCTCAGTGTTCTACTGACCCGATCCTCAAGAGAATTTCTCCCATAATAAACCAGACCCTCATTCTTATTAGAAGTATGATGGTTAATTTCATGTGTCAACTTGATTGGGTAGGATGTACCCAAAAATATGGACAAATATTTTTCTTAGTGTGCCTGTGAAGTTGCTTCTTAATGAGATTAATGTTTGAATTGGGAGACTGAATAAAACAAATCGCTCTCTCTTTTGTGAGTGGACCTCAATCAGTTGAATACCTGGATAGAACAAAAAAGTCTAAGAAGGAAGCATCTCCTGGTTGAATGCTGAGCAGAAATATTAGTTTTCTCTTGCCCTTATACTGGAATATCCACCACTGTCTCTTCTTTCCAGGCCTTTGGACTCAGACTGCAACTATGCCATCAACTCTCCTGATCTCCAGCTTGACAACAGCAGATGGGGGACTTCTCAGCCTACCTTATTGTATAAAAATATTCCTTATACTGCTTCTCTTTCTACCTCTGCCTCTATGCTTCTATCACTGTGTTTTTGTGTCTGTGTCTGTCTCTGTCCATCTCTGTCTCTCTCTCTCTCCATCTTTCTCTGTCTCTCTCTCTATATAGATATGTCTATCTATCTATCTGTCTATCTAATCTGGGAAAATCTAGATTGTGTGTGTGTGTGTGTGTGTGTGTGTGTGTGTAGATAGATAGATTGATAGAATCTCAGGAGAATACTGTCTAATTCAGGTCAGAATATAATGTTCTACATGTATATCCATGTAGTTCCTATTAGTGAATTTCATTCTTTTAGTTCTTCTATATTCTTGTTGATTTTCTGTCTAGTAATTCTGCTAGTTGCTGAGAAGGAAGACTGAATTATCTAATTACAAGTGTGTATTTGTTTTTTGTTCTTTTAGCTCTACTTGTTTTTTCTTAATGCATTTTGAAACTCTATTGTTTGGTGCATATACATTTAAAATTCTTATATCTTCTTGGTGAATTGATATTTTTATTCATACACCATATCTCATTTTTTCTCTAATGATTTTATTTGTTTTATTTTATTCACTCCTCGTTTTTTGCTAAAATTAATGTTTCCATGGCATATATTTTTTCATCATTTTAATTTTAATCTACCAATGTTTTTATATTTGAAGTGACTTTCATCTAGAAAATATATGACAGGATCCTTTTTTTTAGGGTCTTTTTAAAAATGCATTCTGTTGATGTTCACCATTAAGTTGACTTAGGAGGTCCCAATGAAATGCCTTCTGTGAGTGCTATTAGATTATCAGCTGTGGGAATGAATTACTGTATGCTTAAAAGTCTCTTAACTGGGGGGAAATGCACCCTTACACTTCTAATATTGTGATCTTTCTCCTTCAGTAAGTTGCTATAACATTCAAAATAAAAATTTAAAAGCTGAATCACTATGTTGTACATCTGAAAGTAATGTGATTTTATGTGTCCACTATAAACAAATTTTTAAAAAACAAACATCAACAAAAGCAAATGTAACTTGAGTGAATGCAAAAATAATATGTGGAAATACAAATATCATTAATCTTCTTCCCCATAAAATGAAGAGAGTGAATGAAGGAAGGCAAGAAGTCTCAAATAAATGTATTAAAATGATTTATAAGTCATGGCTTTCCATGGAAGCTATAATACTTTCATGAAGATCTATATTAACTGATGATGATTTAATAAATATAGAAACAAAGTTTGGACAACCAATATATTCAGAAGATGTAAAAACAACATGGAAAATCTTCCCTATTTGCCGGACTCTGACCAAGGCCAAGACTTTGCCCAGGGACTTATTCTTGATCCAATGGGCCAGGACACTCCTTCCACTAGATCATATTGGAACTCTCATCCCATCCCAAAAATCCCACTGGGTTCTGACCGCAATTGAAATTTCTTATTGGTTTGTCATAGACACTTCATGTGTTCCACTTGGATCATGTTAGCCAAGCCCTACAAGAACACATTTATTTCCTGTTTGGATGTCCTGAGCACATTGCATATGACAACAGCCCAATATTTGAGGCTGAAGCTACACATCAGTGGCCCCAATCAAGGGTATTCAATGAATTATTTATGTTCCATATTTCCACCAAGCCTCAGAGAAGATGAAATGTTAATAAAAATTGAAGGGCATGCTTAAGTGGTGGATTAGAAGAGAAGAGAAAATAACTCCAGTCCAAACTACACATCTCAAGTGAGAAACCTGTCATCATAATACAGCATTTTTTGAAGGGGCATTTATTATTTGTGCTTTCTGTTTAATCAGGTTATCCACCTACTTCCTCCAATTCTTCTTTAATGGTTACTGATACATCAGTTTCTGTGGTGGACACAAAAAGGGCCTTTTAAAAAATGTTTATTTATTTCTTTTGAGAGACAGGGAGAGAAAGAGAGAGGAGGAGAGAGTGAATGCACAGTGGGAGAGGGGCAGAGAGTGAGAAGGAGACAGAGAATCCCAAGCAGGCTCCAGGCTATCAGTAGAGTCCGATTCTGGGCTCAAACCCATGAATTATAAGATCATGACCTGCGCTGAAATCAAGAGTCAATGCTTAACCAACTGAGCCACTCAGACACCCCAATAAAGATACCTTTTGATAATGTGATTAATAATAAAATTATATCTTTGGTCTTTGTCCCAATTTCTGGCACAGGGCTCCTAATACCCTTGTAATTTCTTAAGTGATAAGAGTGAAGGAATGTCTTGCTATTTATAACAAGTCCCTTTCAACCACACTTGAGTTTATATTTTGGAAAACCCTTATGGATGGAACTTGTTGCCAGGGGAATGAATGATGTGATTACAATATTGGAGCATTCATTTCCAACCCTGACCACTGGGAAGGGGAGAAAAGTAGGAGGTTGATTTAGTCATTAATGGTCAATGATTGAATCAATCATGCCCACCTATGTATTAAAGTTTCTATAAAAAATCCCTAACGTATGGAGTTCAGAGAGCTTCTAGGAAAATTTGGAGGTGCTAGGAGTGTAATGCTCTTGAAGAGGGCTTGGAAGCTCCATGTCCCTTTCTATATAACTTTCCCTATGCACCTCTTGCATCTTATTATTCCTGAGTTATGTCCTTTTATAACAAGCCAATGATCTAGAAGGTAAAATGATTTTCTGAGTTCTGTGAGCCACTGTAGCAAATTATCAAACTCAAGAAAAGAATCATGGGAATCTCTGTATAGAGACAGCATTCAGAAGTACAGATGACTATGGATCTGTAACTGAAGTGTGCATGTGTGAGAGATGGAGTAGTCTTGAAGTATGGAGACTTTAATCTGTGGGATCTATCTTTAGGTAGTGTGAGAATGAAATTGAATTGTAGGACACCCAATTGGTGTCCACAGAAATTTGGAGAATTGTTTGATGTGAGAAAGGCCCATACATTTTTTGGCCAAAAGTACTGAGAGTAGTAATAGTGTAAACTAAAACAAAGTTGTTTTTCCCTCTTATAATCTCCCATGTTCTTAGACCACTTACTGAAAATTTAAACAGATAAGGAGATTAGAACCATTCTGAAGTTTTGCCTACAAAGACTTTGAAATTGATGACCATTAATTTAAGGCTCTAGTTTCCTAAGGTGGTCCTCCTGCTTTTTTTTGGATAGCCCCTTGTGATGGGTACCAATGTCTAGAATAGAAAATGCTATTGAACCACAAGAGGAGATCCATATGTGAATATTTGTGTTTTCCCCACTGGAGGATTCATGAAAGATACTATGTTTACTCATCGTACAGAAAAGACTGTCCCTGTCTCAGTTGATGGGGAAAAGTCCCCCAAATGATAGAACATCATCATTTTCAGATCAGTGAGCCTGGATAAGCTTGAGGGAGGCATGCGGATCTAATACCTCTTCTCTCTCTCCTAAAGAGTAGACTGTGTGACTCCCACCTCACCAAATTGATTGATATATATGTCCCAGGCTGTTGCCACTGCACAGAACTTGACTAACGAATATGTCACTCATTGCCCAATCCCACCGACAAACATGGCTGCTGTGCCACTTTGTACTATGAATGGACATTTTTCTAAAAATGGAACACTCTGCTACCTAATATACCCCAACTTTATTAATCTAGACCCAGAGTTCCACAGCTGAACTCTTATACTGTAGGAATAAAACACCTCCCAAGATTTTAGCTCATCCCTGTCAAAGATGGGGACAATCAGAATGTATGGGAAAAGGATGAAAAACTTTAGGGTTGTTTTGGCCTTGATAGTGGCAGCCTTCTCCTATCCCATTCTTGCTCCTGCCTTATATAGACTGTTCAGTTCCACTTAACGGATCTTCCCTTTGGCAGGGATTTGTGATGAATTGATCTCCATGTAGTATTATTATACACTCTTAGCACTGTGAGGGCCACCTTGGGATATTTTTTTCTAATTTTTTAATGTTTATTTATTTTTGAGAAAGAGGGAGGGAGAGAGAGAGAGAGAGAGAGAGAGCAAGAGTAAGGGAGGGAGAGAGAGAGAGAGAGAGAGAGAGACAGAGTTGTCAGCTGTCAGCTGTCAGCTCTGAGCTATCAGCACAGAGCCTGACATGGGGCTCAAACTCACAAGGTATGAGATATGACCTGAGCCAAAGTCAGATGCTTAACTGACTGAGCCATCCAGGGGCCCCTATTTCTTTTTTTAAAGGCCAGACTTTTACTTGTCTTTTCCCTAGCAATGTAACATGCTCAGATGGGTCAGCAATAAGAAACTTCAAAATAATCAAAATAGTCCCTCTAATTAACAATATCACACAAAGACAAGTAAGGCAGTAACTCCAAAACCAGGCAGATGCTGATTAGTGAAGGAAATGCCAGGTGATATTACTAACTCTGCTAAAATAAATGAACCAGGGAATTATTCCCACTATCAGGGTCCTCCAGTTAGAAAAGGTTGTATAGAGCCAAACCATAAGAGACTTTTAAAAACTGAGAATAAACTGAGGGTTGATGGGGGTGGGAGGGAAGGGAAAGTGGGTGATGGGCACTGAGGAAGGCACCTGTTGGGATGAGCACAATAGAAACCAATTTGACAATAAATTTCATATTAAAAAAAAGAAAAGGTTGTATAAAACTTGTCCTTGATCTTTTCTGAGGTGATTAATAATACCTTAAACTTTGGAGGCACAGTGAACGAGACCCAATTCTTTGGCCCCAGGATTTTTGAATGACCACAGTCCTCAACTTCCTGATGGCCAGCCAAGACAAGTCTGTGCAATTGCTAACACTTTGTGTTGCACCTGGATCAATGGAATGGCAAAATACAGTCCATTGTACAGCTTATAAAAGAAGACTTCAGGTTCTCTGAAGAAAGATTTATTTTGGGATATCTTTTCCTGGCTTGGCAATGATTGGAGCTTATGGCTAAGTTCTATCCTCCAGGTAGCCCTGGTAATACTTCTTGGAATGATCTTGATTGTGACTTTCCTCTCCCTATGGCCTCAGGATACTCAGTTTTTTGGCACAGCTATTCAAAGCCAAACCTATCTGTTGAGTTAGTCTATTTCACATTTGAGCTCAAGAAACTAAGGAGATAAAGTTGAAGAGTTTGGCTCCCAGCCAAAACACCATGCATGATCTTATAGGTCCAACCACAGGCTATTACAAGTGCTTTACCTGACAGGTCCCAGAAGGAAAAGCTGCCCTCACTACTCCAGACTTGGTGCACAGCTGGCACACTGCAGACTTAGTGGGAAGTTACAGTTAAGGACTCTGGCCCTCCAGCCAGCATGCTCTTATAAATACGTTCCTAGCACAAGTATCTTTATTCAGAGGTCTCATAATCAGAGATACTTGGCCAAACACTTCAGGTACCTCTGAGACACCTACTCATCAGGAGCTCTCAAAGATTCCTTTCTCCACTGTGATTCATTATTCAGTCCTTTACAGCTACTAACCCTTCAAACTCCCCTCCCCTGCCCCTAGAATCATTTTAAGAAGGGCCTTTTGTTGAAGGGGTGGGGTTTTGAGTAGGTTCACAACCGTCTTGGAATCTTCCCTGGTGTAATCAAAGGAAGAGGCAGGCCACTACAGCTTGGTAGTTGACAGTTTCAATAAGAGCAGAGGGAACTTACATATGAGGCTTGTCTTGGATGTCAGCAAGATGAATGGATCCTTGTTCCCACTCTCCAAATTTTAAAAGCTTATAAAGAAGCCCTAACTAGATGCAGCCACATATATATCATGTAGGTGTTTTCAATATCGTATTACATCTCAAGGCTATGTCCTTGGAACAGCTTCTGGGAACCAGAAAATTAAGCAGAACCCACATTCCAGGGGCAGGACAGAGATCAGAGAGCCTCCAAGTGCTTGGGTCTAACTTACAGGTCAATTGGCAGTCATGTCTTTTTGATCATGATCCCCAACATGGGGATCTCAGCAGTGACATGATTCCTCCTTGTACTCTGATCCATATGACATTAACCCAGTGTCATTCCATGGGGAAAAAAAGGGAACACTGGGGTAGCTGGTACCTTCTTTCTTGCCTCTTGCCTAATTAAGTGAATAAAGTTTTTGCTTATTACTTTCACTTTTGTTCACGGCCTTAATTGACCAACTTTATATCTATTGACTCTTAGATCAGCTCAGAACTCCGATGCTATTAAGAGATTATCAAGGTTGTGTTGTACAAGAGCAGTACACAAGCTTCATTTGCTGTCCTATACGCCAGCTATGGACAGCTAGAATTTAAAAATATATAGGTATATATACAATGGTACCAAATGAAATGAAATATTTCTACACAAATCCAACAATATATTTACAGGTTCTATATGTGAAAAACTACAAAAATACTGATGGAAGAAATAAAAAAAATCTAAATACACATGGATATTTTCTATGGTTACATGTTGGTAAATTCAATATTGTCAAGATGTCAGTTCTTCCCAAATTGATCTACATATTCAACACAATCCAAGCGAAAATCCCAAGGCATAATTTCATAGGTATTAACAGATGTATCCTAAAATTTATCTAAGACACAAAGTGCATAGAATAGCCAAGATAATGCTAGAAAATGAAAACAAACTAGGAAGATTTAAACAAACTGATTTCAAGACTTATTGTAAATCTGCAGTAATCATGACTGTATGGTATTGGTAAAAGAAAAATCAAACAGATCAATAAAACAGGACAGGAAGCCCAGAAATACACACCTATATATTACAGTTAGCTAATTATCAACAATGGCTTAAAGGGAACGCAATGGAGGAAAGGCAGTGTCTTCAACAAATTGTGCTGTAATAATTCAATATCAATATACAAAAAAATTCTAGACACTCACCTTACATCTTTTACAAAGAGCAAAATAGATAGATGATAGATAAAATTCAACATTATAAAACTTTAGAGATAAAACATAGATTATCTATAATGACATTTGTTGGAACGATGACTTTTTAGGTACAACATTCAAAGCATGATACAAGAAAGAAAAAATTGAAAGTTGAACTTTATTAAAATTAAAACTTTGCCCTGCTAAAGGTATTATTAAGTGAGTGAAAACCCAAGACAATGACTGGGAGAAAATATTTACAAATTATGTATCAGATAAGGAGCTTATATACAAATGTACAAAGGAAGCTTAAAATTCACCAATAAACAAACAACTCAGTTTTGAAAATGTGGAAAATATTTGAATATACCTCTTGGAAAAGAATATGTCGAGGTGGAAAATTAACCTAAGAAAAGATGCTTCACATCTATGGTCATTCTGGAAATGGACATTAAAACCAATTTCCCTATAGCCCTTTTAGAATAAGTAAGATAATAAATGAAAAAAAATAAATAAATAAATACTAACCCTAGAAATACCTATTGCTGGTAAGAATGTTGAGCAACATACACCATTCTCATTCATTGCTGGTGGGAATGCAAAGTAGTATAGTCTCTTTTTTTAAAAATTGTTTTTAATGTTTATTTCTGAGAAAGAGAGAGTGTGAGTGGGGGAGGAACAGAGAGAGAGGGAGGCACAGAATTCGAAGCAGTCTCCGGGCTCTGAGCTATCAGCACAGAACCCAAGGCAGGGCTCAAACCCACAAACCCTGAGATCATGACCTGAGCTGAAGCCCAACACTTAACCAACTGAGCCACCCAGTCACCCCTGTAAACCCTCTTTTGAAGATGGGTTATCTGACAGTTTCTAACAAAGCTAAACTTAAACATATATTATCTGACAATAATGTCCCTTGTTATTTATTCAACTGATTAGAAAACTTTTGTTTATAAAAAAAGTTGCATGTGAATTTTGTATATAGATGTAGAGACTGGAGTGATAATCTATAAACAACGGAATGCCTAGCATTACTAATATCAACCAGAAGATAGGAGAGAGGCATGGAACAGATTCTCCCCAGAGCCTCCATAATGAGTTAAACCTGCTGACACCTTGATTTCAGACTTCTGATCTCCAGCCTGTGAAGAATAATTTTCTGTTGTTTTAAGCCACCACGTGTTTAGTAAATTCTTAACGCAACCTGTAAGGATTCTGATGATTTGGTTAGTTGGCTGAAACAAGGGCCCAAGGATGTGCTACATTACATGATGTTGAAATGCCAGAACTGTATTAAATAAATAAATAAATAAATAAATACCAACCCTATAAATACTTATTGCTAGTAAGAATGTTGAACAACAGACACCATTCTCATTCATTGCTGGTGGGAATGCAAAATTGTTAGAGTAACAATCCAAAGGATTAAGGAGATAAATATATTAGAATGGACTTTGTCATGTGAGACCAACTCATCTGATGCAGGAAGGTCTAGTAGATACACTTTTCACCATGACTGTGAGTAATTACTTTGAGAGGAGAGCCCCAGTATCTTTGGAAAATTCTTGAGTCCTTTTTTCTGCAGGTCAGAAATTACAGCGGAAACTGCTACCACTGTACTGGTATCCCTAAACACAAAGGGGACAATGGGATCAGGTGCTGGGAGGTATGTAATAATCAATTACAGTCAATATGTGTGTGATTATCATAATGCATACTGGAGTCAAAACAACAATCACAATAGTCTGATTTACTGAGATGTAGGGCATTAACTAGCTCATCATGGTGTACTCATGAGAAGTGTTAGATGGGCAGTAACTAAATCCTTATTTGGTTTGAATAAGTCAAAGCAATGTGGGTCAAGTGAACAGAAGTCTAACTTGAAATCCCAAAACAGAAAATCATAATCATCAGTCAAATCCCAGACTTAACCCAGATTTGAAATCCAGGACACTTTGAATGAAGGAGAATTCATGTTCCCTTGAGGCAAGATCCCACTACAGTAAAAACATACTATAATGTTAAATGTCCCTCTCAACTGTCTCCAAAGAACCCATGCCACTTATCAGTGTAAATGTGCATTGAGGAAAGGGAAACAACCAGATTTTGTAGGAGTTAATGGATATTGACATTAATTCCAAGAAAATTAACATATCACTGTGGTTCATCAGTCAGAGTAGGGGTTTATGGAGGTCAGATATTCAATTGAGTTTTAGCTTATGGCTATCTCACAGTGAGTTCATTGGGTCTCTGAAACCATCCTGGGGCTATTTCCCAAGTTCTGAAAAGTACAACTTGAATAGGCAACTAGGTGGTCTTTGGTTGATTGACCTTTAACAAAAGTCTGAGCTGCTTACTTACAGAGATAATGATGCTCCAATAGAATGAATTTTGAAGTATTCCTTACTTTTCAATACCTTGGATGAGTTGGAGAAGGATTGATGTTAATTATTCTTGACTTGTTTGGTAGAATTCACTAGTTAATCTATCTGTTCTTGGGCTTTTGTTGTTAGGAGATTTTTGATTACTGATTCAATCTCTTTTACTAGTTATTTGCTCAGCTTTCCGAGTTCTCATGATTCCATCTTGGTGGGTTATATTTCTACGAATTTATCTTACTCTTATAGGTTATCAAATTTCTTGTCATATAACTATCCATACTTTGTATATCTGCAGTATTGGTTTTAATGTCTCCTCTTTCATTTCTGATATTGTTTATTTGCATATTCTCACTTTCTTTAGTGCACCTAAACTTTTGTCATTTTAGTTTTTCTAGTGTTTTTCTAGTCTCCATTTACTTGATTACTGCTCTCAGTTATTTCCTTCCTTGTAGTAACTTGGGTTTAATATGCTCATTTTCTATTTTCTTGAGTCATAAATTAGGTGGTTTATTTGAGACCTCTCTCAGTGGTGGTTGCACTAGTGTCTGATGGGTGGCTGCCAGTGGAGCAGCCACAGAGCTGGGACTGTTGCATAGGTTCTCACAGTGTGACAACAGTTCTGGAGTCTGGGGCACTGGCTAGCTTGCAGTGGCATTGGTCTTACTGCCTGGAACATGGGCATATAAGGAATAGCTGTGGAGCTGGAGTCTGGAGGATGGGTACATGGGCAGGTGTACAGAGCTATAGTTTGGCGCTCAAGCATACATGGATGAGTTATGACTCTAGGGTTCAGGGGATCCACAGGGCAGGTAGGGATATTCACAACCTTAGTCCTGTGGTAAAACAACAGCAATTCCTTCTGGGATGATGGAGCAGAGCTGCATCTCCCAGCAATGGCCGCTCTTTACCTCAGTGGTGAGAGCTTTCAGTGTCTTCTGCAACAGCAGTCAACTCGGGTCTGTGATGAACACTGCAGGGTCCCCATGCTGTGACAGTTGTGGGGAGTCTGTAGCTGTTGTGAGGCTGGTGGAGTCCACAACAGCCCAGACTGTTAGGGTCTTCAGCAGAAGAAGCCACTCAACATGCAATGGCACCTGCTGCATGACAGATACTAGTAGCCTCCCCCTGTGTCTGTGTAGCCTCTCCACACATTGCCAGATGTCTTCACTCTGTTAGTCTCCTGAGTGGTCCTCTCTGTGTGGTGATTCTCCATATTGTGCTCCACTCTGTTACTGTAGACTCTTAATTTTACTTTCAAGCCCTGCAAGGGCTACTTTAGTTTGTTTCTTTTATTTTTATTTATTATTATAATCTAATTTTGTTTTTGTGTGTTGGGAGGGTGATAAAAGCTGATATTTTCTATTCTGCTCTCTTGCTCTTGAATTTTTCATGTTGCTAAACATCAGCAAAAGAAGGGAAGGCAGAAGCAAATCAGTTTAAGAAATTAATTACCAAATGTGTTGTCCTATTGGTAGAATAACCATATACTTTATTGTCTAAAGTGGGACACAGTGATGGTGATGTCAAATAATATTAATAATTTGCTGGGACAACAGGCAGAACCCAAGAATTTCTGAGTCTGACAAATGAAGTTACAATATCTTATATATAAGTGTAATGTACTTTATAATAAGATGATGATACACAAATATATTTTATGACTATTTCTGATTTTGGTCACATACAAAATAATTGAACAGAATTTATTCATATAAAATTGTGTTTCCGTTAATTTTTTTTATTTTGTTACATAATAAATAAATGTTAGTTAAGCTTTTATATATATATTTTTTTTTACATCAAGCCAAATTACATTATAAGCTGTCTGGTGTTCTCAATATATTTTCACCACATGTGCCTTATTATTATCTTTTCTTCTTCCTGAATTTATTCTTTTAATATCTTCACATGTTAAATGCTCATACTTGTCATCATGTTCTTAAAATGCTGTGACATTGTTCTACCATAACATTTTTATCTCAAAAATCATTTTATTCCCTTTCATGTCTACTGCCCCATTGTTCTTTCAAAGAGCCTCCTTTATGTTTATATTATTTTTTCCTTACATGTAAAACATATTGGCAACTGTGATAGATAATACCATCTGTGTAAGCTACCTATAGACAAATAAATAAATTTAAAATATGGAATAGACATATAGGGTATAGTTTATAAAGTAGTGTCATGGAGAAAAGCAGATAATAAAAGTGTATATGATTATTATTGCTAAAATTATGTTACATATATAAAATGTTGATTAAAATTATCATAATATGTATTTGTATTTTCAAGTTATGGATAAATTATCTTTCTCCAAATTTATATTTCATAACTCTTTTTTTAAATTAACTATTTGAGGAGATTCATTACTTTCTGATATTATGAGGTCTATGGAAATAGTGTGAGAATTCATAATAGAAATCATTATAGTAATTATTGATCACCATGCTAGATATTGAACATAACAGTAGTGAATTCTGGGTATGGTTCCTTTCCTTAAATGCATAATACTCTAGACAGATAAAAGTAGCACACAAAAAACCTAAAACTTGTATGACAGCCCAGCTTAATGGTCACATGGTGGGTTTCTGAAATCACAGCTGTGGAGGTGAAATGGGTTGGTGGGCAGTGGAGTAGCACCAAAATCCCTTTCAAGGAGATCATATTAAGTTACACCTTGAAGAAGAGGAAGATATGGAAAAAAGTCAGGAAGGTCTGTTTGGTCCTATGGAGCCCTAAACTAGGAGAAACGTCATAATTCACAACTTTGAAATATAACTTCTAAAAATGAAAAACATTTTGGTTTTCACAGAGGAAAGGAATTGAAATAGAGAAAGGCACAACTATTCTCTTCTGCCTCAAAAGAAGCTATAAAATACAACGTTTTCTCATAGTAGTTTTGCTTATGTATAATTCAAGGCTTCCTGTATATTATGTGATTTATTCTGTCAGATATTGTTCATTGATAAATTGTAAGGCCATAATATCTGTTCATGGTATAATTTTAGCATAAATTATATGAAGTTACTTTCTTATTTACCTTCAATAAGTTCCTAGCCTCCAAATTCTCTATTCTTTTTGGATAAGACCTTCATTAGACTTCAGTCCATAGTGTGAAGGTTGCATTTACAATCCTTTTTTTGAAACATAATGAAATCTTACAGATTTTGCCACTCTTCATGAATAACAGACAATACTGTCAATTTCCCATAGTCATTCATTCATTCATTCATTCATTCAAACACTCATAAAATACTTTCAACCAGTTCCTATATGCCACTATATTAAGTATTAAAATATCCAAGGTGAATGAAATATTTATTCTGAATAATTTCACTAAAAGTTTGAGAAACGCATAAATATACTTAGAATGTAGTATATTTCTACACTGTGTAGTTACTGCACAGTGTGTGTATATTAATATATATAATATTCAGAGGACCCTAGGAGGAAAGAAAAGTAATTATAATGCTTTCAGAGGGAACACAGCTAGCTGGACATCCATATTAGGCATTAAAACATCAATTTCATTATATCTCATTATATCTAAATGAGAAAGGTGCAGACACTCATTTATGGGAGAAGAAATTACATTTGTGAATCCAACAGTGTAGAAGAGAATATTATTTTTAGCTCACATAAAATAATTCTTGCCAGGACAGGAAAACAATATATATTCAGCAATAATTATAAATAAAATTTTTTTAATTTTTTTTTTCAACGTTTTTATTTATTTTTGGGACAGAGAGAGACAGAGCATGAACGGGGGAGGGGCAGAGAGAGAGGGAGACACAGAATCGGAAACAGGCTCCAGGCTCCGAGTCATCAGCCCAGAGCCTGACGCGGGGCTCGAACTCACGGACCGCGAGATCGTGACCTGGCTGAAGTCGGACGCTTAACCGACTGCGCCACCCAGGCGCCCCAAAATTTTTTTAAATATACACACATGTAGTACTACCACAAGTACATACAGGAACATAAACAAATGAAAAATGTTTGTTCTTTGGGGAAAAATGATAATAAAATGATCAGAAAAATTGAGACCCTTATCATCATCCACACAAACTTACTTTGCATGTCCAATAGATCTTGCCCCTACCCAGGATCCTTTTTTAGTGAACAACTTCTTCATCAATATTTACCATCCCGCTTGTAGGCTTCAGGTCAAGTAATTAGATTATGTTTGGTGAATAAATCTTTCATACTTATTAGACAGGCACATTATGGTGAAATCATGTTTGCACTTTAATCAGAGTCATCAACTGAAAAGTAATAAAAACAAATAATGGAGTACATATGCTCCTGATATCATAGGACAGAATACTTATAGATTAAAAAAAGAATTACCTAAAACATTTTAGCCAAGTTTTCACAGAAAATAATTAGTTTTACTTGAAGTACATCATCCTTTTAGTCTTAAAACTTCTCCTGGGAACACAAAGTTCTCTTTGTACATGGGAGTCTCAGAAGAATAGACTCATTAAAAAGTTTCACAAACATAGAGAGAATGAAAACATGACTCCTCCCCACCCAGTCAAGCTCTCTGTGGGCACATAGGCTGAGGAGCTGCTTTTAAAACTATGTTAACCTCCAAAACTATGCATCTGGAATGCATGGTGCTGTGGAATTGTCCTGTGATATTTTGTCATCACAAGGAGTTGGGACTGAACAGTTTTTATGGGAATCAGTGTTTCCTGGGCCCAAGAATTCAGTTTCAAAAGGAAAGCCAGTGGTACAAAGATAGGAATTTCTTCTGCTTTTTCTTCATCAAAGTCATTTTTATTGGACAGGGGGCACTTCTTGTGAGACAAGACTATGGGGTAATAGAGGAAGAGGTTTACTGTGTTTGGAAAGAAGATGAGGGACTTAACAAAGGTATTCCCTGTGTAAAAACATTTCTAGTAAGAAGATCAAATGCAACTGCATCGAATGTTTTACATTTGTGTGAAAGTGAGATGCTAGGGAAGTTAGAATATTATATGATTAGAACTAAACCTGACATTTGCTTTCAGAAAGTCAGAATTGCTTCATTTTAATGAGAAATAAACTTCCATGCTCTCACACATCTTTCTTTGGGATGTCAAAAATTTCTCCACTTCTGTAATATCTACTTTTCCCCTTTTCTTATCTTAACTTCAATCCAAACATTCAATGTCCAGGTTTGCTTCAAGGCACATTTCATCAAATAGTTCTTCAAACTATTTTGGGGAACTAAACTATGTAACTATGTTTACAGTTAGTTCTTCAAACTATATTTGGGATATTTGCCTTGAATTGTTTAGCCTTATCTAAATAATGGCATAGTACCTAATACTGTGAAATCATTTATTGAATTGCTTAAAAATAGAGTCTATAAAAATTAGAGATTATATTTTAAATATATTAGCCATTTTTTAAAATGTTTTAATTATTTTTGAGACAGAGGGAGACAGAGCATGAGCAGGGGAGGGGCAGAGAGAGAGGGAGACACAGAATGGGAAGCAGGCTCCACACTCTGGGCAGAGCCTGACATGGGACTCGGACTCACAAACCGCCAGATCAGGATCTGAGCCGAAGACGGAGGCTTAACCGACTGAGCCACCCAGGCGCTCTCTGGCCATTTTTGAAATAAACCCAATCCTATATTTTGGTTATAACTGAATATTACGTATAAATAATTTTGAATATTAATTCCAGTTAGTGGATTTGACTTGTCATTCCATTCATAATATTATGGATATTTCTTATCATTTATGTCTAAATACCTTATTTTAATAATCCCCATATACCATTCATTATTTAATTTTTCTGAAACATAAAAATATTATGTCAATTTTTCTTACTACCATGTTATTTTTATTTTTGCTTATGTTTCTAAAAGTTGCCTACCATAAATTTGATGTAATCTCTCATGTCATATAGTTTCATGAAATTTTGATCTGATTTTCGTCTAATTTTGCATTCCTTGCATTGATAACAGTTTTTATACCATGAATATTACAACTCACATTTCAATTTTTCACATGTGTTTTCTAAAATATTTATACCAATGCTTATATTTTTTACGTATTGAGTCATTTTATGTTGTGTGTATTTCTGGAAAATTGCATTAGTTTTTCATTCCAGTCCTATATTTATAACTGTACCACTTAATATATTGTTTATTGGTACAATTCTTATTGCTGCAGATTTATGATTATTATTTTCAAAATGGATTTTAGTGTTTTTTGTTTGTTATTGCAAAAGTAGATTATGTTTATCCCCATTTTTTTTTTGTGGAGAAAATCACTATTGATGCCTTTGATTTCTGCCAAAGTTATATAATCTCCCTATAGTTATTTTATCATGGTTATTTTGTATATGATTATTTGTCAAACTAGAGGATTCTTTTGTACTTCTTCTGCCAAGTCATTGTAACCCTCTTTTCTGTAAAATTATTCAGAAACAAACTTTTAATCATCACCCTGTCCCATCAAATATGACATTCCAAAAACATAATAGAAAAATTATCAACACTTTTGCAAATATTAACACATTATTTGTGTAATATTTTACACTGTAAAAATTTCAAGAAGAGGTTAACTTCAATGGAATACAATACAATGCAATGAAAAATAAATGTTAGAAAAGAAGGACAAGTTGAAATCTATAGAGATAACTGGGATTTAAATAAAACCTTTAAAAAGTAATTTTAAATATACAAAGGAGGATAAGCTAATTAATTTTTATTTTTCTGCCTTTACTGGCCATTGGAGCACTAGAATCTCAGGTGAGAAAATGTGCCTGCAAGATGTGCCCACTATCCACGTGGCTCTTGAACCCTAGATGCACCATTGGCTTGAAGCTGGAGTCTGTACTCTCTATGTGCCCTTGTAACATCGGGACAGCCCAGTCTTCATGAGACAAACACTAGAAGTAAATTGCTTCTATATTTACAGGTACCAACTAATCTTTCATTTGTGTATTTTATCAGAACACTTACTGGACAAAGTTCTTATTGATAAAATATATGGTTGTAATTATATATTTAGCACACCCCACCAAAGTGTTACAGAATATAGAAAGGAAAGATGGAGTTATCAAAATTGATTTTCATAGCTCTTCAGCTGTATTTTTGTAGGATATGGTGTACCCAATCATAATATCAATTGTCTTTCTCAATTTTGCTAGAAAAAGTAGCTAAAATTTTATTTTAAATTTCTCCTTGATTTCTTAATTTGATGAATGATTCACCATTCTTTTTCCTATGCTATAACTCTCTGTACAGTAAAAAAGAGACATAAATATGGAAAGAAGGAATTGGACATTGGTGACTGAGATTATTCTTGTGGGGATACCAACCACCAGAGCTCTTGGGGGTCTCCTGTTCTTTATTTTTTCATTGGCTTACTTGGTGACACTCCTTGGAAAGAGCCTAATCATTATGCTGATTCTCATGGATTATAGGCTTCACTCACCCATGTATTTCTTCCTCAGCAATCTCTCTTTCAGTGAAGTATTAACCACAACCTGTGCTGTTCCCAAGATGCTGGCAGGCTTCCTGTCAGACAGAAAGAGCATATCCTTTGGTGGATGCTTCACCCAGTCTTATTTCTACTTCCTCTCTGGATGTACTGAGTTTATCCTTTTTGCAGTCATGTCCTATGATCGCTATGTGGCCATTTGCAGCCCCCTTCAGTACCCAACAATTATGACAAGCTCACTGTGTGTGCGTCTTGTTATCCTCTCTTGGGTGGGTGGTTTTCTCCTCATTCTCCTGTCCACTGTCCTTAAGGTGGGGCTGCCATACTGTGGCCCCAATGTGATTGATCACTTTTTCTGTGACAGTGCCCCCCTCCTCCACTTGGCCTGTGCTGACATCCACATCTTTGAGCTGTTAGACTTCCTCAGCTCCCTTGTCCTGCTCATCAGCTCCCTCTCACTGTGGTCTCCTATGTTTATGTCATCTCCACCATTCTGAAGATACCCTCAGGTCAAGGTCAACGCAAAGCCTTTGCTACGTGTGCCTCTCACTTCATTGTGGTCTCCATGGGCTATGGGATCTCCATTTTTGTGTATGTCCACCTCTCCCAGAAGAGCAGCTTACATCTCAACAAGATCCTCTTTATCCTCTCTAGTGTTCTCACACCCCTCCTGAATCCCTTCATCTTCGGTCTATGGAATGAAACCATGAAAGATGCTCTGAAGGACAGCTTGGCCAAGGACCGGAACTTCCTCAAGGGGATGAGGTCCAAGTGACATGATCCATGAGAGTCAGTTTAATTCTGGGATCCTCAGCTTCATCCATGATTCCAGAAAAGCCCCATGATGTACGTAAATTAACAAATAATGTGTGCTATGAAAGTATTTTAACTTGATAACCAAATATACAGGTTTCATGTGTATGTTAGATTTTGAAGATTTTGTTACAATAATTAATATTTTCATTTATAAGTGCTAATAGATGATGATGTGTTTAGTAATAGAAGTAATAGTATAATATTTACTAAAAACTCAGTTTCAGATATCACTTGGTTGGAAATGTATATATTATTTTAAATCATCATAATAAATTAAATTGTAATTAATATGTGTGTGTGTGTGTGTTTGCATTAGGTATGAGACTGCTCTAAAAACTTTGTCTACAATCCAACAAGTTGAACTCAAACACACACACACACACACACACACACACAAGAATTACACCTTGGAATAGAATTTGAAATGTTTTAGTAGGGGCATAAACTCTATCATACTTTGGAATAACATATGCATTATTAATTTGCTTTATACTTCATTTTAGTTCAATTTTATTTATGACATTACTATTTATATGAAAACCTTCCAAAGATATATATTTTTTTCCCACAGTTTCTTCAAGTACATGTGTTTTGCAATTTAGTACTACTGATACACATGAAAATCTAATACATTTAAAGTGACAAGAGGCACTATAACAATATAGGATAATTAAAGAGCAAAAATACAGAAGGAGAAATTTAGCAATATGGATTTGTTAAGGACAATTAAGATACCATTTTTGCACAAGCTAGGAAGTAATAATTTGGTGAATGGTAATATTAGAAATTCTTCTTTAGGAAAAATGGTGGTTATACAAGATACAGGAAGTTTTCCATACTTCTCAACTGCTGGCTAGAGATAGCAGAAAAATGGGAAATTGAACATGAAGGCAATTCATATGAATTATCTAAACTGAGGAATAGAGGGAAAACAATGACAAAAAGATGAATAGCATCAAAGGGAGCCTCGTCACAATATGACATTCTTTAATCTATGTATATTTATATTCCCACAGTGGAAACAGGTGATTTGTGAGGAAAAAATATGAAAAAAATAGTGATTGATTTAATTCCCAATTCAGATATTTAAACTGACAGATTTCCACGAAAAGAAAAATAAGGGTAGCAAATCTCACCAAAATCATTATCAAGTTAACAACATCTAGGCACACACTAGTCAAACTGCTGTAAACCTGCACTAAAGATAAAATTTGCAAGTAACCACAGGAAATAAAGTCACATTTAATATGTAGAGAAATGGCTAAAAGTCATCTCTGAGTTTTCATGAAAAATTGGTAAGCAATTGACAACAGAAAGACATGTTGAGGGCCTAAAAAAATAAAAACAAATAATAATAAAAAAACCTCTGGAATTCAAACATCCATATCCTTAAAAATGATAATAAAGTAAGGACCTTCCTTATTAAAATAAAACAAAGCAGAAATAATGTGTCACCAGCCCGTGTAGATGACAGAAAATGTTAAAAGATATCTTCAGGCTGATGGAAAATTACTCCAAATGGAAACTTGTATTAATTTATTTGAGCAAAAGTCACCAAATGGTTAACAAGTTAGCAAATATGAGCAATTTTACTTTATTTTTATCATGTCATCTAAAAGACAAGAGAGTGGGGTATCTGGGTAGCTGTCAGTTAAGCGTCCGACTTTAGCTCAGGTCATGGTCTCACAGTTTGTGAGTTCAAGCCTGGTGTCGGGCTCTGTGCTGACAACTCAGAGCCTGGAGCCTGCTTTGGATTGTATGTCTCCCTCTCTATGCCTCTCCCCAACTGGCTCTCTCTCTCTCTCTCTCTCTTACTAAACACACACACACATGCGCACACACACACACACACACACACACAAAATTAACAAGATAGTAAGTATATATATATAAACACCATAAAAGTATCTAATGTGCAATAACAGAGTTTATATATATATATATATATATATATATATACACACACACATATGTATACATATATATGTAATAAAAGTTGACTAATGATTATTATATTTGAGAAATAAGGCATAGGAAGAGGAAGTGTATGCAGGTGCAGGAAGTGGACACTAGAAATCTCAAGGTGGTTTCAGAGGATGCAGAGAAAGAGGAACCTTTTTACACTACTGGTGAGAATGAAAAATGGTGCAGCCTCTCTGGAGAACAATATGGAGGCTCCTCAAAAAATTCAAAATAGAACTACCCTATGATCTGGCAATTGCACTACTGGGTATTTATCCAAAGTATACAAAAATTGTGATTTGAAGGTTCACATGCATCCCAGTGTCTATAGTAGCACTATCAACAATAGCCAAAGTATGGAAAGAGTCCAATGTCCACTGACTGATAAATGGATAAAGCAGATGTGGTATACATATAAACTATGGAATATTACTCAGTGATAAAAAATAATGATATCTTGTCATTTGTAACAGTGTGGATAGAACTAGAGTGTACAATCCTAACTGAAATGAGTCAGAAAAATTTGTCAGAAAAAGACAAATATCACATGATTTCACTTATATTTGGAATAAGACAAAACGGATGAACATAGGGGAAGGGAAGAAAAAAATAAGATTAAAAACAGAGAGGAAGACAAACCATAAGGGTGTCTTAAACACAGAGAATAACCTGAGGGTTGCTACAGGGTGGTGACAGGGGATGGGCTAAATGGGTGATGGGCATTAAGGAGGACACTTGTTGGGATGATCACTGGGAGTTATATGTAAGTGATGAGTCACAAAATACTACTCCTGAAATCATTATTACACTATATGTTAACTAACTGGGAATTAAATTTAAAACAATGAGGACAAAAAGTAAAATAGTAAAAATAAAATAAAAGAAGTATTGTTGATTCTGGTCATACAGGAGGAAAAATGCATAGAAAAAAATTATAATTTCTATAAATTATAGAAAAATTTATCAAATTTCTACTTGTGTTGCCACTTTATAAGGGTTATATGTCATTTATACTAATAAAGTGTATTCTATCCTTGAAAAAAATCTCACGGTGGATTCAAGGGGAAGAAGAGGCAAGTAGGAAGTATGGATGTATAGTGACAGTATAGTGGAAGAAAGGAAAGGGAACAGTAAAATAATGTGTCATTAACAAAAAGAAAGAGAAAGAAAGAAAAAAGAAGAAAGAAAGAAAGAGGAATGAAAGAGAAGAAAGAAGGAAAGGAAGGAAGGAAGGAAGGAAGGAAGACAGGAAAGGACAAACTGAGGAACAACAGCAGTAGCAATCAGGATGAAGGGACAATAAGTAATCAGGTAGAATTAAAATTGGAATGAGAAATTTAATTAAATAGGAATAGACTTAAAACACAAAACACCAAGTAATGACAGAAAGTCTCAGACTGGGTAAAGAAGAACTTGATTTACACTGTCTATAAAAGATGCATTCTAAAGAGAGATATGCATAAAAAGAAAAGGATAGAATACAGAAGATATCCTATGGGCATATTAAGCAGAGGGAAAATGGTGACCAATGACATTTACCAAATAAATTTCAAGGTGAAGACTATTGAGAGATATAATCAAGAGTATTACATACTGGAAAAATGATATGGTTTAAAGAAAGGGATAATATTTCAAATTATCAAATTATGTAACAATGCAACAGAACATCCAACCCCATAAAGCCAAATATTTATGGAAGTGCAAGGAAAACTTGCTGAGTCTGTATCATAGTCAGAGATTTTAATATCTTCTCTCCCCATAATTGATAAATACTAAGTAATTATCAGTAAAAATATCAGTAAGTATATAGAATTTCCAAATACTGTCAAACAATTTGATCCAGTTAAACATTAAAACAACACACTATCTTCAGAACACACATTCTATGTGTAGAGAAGGAAAAATTCTCTTCTGCCTTCTTAGAGTCTCTGGCTGGGCCTATGGATTAAATTGACATAAACCAGATTAACAGGAGAAAAGTGTCCAAGTTTCATTGTGATTTTACACATACATGGGAGCCTTTACAAAGCAATGAAGACCTGAAGTTGTGACCAGAGCAGGAAAATGTTATATCTTTCAAAAGAGGAAACAATGAATTTCTGAAGAATTTGCAAAACAGAGGGGTTTGGGCTACACGTAGAAATAGTGAAGAATTAACAGGGTTTGTTTTTACAGCCTTGTCAATCCTAAATTCCTTGTCTCTGGTGATAAGAATGTCTCCCTACTTATATAGGAGGGCACATTTCACAGGGAGTTTTATCTCCTGCTTTCAGAATAAAAAGGAGGGTCCAAGTGTCCTTATGCACCTGCTATTGCTAGAGCCTATAACTAAAAACAATCCACATGCCAAAGTGGCATATTTTGGAGTGACAGTCTCTGAATGCCTTCAAACTCTCAGGAAGTGAATATGGAAAGTTCATCAAGACAGACCATAGGCTGGTGCATAAATCATTCTCCACATAGTTCAAAGGAAGGAAATCATATGAAGCATATATTCTAATAATGGAGTTAAATTAGAATTCAATAAAACATAATGTTTATAAAAATTCTCAAAGAATTGAGAATTAAGTAACCATTTCTATGTAAACCCTGGGAATAAGAAAAAATAAAAAAAAAACAAAATAGAAAATACCTTGAAAGTATTTTAATATTGACAATAAAAGCACAACACAAAATTTGTGGTTTCTTCCTAATGCAGGGCTTCATGGTGAAATTACAACTTTAAACACCTTAATCAGAATAACAGGTTGAAAATATGTTATGCAAATTTCCACATAACACAACCAGAAAAAGCATACTTTACTGAAAGTAGGTAACAGAAAATAATAATACGAATAAACCCAAGTCAAAATGAAGTAGAAAATATATACAGAATGCAGGAATTCAAGCCAAATAAATATTGGCTCTTAGAAAAAAAAAATAAAATACGTAAGACCCTACTGAGTAAAAAAAGAGAGAACTCACAAAATATCAATATTAAGAAAGAAATTAGGGGTGCCTGGGTGGCTCAGTAGTTTAAATGTATGAATCTTGATTTTGGCTCAGATCATGATCTCATGGTTTTGCAGTTTTGAACCCTGAATAGGGCTCCATGTTGACAGCGCAGAGACTGCTTGGGGTTCTCTCTCTCTCTCTCTCCCTCTCTCTCTGCCTTTTCCCTACTCATGCTGTCTCTGACTCTCTCAAAATAAGCAAACTTTAAGAAAAGAATGAAAATTAAACTATCACTGTATACTCTATGGATTATAAGGGAAACTTACTGAATAACTTTAGCCCAATTACAAATGGAATTTCAGTACACTAAAACAGTGGCACCTTATCCAGCCTGTAGGATAAGGAGTCCACTGGGTCCAGAGTCACTTCCCCGTGGGGGCACTCATACAGTCAGGTCATGGCTGAGGCTGGGTCACATGACTGGCAAGGTTAGTATCAGGGCTGAGAAGACTTGTACATGACACATTTTCATGGACTGAACTTGAGGTAACTGAACATTCTTGTACAGTTTGTGGGGTCAGATGCCTTCTGGAGAATTTGCACATGAATGACAAGACCACACTCACATTGCAGGTGCTGTTATGGTGTCCTTTGCAAAAGATTGACTAAGATGTTATGCAAGTGGAGAAATTGGAAATGGAAACATTAAGTTGTCAGCAAGAAGTAATGACAATAAAGAAGAGAAAGTTGTTACCATAGAGATGATTCAGCCAATTCACCTAACTTTTGCACAAAAGTTCCTGAAGTACTTTTATAAAACCACTCCCTTCTCTCCTACAGTCACAGGAACTATGTTGGCAGATACCACTTATCTTGGAGAATAAAATTGCTGATATGGGACATTTAAAGCACTATTTGTCTCCCAAGATCCAGGATGAAAAAGGATGTTAGGAATTCTTAAAATCCAAGAAAATAAAACTAAGTAAGCCCTTTGAGAACTGCTCCCAGATGCTAGCATGGACCTAAGTCTTTTTATGTCCACAAATTTGTACCTTTGAGAACAGATGTAGGGACCATTTTTTGTGCATAATCTATGTTTCCCCTCTATTGTCTACAATTTGACTAAATAATAAAGTCCAAAGTTAAAACAAATACAAGGTTGTGGTGCTCCTTGATGGAAGCCCACAGGACTGTGGCTTCCCTGAGTCTAATCTTGTGAGTAGGAGACACCCCACCCCCTACCCCACAGCACAGCCTTGTTACCCTGTGCACCTGTTCCTTGCCAGGGCTGAGCCAGGTGATGGGGCCCTGGGAACCTGGAGGGAGGCTGGCCTCTGGGTCTGGAAGCCATGAGCCCCTTGTCTCAGTGAAGGTGCAGTGCCAGGGATGCCCCTCCAGGCTGAGCACACTAGGGCCCCCCCTCCCTCACTTACAGACTGGGCTCAGGCAGTTCTGCTTCTCACTCAAGCTCTGGACTCCCAGTCAGAAACCTGAAGTTCTTAGAGGTGCCAGAGCATCTTCTGTGGATGCAGGTGGGAAGAGGAGTGGGCTGTGACCTCTGCCCTGTGCCTGAGGGCTCACCCTGGGCTGAGAGGCAGTACTTGTTCTGGGCTGTCTGGTGGTGTTGTACTTGTCAGTAGTTATCCTAAGCACAGGCTCATGGGCTGCCCTCACTGGGACCTGTGCAAAGTTGCCTATGATGGTAGAAGACCTTCTTGGGTGTAAGTGGGACTGTGCAGGGTGTACCCCAGGAGGTGGACTGTCGCTGTGCTCTGTCCCTTAGCATCCTTCCCATGTCATGGCCTCCTCCCTTCCCCGCAGGTTGGAACCTCCCCTTCTCCCTCTGTGTGCCTGTGGCACTGAGGAACCTGGATGGGCTGGGGGTGACCCTGTGGAGGCCAGTAGGCTCCCCATTCAGGTGGTACAGGCACGGAGTGTGGTGGGCACTCCCTGTTGGCCCCACTGTATACCACGTGGCCCTGATGGCATGGGAGCTTCATGTCTGACCTTCCTAAAACTGGGCTTGGTGTTGTTGCTGGCCACACCTCTAACACACTTTCCTGCCTTTCCTGAGCCACCTGTTGCCTCCCTATTTGTAGTCCTTCTTCCTGGGTCAGGACCTCAGTGTCTACTGCCCTGCTTGCTGGGCCTGGCGCAAGGTGTAGACCATTGGAAATGCCCTCAAGGCGCCATCAATAGGAACTCTGCCCCCCACACACAGCTTCTCAGATGGTTTTCCAGCCAGAACCTTCTCCTGGGCATTGACTCTCTCCTGGTCTCTTAGGCTGCTATATTCCAGGTTCTGTTGCTGCTGTTTCAGTGGCCACCCTTCATACCACAGGTGTCAGAACCTGGCCTGCAGTGGGGAGCTCAGGAACAGAGGAGAAAGAGGAAGAAACCTGGACACTGCAGTAGCCATGGACCACACACATGGTTGTGAATATCAATATTTGTTTTTTTTTTATTGCTGAGTGACATTTTGTTATATAGAGCTTATCATACTCTGTTTCTCCCTTGTTTCCTCGTGATTATTTTGATTGGGTCTGATGTGTGATTATTATAGAAAAAAAAAACTAGTATGAACATGTGCCAACTTTTTATAGGTCCACTTTCTAATAAAAATTACTAATGTTTAAAAGTCTAATGCTGTTTCAAAGGATAGGCACATGTTACATCTTATAAGAAACATCAAGGAGTATTTTCAGCTTTTATAACATTAAACTTCCACTAGTGATAAAAATTCTGTTATATCGCATACTTTTCAATGCTTTGTTTTGTGCATATTTTTAAAACAGTCATTAAAAGTCATTTGAGACTATGAAAGATTTATATCTCTATGGTTTGAATTTGCATTTGATTACTAATGATGCCAAATATATTTTAAGCTACCAATATACCATTTTTTGAGGAAGTCCAGTTTTTGTGTAATGGTTGTTTCACCTCTAATATATCTTTGCCTATGCCTTCTATAATCTTTATAATTTTACTTTTTATATTTAGTCATATGATCCGTGTGAACTTAGTTGTTCTATATGTAATGAGGACGGAATGAAGCGCTCTTCATTTACTTGTTTATACATTTTTGCCCAGGTGATATATTTTTTCCTGTATCTTTCATAAGTTTCCCCAGCTTTACTGAAATATTATTGATATAACGTATGTAACTTTAATGTGCATTACATGAGGATATGATAAACTTATACATTGAGAAGTGATTACCGCAATAATGTTAGCTGACACTTTCATTACCTCAAATAATTGTTTTTTAAGCAATAAAATTTAAAATCAACTTTTTAAATTATTTTCAAGTGTTTCCTGGGTAGATGAGTCAGTTACGTATCTGACTCAAGATTTCTAAATCTGACAGATTTCACTTAATTTTTTCCACAATTCTTTCCATTTTTCTTACTTTTTTAAATACATATTTCATAATTAGCTTGTTAATTTCCCCAAAAATCATGCTTGAATTTGGTTGAGATTGAAGTAAATCTTATCCATTGGGTTTTTAATTCAATTATTTCATTATTGACTTCTGTATTTTACTTTCTTTCCCATTGTATAATTTTCATTTTTTTCAGTATCCCAAATTTGTCCTCTAACTTCTTAAACATTTTATCCATAGTTATTTTAAATCTATGTCAAATAATACTATCTTTTATTTTGAGGTTTATTTTCCCATTAGAATTGAAGATTTCTGTTTGACTTTTATAAATTACTTTTACTTTTTCACTACTTGCCAGTCATTTGGCTGGCATATATTTTATGTTAAAAATTGCTTAAAAAATTAATAGATAATAAGAAAAAAGTTATATTTCTTAAACTGAATGTCATAAATTATTATTTTTCTTTTTTAATGACATTGAAATCACTTTGATAGTTGTCACCACTGACACATTCCCATCTCATTGCTTGAAAATTTAGCCGAACTCTAAAAGCTATTATAATTATTTAAATAGACAAATGGTACCCTGAAAACACCAATGAAAATAATTCTGTGCTGTGTCCAAAATGCTTTAAATTACAGAGTTATATGACTGTCAATGGAAGCAAACAAATCTCACAAACAAATCTGTGTCACATGTATACCATCCTACTCGAGAAGGATGCACACACTAATTCATTAGCTCCAATTCCCAAAACTATGTGCATTCTTGCTTATTTTTTTTCAGAAACTTTGTAAATGTCATAGTTTTAAGGCTAGAAACATTTTGCTATTTCATACTTTTCCAAAAGTGAGAAATTGTGAACAAATGAATACTCAAAGTTCTTTTAACCACTGTGATTCCTTGATTTGTCTGCTGTTCTGTTATTGGTGTATAGAAATGCAAGAGATTTTGCACATTGATTTAATATCTGTTGATTTTGCTGAATTCATTTATTACTTCTACAAATATTTGTGGAATCTTTTGGATTTTCTACATAGAGTACCATGTCATCTGCAAGTAGGGAGTTTGATTTCTTCTTTGCCGATTTAGATGCTTTTTATTTCTTTTGTTTTATTATTTCTGAGGCTAAGACTTCCAATACTATGTTAAATAGTGGGCATACTTGTCTTGTTACTAACCATAGGTGAATGATTCTCAATTTTTCCCCACTGAGGATGGTATTAGATTTGGGTCTTTCACATATGGTGTGTATGATGTTGAAGTATGTTCCCCTATGCTGCATTTTGTCAAATGCTTTTTTTTTTTTTTTGCCTGTTGAGAAGATTGTATTGTTGTTATCCTTACTTTATTTAATGTGGTGTATGATGTTGATGTGAGCCCTGTGGCACAGAAATAATTCTCACTTGATCATGGTGAATAATTATTTTAATGTACTTTTGAATTCTATTTGCTAGTGTCTTGTTAAGTTTTGCATCCATGATCATTCAGGATATTGTACTGTAATTACCCTCTTCAGTGGGGGTGTTTGGCTGGTTTTGAAATAAATGTAATGCTGGCTTCTTAGAGTGAGTTTTCAAGTTTTACTTCTATTTCTATTTTTTGTAACAGTTTGAATAGAATAGGTATTAACTCTTCTTTAAATGTTTGGTAGAATTTCCTGAGAAGCCATCTGGGCCAGGAGTCCTATTTGTTGGGAGATTTCTGATTACTGATTCAATTTCTTGTCTGGTGTTGGGTCTGTCAAGTTTTATATTTCTTCATGTTTCAGTGTTTATAATGTGTGAGTTTCTAGGAATTCTTTATCAGTTCACTTTCACTGAAATGTTTGTATTTCAATCCAGAGTGCTGTTACTGGCCTATTAAACCCTGTTGTGTAGCAGACTAGATGTGCCAAAGATCTAATATATTTTGTGTCCAATTCTTCATCAATGACTGATAGGAGTTGGTATACCAAATACCTTCTGTCACTGATGGGGTAACCTGGAATACATGTTTTCTAGTGATTCCAAGAGTCCTCTCCTGGATGTATCTCCCCTTTCTAAAAAGTGTTATTGGAAATCATACCCATAAAATAACATTTTGAAATTGGATTACTCACCACCCAGGTGGCAACCAATATCCTATCCCTGTAGGTAGGGTAGTGGCATCAACACTCGACATTCTGAAGTGTGAAAAGTACTAATAATTTCACTTGATGACTGGTACAGGATACAGGTAGAATGAGAATGGATAATAGTATTTCTTTAGCATTTGAGTTACATCAGAAAAAATTTTTAATATTTATTGATCACATATCATGTAGCAAGCCCAAACCTATGTACTAACTTTTGTGCTCTTATTTTTAACGAGTAGAGTTTAGGATGACTAAGCTCTGGAGATGGACAGTGATTATGGTTGCACAGTGGTGTGAATGTGCTTAATGCCACCGAATTGTGCACTCAAGAAGAAAAAAAAAGTTTTATGTGTATTTTACCATGAATAAAAGTAGCATGTATAATCCATATTTACATTAAAATATATGTGTAAATATTTATAGAAACATTTCTAAATGAATATACATGTAAATAGTATGTTGTAATTATATTGGTCAAAAAAAGAGATCATTTATGAAATTCTATTGTCATTAATTGTTTATTCATCACTATCCCTTTTGCCATTTTGAACATTTACCTAGATTTCTTTCTTTACTGTGATTCATTGGTATCTATGAATTATCTTTGCATATAACAGAACTAGAAATACATATTAAATGAAACAATGACTAAAATTCTGAATTCCATTAAACTCTTGCTCTTACTGTTTTGTGATGGTCAATAATACATAACTTCCTTTGCTTCATTTTCATCATCTTTGCATTAGTGGTTTGAATACAAAATTTCTAATACTTGTAAGATATTAGACACAAAAATTGTTATTTTGTTGACAAATGGTTGAACTCATCTTAAAACTTGAAGGAGTTCTATGAATGATTTTACTTTCTCATGTTTTAGTTTATTGGGGGAAATAGAAACATATGAATCAACTTTTATTAACTTCTGGAAATTTGTAAATTCCTCCCAGAGCATTGTCACATACAATATGAGTAATGCAAAAGTATATAATTAGAAGATATATCTACAGATTCAAATGAACATGACTTATTATAAAAGTATAGTGCTTCAGTTGTAACTTACTGAAACACACTTAATTGAAACTTATTTAGCCAGGGATGGAACACAAATGAATAAAACAGTCACCATTAATGTCTTATTCTGAAAACTCAGTCTTTTAGGAAATAAAATTCGCCATCCAATTGCAAGAGGGAGGGTGATCCATGTTCAATATCATTTAGTGTAGGAGGTCCTAGGAGTTGTAATATCCAGGGAATGTGAAGCAGTCTCCTTATCTGAGGCTTATGATGGAAAAAGTGATCTGTTGCTAGGAATCTTATTGTCACCCCTTGTGATTACCCAGCTGATTTTATATTTTTTCTTCAGAAATGTTATGCTCCCTTTCATACAGTCACTAATTATATTTCTAGGTTTTATTGATGACAATACAGTAAAGTAAAATAATAATAACTTCAAAGGCATTCTATGAGTGAAAATTCTAATTTTCTTTCTGTTCGCACATAGTGATTTCAACACCATGAATGGTCTCCATCCAGGCACGCCATAGAAGTCTTGCTAGGACATGGAGGTACTAACTGAGAATAGATGAGCACAATTATTAATAGTTTTTTTTTTTTCTTTTCTAAAAGAGTAAGAATTTTAAAGTCAGAGAGGTGGAGAGTATAAGAAGTTAACAGCTAGGAATCAGAAAAGACAGATAGGAAGGAATCTGGGAATAATTGACAAATCAAATTGTAGTTTTTTATATCAGTTTACTGTAAGCAAGGCTAAAGCCATGCTTGAAACATTTACAGAGTATTTAATGGTCAGAAAATTTTGTTGTATATGAGAAGAGTACCTCTGTGATCTGTGGATTGAAATTACGTGCTCGTTATGGAAAGAGCTCAGTTTTTGTGAAATATATAATTCACAGTAACAATGATGGGTCATAGATCATGTTAGTCTAAGTACTTACTTTAGAGTTATTTTCTCACTTATACCTAATTAAGATATTTTTACTGTCCTTTCAAATAGTGAAAAAGCGATACAATCTAAGTTATGTTGCAATTCCAAGGTCATTATTAGTATTAGTTTTTAATAAAACCCCTTATTATAAAAATTTTTATGTTCAAAGTTCAGTGTCTGAAGTAATTTCCTACTGTTCTGAAAAAAAATATTGTAAATAGGCCATTGTGATAAATTTCTGCTACTTACCTATCAGTTGTCTGCATAATTAGCAGAGGCCTGTAAGTTCTGATAAATTCCTTTGCCACAGGTAGATATATCCTTATATTCTATGGCATAGAATTTGAGTACAAATGTTAAGGACATGGAGTCATGAGTAGATCAGTCCACAATTAAAATCCAAATTTAAGTAACAAAGGGACAATATACGCAACATTTCAAAGTTGAAGTCAGATCATGTTTAATATTTTCTTCTAAAAACAATCCATATGAATCAAATGTGAAATATAAGTTAATATTTGAAAACTGTGGTAAATTAAGAAAATACTTACAGAAGAAACACCTAATACTGGCTTTGTTTGAATTAAAAATCCCTAGACTGTACAAAATTTGATTTTTAAAACACTGGAGGCACAGAAAAAATGGGAATGAAATGAGAATAAAAATGATGTATTTATATCTATCTATCAGTATGTTTGTATGTATTATGAATGCATGTACATAATTTTAGATCTATGTGACTTACTGTTAAGTAAACCTGGACAAAAATCAGGAAGTGATATATGTTCTCCTAAATGTTTTCCTTATGCAAGCATATTAACTTTCAGTTATATTACAAAATCATTTTATTACCAGACATGAAGATATCTTTGTTGTAGAAATTATTTTTGTGGTTTTAAAAATCTTGAATTTGTTAACATGCCTACATATTTATTGAAAGCATCTCTCAAGGATTCTTTGACTTTCTCATTTCGAAGACTATAGATGAAAGGGTTCAACATCGGTGTTACAATGGTGTTCAGGACTGTGGCAAATTTGTTAAGATCCATCACATCACCCTTTTTTGGGCGGACGTAAATAAAGATGGAGCTTCCATAATAAAGTGTCACAACGGTGATGTGTGAAACACAAGTGGAGAAAGCTTTCTGCCGTCCCTGGACAGAAGGAATTCTAAGGATAGTAATAATAATGTACATGTAAGACACTCCTGTGAAGAGCAAGGAGCCCAAGAGCAACATAGCAGAGGAGACAAAGTCAGCCAGCTCAGCCAGAGCGATATCTGCACAGACCAGCTTTAGCACAGGGCCACTGTCACAAAAGAAGTGATTGATAATATTTGGTCCACAAAAGGGCAGAGGAGCAGTTAAGATTGATGGTGCTAAAATTGACAAAAATGCACCTAAATAGGATCCCAGAAGCAACAATATGCATGTCTGTTTGTTCATGATGATGGCATACCTCAATGGGTTGCAGATGGCAATGTATCGATCAAATGACATGACGACCAGGATGAAGGATTCCGTGGATCCCAAGAAGAAGTAGAAGAAAGACTGTGTGAGACATCCTATGAAGGATATTGCCTTGGTGAGGGAAAATATGTTTGCCAGCATCTTAGGCACCACTGTGGAGGTGATGGCAACTTCAAGGAAGGAAAGATTGGCTACAAAGAAATACATGGGTGAATGCAGACGGTAGTCACCACACACCAAAAGGATGATCATGGTGTTGCCAATCAGAGACGTCATGTACATGAGCAAGAATGCAGAAAAAAGAAGAATTTCTACTTCCTTTTCATTCTGAAACCCCAGAAGAATAAACTCCATGACTCTGGTCTTGTTTCTGTGATCCATAATGTTGACACTTCCACCTGACATAATAAACAAAATATAAGTTCATGGTTGGTCTTTGCAACTTAACTTTGGAAGTGCCCTTACTATAGAAATTATCTTTTTCTTTGTGGAAAGATGATAATAAAAACAAAATAAAATAAGTCCTGAGATGAACTGTGGAATACACTTCTACATTAAGATTGGCACAATTGTTCTTTTGAAAGACCTGTGAGTCTGTGCTCAGTGTATGGACTCTAACAGTGAAGTTAGCTGTTCATGAGCCATGTGAACATATGAGTAGTGCCCTTTGGGATAGACACATCACAGTGATTTTAATCCATTCAGATGTAAAAGAATGCTGGCGGACAGACTTGCAATCAAGTCTAATTCTATATTAATATGCATATACAAAAATAACTTTGAAAAGATATTTTATTATCAGTGAGAAAAAAAAGCTAAAAAACCCCAACTAGACATGATCGATAATAGGTTCATGACTCTTTAGTTATAGGTACCAACCTCTATTACTGTTAAATTGATCATTAATGTAAAGTCAGCCTCATATAATCATCATATAGAATCATATCTCAGGGGAGTTGAGGGCCTGTTTGTTAAGTGTCCAAATCTTGGTCTTGGCTCAGGTCATGATTTCATGGTTTGTGGGTTCAAGTCCTGCATTGGACTCTGTGTTGACAGCTTGGAGACTGCCTGGGACTCTCTCCTTGTCCCTCTCTCTCTCTTTCCTTCTCCCACGCATGCTCACTTGCTCACTCTCTCACTCTAAAAGTAAATAAATAAACTTTAAAATCACTTCTCATAGTGCATAAGATGCTCACAGGTCTTTTTAAAATAAGAAAAAGAATCAAACATATGACTTTATCAATGCCGATTATATTTATCTTGGAATTAATTCAAACAGAGCAAACATTTGGGGAGAAGGGTAGAGAAACTGAACTTCTGAATTTTACCAAGAGAAGAAGCAAAAGTGTAAGTACAGTTCGTATTATAAATGAAGAATAAAAAGTGAAAAAAAAGAAACAGGAACATTCTTGGAGAGGAGTTTTGTCAAAGAAAGTTTTGGATTAGAGAGTGATTTCAAATTTCAGGTTATAAGAAACACAAATTTGATATTGGTAGGTGTTGGAATGGCTAATTTTAGATAAGTGGGAATTTCCATTGTTACTTTTCAGTAGATGTGATGGGTGAATGCTGTAATGGTTAGCTAAAATTTATATCATAGAAGGATCAATGTTAGAAATAAGACCTTGTGTGTTTTAATTTAGGTTTTGCTCATTTTTTGACCAAAATACTTATTTATATTTTCACTGACTTACTCTTTTATATTTACTTAACAATGGGGAAACAAGTGAGAACACAGATAAATTTCTCACTTATAGGCATATCATTCACTTTATAAAAGAGTAAAACAAATTTGGATCAAAGTTGGGAGTTTTCATCATGATTGTTTATATTGATTATTCTGAATACAATAACACAAATTGAGTATTTTAGTTAATAGAGACTAAATTCATTAATTCAGTGACACAGTATGAAGGGCTCAGTCTAGCTTCCTAAAATCATAGAAAATAAATATTGATGAATTTGGAGGAAAAGGAAAAAAAATAATTGTGGAGGAATGTGTATTATTTGAAAGAGACTTTCCTGTGTTCTGCTACGGATGCCTTGAGGCACTAGCAATGTAAGGCAAACACTAAACTCTCAACTTGGGAAAATAACAATCCTTTCAGTTAATTCCAAAATTTTGCATTAGGTTGTCAATGAGTGAAAAGTGGAGGAAAAAGAAGAAAATCAGTGATGGGGAAAATAAAAGAGAGAAAAAAAAATCCAAATAAAGACCATGAATTGAAAGAGTAGAACATTGTCAATTCTTTACTTACCTGCTGAAGGTGTACCTCAGAATTTTTATGAATGTACAAGTGCATGGTTTCAGAATATTACTCCTTTATAACTTCTTGATTTGGATATCATTCAGGCTGAAAGTCTCAGAATGTAAAGAAACAATGGAGGGGAGTATATAGCCATGACTATAGAAGACTTTATAAGGACTCTGTGTAAGAATGAATGATTCAAAACTATGGAGTGCCACTGATCACATCTGCAGATTATTGGAACTCAGAAACAGGAGGGAAGCCTGAGTTCATTACTGCTGGTTCCCTAGGGCAAGGTTTCTACTGAAACAATAGTCTCTAGAGAATAATTTATGACAATTCTAATTAAAATAAAAGTTTCCCAAATTAGAAAAGAACTTGTGAAAACAACTTTTGTAAGAAATAGTTTAAGCCTAATCAAAACCACACTCAGATATCACCTCACGCCAGTCAGAATGGCCAAAATGAACAAATCAGGAGACTATAGATGCTGGAGAGAATGTGGAGAAACAGGAACCCTCTTGCACTGTTGGTGGGAATGCAAACTGGTGCAGCCGCTCTGGAAAACAGTGTGGAGGTTCTTACCCAAGGGATACAAGAGTACTGATGCATAGGGACACTTGTACCCCAATGTTTATAGCAGCACTCTCAACAATAGCCAAATTATGGAAAGAGCCTAAATGTCCATCAACTGATGAATGGATAAAGAAATTGTGGTTTATATACACAATGGAGTACTACGTGGCAATGAGAAAGAATGAAATATGGCCCTTTGTAGCAACGTGGATGGAACTGGACAGTGTTATGCTAAGTTAAATAAGCCATACAGAGAAAGACAGATGTCATATGTTTTTGCTCTTATGTGGATCCTGAGAAACTTAACAGGAAGCCATGGGGGAGGGGAAGGAAAAAAAAAATAGGTTAGAGTGGGAGAGAGCCAAAGCATAAGAGACTCTTAAAAACTGAGAACAAACTGAGGGCTGATGGGGGGTGGGAGGGAGGAGAGGGTGGGTGATGAGTATTGAGGAGGGCACCTGTTGGGATGAGCACTGGGTGTTGTATGGAAACCAATTTGACAATAAATTTCATATATTAAAAAAAAAGAAATAGTTTAAGCCTTAAAAACAAAAATGAAAACAAAACCACATACTCATCACAAATGCTTTTGCCTAGAATCAATCCGTTTATCGCAGTATAATGTCATTTATAATCATTAAATAATGAGATGTACATTCATTTTTGTTATCATCATCACCACCATCCTCATCCACATTATGACCATCACCATCTACACTTTAAAATTTTTATTTATTTATTTTGAGAGAGAAAGAATGAGCAAGGGAGGAGCAGGGAGAGAGGAAGACAGAGAATTCCAAGCAAGCTCCTCGCTGTCAGTGCAGAGCCTGACGTGAGGCTGGATCGCACAAGCTATGAGATCATCACCTGAGTTGAAATCAAAAGTCAGATGCTTAACCAACTGAGCCACCCAGCCACCCCATCACCATCTACATTTAATACTATGTATTAGTATTTTTCTAAAAATTGAATCTTTTTAACTTTACAAAAACCATATGAGATAGATTGTTTTATTTTTGACATCAAACTGATTATTGATTATCAAACTGAATTGTGGTAACTATTTTACATAGTTAATAAATTAAAAACTGTCAGAAAACTATAAAATATGGATTTACCTAATATACAGTATTTAAAAAGAAAAAACATTACGAACACTTATTGATTGATACATATTTAGATTCACCGAAGAAATACATCTAATCCATGCCATCAGAGGCATAGAAGTAACTCAAGGATGAAAAAGAGATACATGATAAATAAAGTTGCATACTTTTATATAGTATTTAAAGATATAATTTGGACATAAAAACAATTGGGATGATACTTTTGAGAGAAAATACCAATTAAAAAAATGTTTGGTTTACAAACGAGCAACAAATTGCTTATTAAAACAGAAACTTCATATATGAATAATCCAATCAGCAGACATCATCATTCAGGCAGGCATCACCATATTCAAATAAATTCCAGAAGACATCTTTTTCCTTGCATTGGACATTTGATACTTAATATTCTCAAATAGCCTGTTTTTGCCTTTAAATTTTTTTAATGTTTTATTTATTTTAGAGAAAGAGAGAGACAGTGCAAGCATGGCAGGGGCAGAGAGAGAGGGGGAGACACAGAATCCAAAGATAGGCTCCAGGCTCTAAGCTGTCAGCACATAGCCTGATGCGGGGCTCAGATCCACGAACCATGAGATCATGACCTGAGCTGAAGTCAGAAGTTTAACCAATTGAGCCACCCAGGCACCCCACCTGTTTTTGCCTTTAGAATAAAGAACCAAATTTTACTAATCTGCGTGATACTTTTCCTAACCCCCCTTTTTTCCCATTTCCTGTTTGCATTTTCTCTCCTTTCCCTTAATGTCAATATTACAACCTTTTTGAACTTTTTAAATTTTTTCATATTCTCAGACTATTTTTTAAGTTATGGTTAGCACAACTAATATTTTCACTTCCTGGAATATTCTTACTGTATCCTTCCACCTTCCCCAATTCAAAATCTGGGCATTCTTGTAATTTGTTTAATCATTTTTATATGAACACATTACCAGTTTCTCAGCTATGTAGACCACCCTGTATATGGAACCATTGCATTTTGTTTTACAATGCTTATAACACTTATTATTATTTGTATTATGCTTTTATTCAGCTAATTGAACCATATTATAATATCAGGGACCATGTTTGTGTTCCTTATGTTGCATCTCAAATACTAAGCCCATTTTCTGACTTGCAGTATCAGATCAATAATTATATTGTGAGTGGATGAATGGACAAATGGATAACAAATTCAGTTAAGAAAATTACAGAAACCTAGATCTATTCTGTGGATGCTGAGTTTTGGGTGCCTAGGGTGCAGCAAATCTGAATTTGATTTATGCAGGGAAATATATAAATTTGGAATTTATGTCAAAGTAGAAGGATGACAGTCATTACATATACAAGACAAGTAAAGTTGTAGTCACTGAATAGATTAACAATTCACTTCTGACACTAATTGGAGTTAGCTTCAGATCACAAGGGTTAAAGGCTCAGCTTCACAGACTACCCCACCTTATCTCAGAGGCCAATCATAACTAGTCCATCTCAGATTTCTAATTTCTGTCTGATTTGGCTACAAATTGGGAGTAACTACAATTTAAACATCAGGTTTGATAATTTACCAGAAAGGCTCACAGAACTCAGGAATTTACTACTACTGTCTTATTACAAGTATATTTTGAAAGATACAAATCAACTGCCAGCTGAAGAGATATATAGGACCAGGTCTGAATGGGTCCCAAGCACAATAGCTTCTATCCCCATGGAGTTTGGGGTGTGTCACTCTCCCAACACATGGCTATGTTCTTGTTCACTAGCCTAAAAGTTCTCTAAATCTCACACTTCAGGTATTTTTATGATGGCTTCAATACCTAGGCATGGTTCATTAAGCCACTGGCCATAATTATTCCAGCCTCCATCCCTTCTCTTCTCCAGGGAGGTCAGCGTAGGACTCAAAGTTTCAACCCTTTAGGCAATTTTTGGTTCTTCCAGCAACCAGCCCCTATCCTGTGATTAACTAGGAGCTTTCCAAATATCACGTCATTAACATAAATTCAACTGTACTTCAGAGGGATTTGTTATGAAAAACAAAAAAATGCTCTATCATCTTTATCACTGTTATCACTTGGGAAATTTCAAGGTTTTTAGAAGTTCTGTTCCAGGAACTAAGATAAAATCAAATATTCATTTCATTATTTTTTAAGTTGATTTATTTATTTTGAGAGAATGCATGGATGGGGCAGAGAGAGACAGAGAGAGAATCACAAGCAGGGTCTGCACAGTGCAGAACCCGATGCGAGACTTGAACTCAGGAACCATGAGATCATGACTTCAGCCAAAATCAAGAGTCAGCCATTTAAATGACTAAGCCACCCAGGTGCCCTCAAATATACATTTCTTAATATAAGTCACAATAACAAATGCTAAAGAGAATGCAGTACTAAATGAAAGCCTAAATACAATACAGAAGAGAAATAGAGATAATAGCTAGTATAAAAAAAAAAAAACTTTCAAAGATTTACAATCAAGCATAGAGTTTCCTGAAGGCTTTGGGGGTCACCTTACTGTATTAAATTTGAAAATCCACTTCTATTTATGGTTTGCTATAAATCATATCATGAAAAGTGGAAAATTTTATTAAATATTTTTATTCATCTTTGGATATTTTCAAGTTTACTTTACCTTGTTCTGATAGTTTTGGAAAGTATCTTGAATCCATCCTAATTTTAAAATAACCCACGGATTTCTAGTTTCTGGTTATGCATGTAAGGAATTTAGAAGTTGTCATTGCATTCTAATAACAAGTAAATAGCTGAACAGACAAAAGGAAAAAACCTCCCCAAAACAAACAAAAACAGAAGCAAAAAAGTTTTTCTTATATCTGTAAGAGATGGGAGGACACAGGGCAAACTGCTATCCCCAATATTTCAGAGGCAAACAAGTGATAAAAATGAGTCAAATAAGAACTAAGAGGACGCTCCTTTCCTTATTTCACAACATTCAAAGCTACAGCGAAAACAAAAAAACAAACAGTTTGCAAACAAACAAGTTGCATAAAGGCACACAGACCTACAGGATTAAAAAAAAGAGCCCAGAAATGAACCCTGATGTATATGATCATATGATCTTCAGCAAGCATATCAAGGCTACTCAATGGGAAAATGGTCTCTTCAATAAACAGCATTGTTAAAACTGGATAGAATGAAAAATATAAGAAATTGGTTGGAAACTTTTCTTACAACACACACAAAAATTAACTCAAAATGAGCTAAAGACCTAAATTTAAGACCATCAATATAAAGATAGAAATAAACAGGATGAAAGCTTCATGACATTGGATTTATCAAAATTTCTTGGGTATGACACCAAAAAGGACAAGGAAAAAAAACACAAATAGACAACGAAGACACATTAGACTAGAATTTTTCTTCACAGTGAAGAAAACTCCCAGGGTGAAAAGGCAAACTATGGAAAGGTATAAGATATTTGAACAACATATATTTGATAAGCGGATAATATCCAGAAAATATAAAGAAGTCCTACAACTCAATAACTAAAACAAACAAACAAAAAAAACAAAATCACGTGAGTAAAAAATTGTCAAAGGAACAAAGCTGGAGGACTAGCACTACCTGACTTCAAGACTTACTATAAAGTTATATTAATCAAAACAGCATGGTATTTGAATGGAAGAGATAAATAGATCTGTGGAAGAAACTAGAGAGAGATCAGAAAATAGGCCATCATAAATATAATCAACTGATCTTTGACAAAGAAACAAAAGAAATACAATGGAGCAAAGATAACCTTTTTGACAAATGGTGCTGTAACAACTAGACATCCACATGCAATAGAGGGAAAAAAAAAAGATTCCAGACACAGACTTTACATCCTTAAAAACAATTTGCTTAAAATGGGTCACAGACCTAAATAGAAAGTGGAAAACTATTAAACTCCCAGTAGATAACATAGGGAAAATCCTAGATCACATTGAATATGGTAATGAAATTTTAATTTTAGTTTTTATTTAAATTACAGCTGGTTAGGGGCGCCTGGGTGGCGCAGTCGGTTAAGCGTCCAACTTCAGCCAGGTCACGATCTCACGGTCCGTGAGTTTGAGCCCCATGTCAGGCTCTGGGCTGATGGCTCAGAGCCTGGAGCCTGTTTCCGATTCTGTGTCTCCCTCTCTCTCTGCCCCTCGCCCGTTCATGCTCTGTCTCTCTCTGTCCCAAAAATAAATAAACGTTGAAAAAAAAATTTAAAAAAAAACACAAAATTTGTCAAATTAGACACATATAAACATGACTCGACTATGTTCTGTGTATAAGAAACTCACTATAGGGCACCTGGGTGGCTCAGTAGGTTGGGCGTCCAACTTTGGCCCAGGTCATGATTTCACAGTTTGTGAGTTCAAGCCCGGCGTTGGGCTCTGTGCTAACAGCTCGGAGCTTGAAGCCTGCTTCAGATTCTGTGTCTCCGTCTCTCTCTGCCCCTCCCCCTCCTGTTCTCTCTCTCTCTCTCTCTCTCTCTCTCTCTCTCTCTCTCTCTCAAAAATAAATAAACATTAAAATATTAAAAAAAGAAACACTATAAAAAACTCACTATATAGAAACAAACATTAAAAATAAAAGGAGGGAAAAGCACTATGCTAATAATAATATCCAAATAGGTGGAGTGGCTCTTTATTAATATCTGGAAAATCAGATTTCAGAATGTATAATATCATCAGGAATAAAGATGGCCATTTCAAGATGATAAAAGAGCCAATGTATCAAAAACAAATCTTAAATGTTTATTCACCAAATAGATATGCTTCAAAATACATGGGAAAAACAAAAAAACCTGGTAGACCTGGAAGGCAAAGCCAACATATCTAGGATTATAGTCAGATATTTAAATCTCTTAGTAATTGATAGAACTAAAAAGATGAACATCAGTGAGGATACCTTAGACTTACACAAAACTGTGACACTCAGAAAACACTCCACAAGGCAATGGCTGAATACATATTTTTTTTCAATTCTTCATAGATTATTTACAAACATAGACCACAATTTTTTGCCATAAAATTAAATGACATATGAGCCAAACACAAGGCATGGATCTAGTCTGAGTCTTATTTAGCATGAACCTACTGAAAATATCATGAGATTATTAAGGAAATTTATATAGTTACTGAATTATTAAGCCATGATTGTTAACTTTATTGGCAACAATATTATGGTAGTGGAAATATAAATCTATAGATTTTATTTTATTTTTTTAAATTTTTTAACGTTTATTTAATTTTGACACAGAGAGAGAGCATGAGCTGGGGAGGGGCAGAGAGAGAGGAAGACACAGAATCCGAAGGAGGCTCCAGGCTCTGAGCTGTCTTCACAGAGCCCGACGTGGGGCTTGAACTCACAGACTGCAAGATCATGACCTGAGCTGAAGTCAGATGCTCAACCGACTGAGCCACCCAGGCGCCCCTAGATTTTATAGATACATAATGAAATACTTGAGGAAAATATATACTGAAGTACTACCTAACAAAAAAAAATGTCCTTTTTAATTTTTACAAAATTATTCTTCTGGTTTCTCTTAGCCTGTAGTCAAAGGAAACCTGAAACCTAGAACTTCATATTGATAGCTCACAGAAAGAGCTCTATAATCCTGTAGCACCAGTACCCACAGTGACCAGATGGGCATATATAATGGGATGGAAGCAGAACACTCCTCTCTGACTATGGGATCTGTAATCCTACGAGTATGGAAAGCAAGCATTCCTGTTGGTCTTTTGTTCCACATCCTCTCATTGCCTGGGAGGGAAACAGACACAGTCATGGAAAGTGCACATCAGAACAACGTAACAAAAGTTCCAGTTTCTAGTAAGAAGACCAGGAAAAGACCCCTAGGAATACGAAAATGGTAGGGAGGTAGCTGAGATAATAAGCAATCCTATGAATCTGTGTATAAACTAGACTTGTATCCAGACTGTAGAAGCCTGAATCTAAAAGTAAAGAGCATATCCAAATCTTTGAAAACAAAAGTATGTGGTAGACTTCCATAGACTCCAAACCATGCACACTGAATGGGGACAGATAGCAATCACACTGGAAATACCGATGTAGAAAGCAAAAACCACAGGTGACAGTAGGACCTATGGCTGAACCTAGCCAGGTGAGATGCAAACTCAAAGATCATCATTCTCCATAGGATGTGTTCAAACACTTGAGTCCCATAGAATTCAGTTGACCACAATACAATGCCACACTGTCTGGCAAATAAAATGTAAAATCTTAACATCTCTAATAAGAAAAGTTAGCATACATATACATACATATATATATATGTGTGTATGTGTGTGTGTGTGTGTGTATTCAATATACATATATATTTTAAGTTTGTTTTGAAGTTCATTTATTTATTCTGATAGAGCACACAAGCAAGGGAGGGACAGAGAGAGGGCTCCACACTGACAGTGTGTAGCCTGATGTGGGATTCAAACTCACAAACCCATGAAATTATGACCTGATACAAGACAGAGAGTCAGACGCCCAACCAATTGAGCCACGTAGGTGCTCCATGAAAATATATTTTTAAAAAGTTATGAAATATTAAAAGGTTCATTTCAACAAGCGGGGCACTTACTAACAATGTTAATAAGCCCCATTTTCTTCTCTAATTGTCCTCAGGCAGTAAGAAATCAGTGCTATGAGGGGTGGGGGTGGGAACTCTTCCCAATTAGATTAAGGTCTTTAGTAAGGAAAGGAAGAATGGACATGAAGTAGTCAACTAGAAGTCTGTGCCACAATCCCTCCCATGCACCTGTTGAGGAGTCCTAAATTACAGATCTTTGTGTCTGTATACAGATGGAGATATGAAGACCATAGATTATTTATCACAAAATACATCACATATGTGAGACACTCCATGTGTCATACATGTATGGATTAAATAAAAAATCCGTATTTCACTTGAACTACAAGGCCAGTGGTTCAAGAGAGAAAACCAATGCCAACTAAATGGACACAATGACTTGTCCCTACAAATCTGTATTCAATACTCATTACGTCATTAATACTTCAGGCTAATTTTTGACACATGTCACTCTTGCAAATATATGAAAAGTTGCTAAAATAAATTGGTTATTTCTGTGACAATGACAACAATGTCACTTAGGGATCATTCTGCCTTCAGAAATGTTAAAATGTGAAAATTTCATACTTGTATATCCAAAACCTTATTTATGAAATAGGAAAATTTCCAACATTGTTGAACCTTTTGTGCATATTTTCAACATGACATCTCTTTTCCACCACAGGCATACTTTTCTCAAGAGAAACTACCAAATATGTAACCATGTCTTGTTTGGTCTCATTTTCAAACCATTCTAGAAATGGGGTTCTATGTTTGACCTGCCTCTGTCATTCAGCAGTGAGACTCACCCATGCTGATGTGCACAGCTGCCAGTGTTGTGTACTATCCCAAGGCACATACATAACCACAATTCATCAATTCTCCAGTTGATAAACATGGGAGAGATTTTCTGTGCTTTGCTCCACAATTCTCATGGTTTTCTTCTGGAACACGTGTGTGAGTTTCCTGCGGGTACTGACCTAGATGTGGAATTGCTTAACTCTAGATGATGGCTTTTCTTACTCTACTGAAATATGGGTCTCTACTCTTTCTCCTCCACCATGAGTATCCTTTCTTTATTAATCCAACAGATGTAATATCTCTGTCAGTCGACCTTCAGAGGAAAAAGAATGAGGAGGGAGAAGGAGGTGCTCCTTGGCTGACAGGATGTGACCTTGAGGACAGCCTGAGGACCCAAAGACAGACAGTGGTGAGGACGAGGAGCAGCTCTACTGTGGGCTCTAGGAGGAAAGGTGTGAGTGGGACTGTGCCAGGCAGGGAACTGGGGTCTCAGGCGCCAGCTTAGGGGATGTCACAAAATCTTTTGAGGTCATTACTATGCTGTGGAACATGTAAATTTAAAAAGACAATAGTGTTTTATGGTGAAAAGGCAAGTCTTAATTATGCAATGCACAAAGGAAGCTATCTGGAAATAGCTTGCTCTCATGACCCTTATGATGGACTTACATGGTTACCACCTCCATGGTCACAGATGGCAAGCCCTCACCACACCCTGCTGACTGCCTGACTGCCTCCATGCTCTTCCCCTCCACACTGTCCCTACCTCACCAATATTATTATTTCTTAGTAAAGAGCTTGTCTCACTGAAGCTCTTGCTATCAGGAACTGGTTTCTGCTGTCTGTGCATTAGGAAGAGCTCTGAAGCTCTGAAGAAACAACTATTGGGAGGGCTCTGAAGAACTGAAAGTGAGTCAGGATGAGAAAGAGTGAAGGTAACCCCACTGACAATGAGGAAAGGAAGTTATTTTTATTGTGACCCTCACTTAATTCACTCATGGATTCTACCATTGAACATTATCATTCCTTGTGTTAACAAAAAGCCCACAATCAGGGTACCTGGGTGGCTCAGTCAGTTAAGCAACTGACTCTTGGTTTGGCTAAAGGTCATCATCTCGCCGTGAGTTTGAGCCCCACATTGGGTTCTGTGCTGACAGTGCAGAGCCTCCTTAGGATTCTTTCTCTCTCTCTCTGCCCCTCCTGCATTTTCTTTCTCTGTCTCTCTCAAAATAAATAAATAAACTTAAAAGAAATAAAATATTAAAAATTAAAAATAAAAAAAAAAGCCCACGGGGCACCTGGGTGGCTCAGTCGGTTGAGCGTCCGACTTCAGCCAGGTCACGATCTCGCGGTCCGTGAGTTCGAGCCCCGCATCAGGCTCTGGGCTGATGGCTCAGAGCCTGGAGCCTGTTTCCGATTCTGTGTCTCCCTCTCTCTCTGCCCCTCCCCCGTTCATGCTCTGTCTCTCTCTGTCCCAAAAATAAATAAAAAACGTTGAAAAAAAAATTTTTTTTAATTAAAAAAAAAAAACCACAATCAAATACAAACTTGTGCACATGGTATTTGAAGCCTGTGGCAATCTGGACCCACTCATTTTAAACATCTCATTGGCAACTGCTCCTTCACTGAACTTGAGCCACACTTGACCAGTGAGTGTCTCCTGAACATGTTTCCTCTTTCCCTTTAGCATGTGGTACTGGGGAAGCATTGTTCCAATTCTGACTCATGCTTCAGTTTTATACCCTCAATACAGCTTATCTCCCTACAGAGACTGTGAACCCCTTACAGGCTTTACTCACTAGGCTGCACACCTCACCCTATCTTGTTCAGAGCAAAGACTGACACACAACACGCACAAAGCCAGTGTTGTACCTAAAGAGTAATGATCTGGTCCTATTAAACTGGAACACTTTGATATACCAAGACCAAGTCAGATCTGTCCAGATTAGTTCACTAACAGTGCATTTGCTCATCCCCTTGATTCTTCCCACCTCTATGAGCAGCACTACCATCCACTCATCATGTGGAAAACCTGTGTGTCATTTCACATCCTCGTTCAGCCCTCACTCCCTTGCCTAATCATTCATATGTTCTATAGGGTCCATGACCACAACTGCTCCAGGTGCCTGCTGTTTGGGCCTTTTACCATCTCTCCCTGCATGGCCACAGTCCTAATGGCTTCTCAGATTCCATCTTTCCTGAGCTCATGTATGCAGGGACCATTAAAAGTACAGGTGTGGTCAAATCACTTCTGTGCCCCACATGTCTCTGTAGATCCAGCACTCCAACTGCCTGGGCACATTTTCCCCCATGTATCCCCTGCTGCTCCAAGGACACTGAGCTGTGAGCTTCCTAAACTCACCCAGCTGGCTCCACACTTTGAGACTGTGTAAGCTCTAGATACATAGATACGTGTAAATATCTATATGTGGATGCACTCCCCACTCTGCCTTGCTTTTTTATATATACCAGCTATTGTCACAGGGCAAGGCATGTAGGAGACATTTCAGTGCTTCAAGAAATGAATAAATTGACCCACTTCAGAAAAATTATGTTTCCCCATCTTTGAAATGTGTGGGTGACTTGTGATGGCATGCGATATCCATGCTAGTTGATATCTCTGACTTTCATGAATGGCTAACGTGTGTTCCCTCGAGACCAGGAAGAGATGCACAAGAGTTGCAGGGATAAAGACCCAACCTCTGATGATGGTCCCCTACCTGACATGGTTTTAGACCAGCTACTCCTCAGTTTCTGAGATAACCTGAAATCAAAACAGAACAAACCTAGTCAAAACAAGTACAACGTAGTGACAAGATCTTGATACATAAACACCATTTTTCAATAGTAAAGAGCCAGAGCAAGAGGTGCCTACGTAACTCAGTCAGCTAAGCATCTGACTTCAGCTCAGGTTGTGATCTCGCAGTTCAGTGATTTTGAGCCCCATGTCGGGCTCTGTGCTGACAGCTTGGAGCCTGGAGCCTGCTTTGCATTCTGTGTCTCCCTCTCTCTCTCTCTGCCCCTCCCCTGCTCGTACTCTGTCTCTCTCAAAAATGAATACGCATTAAAAAAAGAAAAAGGGGTGAGACTCCTTGGAGAAGCAGTTGATTGCAAGGATGCTGTAGGAAAATATGAGCTGGGATATCTGGAAGTGCCAGGAAGTTCTAAAAAGAAAAGGTGGGGCTTGTTAAATAAACAGGATACAATGTGAAGGAGTTTTTATTGGTCTTAGAGTAGTAAAAAAATAAAATAATTATAACCCATAGAATATACAGACACATCATAAATAAACAGTTGAATAGAAACAAAAAAGAGATCCTAACAGTGGATCCCAATTAATGCAAGCAGAAAATGGGGCACCTGGGTGGCTCAGTCAGTTAAGTGCCCGACTCTTGGTTTTCGTTCAGGTCATGATCTCATGGTTCATAAGTTTGAGCCTCGTGTTGAGTTCTGCACTGATGCTGCAGAGCCTGCTTGGGATTCTCTCTCTCTGTCCCTGCCCCACTTGCACCCATTTGCTCTCTCTGAAAAATAAACAAACACAGAAAGAAGAAAGAAGAAAGAAGAAAGAAGAAAGAAGAAGGAAGAAAGAAGAAGAAGAAGAAGAAGAAGAAGAAGAAGAAGAAGAAGAAAGAAGATGGAAGAAGATGTGTCACGACCGGCATGACAAACACCGAGGTCAGGGTCCTGAGGGTAGGGGAATGCAAGAAAAAAGAGAGAGAAGAAAGTTTGGGAACAGGAGGGTCCCCTGGGCTGATGGCCCAAGTGACGGCTTTATTGTTGCTGTACACAATCTTTTATATCCAGACTCTTATGGGTCAGGCCATTCTAAGAATAAACAGGTTTCACATAATCGCTGCCAACCAAAACATTTAGTTCTGTGTTCCTGGTGAATTTTCTAAATGGGTCACAACAAGACCTTGTTGATAAGCTTGCTAGAAAAACACAATTCCCATGTTTGTTTCTATCTGACTCGGGGTAGAAAAAGGGAGGTAGCATTACTGCCAACACCTGCAGACCACAGGCTTCAGGAATTAACTTTCTCAGCCTTGACAAGGCTTTCGTATGCCCTTGAAAGTGGGGTAATGGGAGGGGGAACCACCGGGTTGGCTAGGTCAACAGGGAATGTTGCTCAACCCGGTCTCAGCCTGGCACCGGGGCCCGGTCCCCCACAAAGATGAAAGAAGACAAAGAAGGAGAAGAAGGAGAAGAAGGAGGAGGAGGAGGAGAAGAAAGAAGATGGAAGAAGATGAAAGAAGACAAAGAAGGAGTAGAAGGAGGAGGAGGAGAAGAAGACGAAGAAAGAAGAAGAAGAAGAAGAAGAAGAAGAAGAAGAAAAGCAGTGGAGGAGGAGGAGGAAGGAGAAGGAAGAAGACGAGGGAAGGAGGAGAGGGAGAGGGAGATGGAGAGGGAAAGGGAGAAGAAGAAGAAGAAGAAGAAGAAGAAGAAGAAGGAGAAGGAGGAGGAGGAGGAGGAGGGGAATTTTAGTTTTCTTCCTTAGTAGCTATCTACTCACTGCACAGTGGAGGTGACCTCCATGCATGTCCCCTCACTCTCAGAGCTCACAGTTCAGAGAGGGGCATAGCCAGTCCACACCAAACTCACAATATGTTTTCTGATTGTGGTGCTCATTTCCTGTGCTATCTGTGATTTTAGCATTTGGGATTCTCTGCAGTGAGAAAAGGAGGGTCCAGTTCCTTCTCCTGTACCATGAGCTACTTAGGCTATCCTTTCCCTCACCCTGATTCGCCTTGCACACCTGAGTCCTAGGCATCTGAAAATGAGTGAATGAGGTAAAGCCAACGGAAAACAAGAAGGGAGGGATATATGGGCACCCACCAGGACCCATTCAGGGTGGAGCTGAGCCTGGAATATTCAGGGGGGAGCCGTGTCCTTGGCCCTGCAGGGTGCTCTGCTCCTCTGTTTTCTCTCCCCAAGTAGTTCTATGTGACGATAGGGAAGAACTGTCCTCCCCAACCCTACTGAGATGGTCAGGCCTTTGGGTGGGAGCTTGTTCCTTTTCCTTTCCCTGCCCTGAGGCTTCCGCCTGGAGCTGGGAGACTCTGCTCACATCGCCTTCCCTCTGAAGGGCTGACATGAAGGCTTCCACTTTCAGGCCTTCAGTGGTCTCTGTAACAGGTCTGCTGATGGTCTGCCCTCCTGAAACCACACTGCTGCCCCTGAGAGTCACCAGTGCCCCTGGAGCTGCCAAGCAGTCAGGCCCTGTGGGTGCTGGGATCAGAAAAGACTGTGTATTCCTCAGCACACAGCGTGTGTGGGAACCATGCTGCTGGACTCCTTCCCCACCAGTGTAAGCAACAGATGTGGCTGCAGACACATCAGCAACCATGGGAAGGCTCTGGATGCTGAGCCCATCTTGGTCCCCTTCTCTGTGGAGCTCCATGGCCTGTGCCGAGTAGAGAAAACAGGGAAGCAGAGAAGAGCGTAAGTGAGACTGGAAGACTGTCACTTGCCTTCCTGAAGCAAACCACTCAAGATTATAATTAGGAGAGACTTTGAGGTCATCAAGTCCAGCGGATGCAGTAATCCCTGCTCTTGCACCCCCACAGCACTCACCCCACTTTTTGCACATAGTTCCACTGCCAGAAAAGAACCACTACCATTCACCAGCGACCATCCTCACACTTTTATCTCATACATGTCTTAGCATTTCTGCAAAACAGATTCCTAAAAGTGAGGCTGCTGGTCAAGAGCTATGCCATTTTACAGTCTTATGCTTAAGAACAAAATGTACACATATACACAGGGCATGCTGCCAGGCCACAGATGTATACAGAAATCAAGGAAAGACTTTCTACTATTTGAAAGTATCCCACAGCAGATCAGATTGCCTGGGCTGTCATGGTCATCATTCCAGAATGCACTGGACAGCGGGGATGCTGTTGAGGGCATTACAACACTGGGTATGAGATTAGAGGAGGTGACATCTAAGGGACCACAGATATTCAGAAGCACTTGGAACCTTTCCAAGGTAGGAAGGTCTATACACGGTGCCTTATTTGGCCTGAATCCTTCCAAATGAAATGCCTTCTCCCACTAAGCCTCAGAGAGAAGCCTGGAGGAGACTTAGCAGCTCTTCCAAATCACCCTGGCCCTTCTCCAAGAGTCTCTGCAGAGACTTACTGCTGGTTTCTTCTTGTTCTCCCCCTCCAGCACAGGAATGGAGATGATGTCACCCGCCGGCTGGGCCAGGGTCCCACTGTAAGCCTCTACTGGTGGTCTCCGCAGGTACACTAAGTCTTCCCAGCATGCAAACAGATCTTCCTTTGCATCTGGGGGATGCACAATTGTAGGTAAAAAGAGCGTCCAGTGACAAGCTTCAAGTGGAACTTTTTTTTTTTAATTGTAGATGGATATCTTCACAAACTTCAAAGGAAGCAGCCTGTTGGGGAGCAAAGTGGGGGATTAGGTTGGGGTAGATGGGAAGGAGGAGTAAGGGGATCTCTAGGGCTAGTCAGAATTTAATCCTCTCTTGAAGCATTCCATGAGTCCTGTCCACTTGATCTCAGCCCCCTCATATCCACCTCCTTAGCACTGACAGGTGCAGTCTGAATTCAGGGTACATCATTTAACTCATCACACTCCTGACTAAAGCTTGATGGCTCCTGGGGCGTCAAGGTGGTTCAGTTGGTTAAACATCAGACTTCGGCTCAGGTGATGATCTCATGGTTCATGAGTTAGAGCCCCATGTTGGGCTCTGTGCTGACAGCTCAGAGCCTGGAACCTGCTTCAGATTCTGTGTCTCCCTCTCTCTCTGCCCCTCCCCCATTTGCTCACACACACTATCTCTCAAAAATATATAAATGTTAAAAAAAATTTAAAAAAATCCTTGATGTCTCCTGACCACCTCCCAAAACTGTAGGAATTAACCCCTCACTGACTCTGCCATGCAAGGCTTCCTACTATTTGTTCCCAGCTTTTCTTCCAGTCTTATTCCCATAACCCTTCCTACCTAATCAACAACCACTTGTGGATCCTTGTGGATCCTATAGCTGTGTCTGATTTCTCCTCCTCTGAATCCACCCCACCGCTACTGGTCTGGCCACGGAGGGCTCTGTGTTATGGGGAATCATGTGCCTGATGGTCATGTTCCTCCTGGATACATCTTACAGGGAGGCACTAAAATTCCTGGACTCACCTGGTCAGCTCCAAGCTCTTTGTGGACTTGAAGCCCTTTCCCTGGGTATCTTGGTCATTTCTGGCACTGACTGCATAGCTCACAGCTGGCTGTGCCAGCAACATGATATCAGGTATTGTTAGGTTTTGGCTAGTGTATGCAATGCCCACTGTCACCATTTGCACGCTGTTGTGCACATCAATCACTTCTCCTCTTTTGTTGATCTGTTGTTGGAAGAAACAGGAAAAGGGCCTTATCTTACATTCTCTTGCATCTGCACTCCTCTGCTCTGCTCCTAAATAAAGTGGCCACCGCAGTTATTGGCCTGTGGCAAGAACTTAAAGGGATGATAGCGTTCCCTCACAGGTAGTTCAAGCCCTGTATCAACAGAACTGATTCACATCTCCCTCTGCAATCTGACCTGTCATAGGAGCCAAACCCCCCTTCCTCAAGGCGCATATGTTATTTTCCTACCTAGAAGTGCATGTGATCACTAGTAAAATAGCAAAAACATGCACAGCCTAAGACCCAGCAATTCAACTTCTGAAAATGTATTCTACATTTATTTGCACACACACAAAGTTGTTCATCACCATAATTTCAACAATAAGACACTGGACATAACTCGAGCACTTCTCAGTAAGTGTCTAAGTAAACAAATTTAGAATTTTCCCCCCAAAATATTGCTTCTCGGCCTTTTGGCTAAGATCAAGTGTAGAGTTTGTGCAAAATGAACGTTTTATTAATTTTTATTTTTAAAAAGCTTTTTCACCTCAAAAATTCTAATGCAAAAAAACAATGAAATGCAAAGGGATCATTCTGGACTAAAGGATTAAAGAGGTGTGACAATCAAGTGTAATCCATGATTCTGGATTAGGAAATACAGCTATTATTCAGACAAATGAGAAAATGTAACACACATTCTATCAATATCAAATTTCAACAAATTGCATCATGGTTGCACAAGCAAAGTCCAAGTTCCGAGAAGATGCATGAAGAATTTAAGGATAAAGGGGCATAATGCAACCACTTACGCCAAACTGTCAAATAGTTGAGCAAGATTAATCCTTTGTGTCTTGTGTCTGCATGTGTTTACTGATCCCTAATCCTGCCTGTACATTTCAATCAACTGGAAGCTCAGAAGCGTCTGCTGCCCAGAGAGCCTGAGTCATTCCACAGGAATCTTGGGAGTGGGTCCTGGGTAGTGTTTCCTACACTTTGCGGGTAATTCCAAGGACTTGTCGAGGTTGAGAATCAATGATAAATCATGCAGCTCCCTGGCTGGTCCTCATGTGTTTCCTTTCCCCTCCTCTCTCACACTCACAAGGTGTGTAGTTGCTCACACCCAACATCTGGTTTGTACTGCCATGACCCACACCTTCATCCAGAAACCAGTACAGACTAGAAATTCCTTGAGCTGAAATCCAGAAAACCTGGGCCTCAGCCACCTGATGGTCTGAGAAACTCACTTTACTCTCTGGAACTCAGTTTGCTCCTGAGCAAAATGGGGATGTCTGTTGTGCCTGCATAGGAAGGTTGTTGTAAGGCTCACAGGAAATGGACACCAAATTGTTTTTTGCTTTGGATATTGGAGAGAATCAGAAAAATAAGAAGGACTGTGGAGCCTCAAGTTCCTACGACACACTGAACGAGAAAAAGCAAGCTGCAAATGGCACAGCCCGTGTGAAATCATGTCGAACATCCATATGTACAACATGAGAAGACTGCACTGTGCCTCCCAGAGTCATAAAACATTTAGTAAGCATATAGAAGGGGACAGAGGCATCTGGGTGGCTCAGTCGGTTAAGCTTCCACCTCTTGGTTTCACCTCATGATCTTGCGGTTGTGAGTTTGAGCCCCACATCAGGCTCTGCACTAACAGCGTGGAGCCTGCTTGGATTCTCCCTCTCTCTCTCTCTCTCTCTCTCTCTGCCTGTCCCCTTCTCTTTCTCTCTCAAAATAAATAAGTAAACTTTAAAAAATAAGTAAATATATAGGAAAGGACAAAACCTGCATGAGAATAATGACCAAATTTGAGATAGTGGTAACTGGGGAGAAATGGAAATGCAACAAGGGAAGTGTGTCCAGAAGAGTAAACCATATTCATGTTTGGTTTTTGTTTTCCTCTAAACAATAATACCTCTGATGCAAGCATGGGAGGGATCAGCCGCCTGTTAAAACTGGGTGTGTACATAAGTAAGTGAAAAAAACAAAACAGAACAACTGTATGTCTCCTCTACCTGCTGGAGATGTCACTGAAGACTCTCTGTGCACTCAGCATGTAGCAGGTCTTCAATAAATTGCTGTAGACAGAAAAGAATGAAAGGGAGGGAGGAGGAGGGGGTGGGGCACCTCACCTGTATAAAGTCACTCTCAAATATGAGCAAGTGCTTCAGCAGGGTGTACTCCCCCTTGCACAGCAGCCCCTGCAGCTTCCCCACAGACTTGTTGAACATGTGCAACATCTGGAAGCTTCGGAAGCCATCACACAGCAACTTCAGGTCGCTGTCCATGGCTGCCTGTCACTAACACACCAAGGGGAGGCAGGTTACTTCTTGCCCTTAAACTTAGACAGTTTCCTGCAGCCAACCTCCCCACACAAGGAGCTCATGAGCACACACATCCTGTAGCGTTGTGATACAGACAGAGGAGTCCTTTGGGCAGATTCAGCCCCCAGCCCTATACAGTCTGTCAGCATGTGGTGCCTGTGTAAGAGCCAGAGGAAGGCATCCCCAGCACCAGGATGTCCACACAGCCCAGAGCACAGGCCAGACTGCAGACTCCTCCCCTCACCCCTCAGCCAGCTGCCTTTGTGCAGTGAATGACTTGCACGACCTTGTGCAGTGAATGACACACAACTGTGCACACAGTCCCTGCTGGCTCCTGACTCTTTCACAGACCTCAGGCCTAAAACAGCTCACTACTTTCACTGTGGACTCACTACGCCCAAGAAAAGTGTCCATCACTTCCATCTGAGCAAAGAAAAACCACTTTATCTGAGTTTTTCACTTACTCCACCCTTTGGAAGGCTTTTCCATGTAGACCTATGTCCCCTTCCTCCTTGCTCTGGATCAGGATCAACCCAACCCTGACCACAGTCTGGATCCTCCCCTGTCCTGCTCAGGGTTCCCCTGTGTCTGTCAGGTTCTCCCCCACACTCCTCTGCCCTCACCTCTTCGGGGATTCCCGCCCCATCCAGGGCAGACTCCTCCATCCAATTATGATGAGGCTGTTCCCGCACTTCCTAAGGTCCAGGTCAGGTTCCTCCTCAGGGCTCTAACCCTGGTCTAGGTCATGGTCCCACTCTGTTGTACCAATCTCACTATGCTGCGCGGGATGCCCCCTCTCCGGAGACTCCACAGCCCCTTTCCTCGGAACCCCCTGGGTAGAGAGATGTGGACTGACCTCAGGGCCTTCGCGTGGGCACCGCCAGTCCAGGACCACACCGACGTCTGAGAGCTGAGGTGGAGCGGCCACCGGGAGCCGTGTCCTCTGCGTCCCCACCCTCCTCCTGAACAAAAGCCCACCTGCATGCCCCCTGGAACTTCCGCCTCCCCACCCCCTAGGCTGCCTTTACAATTTTCCTGTCCATTGTGACCTGTAGCTATCATAAAACACTTGTGTCCTCATCCTAGTAGCCACCTCCTCAGAAAGGGACATCAATCTGCCGCAAACCCGGCCAAGCCATGAAGGAGAGGACAGAGCCATGCTGAAGGGGATGGAAAGGACGCATGCGCAGACACCACCTACGCAAGGCCTGCACGCTTACTTCTGTGGGCACTAGACTGCTGCACATGCGCAAATACGGCCCACACTGCTCCTCTGAGGGCCGGCCAGCAGGTGCGCAAGCGCAGTCACTGTCTACCCACAGCCTGGGAGCCTCTGAGAGCCATGGTCAGGAGCGGATGTGCACACAGACCCCACAGCTGTGGGTTCTGTGGGGTGAGACTGAGCGCAAACAAGCAAACGACCCTCTGGGCTTTACCAAAACGGAGGGAACAAATATGGTGCCCGAAAGGTGCTCCTGTCTCTGTCTGTTTCCTGCTACTTTCTGTCTCATCTCATTGTGCACCAAAACTGCAGTAGGTGACTGATGTCAGCCTTCTCGGACCATCTCAGGTAAGGTAAGGAGACACCAAAACCTGGGAGAACCAGAAAACCAGTTAGGTGAAGGCGTGCAAGCAGTGTTTTCCGACAATAAGGTGTGATAGGAACATAGTGTGTTACGATGACCTAAGGGTCTTTCTAGTGTCTATATGAAAATTAAAAAAGAAAAAAAAAGGAAACCTTAGTTTTTACAAGCTAAACAAAGTATTCCTTGTGAAGAGCAATTTTTGGAGAACTGCTTGAGGGCACCCATCTGGGATTTGCGATGCCCGGTAGCTGACAAGTCTTAGCGGTTCTTCCCAGCATTCTGTAAGTGTGCTCTGTGGCTCTGGTCCTCAGGAAAACAAGGAAAACAGAATTTACTAACCTGCTTTAAGGTCGGCTTTGTTTATTCACGCATACAGTCTGGTGTAGAGGACAGCAGCCTCCCGGTGGAGCCCTACTGCAAACACTCTATGCAGAAAAGTAGTGACCCCCGCAGTATGTGCACAGTGAATCCCAGAAGCGTGGCTCTCCCTGTCACCCAGCAATGACAAATATAAAGATGGAACCTAACGGAGGCTCTGGCTACATCTGTCAAACTGCCCAAGCCACGTAACCACTCTTCAGACTCTGTGGGCCTCTTTGGGGTTGGTGAGGAGAGTTGTCCCGACTGTGCTGTCCCCTAGCCCCCACTGGATCATCCTCACAGACGCACCTAGCGGAAGTGCACGATAGGGCAGGATGAGATCTTAAGATCTGGGCCCCAGTGTCCCCATTTCACTTTCGGCTCCCTTGATCTTCTCTATTCTTCATTCTCTTTTTTATTCATCTTGGTTTCAATACTTCATTTTTACCTTTTTGCTGCTTGTGCATTAGTTTTCCAAAACTTACTACTCGTTACAAGTTTGTATCCTTTAGCATGTCCCTACCCTACTGCTGCCCTGCCCCTGTTAACCACTATTCCACTCTCAGTTTTTACAAGTGCGGCTTTTTTAGATTTCATATATAAGTGATGCCATGCATTGTTTGTCTTACTCTGTCTGACTTATCTCACTTAGCAAAATGCCCTAGAGTTACATCAGTAGATGCCCCAAATGCCTTCCTTTTCATGCCCAAATAATATCCCATTGTACATAAACACCACATATTCTCTATCCATTCATTCATTGACAAAACATTAACATCTTAACTCCTGTGAATAATGCCTCACTGAATGTAAGAGTGCAGAATTTTCTTTGAGATACTGACTCTATCTTCTTTGGTTATATTCCCAGAAGTAGGATTATTAGATCATATGGTAGTTCCTTTCCTTTTTCTTTTTCTTTTTTCTTTTTTAAATTGTTTTAGGAACTTCCAAACTGATTTCCATACTAAGTGAACCAATTTACATTTTACCAATAGCACACAAGGGTTCCATTTTCTCCACATTCTCCTCACCACTGACCACGTCTTGTCTACTTCATGGTAGTCATTCCAACAGGTATGAGGTGATGTCTCATTGTGGTTTTGATTTGCATTTCCCTGATAATTAGTGATGTTGAGTATCTTTCAGGCACATGAAAAGATGTTCAGCGTCGCTCCTTATCAGGGAAATACAAATCAAAACCACACTCAGGTATCACCTCACACCAGTCAGAGTGGCCAAAATGAACAAATCAGGAGACTATAGATGCTGGAGAGGATGTGGAGAAACGGGAACCCTCTTGCACTGTTGGTGGGAATGCAAATTGGTGCAGCCGCTATGGAAAGCAGTGTGGAGGTTCCTCAGAAAATTAAAAATAGACCTACCCTATGACCCAAGAATAGCACTGCTAGGAATTTATCCAAGGGATACAGGAGCACTGATGCATAGGGCCACTTGTACCCCAATGTTCATAGCAGCACTCTCAACAATAGCCAAAGTATGGAAAGAGCCTAAATGTCCATCAACTGATGAATGGATAAAGAAATTGTGGTTTATATACACAATGGAATATTACGTGGCAATGAGAAAAAATGAAATATGGCCTTTTGTAGCAACGTGGATGGAACTGGAGAGTGTGATGCTAAGTGAAATAAGCCATACAGAGAAAGACAGATACCATATTGTTTCACTCTTATGTGGATCCTGAGAAACTTAACAGGAACCCATGGGGGAGGGGAAGGAAAAAAAAAAAAGGTTAGAATGGGAGAGAGCCAAAGCATAAGAAACTGTTAAAAACTGAGAACAAACTGAGGGTTGATGGGGGGTGGGAGGGAGGAGAGGGTGGGTGATGGGTATTGAGGAGGGCACCTTTTGGGATGAGCACTGGGTGTTGTATGGAAACCAATTTGTCAATAAATTTCAGAAAAAAAAAAGAAAAAAAATAATCATCAAACGTCAATAAACTACAGATGTATAAAAAAAAAAACAAAAAACAAAAAAAAATCAAGTACCTGTTGACTATCTGGATATCTCCTTTGGAAAAAGTTCTGTTCAGTTCCTGTATCAGTTCCTGTTCAGTTTTTGATATGATTGTTTGTTGTTGTCCAGTTGGATGATTATTTATATGTCTCAACTCCTTATCTGACATATGGATTGCAAACATTTTCTCCCATTCCATAGGTTATGTGTTTATTTTGTTGTTTCTTTTGCTGTACAAATGCTTTTTAGTTTGTTGTAGCCTCACTTGTTAATTTTTACATTTGTTGCTTGTATTTTTGTGTGTCATATCAAAAAAAAATCATTGTCAAGATCAGTGTCAAGAAGCTTCTTTCATGTTTTTTTAGTTTTTTTTTTTTGTAGAAGTTTTAAGGTTTCAGGTCTTATGTTAATCTTTAATCCATGTCACATGAATTTTTGTGAGTGATATAAGGTAGAAATACAAATTCATTTTTCTTTATATATGGCTATCTAGTTTTCCCAACAGCGTTTGTTGAAGACAACATTTCTCCATTTAGTTTTCTTGGTTCTTGGCATGTCCTCTTGGTGAGGATGTGTGGCTATAAATTCTTTCTTGTCCATGGGTATCTGTACAAGTCAGCAGACTCTAGTTTTTTCCCAACTTCACCTGAGAGGGTGTGGGGCAGGTTTGCTGAATCCAGCTCTTTACAATGCCCATATTTACATCTGTCTGCCTACATCTGTAAGCAGATGTTCATGCGGGTGACTCCCTTGGAGTTTGGTGTTGGGTCCAGCCACTTCCACAGAGTCACTTTTGATCATGTATGCATGTCTTATTTATTGTAAATAAAGAGGAAGTTGCAAAGGAGGGACACCTCATGCCACCATGATGCTGACTTCCATTTAAAATAGATTTAACATTGTTTTAATGTGCTTAAACTTTAAGTCAGAATAAATAAGAAATAGAGTTAAAAACCAAAATTATAATACTGTGTTCTATGTTCTATGTTATTGGAGATCTTTATAGCTTCATATGACCTACAGTTACTGTCTATCATCTTTTCATTTCAACCAGAATACTCCCTTTAGCGTTAATTGTTGGGCACATCTATGGTAATGAAAGTCCTGGGCTCTGCATATTGAGATAAAAAGAGTATTTATACACATATGAGAGACTTCAAAAAATGATATCAAATACAATTGGATACTTGTATCTGGAGCTTAAAGTTGTGGCTTGATCTACAGTTAAATTTTTAGAAGATTGTGGGTGCCTGGGTGTCTCAGTCTGGGTGGCTGACTCTTGATTTCAGTTCAGATAATGATCTCATGGTTCATGGGATCAAACCCCACACTGGGCTCTGCCCTGACAGTGCAGAGCCTGCTTGGGATTCTCTCTCTCTCTCTCTGTCTCTCTCCCTCAATCTCTCTCTCCCTCCCCCTCTTCCTCCCTCCCTCCACTAATCATGACCTCTCTCTTTTTCTCTCTCTCTTCCCCAAAATAAATTAAAAATGTGGAAGATTTTAACATATAGATGGTATTTGAAAATATGGGGATAAAGAAAATTTCTCAGCAAAAGAGTATAACACAAATAAATGAGCAAGAACAGAGGGAATTCAAAATATGAATTTTAAGTTATGGGAGAGGAACAAAAAAAAGATGGGAGGAATAAGAAAGAACAGTCACAGAAGTAGGACATTTATAAGGTAGTTAAGCATACTCTTCTAAGGGATGAGAGAGGTCTCAAAAGGAAGAGGCATTGTGTATGGAAAGTGAGGACTGAGAATTTTTCGTAAAAGTTCTCAACACAGAGTTAGTGTTTTCCTGGAAAGGGTGGAGTTTTTGGCCTGAGGAGGGTGCACACCATACAATGACGGTGGAGGGAATGGTTTTATAAAGAAAGATAAGCATTTGTGCATGAAAGCAAAATTACCCTGAAAAAAGCATTTGTGAAGAGGTGAGAAAAGGTGGGATGTTAATGGGGTATGTGTATTTTTGTTAGATGGTAAAATTTATTGTCTGAGTAACTTTGAACACTTGTGGGAAGTGTCCATCCACTAGTGGACAAAAATCTGTATCATTGATAGTCTGAGACTAAAATGGAAGGGAACTAGGGAAACTGGACATATCAAGATTCAATAAGAAAAGCATTTACTGTAGGAGGGAAAGAGACAGGATCATTGCAATCTGATAAGCATTTAAAAAATAGAGGCCAGACAATGTGCAAGATCTCACATGGGAACTTATCTTGATTACATTTCAGTTTTTAAGTCCAGGATAATGCCATCAGATTTTTTTACTATAAAAAGTGAGGATAGGTTTTGAAGACTATGTCAAAGGCATTTCATAGTCCTTTTGCAAATTGGAATTGACAACTGACTAAAGTCATAGGTGGATTTGGCATCAGATTTAGTATCTAGGGAGTAGGATATGATCAACTTATTATGACCTTGTCCTACCTGTTTGTCTTTGGTTTAAGATCACTAAGCCTGTAGTTTGGAATCTGACACATATGTTGAAAGGCAGGTTAGATCTGTCCAGGTAGTTGGAGATAAGGGCAAAAGAGTGACAGATATTAGAGTCTCAGATGGCAAAGAGAAAACAATGAGATACAAGTTAAAATTTAAAAATTGCTGTTGTCATAGCTTTTTGAGCTATAGGGACTGATACAATGTCATACTTAATAGTATGGCTAACCAAATTTGTAATTTCATATGGTTCCATTATAGATGACAACAAAGTGCAAAATATGGTTGGGGACAAGTGAGATTAAAAAAAAATACATTACAGGAAAGAGTCAAAGACCTGATGTGTTGTCAAATTGGTGAGACCAAATGGCAGACTCAGATATAAAACAAACAAACAAACAAAAACACAGGTGTTATCTATAAGGGAGACTAGGTAGTTAAGTGAATAGTCTCAGTGAGGGATGATTTAGTTTGTACTTCCCTAATATAAAACTTAAAAGATGTTTCCAAAATGGAGTGGGAGAAAAATATTCTCAGCAGCATTAAGAACAAGGAGTGGGGCACCTGGATGGCTCAGTCAGTTAAGCGTCTGACTCTTGATTTCAGTTCAGGTCATGATCTTACGATTTTGTGGGTTCTAACCCTGTGTCAGACTCTGCTGGCAGTGCGGAGCCTGCTTGGGATTGTCTCTCTGTCTCCCTCTCTCTGCCCTTACCCACTCATGTTGTCCCTTTCACTCTCAAAATAAATAAATAAACTTAAAAAAAAAAAAAGAACAAGAAGTATAGCATGTCCACACACTGGCCTTGAAATACAATGGGAGAGAGATACTAAGCAATTCGACCTAAATTAGTCCCAGGTTGATTTTTTTTTATTTTTTATCTTTTAATATTATTTTATTTAATCTAAATGAAGTATAATTAACATACAATGTTGTATGAATTTCAAGAATACAACACGTTGATGCAACGATTCCCACATCACACAATGCTCACCACAATACGTGTAGTCATAGTCTGGCACCATACAGTGTTCATACAGTATCATTGACTACATTTCCTATGCCGTACTTTTCATCCCCCTGACCTACTTGTGTTAAGTACAGTACTTCTGGATTGGAAGTTTGCACATCTTAATCCTTTTTATCTATTTTATCCATTCCTCACCCCCACCTTCCCAGTGGCAACCACCAGTTCTCTATTTTTAGCAGTCTGGCTTTTGTTTCTTGGTTTCTTTGTTCATTTATTTTGTTTGTTAGATTTCACATATAAATGAAATCATATGATATTTGCTCTCTCTCTTCTGAGTTAAGTCACTTAGTAGGATACATACTAGATCCATCTGTGTTTTTCAAATGGGAAGCTCTCATTCTTTTTTATGGCTAACTGATATTCTACTGTATGTACACACATCTGCTTTATCATTTATCTATCAGTCGACACTTGGGTTGCTTCTATATCTTGACTATTTTTTTTATTTTATAGAGACAGTGTGTATTAGTGAGAGGAAAAGGTGGGAGAGAGAGAGAAAGAGAGTGAGAGAGAGAGAGAGAGAGAGAGAGAGGATCTTAAGCAAGCTCCATGCTCAGTGAAGAGCCTGATGTGGGACTCAGTCCCACAACCCTGGGATCATGACCTGGGCTGAAATCAAGAGTCAGATGCTCAACCAGCTATGCCACCCAGCACCTCTACTTCTTGAGTATTATAAATAATGCTTGTACAAACATAGGGTGACTCTGTCTTTTTGAATTAGGACTTTTCTTTGTGTAAATACACAGCAGTGGGATTAATGGAACATATGGTATTCCTATTTTGAATTTTTTGAAGAACCTCTGTACCGAATCCACCAGTGGCTGCCCCAGTTTACATTCCCACAATAGTGCACAAGGGCTGCTTTTCCTCCACAGCCTTGCCAACTCTTTTTTCTTTTTGATTTGATTCATTCTAAAAGGTATAAGGTGATATCTCACGGTAGTCTTTTTTTAATGAAATTTATTGTCAAATTCGGTTCCATACAACATCCAGTGCTCATCCCAGCAGGTGCCCTCCTCAATGCCTATGACCCACCCTCGCCTCCCTCCCACTCCCATCACCGTCAGTTTATTCTCACTTTTTAAGAGTCTCTTATGGTTTGGCTCCCTCCTTCTCTAACTTTTTTTTTTCCTTCCCCTCCCTCATGGTCTTCTGTTAAGTTTCTCAGGATCCACATAAGAGTAAAAAAAAAAAATATGGTATCTGTCTTTCTCTATTTGACTTATTTCACTTAGCATAACAATATCCAGTTACATCCACGTTGCTACAAACGGCCATATTTCATCCTTTCTCATTGCCAAGTAGTATTTTATTGTGTATATAAACCACAATTTCTTTATCCATTCATCAGTTGATGGACATTTAGGCTCTTTCCATAATTTGACTATTGTTGAAAATGCTGCTATAAACATTGGGGTCCAAGAACCCCTATGCATCAGCACTTCTGTATCCCTTGGGTAAATTCCTAGCAGTGCTACTGTTGGGTCATAGGGTAGATCTATTTTTAATGTTTTGAGGAACCTACACAATGTTTTCCAGAGTGGCTGCACCAGTTTGCATTCCCACCAACAATGCAAGAGGGTTCCCAATTCTCCACATCCTCTCCAGTATCTATACTCTCCTGATTTGTTCACTTTAGCCACTCTGACTGGTGTGAGGTGGTATCTCAGTGTGGTTTTGATTTGTATTTCCCTGACACGGAGCGATGTTGAGCATCTTTTCATGTGCCTGTTGGCCATCTGGATGTCTTCTTTAGAGAAGTGTCTATTCATGTTTTCTGCCCATTTCTTCACTGGATTATTTGTTTTGAGTGTGGAGTTTGGTGAGTTCTTTATAGATTTTGGAACTAGCCCTTTGATATGTCATTTGCAAATATCTTTTCCCATTCCATTGGTTGCCTTTTCGTTTTGTTGATAGTTTCCTTTTCAGTGCAGAAACTTTTTTATCTTGATGAGGTCCCAATAGTTCATTATTGCTTTTAATTCCCTTGCCTTTGGAGATATGTCAAGTAAGCAATTGCTGCGGCTGAGGTCAGAGAGTTTTTTGTTTTTTGTTTTTTTTTTTTTTTTGCTTTCTCCTCTAGTGTTTTGATGGTTTCCTGTCTCACATTCAGTTCCTTTATCCATTCTGAGTTTATTTTTGTGAATGATGTAAGAAAGTGGTCTAGTTTCATTCTTCTCTATGTTGCTGTCCAGTTCTCCCAGCACCATTTGTTAAAGAGACTGTCTTTTTTTCCATTGGCTATTTTTTCCTGATTTGTCGAAGGTTAGTTGGCCATACTTTTGTGGGTCCAATTCTGCAGTCTGTATTCTATTCCATTGGTCTATGTGTCTGTTTCTGTGCCAATACCATGCTCTCTTGATGATTACTGCTTTGTACTAGAGGCTCTAGTCTGGGATTGTGATGCCTTCTGCATTGGTCTTCTTCAATATTACTTTGGCTATTCGGGGTCTTTTGATATTCCATACAAATTTTAGGATTGCTTGTTCTAGCTTTGAGAAAAATGCTGGTGCAATTTTGATTGGGATTGCATTGAATGTGTAGATAGCTTTGAGTAGTATTGACATTTTGACAATATTTATTCTTCCAATCCATAAGCATGGAATGTTTTTCCATTTCTTTATATCTTCTTCAATTTCCTTCATAAGCTTTCTATAGTTTTCAGCATACACATCTTTTACATCTTTGGTTAGATTTATTCCTAGGTATTTTAAAATTCTTGGTGCCATTGTGAATGGGATCAGTTTTTTAATTTGTCTCTATGCTGCTTCATTATTAGTGTATAAGAATGCAACTGATTTCTGTACATTGATTTTGTATCCTGCAACTTTGCTGAATTCATGTATCAGTTCTAGCACACTTTTGGTGGAGTCTATCTGGTTTTCTGTGTATAATATCATATCATCTGCAACCAGTGAATGCTTGATTTCATCTTTGCCAATTTTGATGCCTTTGATTTACTTTTGTTGCCTGATTGCTGATGCTAGAACTTCCAACACTATGTTAAACCACAGTGGTGAGAGTGGACATCCCTGTCGTGTACCTGATCTCAGGGGGAAAGCTCTCAGTTTTTCCCCATTGAGGATGATATTAGCTGTGGGCTTTTCATAAATGTTTTCTATGATGTTTAAGTATGTTCCTTTTATCCCAACTTTATTGAGGGTTTTTATTAAGAAAGGATGCTGAATTTTGTCAAATGCTTTTTCTGCATCGATTGACAGGATCATATGGTTCTTTTCTTTTATTAATGTGATGTACCATATTGATTGATTTGTGAATTTTGAACCGACTCTGCAGCCCAGGAATGAATCCCACTTAATCATGGTGAATAATTCTTGTTATATGCTGTTTAATTTGATTTGCTACTATCTTATGGATAATTTTTGCATCCATATTCATCAGGAATATTGGCCTGTAGTTCTCTTTTTTTGCTAGGTATCTGTCTGGTTTAGGAATCAAAGTAATGCTGGCTTCATAGAATAAGTCTGGAAGTTTTCCTTCCCTTTCTATTTTTTGGAACATCTTTGGAAGGCTAAGTATTATCTCTGCTTTAATTGTCTTGTAGAATTCCCCAGGAAAGCCTTCTGGTCCCGGACTCTAATTTGTTGGGAGATTTTTGATAATTGATTCAATTTCTTTGCTGGTTATGGGTCTGTTCAAGTATTCTGTTTCTTCCTGTTTGAGTTTTGGAAGTGTGTGGGTGCTTAGGAATTTGTCCATTTCTACCAGGTTGTCCAGTTTGTTGGCATATAGTGTTTCATAGCATTCCCTGATTTTTGCTTGTATTTCTGAGGGATTGGTTGTAATAATTCCATTTTCATTCATTATTTTATCTATTTGGGTCTTCTCCCTTTTCTTTTTGAGAAGCCTGGCTAGAGGTTTATCAGTTTTGTTAATTTTTCAGAAAACCAACTCTTGGTTTCATTGATATGCTCTACAGTTTTTTTAGACTGTATATTGTTTATTTCTGCTCTGATCTTTGTTATTTCTCTTCTTCTGCTGTGCTTGCGGTGTCTTTGCTGTTCTGCTTCTAGTTCCTTTAGCTGTGCTGTTAGAGTCTGTAATTTGGGATTTTTCTTGTTTCTTGAGATAGACCTGGATTGCAATGTATTTTCCTCTCAGGACTGCCTTCACTGCATCCCAAAGTGATTGGATTGTTGAGTTTTCATTTTCATTTGTTTTCATATATTTTTAAATTTCTTATCTAATTGCCTGGTTGACCCATTCATTCTTTAATAAGGTGATCTTGAGCTTCCATGATTTTGAGGTTTTCCAAACTTTTTCCTATGGTTGATTTCAAGATTCATAGCATTGTGGTCTGAAAGTGTGCATGGTATGATCTCAATTATTCTATTCTTATGAAGGGCTGTTTTGTGACCCAGTATGTGATCTATCTTGGAGAATGTTCCATGTGCAGTTGAGAGGAAAGTATATTCTGTTGCTTTGGGATGCAGAGTTCTAAATATACCTGTCAAGTCCATCTGATCCAATGTATCATTCAGGGCCCTTGTTTCTTTATTGATCTTGTTACTAGATGATCTATCTATTGTTGTAAGTGGGGTGTTAAAGTCCCCTACCATTACCACATTCTTATCACTAAGGTTGCTTATGTTTGTGATTAATTGTTTTATATATTTGGGGGCTCTTCTGGAATTTCTTTGATACGGATATTGTTCAGTTTGATTGCATCACTTAGTTCTCTAATTATCCCCTCATACTCCTGGATATTTTTAACTCTCTTTTTCTCAGTTTCCTCTTTTTCCATAATTTCATCTTCTAATTCACCTATTCTTTCCTCTGCCTCTTCAGTCTGTGCTATGGCCGCCTCCATTTTATTTTGCACCTCATTTATAGCATATTTTAGCTCCTGGTGACTATTTCTTAGTCCCTTGATCTCTGTAGCAATAAATTCTCTGATATCTTGTATGCTTTTTTCAAGCAGAGTGATTAATTTTATGACTGTTATTCCAAATTTTTGTTCCATTATATTGCTTAAATCATTTTTGATCAATTCATTAGCTGTCGCTACTTCCTGGAGTTTATTTTGAGGTTCTCCTCATTCTTCTGTTTCTTCATTTTGGGTAGTCCCTGAGGTGGCTCCAAACTGCAGGGTACTTCCCCTGTGCTGTCAGGAGTAACTTGCATTTGTGGGTGGGGCCACAGACCTGATGTCTACCCCCAGCCCACTGCTTGGGCCACAGGCAGACTGGTGTGTACCTTATTTTCCCCTCTCCTACAGGCAGGACTCACTGTGGAGTGGTGTGGCCCCTGTCTGGGCTACTTGCAGACTGCAAGGCTTTTGGTGCTGCTTTGATGGGATCTGGTGTATTAGCCAGGGTGGATCCACAAGGTGCATAGAGGCAGAAGGGGCAGGCTTAGCTCCCTTTGCTGTAGGTGGTCCCCTGGGAGAGGGGCCCTGCAGCACCTTGAGGGAGGCTGACCCATCAGAGGGATGGATCCACAGAAGCCCAGCATTGGGCATTTGTGCGGTGCAAGCAAGTTAGGTGACAAGAACTGGTTCCCTTTGGAATTTCAACCGGGGATGGGAAAGGGAGATGGAGCTTTTCAGGGCCTTTGTTCCCCTGCCGAGCTGACCTCTGTCTTCTAGGGCTCAATGACTCTCCTTCCTGTTGTCCACTCACCCTCCCCACACTCCGAGAGCAGAGCTATTGACTTTTAGATGTTAAGCCCCACTAGCTGTCAGAACTCAGAGTTTGACCCCTCTGCTTTTGCAAGCCAGAGTTCAGGGGCTCTGCCTTGCCCAGTCGGCTGCCCCTGCACCTCCCTGGCTCCCTCCCGCCAGTCCGTGTAGCACACACCGCCTCTCCACCTTTCCTACCCTCTTCCATGGGCCTCTTTTCTACGCTTGCCTGCGAGAGTCCATTCTGCTAGTCTTCTGGCAGTTTTCTGGGTTATTTAGGCAGATGTGGGTGGAATCTAAGCGATCAGCAGGATGAGTTGAGCCCAGTGTCCTCCTACACCACCATCTTCCTCTCACTGTAGTCTTGATATGATATCCTGGGTGATTAATGATATTTATTATTTATTTACTTATTCATTTTTATTCACATGTAATTAAAATATAGTGTTGTATTAGTTACATATGTACAATATACTGATTCACCAATTCTATACATTTCTCAATATTCATCAAGAAAATTGTAATCCTAATCCCCTTTATCTATTTCACCCAAACCCCACCAACCTCCCCTCTTGTAACCATCAGTTTGTTCTCTGTATTTAAGATTCATTTTATTAGGAAGAGAAGATGGCAGCCAGGTAGGAGAACCATAGGCTCATCTCCTCCCACCAACACAACTAGATAATTATCAAATCATTCCAAAGATCCCAGAAATCAACCTGAAGACTGTCAGAACAAACCATACAACTAAAGGGAATGAAGAAGACACATTGTAGGACATAGGAAGGGTGGAGATGTGTTTTAGGGGGAAAATGGATTTCCAGTGTGCAGATCAGAAGGAACCGTTGTTGTGGAGAAGGGTAAGAGGGAATAGAGTCTGCATCGGAATGCACAAGGAGAACATTTCCTCAAAGCCATTGACTGGGAAAATGAGAGGAGCTGATTTTTGTGAGGTCTGACAACCAGATGAGCTTAAAGCCTGGAGTTTTAAAGGTTAGTGAACATGGTTTGGATAGAGCCCTGAGGGTGCTGCCTTACTCCTGGAGAGAAAGCCTGTGGAAGATGGCAAGGAGAAGTGTGTAAGATTCCCAGGGTAGACATTGTTCAAATATTCCTGGAGCACATATTTGAGAGGTGGCATTTAAAGAGATGTCTTTCTGAGACAAAGGAGCCCACAGGCACCATTTCCCTCCACCCAGCATAGATTCAGAAACACCTGCTGAGAACAGCTAACCCTGACACTGATGCCTAGCTTGCTTGCTGGAGGTCCCATGCCACTGTACTCCGGTGAAACTTCACTTCTTGGTCAAACCTGCGTTGGTCCCAGCTTGATTAAACCCTCCCCCAGAAGATCAGCACTGGCCCTTGCCACAACATGTCCAATGAGTTTGGAGTTTTAAGGATCAGCAGGTTTGGCTGGGATACAGTCCAACAAGCACTGTGTTGCTCCTTCCAGGTAAACAGCCAATAGACAAACAACATGAAAATGGAGATCCGAAAAATGCATGGGACACATGAGGGGGAGATTATTATCTCTGCTAGGAGTGCTTCCCTAAGAACAGCAAGTGCTGAGATACCTCACCCTGGACAAAGGATCTGGCTTATGCATTTCCCTCCCCTCCCTCCAGCATAAATCAACTTCAGTACACAGCACCAATACTGGCTTTCTAACCTGATTATACCAAGTCCCACCCTCATGTGCTCTGATGCTACTCCTCTTCTCAGCAAATGTGCCTAAGTCCCAGTGAAGTGCATCCTTCCCTAGAAGACTAGCAGAAACTCTCATGCACAACACATCTGTGACCAGAGAGTTCTGTAAGGCTTTAGTTCTAGCGGAAGTATCATCAATACTCAACAAGCAGACCACAGCACACCTATTTAAAACTCACCACACTGCCCAAGGTCGAAACATTGACCTCTGCAGATGACTGACCAAAACACAGCAGCAGAGTGCAGACAGCAAACACCAGAGACACTGAAGCACTAGGCTCTGAAGATTATAAGACCTCTTCGTCATAAAGCCATTACTCTCAGAAACAGGAAATGTAACAGGCTTTTCTAACACATAGAAGACAGAGGCTTAGACAAAATTTCAAGACATAGGAGTTCATCCCAAGAAAACAGTAAGATGAGGTCATGGACAGATATCTAAGTAAAACAGATATAAGTGATATGCCTGATGGATAATTTAAAGTAGTAATCCTAAGGATACTTGTCAGGCTGCAAAAAAGAATGGGATACTTCAGGGAGGCCCTTACTGCAGAGATAAAATAGTTAAGAAAAAACAAATGAAAAATGCAATAACAGATTCAAAACAGACTCAGTGCAATAAGTGATATAGAAGACAATATAATTGAAGCTGAACAAAAGAAAATGAAGAATTATGGAACAGGAGAATAGACTTGGGGAACTCAATGACTACATAAAACATCATAACATTCATGTCAAAGGAGTCCCAAAAGAGGGAGAAGAGAGAAAAAGGAAAAGAAAATTTATTTGGGGAAATAATAACTGAAAATTTACTTAATCTATAAAATGAAACAGGCATCCACAGAGAATTCCCATCAAAATCAACAAAAGCAGGCCAACATCAAGATATATTGTAATTAAATCACAAAATATAGTGACAAAAAATCTTAAAAGCGGAAAGACAAAATAATTCCTTAACTGACAAGGGAAGACCCACAAAGCTAGCTACAGATCTCTCGACAGAAACATGTCAGGCTGGAAAGCAGTGGTGTGATATATTCAGTGTGCTGAATGGGGGAAAAAAAATCTGTAGCCAAGAATACTCTATCCATCAAGGCTATCTTTCAGAATAGAAGGAGAGATAAAGTTTCCCAGAAACTAAAAGAATTCATGAAACTAAAGGAGTTCATGACCATTAAACAAGCCCTACAAGAAATATTAGAGGGGGTTCTTTGAGTGGAAAGGAAATACCAAAAGTAACAAACACAAGAAAGGAAAAGAGAAAATCTCCAAAAACAATGACAAAACAAATACTAAAATGGCACTAAATACATATCTGTCAGTAATTACTCTGAATGTAAATGGATTAAATGCTCCAATCAAAAGATACAGAGTAGCACAATGGGAAAAAAAACACAAAAACAAAAACAAAAAGAAGATACAACTATATCCTACCTACAAGAGACTCATTTTAGATACTAAAGACACCTGCAGATTGAAATTAAGGGGATAGAGAAACATTTATCATGCAAATGGTCACAAAATAAAAACCAGAGTAGCAACATTTATATCAGACAAACTCAATTTTAAACCAACTCTATAACAATAGATAAAGAAGGACACTGTATCATAATAAAAGGGACTATCCAATAAGAAGATCTAGCAGTTATAAATATTTATGCCCCAACTTGAAGTCCCCAAATACATAAATAAATTAATCACAAACATAAAGGAACTCACTGACAGTATTAAAATAGTAGAGGATTTTAACACCACACTTATGACAATGGACAGAACATCCAAGCAGAAAATCAACTAGGAGAAAAGTGGCTTTCAATGACACACTGACCATATGGACTTAACAGATATATTCAGAACATTTCACCCAAAAGCAGCAGAATACAAATTATTTGCAAGTACCCATGGAACATTTTTCAGAATAGATCACATACTAGGTCACTAATCAGGCCTCACCAAGTACAAAAATACTGAGATTATACCATGCATATTTTTTGGACCACAATGTTATGAAACTTGCCACAAGAAAATATTCAGAAAGACCACAAATATATGGTGGTTAAACAACGTGCAACTAAAGAATAAATGGGTCTACAATGAAATCAAAGAATAAATTTTTAAAATGCATGGAAACAAATTAGAATGAAAAGTTGACCACCCAAAACCTTTGGGATTAAGAAAGGGTCATAAGAAGGAAGTATATAGCAATACAGGTATACTTCAAGAAGCAAGAAAAATCTCAAACAACCTGACCTTACACCTAAAGAAACTAGAAAAACAACAAATTAAACCTAAAGGCAGTAGAAGAAGGGTAATGATGAATATTAGAGCAGAAATCAATGATGTAGAAACTAAAAAAAAAAAACAAAAACAAAAACAAAAACAAAAAAAACCAAAGAACAGATCAAGGAAGCCAGGATCTGGTTCTTTGGAAAAAAAATGAATAAAATTGATAAACTTCTATCTATATTTCTCAAAGAGAAAAGATAAAGGACCAAAATAAATAAAATCACAAATCAGAGAGGAGAACTAACAAAAACACCACAGAGACACAATTATCAGAGAATATTATGAAAACTTATATGCCAGCAAAATGGACAACCTGGAAAAAATGGATAAATTCCTAGATACATGTAAATTACCAAGACTGAAACAGGAAGAAATAGAAAACTTGACCAGACAAAAAAAACAGCAAAGAAATTGAAAAACTAAATCAAAAGCCTACCAACAAACAAAAGTCCAGGGTCATATGGCTTCACAGGGGAATTCTACCAATTATTTAAAGAAGTGTTAATATCTAGTCTTCTGAAACTAACAAAAAAAAACATAAGTGGAAAGAAAACTTCCAAACTCATTATGTGAGGCCAGTATTACCTTGATCCCAAGACAAGACAAAAATTCCGCTAAAAAGAGAACTACAGGCCAATATGTCTGATTAGCATGAATGTAAAAATTCTCAACAAAATACTAGGATATTGAATCCAACAGTACATTAAAAGAATCATTCACCACAATCAAGTGGGATTTATTCCCAAGCTGCAAGGGTATTTCAATATTTGCAAATCAATGAGATATACCACATTAATAAAAGAAAAAATAAGAACCTATAATCCTTTTAGTAAATGCTGAAAAATATTTTGATAAAGTACAACATCTATTCATGATTAAAGCCCTCAACAAGATAGGTTGAAGGGGACATACCACAACTTTACAAAGGCCATATATGGAAAGCCCATAGCTAATATTATCCTCAGTGGGGAAAAACTGAGAGGTTTTACTCTATGGTCAGAAACAAGACAGAGACGTCCACTCTTATCACTGTTATTTAAAACATAGTACTGGAAATCCTTGTCTCAACAATGAGACAACAAAAATAAATAAAAGGTAACCAAATTGGGAAGGAAGAAGTCAAACTTTTAACTATTTGCAGATGACATGATACTCTATATAAAAAGAACAAAAGACTCCACCAAAAAGTTGCTAGAAATGATACACAAATTCAGTAAACTCACAGGATACAAAATCAATGTACAGGAATCTGTTACATTTCTATACACCACTGATGAAGCAGCAGAAAGAGGAATCATGAAATCCCTTCCATTTACAATTACACCAAAACCATGAGATACATAGGAGTAAACCTAACCAAAGAGGTAAAAGAGCTATACCATGAAAATTATAAAACAGTGATGAAAGATTGAGGGTAACACAAAGAATTAGAAAAAAAAATCCATGCTCATGGATTGGAAGAATGAATGTTGTTAAGATGTCTATATCGTCCAAAGCAATCTACACATTAAATGCAACCTCTATCAAAATACCACCAGCAGTTTTCACAGATTTCTAACAATCCTAAAATACTAAAATTATGGAACCACAAAAGACCCCAGGGAGCCAAAGTAATCTTGAAAAAGAAAAGTAAAGTGGAAGGCATCACAATTCTGAACATCAAGTTATATTACAAAGTTTTAGACATAAAGACGGTAGGGTACTTTTACAAAACAGACACATGGATCAATGGAACAAAATAGAAAACCTGTAAATGAGCCTATGACTATATGGATAATTAATATTTGACAAAGCAGGAAAAAATGTCCAACAGAAAAGAGACAGTCTCTTCAACAAATGGTGTTGAGAAAATTGGACAACAACCTGCAAAAGAATGAATCTGGACCACTTTCTTACACCATAATAAAAAATAAATTCTAAATGTATGAAAGACCTAAATGTGAGGCATGAAACCATTAAAATCATAGAAGAGAATGCAGGCAGTAACCACTTTGACATCTGCTGATAACTAATTCTTACTAGATATGTATTCAGAAGCAAGGGAAACAAAATCTACAATAAACTATTGGGACTTCATCAAAATAAAAAGCTTCTGCACAGTGAAGGGAATAGTCAACAAAACTAAAAGACAACTACGTAATGGGAGAAGATAACTATAAATGAGGAATGTGATAGAGTTATTATCCAAAATATATAAAAAACTTGTACAATTCAACACCCTAAAAAAAGGAATAATACAATTAAAAAATGGGCAGAAGCCATGAATGGACATTTTTTTTTCCAAAGAAGACATACAGATGGACAACAGACACATCAATAGTTGTTCAAAGTATTCATCATGAGGGAAACACCTCTCTATTCATGCAGACAAGTGGAAAAAATGTGGAGATGAAAGCAGTACAAGTGGGAAAGTATATTTTATTAATTTATATTGTTTTACATTGAGATAATAGAAAATACATCTCCTTTCTATCATGACTTTCTGCTCTCACTTGGGAAAATTTTATTATGGACTCAGTATTAAGAAAAAAAATTTTCTGAATGTTGAGCCTGATGTGTGTGTTATTTGTACTATACAGAGAAATGTATTAAATAACTACTTGGTGATACACACACACACACACACACACACATATATGGGTAAAATATCTTGACATTTGGAATATATTATCAAATTTTCAGGAAATAAACAAAAAAAATTCATAAATAAAGGTAGTTTTTTTTTAACATAAAAACTGAGCTAATGGTACCAGTGCAGAAACATATAATAAGGAATGTTCTTCAAGAAGATGAAACATGATAGCTGGTAATTTAGTGGTGGATACCTCAAGGGATGAATACCACATCTAAGTAAGCAGTGAAGCAAGCCAAGATGAGTTTGTAAACCTTTACTTGGTATTTCCCACTTCATTCACAGACTAGTTTAGCCAGTGGCACGTGAGAAGAATATGCAGGAATTGGGTTTCCATCTTTATACATGGTCAGATTTTAAAAGGTGATAGGAACTAGTTCTATCTTTTCTTGATCCTTGATTGATGGAGAATATCTAAGCGTATTATTTGATGATAGCACACAGTTGTCTTTATCAGTGTGATTTTATATTTATAAAATTATTTATAAATAAGGTCCTAAGTATGGTACATTTATAAAATGATTATAAATAAGGCACTCAATATGGTGACCCCAAATATACTGGGTTTCAGCCAGTATTGTCATGGCTCATGCCACACTTGTTAGATCACAGAAGTTATCCAGCTGCTAGTTAGGGGACTTAGTAGAAAGGATAGGAAAACATAGGTAAGGAGGAAGAAAGGGAGGAGGAGGAGGAGAAAAAGAAAAATAATAATCTGCACATGTATATAGAGGCTGAGCACTCATGCCTGCTTGGTGCATATTATATTGAATAATACATATGATTCTGTTAAGTGGGTTTAGGCATTTATTTAGTCTTTGAAAAATCTACACACACACACACACACACACACACACACTCACATTATTCTTTGTAATGTGGGTTTTTGGCAATACATATTTCATAGCAATAGCTCAAAACAATATACACTTTAAATAAATATGTAATGAATTTCTGATTTTCAAGAGTGTGTATGAATTACATAATTTGTCAAACATGTTTGTTGATATTTATCAACCATTAAGTTTGCCATAATCGTATCCTTGTGTGGAAATCAGAACTAGATTTTTCAATACAGCCACTGTTACTATACTCTAAAGATGATATTTTACCAGGTGTGTAAAATTTTACATGCAAATGTATAAAGCATGACAATTTACTTAAATTAATACTTTCTTTAATTAACTTCCCTCATTTATAGTCCATATTTCCTTATGCATGGATAGCAAATGATGCCTTATCTATTAATATATCAGTTTAAATTTCAGGAATGGAGTTTTTAGAGCAGTTAAATGATATACTGATGCTATCTACTACAAAATAAGTTAAATTAATTTTTATAATGTTCCTTTTTTTTTCATTGAGTGCATAAAATAAATTCACAGGAATTTCATTCTATTGCCAGTATAACTTCTGACATTATTGTGAATCCCATTATAATTTAAATTTGATAGTTGTATACACAATTTTCTTAGGCTTCATAATGTGAATACAAATTTTGGTAGCAAACAGTGTCTTGTTACAAAAATATTAACTTATGAAACACACAGCTGATATTTGAAGAAATATTTCTGTTACATAAAAAATCATAGTTATGGTGAAGATAGCTGTAATCCGTAACTGTTGTCATTATGTTTCACAATAATCAGTATATGCACACATACAAAGAAAGTAGCATAAATTTAAAAATTTCTGTAAAGCTCATGGTAGAGAGGACAAAGCCCTCTTTAGTATGATCAATATATGCATTCATAGGGGTGCTTGGGTGGCTCAGTCAGTTAAGCATCCAACATCAACTCAGGTCATGATCTCACGGTTCATGAGTTCAAGCCCCGTGATGGGCTCCAGCCTGGAGCCTGCTTCAGATTCTATGTCTCCCTCTCTCTCTGCCGCTCCTCTGCTCACTCTCTCTCTCTCTCTCTCTCTCTCTCTCTTTCTCTCAAAAATAAATAAACCTTAAAAAAATTAAAAATATATATGCTTTCCTAATTTGCTCCATATCGTCATTAGTTCTGAGAAATCCATTCAAATTTGGAAAAAAAATATTGTGTAAAATTACCTAAATATTCAACAATGCTATTATCGTTTTTAAACAATTTACATTTCATTTGGAAAATTACTTAAAATTATTTATTCAAAGTATTAATTAATTGTCACTAACCTCGGTTAAAATGTAATTATTTCAATATAAATAATTATTAAACTATTAAATTATTAAGCATAAATTATAATTATTTGAAACATAATTTGAAAAATGTGAAAGTTTGAATACAACCAAAAAAAAAAAAACTAAGAGAACACATGATATAAAAGGTGCAAGTTAGAACTTCAAAAATGCTTCTAGTGGTCAAATAATCCATATGAATATGGATTTTCCTTTGTTTTATTTATTAAAGATATGTATAGATTTTTTTTCCTCAAGACTTCACACAACTACCTTCCCTTTCTTGTTTCTCAAGCTACAAATGAAAGGATTCAACATAAGGTTGATGACCATATAGAACAAAATCAGTTTGTCTCCCTCTGATGAATAGAGAGATTTGGGCTTCATGTTAGTGGTCAATCCTGTTCCATACTGTATGGTCACCACAATAATGAGGGAAGTACATTTGGAGGTCTTTGTTGTTGTTGCTGGTTTTCCTTAGTTGATTCTACTTTCATCACAGCCACCAAGAAATGAAGGTAAGAGAGTATAATGAGGGGGAATGGGAATAACATTGTCCTAGCCCAACCTATGACCATCATGGTCTTTTGTAAGGATACTTCAGCAGAGAACATGTGTGAAGAAGAATAGGCTATTACCAGAAAATCTATTCAAGAATTTATGGACCATGAAATAGGATTGTGAAGTAGAGAGGCACCACTACAGATGTCTAGGCCCCCAGAGGCAGTGCCACAAACAGACAAGGTCATAGAGGTAACAAATGATCGTGGAGAAATCCAAAGCCGTCAATACAAGGAGAAAGTACTCAGTTGTGTCCTGGTCAAGCAGAAGTAATATATGCCTTTTCTGCTCTTAACAGTTTAAGAACACCTGGAGGAAAACAATGATACAAACAGCATGTTAAGAAAAGGCAGCCAGATACAGAGCAAGAAATATATGGTTATCTGCAGAATGGAGTTCAGAATGACTAAGGTGATAATGACTGTGTTTCCAAATAAATTCATGAGATAGACCAGAAAGAAGTGGAAGAAAAGGAGAACTGGAACTGGGGCAACTGGAAAATCCACATAAACCAGGTTGGTGATGGTCCTGGAACCCTCATCCCTGTTTTGCCATTACAATTTGTATGTAAAAATGTAAAAGTCCCATATAGAAATAATAAAATGTACCAAACATCTCACACCACCAAATGCAACCCTAATTACATATAGCTTGAATAAAAATGACATTTTATTGGGCATACATTTGATTATTTAGAAAAAAAAAACAGAATTGTTCTATCAGTTTTGCTATGATCCAAACATTAACACATTTGAGAGAAGAAAATAAAATTAAGTCCCTATGTGTACTACAAAAAGGGCAGATAATTTCCCCCACCTCTTTCCAAGTTGAATGGACTGGCTTAAAAACTAAAAAGTTTAATAGAGGCTGTATGGTACAATTATATGAATATATACAATTACATTGCTTCTATAAAACCTCACAAGCAATACTAGGGACTTTCCAATTTTATGTAATGTTTCTTCAAACTGACTTTTAAAAAGTTATATATTGAAGTAGAGTTGAAATACAATTTTATATTAGGTTCAGGTGTATAATATAGTGATTTGACAATTCTCTACATTATGCAGTGCTCACAATTCTAATTATCATCTGTTACCATCTACAGTTCTCCTAACTCTTCATAATTATGTGGCAAGTATCTTTTCACCATGCAATTTTTTATTCATGACCTCAAATATATCATGCTCAAACTTCACAACTCTACATTAGACTTTCAAGAATAATTTTCACAAAATTTTAAAAGCATGTGAATTTCAAAACAGTGAGACTTGCCAAAAATTATTTTTTTTCATTCCTCAACCATAAAAATAAAAAAAATACCATATCGGAAACATTGACACTTAATATATATATTCTAAGTATTTTGTAACCTCAATATACAGAAAGAAGAATATCTTTGATAGTTGAAATAATTTGGTATCAAAGTTTCTACCACTGACTTCATAAAAAATCATTTCCTGTAAAGGGTGTAAATTGTCCTTAATGGTATTACACACAAATCCAACATGCACACAGGTCTATAATGATCCAGTTCAGGTAGTCACTTACCCAAACCTTGTGTTGTTTACCCTCTTGATTATAGTAAGTGATTAGTCTGATGATATGATGCAAATTCTGTACAGCACCTTGGAGAATAACAAAACCATGTGTTCTTCACATAATAGTGACTATCCCTAAAGAATATATTTTGTAAGAGTATCAGAAGGAAGCAGACCCTAAAATGTAAGGTGAACAAATAGGCTTAAAGTTTGCATAGTATAAGGTGAACCCTGAAATTAATTCATCATTTTCCCTCCACTCAATATTTTCATTTGTTCTGGTTCTACACTTTTTCTTTCCTGTCATTTTTTCAGTGACTTAAGAAGGTTTACATAAATTATGCTCCATCACATGGGTCAATTTCTCTTGATAGACTTGCTTTTCTTTCTGTGTATCCCAAAATCTAGGAAGATTAAATGATAAGATATAAATTTCCAAAGTATACAGGTGTGCAGTGGGCACACCTTTTATTTTATTATTTTTTTAATATTTATTTTTGAGAGAGTGTGTACAAACGGGAGGGGCAGAGAGAGAGGGAGACAGAGGATCTGAAGCAATCTCTGCACTGACAGCACAGAGCCCAATGCAGAGCTCAAACTCAAACTGTGAGATCATGATCTGGGCCAAAGTTGGATGCATAACCAACTGAGCCACCCAAGCACCCCTGTGCACACTGTTTTCAAAAGGGAGTAAGTGCAGTGTGAAAAGAACAAAGTTACTTACCTGTCTGGTTCTTTTAAAATGTTTTAGTGTTTCATCTTTATTGAGATATAATTGGCATAGAACATTGTGTAAGTTTAAGGTATACAATATGTTGATTTGATACATTTCAATATTGCAATATGATTACCAGAACATCCTTACCTTATGATGGTAAAGGAACTGCTTTATGCCTACTCTCGTTTGTGCTGGCAGCCCCCAAGTGAATTTACCCATCCTACATGACACTGTGCAGTCCTCAACTAAAAAGTTACTCCTAATCCTCAATTAGCAAATATATCTTCTTTTTCTCAACTAAAATATTTATTTTTTAGCAACATGCTACTCAGCCCCATGGAAGTCACATGAATTATAATGAGTCTACTCTAATAAAACCAGGTCTTCTCAGGGTGCCTGGGTGGCTCAGTTGGTTGAGTGTCTGACTTCTGCTCAGGTCATGATCTCCCAGCTGCTGAGTTCAAGCCCCACATTGGGCTCACTGCTGTCAGTGCAGAGCCCACTTCAGATCCTCTGCCTCCTCTATCTCCCCCTCCCCCACTTGAACTCTCCTCAAAAATAAATAAGTGTTTAAAAAAACAGGTCCCCTTATTTGTACATTATCAATTTTAATATATACATTATCCAGGCCTCTCTTCTACTTTAATATTTCCTTTTTCTCTTTCTTAATTATCCAGTTTTCTATTGCACAAAGAGGAATTGAAAAATAGGTAAAAATGCCATTATGAGTTCTTTGACATTTGTTTGTTTGTTTTTTGTTTGATTTAGGCAAGGGTGACAAATTCCAAGTGAGAATATAATTTACTTAGTGAAATGTATTAGCATGTACAAAGTTCCAAACATAACACTGAGAGGAGCTAGTTATCTTCAGATATAAAAAGCTACACAAACAAAAAAAAATTATCACAAAGAAAGTCTAACAAATGAGAGAAATAATCTGTTATCTTTGATGAAACCTGTTAACACCATCACCTCAACAAGAGAAGAAACTCAAAATAGAGATTTTCAAAAAGAATTCTTAGTGGCACTATATTCATATGGGAGCAAAAGCTTCTTATGCGGAAGTGTTTCCAGACTAGGATCATTCAAGGGAGGGTTTCAAATGTTTTGGCTTATGTTTTGTATTCTATTAGAACAGATCATAATCAACAAGATGATGTAAAGTAAATTTTATTTCAATGTGAGTACGTATTCCAGTGGTATCACTAAAGTATGCCAATACAAAATTCACAGTGGCTAAAAGGGTTTTGAGTATCTGTTTGTTCATACTTTTCAAGTATGAGAAAATAATATATTTCTTGCCTTACAATTATGACAACTGTAAAGTTACTGAAATAAAATGCAAGAATGTGCCAGATTTTGAGAACTGGAGCTAATGAATTAGTGTTTGTGTCCCTTGTGAGTAGGATGGTATACATGTGACACAGAGAGATTGGTTTGCAAGATGGTGATATCCTTCCATTTGGCAAGCAGAGAGCTCTGCAATTTAAGACATTTTGGACATTTAAGACAGCACAGAATTCGTACCATTGGTGTTTCCAGGGCACCATTTGTCTATCCCAGTAACTACAACAGCCTTTATAATTTGATTAAATTTTCAAGCAGTGGGATGGAAATGTGTCCATATTAAAAATGATGTAAATTGACTTGAATGTCCTTAAAAAAGAAAAATGAATTTGTGACATTGAATTTAAGAAATATAACTTTTTCTTGTTACTCATTGATTTATTTAACACTTTTAGCATAAAACATACACCAGGTAGATTTCTAGGAAATGGTGATAGAATAAAAGAGTTTTGTTTTCTACAGAAAAAAACAAACAGAAATCTTCAATTCTAATGGGGAAATAAACCTCAAAATAAATGCCAGTGTTATTTGACATAGATTTAAATATCTATGGATAAAATGTTTGAGAAGTTGGAAGACAAATTTGAGGTATTGAAAAAAATGAAAACCATACAAAGGTAAAGAAAGAAAAATACAGAGGTCAATAATGTAATAACTGAAATTAAAAACCCAAAGGATAAGATTTATTTCAATCTTAACCACATTTAAGCATAATTTTTAGGAGAAATTAACAAAGTAATTATAAAATTTATTAAAAAAACAAGAGTATGAATAATAGAAAGAATTGTGGAAAAATATTTAATTGAAATCTATCGGATTTAGATAATTTACACTGTCTGATGTAGAGGTTTACTCCAGTGCTCCAGTAATGAAGACTACAGATTGGGCATTAAATGTAAATAAATGAAGGAGAAGAAAGTCTGTTGAAATAGACCTGAACATTCATGAACACTTATCTCCAACAAATGAAGGAAGGAAATATAATGGGGCAGGACACATTGATCAATATATCATGAGGGAGACTGACATTAACAAAAAGGTGGCATAGAAACTTCTAAAACCCATTGCCCCATATCATGGAAACTTCCATTTGAATAACTATTCAGGCACAAAAATACCTTCACAAGAGCCAAGAATTCCAAGTAAGGAAGTAGAGTTCCGGAATAAAGCACAGAGACAAGAAAAGATACATTGAGTAGGGTAGGAAAGATAGAATCACATTACCTCTATCATTGATCCCACATACCTGGACAGCACCAGGGCAAGAAAATAGAGCTTCCCCAGGGGAGGAGAGTGAAGTGACAGCCCAATTCAACCATGTGCCCTGTTCTAGCCAGCCCCAGCACCAAGATGACCCCATGGCACTAGGTGGATCCCTGAAGGCTCCTGCTAACACAAGCTTCTGGCTCTGCACAGGACATATCCGCTCCAGTGGTCTCAGGTGACTTCTGCAGACTTAGGCAGTTCTGGTGATCCACAGGCAGCCACCATGAACTCAGGTTCCTGGCCCACTCTGGCCCTGTCTAGCTCCTGCAGCCTAGGTGGTTTCTGTGACCACAGGCTCCAAGCAGTCGCTGCTAACCTGGGCTCCACCTGGGCAAATTAAGGCCTCTACCTGGGCCCAGTGCCAGGCCAACTACCACAGATCCATGCTTTCATCTCACCCCAGCATCAAGCCAGTTCCCATGGCCAGAAACCCCAGCCCATCTCAGATCAGTCCAGTCCCCAAGGACCTTGGCTCCAAACACTCCTCATCAAGGAAATACAATCAAAACCACAACAACGGATCACTTCATACCAGTTAGAATGGCTACTATTCAAAGGACAAGAGATGACAAGTGTTGGCTAAGATATGGAGAAAAAGGAACCTTTGTGCACTGTTGGTGGGAATGTAACTTGTTACAGCCACTAAGGAAAACATCATGAAGAGTCTTTAAGAAAATTAAAAATAGAAACCAGCATGTAGTGTAGTAATCTCATTTTGGTTATATATCCAAAGAAATGATATAATTATTAAGAGATTTGTGCACCCCATGTTCACTGGAGCATTATTCCCAAGAGCCAAGATATGGAAACATGTTTCCACTGTTTCCAACCTGTTTCCACTGATGGATAAGTGGATAAAGAAAATGTGGTATATAAATATATAATAGAATCTTATTCATCCATAAAACGGAGGGGATTCTGCCATTTACAACATGAATTACTATTTAGTGCATTGTGATAAGTAAAAAGTTAGAACTATATGTTCTCCCTTATTATATGTGGAGTCTGAACAATCTGAAGTCAGGGATTGCCTGAGTGGCTCGGTCGTCCAACTTTGGCTCAGGTCGTGCTCTCATAGTTCGTTACGTTGAGCCCCTCATTGGGCTCTGTGCTTTCAGTGTAGATCCTACTTCAGATCCTCTGTCCCCCTCTCTCTGCTCTTCTCCCACTGGTTCTCTCTCTTTATCTATCTCTGAAAAATAAATAAACATTAAAAATAAAATAGGGGTCTGGGTGGCTCAGTTGGTTAAGCACTAAACTTCAGCTCAGGTCATGATCTTACAGTTCATGGGTTTGAGCCCCAGGTCAGATTCTGTGCTGACAGCTGAGAGCCTGGAGTCTGCTTTGTATTCTGTGTCATCCTCTCTCTCTGCCTCTCTCTCTCTCTCTCAAAAATAAATATTAAAAAAATTAAAATAAAATGAATAAATGAATAAAATGAAATAAAATAAAAAAAAATCTCTAAGTCAGAAATAGAAATTAGAATGTTGGCTGCAGGCAGATGTTGGTCACATGACACAAAATTCCACCTATAAGAGCCATAAGGTCTTGAGATCAAATGTATAGAATGGTACCTATAATTAACAATACTGTATTATGTACTTGAAAGGTTTTTTTATTTTTTATTTTTTTAAATTTATTTTGAGAGAGAGAGAGGGGGAGGAGGGGCAGAAGAGAGGGATAGAGAATAGTAAGCAAGCTCTGTTCTGTCAGTGCAGAGTCTGACTCAGAGCTCTACCCCACAAATTATGAGATCATGACCTGAGCCGAATTCAAGAGTTGGACACTTAACCAACTGAGCCACCCAGGCACACCTGTACTTGAAAGGTATTTAAAAATTTGATTTGAAATGTTATTGCTATAAAAATGGAAATTATTTGAGAGAATAGAGGTGTCAGTTAATCTTACTGTGGTAACGATTTCACAATATATTAAGTTTCATCAAATAATCATGTTATGTACCTTAAAGTCACATATGCTATATTAATAATATTTTAATAAAGCTGGTGAAAGTTACAGAAAAACATATATCACTCAGGCAAAATGTGCAAACATAAAATCTAACATGTGCCTATCCTATGACCCAGCAATTATACTTCTAAACATTTAGTAATTTTATTAGTAATATATGATTATAAAAAGTTGGTATGGGGTGCCTGGGTGGGGCAGTCAGTTAAACGCCCAACTCTTGATTTCAACTCAGGTCATGATCTCAGGGGTTCCTGAGTTCGAGCCTGGGTGGGGCTCTGTGGTGACAGCTGAGAGCCTGCTTGGGATTCTCTGTCCCTCTCTCTCTCCCTGCACCCCTCTCAAAATAAACACTTGAAAATAAATAAAAAGTTGGTACATAAATGTTTATACCAGTTTTTTCTAAAATAATCACATATCAGACCCAATCAAATAATCATGAGGAAAAGAATGGAGAAACAGAGTATGATAAACCCTGTATAGCAAAATGTCATTCAGCAATTAAAAAAAATATTGATACTTACAACCGTGTGCCCTCTGTGGCTACTGCTGTGTACTGACCTCTTCCTCTTTCTTCTCTGCTCCAGGGATCCCCCCTGCAGGCCAGGTTCTGACACCTGTGGTATGAAGGGTGGCCACCAAAACAGCAGCAACAGAACCTGGAAGATAGCAGCCTAAGTGACCAGGGGAGAGTCAATGACCAGGAGAAGGTTCTGGCTGGAAAACCATCTAGAAGCTGTGTGTGGGGGCAGAGTTCCTATTGATGGTGCCTGGACGGCATTTCTGATGGTCTACATCATGTGCCAGGCCAAGCAATCAGGGCAGTAGACACTGAAGTCCTGACCCAGGAAGAAGGACTACAAATAGGGAGGCAACAGGTGGCCCAGGAAAGGCAGGAAAGTGTGTTAGAGGTGTGGCCAGCAACAACACCAAGCCCAGTTTTAGGAAGGTCAGACATGAAGCTCCCATGCCATCAGAGCCACGTGGTATACAGTGGGGCCAACAGGGAGTGCCCACCACACTCCGTGCCTGTACCACCTGAATGGGGAGCCTACTGGCTTCCACAGGGTTACCCCCAGCCCATCCAGGTTCCGCAGCACCACAGGCACACAGAGGGAGAAGGGGAGGCTCCAACCTGCGGGGAAGGGAAGAGGCCATGACAGGGGAAGGATCCTAAGGGACAGAGCACAGCGACAGTCCACCTTCTGGGGTATACCCTGCACAGTCCCACTTACACCCAAGAAGGTCTTGTACCATCACAGGCAACTTTGCACAAGTCCCAGTGAGGGCAGCCCATGAGCCTGTGCTGAGGATAACTACTGACAAGTACAGCACCACCAGACAGCCCAGAACAAGTACTGCCACTCAGCCCAGGGTGAGCCCTCAGGCACAGGGCAGAGGTCACAGCCCACTCCTCTTCCCACCTGCATCCACAGAAGATTCTCTGGCACCTCTAAGAACTTCAGGTTTCTGACTGGGAGTCCAGAGCTTGAGTGAGAAGCAGAACTGCCTGAGCCCAATCTGGCAGTGAAGGAGGGGTGGCCCTGGTGGGGTCAGCCTGGAGGGGCATCCCTGGCACCGCACCTTCACTGAGACAAGGGGCTCCTGGCTTCCAGACGCAGAGGCCAGCCTCCCTCCAGGTTCCCAGGACCCATTACCTGGCTCTGCCCCAGCACAGAGCAGGTGCACAGGGAGACAAGGCTGGGCTGGGAGGTAGAGTGTCTCTTACTCACAGGGTTAGACTTAGGGAAGCCACAGGCCTGTGGGCCTCCTACAAGGACCACTGCAACCTTGTTTGTTTTGACTTTGGACTTACTCTTCAGTCAAATTGTGGACAATGGAGGGGAAACATAGGTTATGCACAGAAAATGGCGCCTATCTCTGTTCTCATAGGTACAAATTTGTGGACAGAAAGAGACCTAAGTCCATGCTGGTATCTGTGAGTAGTTCTCAAAGGCTTACTTAGTTTTATATTCTTGGATTTTAAGAATTCTGAAAATTCTTATTTATCCTGGATCTTGGGAAACAAATGGTCCTTTAAATATCCATATCAGCAATTTTATTCTCCAAGATAAGTGGTATCTGCCAACATAGTTCCTGTGACTGTAGGAGAGAAGAGAGTGGTTTTGTAAAAACACTTCAGGAACTTTACTGCAAAAGTTAGAAGAATTGGCTCAATCATCTCTATGGTAACAACTTGAATTACTTCTTGGTTACAACTTAATTGTTTCCATTTCCAATTTCCCCACTTGCAGAAAATTCTAGTCAGTCTTTTGTACAGGACACAACACCACCTGCAATGTGAGTGTGGTCTTGGCATTCATGTGCAAATTCTCCAGAAGGCATCTGACCCCACAAACTGTACAAAAACATTCAGTTACTTCAAGTTCAGTCCATGAACACGTGTCGTGTACAAGTCTTCTCAGCCCTGATACCAATCTTGCCAGTCATGTGACCCAGACTCAGTCATGGCCTGACTGTGTGATAGCCCCTAGGGGGAAGTGCCTTTGGACCCAGTGGACTCCTACATCTACAGGCCAAATAAACAACCACTGTTTTAGTGTACTGATATTCAATTTGTAATTGGACTAAAATTATTTAATAATTTTCCCTTATAATCCATAGAATGCACAGTGGTATTTTATTTTTCATTCTATTTTGTTTGTTTGCTTATTTTGGGAGAGTAAGAGACAGCATAAGTGGGTGAGGGGAAGAGAGAGAGGGAGAGAGAGAGAGAACCCCAAGCACTCTCCACACTTGTCAGTGTGGAGCCCTAGTTAGGGCTCAAACCCATAAAACTGATCATAACCTGAGCCCAAACCAGAGTCAGAAGCTTAAACTACTGCACTACCTACGCACCCCTATTGATAATTTGTGAATTCTCTCTTTTTTTACTCAATAGGGTCATACATATTTTATTATTTTTTCAGAGAACCAATATTTATTTGGCTTGAATTCTTGTATTCTGTATATGTTTTCTACTTAACTTTTAGTTAGGTTTATCCATATTACTATTTTCTGTTACCTACTTTCAGTAAAGTATGGCCTTTCTGGTTATGTTATGTGGAAATTTGCATTACATATTTTCAACCTGTTATTCTGATGAAAGCATTTAAAGTTACAATTTCACCATGAAGTGCTGCATTAGGAAGAAGCCACAAATTTGTGTTGTGCTTTTGTTGTCAATATTAAAATACGTTCAAGGTATTTTCTATTTCTGTTCTTTATTTTTTCTTATTCCCAAGGTTTACGTAGAAATAGTTACTCAATTCCCAATTTTGGGGGGGGATTTTTATAAATATTATTTTTATTGAATTCTAATTTAACTCTATTATTAGAAAATATGCTTCATATGATTTCCTTCCTTTGAACTATATTGAGAATGATTTATGGGCCAGCCTATTGTCTGTCTTGATGAACTTTCCATATTCACTTCCTGAGAGTATGAAGGTATTCGGAGCATCTCACTCCAATATATGCCACTTTGGCATGTTGATTCCTTTTTTGTTATAGGCTCTAACAACCCTCCTTTTTATTATGAAAGCAGGAGATAAAACTCCCTGTGAAATGTGCCCTCCTATACAAGGAGGAAGACATCCTTATCACTAGAGACAGGGAATTTAGGATTGACGAGGCTGTAAAAACAAACCTTGTTAATTCTTCATCATTTCTACCTGCAGCCCAAACCCCTCTGCTTTGCAAATTCTTCAGAAATTCATTGTTCCCTCTTTTGAAAAACAACATTTCCTGCTCTGGTCACAACTTTGGGTCTTCATTGCCTCGTGAAGACTTTCATGAATATGTAAAACCTCAATGAAACTTGTACACTTTTCTCCTGTTAATCTCATTTTGTGTAAATTTAATTCTTCGGTCCAGACAGAGACTCTAAGATGGCACAGAATTTTTTCTTCTCTACACATTGAACTTGTGTTCTGAAGATAGTGTGTTGTTTAAATGTTTAACTGGATGAAATTTTGTGACAGTATTTGGAAATTCTATATGCTTACTGATATTTTTACTGATAATTACTTAGCATTTATCAATCACTTAGAAAGAGGATTTTAAAATCTCTTTGATTTGTGGCCAAGTTTTCCTTGCACTTCTATAAATACTTGGCTTTATTGAATTGGATGTTCTGTTACACTGTTACATAATTTGGAATATTATGTCTTTCTTGAAGCTGTCTCTTTTTTCCATTATGTAATACTCTTTATTATGTCTTGCAATAGTCTTCACTTTGAAATTTATTTGCTAAATGTCACTGGTTATTCCATTTTCCCATTGCTTACTATGTCCATTGTATATTTCTTTATTCTATGCTTTACTTTTTTAAGGTATATTTTTATTACTGATTTATTATTTTTACCTAAATACAAGTTTTTAGCATACAGTGCAATACTGATTGCAGGAGTAGAATCCAGTGATTCATCCCCTACATATAACACCCAGTGCTCATCCCAACAAGTGTCTTCCGTAATACCCCTGGTCCATTTAGCCCATCTTCCCACCCACAACCCCTCCAGCAACCCTCAGTTTATTCTCTATATTTAAGAGTCTATATTTGTACCCCTCCCTGTTATATTATTTTTGCTTCCCTTCCCCTATGTTCATCTGTTTTGTTTTTTAAGTTCCACATATGAGTGAAGTCATATGATATTTATCTTTCTTTGACTCACTAACTTTGCTTAGCATAATAGACTTTAGTTCCATCCACATTGTTGCAAATGACAAAACTTCATTCCTTTTGAATGAAAATTCATTCAATAAAAAATTCTCCTGGACAGCCATCTGGCCCTGGACTTTTGTTTTTGGGTGATTTTTGATTACTAATTCAGTTTCTTCATTGGTTATGTGTCAGTTCAAATATTCTATTTCTTCCTATTTCAGTTTTGGTAGTTTATGTTTCTAGGAATTTGTCTGTTTCTTCCAGTTTGACCAGTTTATTGGCATATAATTGCGCATAATATTTTCTTATTATTGTTCACATTTCTGCAGTGTTGGTTGTGATCTCTCCTCTTTCATTCTTGATTTCATTTATTTGGGTCCTTTTGTTTTTGATCAAACTGGCTTGCTGGGGGTTTATCAATTTTGCTAATTTATTCAAAGAACCAGCTTCTGGTCCCATTACTGTATTCTGTTTTTGTTTGTTTGTTTGTTTTTTAATTACATCGATAACATTGATTTCTGCTCAAATCTTTATTGTTTCCCATCTTCTGCTGGTTTAGGGTTTTATTTGCTGTACTTTTTCCAGCTCTTTAAGGTGTAGGTTACTTTGTTTATCTGAGACCTTTCTTCCTTCTTTAGGAAGGCCTGAATTGCTATAAACATTCCTCTTATGACTGCCTTTGCTGCATCCCAGAGATTTTGGGCTATGGTGTTATGATTTTAATTGGCTTTCATGTACTTTTTATTCTGAGTTATCCAATTCTTATATTGTGCTCTTTTGCCTCAGTTTCCCTCTTGTTTTTCTGCTTCATTATTTTCCATAATATTGTGTTCTATATCACTGATTCATTGCTCTGCTTCATCCACCCTTGCCACCATGGTAATCATCAAGACAGCAATTCAGTTACAGCATTTTTATTTTCATCCTGACTAGATTTTACTTCTTTTTATCTCCGCAGAAAGTGTTTCTCTACTTTATTCAACCCAGACTAGTATTCTTATTATCCTGGTTATAAATTCTAATTCTGGGATTTTGATTAAGTCCCTGGCTTTCATTTAATCTTGTTCTTTCTTTTGGGTGAATTCTTTCATTTTGTCATTTTATTTTTTTTTCAACGTTTATTTATTTTTGGGACAGAGAGAGACAGAGCATGAACGGGGGAGGGGCAGAGAGAGAGGGAGACACAGAATCGGAAACAGGCTCCAGGCCTGACGCGGGGCTCGAACTCACGGACCGTGAGATCGTGACCTGGCTGAAGTCGGACGCTTAACCGACTGCGCCACCCAGGCGCCCCTCATTTTGTCATTTTAATAGAAGAAAATGAACTAATAAAATTTTTAAAAAATTAAAAATTTGAAAAACAAAAAAGTCACATAAAAGAAGCTAGATCCTAAGTGTGTTTTGGTCTGTTTGTTGAAAGAAGCTTGATAGAGAAGTAAGGGAGAGAAAAGAAAAGAAAAAAAAAGTAAGAAAACATTTACAAAATTTACAAAGATTTATACAATAAAATAGAATAAAATGAGATGAAGAAAGTAAAATAAAATTTTAAAAATTACAAAAAATATAGAAAAAAATAAAAATATTTTTATGAAAACGAAAATTAAAAATATTTTTTCTCTTTTTGTATCCAAAAATAAGAGAAAAATAAAACAAAAAGAAACGAATAGATGGGCCAGCAAACAGAATGAAATTTGAATGAAATTCCATCCATTTCCCCTAGAAGTCAAACTATGAAGCATTTTATTGTCCATACAATGCAGACTTGTGGTGGTCCTCTAAGGCTTGGTTGATGCAGTTGGAAGGGGCTTTGTGTAATGGTTCCGTTCTTCACTTCATTTGCTGCTTAGTTAATGGGGGTGGATCTGCGTTTTGTGAATGTGCAGGTCCGTCTATGTGCATGCATGGGAGAGGTGAAAACGGTGGCACACAGCTTTCCCCATCTCTGGCACAGGAACATTGCAATCTCACCTACTGACAATCAAGCACCCCTTCATTGTCTCCAGCTTCTGTCCACTCCCTGCTTCTACACTATCCCTGTCCATATCCAAGCCATCAGCCTGCCAGGCAGTACCTCCCTCCTGACATTTATCTTAGATGGGGCTGTGTTTCCAACCCCCTCATTTCTGACACCCTGTGGCTGGGACCCTCTGGGGGAGGGTCTCGCAGAACAACGCTAGGTATTGGCTTGCCCTCGGGGGAACGTTTGTGTGATCATGCTGCTGCAGAGTCTCAGATATTGTAGCCACATGTTGGCTTGCCCCAGAAAATTTTCTTACAGTTGCACAGCAACAGAGGTTCAGGGGTTATGGTAAATCGCAACACACAGCTAATACAAGGTTTGACCACACTCTGGCATTTTTGTCCCAATACCAGTAAACATGACTGTTCTCTGGGGTCTGCTAGGATCTTTGCCTCTGGGGAGGCAAATTCTACCAAATTCCCTCCTAGCACAGGAACCACTTCTCCCCTTGTGGCTAGCAGACCTCTTGGACCTTGCTACCTACTTCCGGGGGATCCGTCCTTCCTCCCAACCAGAGCACCACCAGGCACTGAGCTGCAGAATTTCCAACTCTGCTGTCCGCTGTTTATAGATTCTTACTGGTATTGAAACCCTCTCCTTTCTCCCTCTCTTGTTCAGTCACTTGTGGGTCTTTCCATTCTTTCTCTTTCTCTGCAGCCACTTTTGGGGGAGTCTTTTTGCTGTACTCCTCCCCCTCCTTTCTCTGTCTACTCTCCACAAAAAGAGCTCCCTATGTTCTGTGTCTTATCTCTCCCCCAGTTCACCTGTGCCACATACCTGCCAAGTTCTGGGGCTCAAATTATGCAGATCATTGTGTTAATTCTCAGATCAATTTTCTATGTATGCAAAATGACTTGGTGCTGATCTAGCTGTATTTCTTGGTTGAGAGAAACAGAGAACTTCCATGCTGCTCTGCCATCTTGGCACCTCCTTTCTATCCTTTATTTTTTTTTTTATGTGTATCTCTCTTTACAACACATCATTTATAGACAGTGTAATTCAAATTCTTCTTTATCCAGTCTGACAATTTCTGCCATTATTTGGTGTTGGGGCTTTAAATCTATTCTTATTTAATTAAATTTCTGATTCAGATTTTAAATCTACCTGAAAACTTATTGTCCCTTCATCCTGATTGCTACTGGTGTTGTTCCTCAGTTTATCCTTTTCCTGCCCTCTTGTTTCCTTTCCTTTTCTTTTCTTTTGTTTTCTTTTGTTTTCTTTTCTGTCTTTCTTCTTCTTCTTCTCCTTCTTCTTCTTCTGGTTGATGGCACATTATCTTAGTGTTCCCTTTCCTTTCTTCCACATACTGTCACTGTACATCCATACTTCCTACTGGCCTTTTCTTCCCTCTGAAACAGACATGAGATTTCAAGTGTTCACTTCCTGGACCTGCTGATACTTTCTGTTCCTATTGTTTATTTTACAAATATAATAATCATCATTCAACTTTTATCATGTATATTAATTCTGTTATTGCACATTAGAGACTTTTATGCTATTTTTGTGTATGCTTACTTTCTTGTTTTTTAGATGACATGATAAAATGGAACCAAAATCTTTCATTTCTGGTGCTTTTTGCTCAAGTTAATTAATCCATGTTTCCTTTTGGAATAATTTCCCATCAGTTTGAAGATATCCTTTAATATTTCCTGTCATCTACATATACTGGTGACAAATTATTTCTTTGTTTTATTTTAATCAGGGAAATCTTATTTTATCATAATTTTGAAGAATATGGATGTTTGGATCCCTGAGTTTGTCTTGTTTATTTTTTTTTATTTTTTCACCCCATAAAGTGTATTTTTCTCTTGCTATCTGCCAGCCAGTTTTTCACGGAAACTCAATTTAGCCATTTCTCTCAGTATTCATTGTGCCCTTTCTTACTGTGGTTACTTGCAAATTTTATCTTTAAGGCAGGCTTATAGCAACTTGACTAGGATATGCCTAGATGCTATTAACTTTGTTATGATTTCAGTGAGATTTGCTAACCTTTTTTGTTTGTTTGTTTTTCTGGAAATCTATCACTTTAAAAATCTGAACTGTGAATTAACTTAATCACTATTTTCTTCATATTTTTTTCTCACAACATGTTTCCACTTGGGGAATATAAATATTCGTAGAGTAAAGAATATCATATTGTGACAAGTCTCCCTTTGGGGCTACTCATCTTTCTCTCATTGGTCTCCATCTCTTTCTCAGTTTAGAAAATTCATATGAATCCACCTTCATGTTCAATTTCCATTTCTCTGCTATCTCTAGTCAGCAGTCTAGAAGTATAAAAAACTTCCTGGATATTGTATAAACTCAATTTTTTCTAAAGCAGAATTTCTAGTATTACCAGTCACCAAATTATTATTTCCTGGTTTGAGAAATATATTGTCCTCTTTGTCCTTGTCAAATCCATATCTGAAATTTGCTTCTTTTTTTAATTTGTTCTTCAATTATCATATATTGTTGCAGTCCATGTGTCTTTATAAATGATTTAGGTATTCCTGAATAAGAGTAAGACTAAATTATAAAACACTATATATATATATATATATATATATATATATATATCTTTAAGTGCTTCATTTAGAAGCTTTAAATAGCAATGATATAAATACAATTTTACTAAAATTAAGAATAAAGAAAAAGTAATGGTGCCTATGTTTATGCAAAGAAAGATGAAGTTTAAGCTTATATTAAAATATTTCAAATTCTATTCCAAGGTGGAATTTCTGTCTTTTTGTCTGTTTGTGGAGTGCAAAAGTGTTCTAATTTTTTTTTTATTTTACACAATCCAAACAAATAAACTCAAATACACACATATAGATGATATATGTATTTTTAACCAAGTGATATCTGAAATTGGATTTTTAGTAAATAGTATACTACTACCTCTATTACTCCTACCCATCATTACCTTCTATTAGCACTTATAAATGAAAATATTAATTATTGTAACAAAATCTTCAAAATCTAACATACACATGAAACCTGTATATTTGGTTATCAAGTTAAAATACTTTCATAGCAGACACTATTTGTTAATTTACATACATCATGGGGCTTTGCTGGAAACATGGATGCAGCTGAGGGTCCCAGAATTAGACTGACTCTCACGGGTCATGTCACTTGGACCTCATCCCCTTGAGGAAGTTCCGGTCCTTGGCCAAGCTGTCCTTCAGAGCATCTTTCATGGTTTCATTCCGTAGACCGAAGATGAAGGGATTCAGGAGGGGTGTGAGAACACTAGAGAGGATAAAGAGGATCTTGTTGAGATGTAAGCTGCTCTTCTGGGAGAGGTGGACATACACAAAAATGGAGATCCCATAGCCCATGGAGACCACAATGAAGTGAGAGGCACACGTAGCAAAGGCTTTGTGTTGACCTTGACCTGAGGGTATCTTCAGAATGGTGGAGATGACATAAACATAGGAGACCACAGTGAGTGAGAGGGAGCTGATGAGCAGGACAAGGGAGCTGAGGAAGTCTAACAGCTCACTGATGTGGATGTCAGCACAGGCCAAGTGGAGGAAGGGGGCACTGTCACAGAAAAACTGATCAATCACATTGGGGCCACAGTATGGCAGCCCCACCTTAAGGACAGTGGATGGGAGAATGAGGAGAAAACCACCCACCCAGGAGAGGATAACAAGACGCACACACAGTGAGCTTGTCATAATTGTTGGGTACTGAAGGGGGCTGCAAATGGCCACATAGCGATCATAGGACATGACTGCAAAAAGGATAAACTCAGTACATCCAGAGAGGAAGTAGAAATAAGACTGGGTGAAGCATCCACCAAAGGATATGCTCTTTCTGTCTGACAGGAAGCCTGCCAGCATCTTGGGAACAGCACGGGTTGTGGCTAATACTTCACTGAAGGAGAGATTGCTGAGGAAGAAATACATGGGTGAGTGAAGCCTATAATCCATGAGAATCAGCATAATGATTAGGCTCTTTCCAAGGACTGACACCAAGTAAGCCAATGAAAAAATAAAGAACAGGAGACCCCCAAGAGCTCTGGTGGTTGGTATCCCCACAAGAATAATCTCAGTCACCAATATCCAATTCCCTCTTTCCATGTTTGTGTCTCTTTTTTACTGTACAGAGAGTTATAGCATAGGAAAAAGAATGGTGAATCATTCATCAAATTAAGAAATCAAGGAGAAATTTAAAATAAAATTTTAGCTACTTTTTCTAGCAAAATTGAGAAAGACAATTGATATTATGATTGGGTATACCATATCCTACAAAAATACAGCTGAAGAGCTATGAAAATCAATTTTGATAACTCTATCTTTCCTTTTTATATCCTGTAACACTTTGGTGGGGTGTGCTAAATATATAATTACAACTTTATATTTTATCAATAAGAACTTTGTCCAGTGAGTGTTCTTTTTTTTTTTTAAATTCTTTTTTTCAACGTTTATTTATTTTTGGGACAGAGAGAGACAGAGCATGAACGGGGGAGGGGCAGAGAGAGAGGGAGACACAGAATCGGAAACAGGCTCCAGGCTCTGAGCCATCAGCCCAGAGCCTGACGCGGGGCTCGAACTCACGGACCGCGAGATTGTGACCTGGCTGAAGTCGGACGCTTAACCGACTGCGCCACCCAGGCGCCCCTGTCCAGTGAGTGTTCTGATAAAATACACAAATGAAAGATTAGTTGGTACCTGTAATTATAGAAGCAATTTACTTCCAGTGTTTGTCTCGTGAGGATTGGGCTGTCCCGATGTTACAAGGGCACATAGACAGTACAGACTCCAGCTTCAAGCCAATGGTGCATCTAGGTTTCAAGAGCCACGTGGATAGTGGGTACATCTGGCAGCCACATTGTCTCACCTGAGATTCCAGTGCTCCAATGGCCAGTAAGGCAGAAAAATAAAAAGAATCAGCTTATTCTGTTTTGCAAATTAAATTCCTTTTTAAATTTTTATTTAAATCCCAGTTATCTCTATAGATTTCAACTTGCCCTTCCTTTCTAGCCTTCGTTTTCATTACATTGTACTGAATTCCATTAAGGTGAATCTTTTCTTGAAACTTTGCTTCTGAAAATTATACAAGTATGTGTTATTATTTTCAAAAGTGTTGATTTTTTTTAATTATGTTTTTGAAATATTATATTAGAGAACAAGAAAATGATTAAAGGTTTGTGTCTGAATTAGTTACAGAAAAGACATGCTGTGACTTGGCAGAAAAAGTATATAAAGAATCCTCCTGTCTGAGAAATTATCTTACAAAAAATAAGCACCATAATACAATTATAGAGAGAAAATATATTCTTCAAGATAATATACCTTGCAAAAATCAGAGGTATAAAAAGTGATTTCCTCCACAAAAAAAGGGATAAAGATAAACATAATCTACATGTTCAATAACAAGGCAAACACAGCAAAAAACAAAAAACAAAAAAACCCAAAAATTGTGTAAATAAAAATCATAAATCTGTAATAATAAGAATGGCACTAATAAACATTAATATATAATTGGTACTGTTATACATCTAGGACTGGAATGTAAAACCAATACAATTTTCCATAAACACAGAAAACATAAAATGTCTCAGGATATAAAAAATTTAAGCACTGGTATAAATATTTTAGGAAATGGTATAAATATTTTAAGAAACATATGTAAGTAATTGAAATATTTGTTTTAATATTAATGGCAGAAAATCATTAATATTAATGGTGGAAAATCTTATCAATAGAAGGATTACAAAATTAGTCAAAAATCAGTTTAAAATGTCATGAAACTATATGACATGAGAGATCACATCAATTTTCTGGCAGGCAACTTTTAGAAATATAAGCAGAAATAAAAATAATATGATAATAAGAGAATTTGACATAATATTTTCTATATATTTCAGAATGAATGAAGTAATTAATTGTACATGAGTAAATTAACTATTTAGAAATACATTATAGAAAATATAAACAATATTATTAATGGAATCTCAGGCCAAATCCCCTATGTGGAATCAATATTGCAAAATTTTTTATAATGAAGGCTGAATTACAGCCAAAATAGTGGATTGGATTTATTTTAGAAATGGCCAAAATATTTCAAATATAATATTTAAAATATAATGTCTATTTTTAAAGAGTCTCATTTTTAGCAAAGCAATAAATATAATTTCACTGTGTTAGCTAGTATACCATTATTTAGACAGAGCAAAACATCAAATAATATGTCAAATTTAATAGAGATTCATATAATTATTTTTATTTAATTCTGTAAAGTAGTTATAAGGGAAGAAAGTTAACTGTCACAAATGATATTCATATGGGGCATATTCTATCTGTAATCCATAATCTCAAATTCTTTTTAACCACCCATCATCAGGAGACATAAAACATCAGAGGATTAGAAGGAACTGTAAACTAGACAGACCCCCAGGTTAACAAATATACATTTAATATTTTTAGTGATAGCAGCAAGTGAGGCAGTGTTCTTGATAATCTAACTTCAGGCAACAGGCATGAATATCAGAAGCAGAGATGAGATGGAGGGAGGGATAGAATGAAAGAAAAGCTCTCTCACAATGGGTAAGAAATCCACTTGTTACCTAAGTTTGAAGAACTATTTGATGAAATTTGCCTTGAAGCAAATCTAGACATTGAATGTTTGGGCTGACATTAAGAAAAGAAAAGGGGAAAAGTAGATATTACAGAAATGGAGAAATTTTTGACATCTCAACAAAAGATGTGTGAGAGCATGGAAGTTTATTTCTTATTAAAATAAATTAGTCTTGACTTTCTGAAAGCAAAATGTCAAGTTTACTTCTAATCATACAATATTCTTCTAACTTCCCTAGCATCTCACTTTCACACAAATGTAAAACAGTTGATGTGGGTGCATTTGTTCTTACTAGAAATGATTTTACACAGGGAATACCTTTGTTAAGTCCCTCATCTTCCTTCCAAACACAGTAAACCTCCTCTATTACCCCATAGTCTTTCTTACAAGTGCCCCCTGTCCAATAAAAATGGCTTTGATGAAGAAAAGGCAGAAGAAATTTCTATCTTTGTACCACTGGTTTTCCTTTTGAAAGTGAACTCTTGGGCCCAGGAAACACGGATTTACATAAAAACTGTTCAGTCCCAACCCCTTGTGATGACAAAGTATCACAGGACAATTCCACAGCACCATGCATTCCAGATGCATAGTTTTGGAGGTTAACATAGTTTTAAAAGCAGCTCCTCAGCCTATGTGCCCACAGGGAGCTTGACTGGGTGGGAAGGAGTCATGTTTTCATTCTCTCTGTGTTTGTGAAACTTTTTTAATGAGTCTATTCTTCTGAGACTCCCATGTACAAAGAGAACTTTTTGTTCCCAGGAGAAGTTTTAAGACTAAAAGGATGATGTACTTCAAGTAAAATTAATTATTTTCTGTGAAAACTTGGCTAAAATGTTTTAGGCAATTTTTTTAAATCTATAAATATTCTGTCCTGTGATATCAGGAGCATATGTACTCCATTATTTGTTTTTATTACTTTTCAGTTGATGACTATGATTTAAGTGCAAACATGATTTCACCATAATGTGTCTGTCTAATAAATATGAAAGATTTATTCCCCAAACTTCTAATTATTTCACGTGAGGTCTATGTCAGAGATGGGAACTATTAATTAACTGCTAAAAAAGCCCTGGATAGGGGCAAGATCCATAAGATACTCAAAATAAGTTTGTGTGGATGTATGGATGGAGTTCTCATATTTATGAGTCCATTTTATTAAAAAAGGAACATTTTTTTTTCATTTGTCTAATATTCCCTTATGTATTCTTGGTAGTCTTACTTGTGTGTTGTTTTGGATCTCACACCATTTTATTTCTACATTTTTAACATTTTATTTCAAATTATTGGTAAATGTATATTGTATTCTTGTTCTGGCAGGAATAGTTTTCTATGATCTAAAAATAATATTCTCTTTCAACACTGTTAGATTTGCAAATTCACAAATGAGTCTCTGAACCTTTCTCATTTAGGTAAAATGAAATTGGTGTTTAGTGCCTAATATAGATGTCCAGCTAGCTGTATTCTTTCTGAATGCAATTAAAATGACATGCATCCTAGGGTCCTCTGAAGATTATACATATACACACTGTGTCGTTAACCTATATTCATGCTTTTCATAAATTTTTGTTGAAATTATTCAGAATAAATACTTAATTCACTCTGGGTATTTGAACACAGTATAGTGGCATATAATAAGTAGTTGAGGTACTTTGTTAATGTTTGAATGAATGAATGAATGAATGAATATGGGAAATACACAGTATCGGCTGTTATTCATGAACGGTAGCAAAATCTGTAAGAATCATTACTTTTCAAAAAGAGTATTTTAAATGAAACTTTCTCACTGTATACTGAAGCCTAGTGAAGGCCCTTTCCAAAAGGAATAGAGAATTTGGAGGCTACAAAGTCATTGAAGAACAGATAAGAAACTGGGTTCATATGATTTTTAATTTATCCTAAAAGCTAATAAAATAAACAGACATTATGACCTGACAATTTATTCTCAATGAGGCACGTCTGAGAGAATGAATCACATAACGTACAGGAGGAGCTGAGAAATTATACACAGGCAAAACTACTGTGAGAAAATGTATTTTATAATTTCTTTTGAGGAAGAAGAGAATAGTTGTGGCTTTCTCTATTCCGATCCTTTCCCTTGGTGAAAACCAAAATAGAACTCATTTTTAGAAGTTATATTTGGAAGTTATGAATTATGAAGATTCTCCCAATTTAGGGCTCCATAGGAAAAAACATGTTTCCTAACTTTGTTCCATGTCTTCCTCTTCCTCAAGGTGTAACTTGTTACAGTCTCCTTAAAAGGGATTTTGCTAGAACTCCACTACCAATCCATTTCACCTCCATGGCTGTGATTTCAGAACCCCATCATGTGACCATTAAGCTGGGCTGTCACACAGGTTTCAGGTTTGTAGTAATTACTTTTATCTATCTAAACAGAATGCTGTGCATTTTAGGACAAGAACTATACCTAGCATTCACTACTGTTATGCTTAGTATCCAGCATTGTGATCAAATATTACTATAATGGTTGCTATTATGAATTCCCACACAGTTTTCACATTAACCTCACATGATCAGAAAGTCATGAATCTCTTCAAACAGTTCATTTGAAAAAGCAACAAGATGTATGAAATATAACTTTGAGGAAAAGTTGAAAATACAAACTTGAAAACTTGAAAATACAAATCCACATTTATAATTACAATCAACATTTTATATGCATGCATCTTAATTTTAACAGTAATAATTATATATAATTTTATTATCTGCTTTTCCCAATGACACTATATTATAAAGTATATCCTATGTGTCTATTCCATACTTTTTAATTTATTTGTTGATAAGTAACTTACAAAGATGGTATTGGGAATGGATCTTACATATCACAGTTGCCTAATGTATTTACTATTGACAGAAAAATAATATAAGCAAAGATAAGGCTCTTCTAAAGAACAATAGGCCAACAGACATGGAAAGGAATAAAATGATTTTTTGAGAGATCAGTGTTTAAATAAGAGTGTTATTGCAATTGAAGAGCATGATAACAAGTATGAGCATTTTAACATGAGACAATAAGAGAAAAAATAAATTAAGGGGAAGGAAAAGAGAATAATAAGGCAGAGGTGCTGAAAATGCATTGTGAACATGAAGTAGGTTAAATGTAATTTATCTTGATATAGAAAATACATAAAAACTTGATTAAAATATTTATTCGTTACCTTTTAAAAAATCAAAAATATTTCAATGAAGCACAATTTTAAATGAATGATTTCTGTCTGATTATTTTTTATGTGACCTAACATCACAAATAGAAGTAAAATATATTTGTGCATCACTATCTTGCTATAAAGTACATTAAACTTCTATGTCGGATATCATAACCTCATTTGTCAGACTCAGCAATTCTTGGGTTCTGCCTATTATCCCAGAAAATTATTAATAATGTTTTCTTGCCTCATCATCAGTGTCCCACTTTAGACAAGAAATAACATAGTTACCCTGAAAATGACACACTTGGTAATTAAATTCTTATTTTCTTCTGCCTTAATATTCAGCACAGGGATCAAGAATTCAAAGCAAAATAGCAAAATAGGACACATCAGCTTTATTCACCACCCCCACACAATTAGTTTATATTAATAAATAAAAATAAAAGAAACAAATTAAAGTAGCCCTTGCAAAGCTAAAAAGTCCAATTAAAAGTCTACAACAACAGAGTGGAGGGCAATATGAAGAATCACCACACAGAGAGGACCACTCAGGACACTGACAGAGTGAAGAGATCTGGAAATGTGTGGAGAGGCTACACAGACACAGGGGGAAGCTACTAGTATCTGTCATGCAACAGGTGCCATTGCCATCCTGAGTGGCTTCCTCTGCTGAAGAGCCCACAGTCTTGGCCCACAGTCTTGGCCCACAGTCTTGGCTGTTGTGGACCCCACCAATCTCACAATAGCTACAGACTGTCCACAAATTTCACAGCATGGGGACCCTGCATTGTTCATCATCACAGACCCCAGTTGCCTGCTTTTGCAGAGGACACTGAAATCTCTCACCACTGAAGTAACCATCAGTCATGGCTGTGAGGTGCAGCTCTGCTCCATCATCTCAGAAGGAGCTGCTGTTGTGTTACCATAGGACCAAGTCTATGAATATCCCTACCTTCCCTGTGGACCCCTGAACAGGAGTCATAGCTCATCCATGTATGCCTGAGTGCCAAACTTTGGCTCTGTACACCTCCCCATGTACCCAGACTCCAGCTCCACAGCTTTTCCTTATGTGTCCGTGTTTCAGGGAGCAGGAGCTATGCCACTGCAAGCTAGCCAGTGCCCCAGACTTTAGAGCTGTTGTCACGCTGTGAGCACCCATGTACCAGTGCCAGCTCTGTGGCTGCGCCACTGGCATCCATCCATCAGACACTAGTGCAACCACCACTAAGAGAGGTCTCAAATAAACGACCTAATTTATGACTCAAGAAAATAGAAAATTAGTACATTAAACCCAAGTTACTACAAGGAAGGAAATAGTTGAGAGCAGTAAAGAAATAAAGTAAATGAAGACTAGAAAAACACTAGAAAAAAATAAAATTGACAAAACTTTAGCTAGACTATAAAAAAGTGATAATATGCAAATAAACAAAATCAGAAATGAAAAAGGTGATATTAAAACCAATGCTGCAGATATACAAAAGTATGGATAGTTATATGTAAGAAATTGGATAACCTATAAGCATAAGATAAACTCTTAGAAATATAACCTACCAAGATTGAATCATGAGAAATCAGAAAGCTGAGCAAATGACTAGTAAAGAGATTGAATCAGTAATCAAAAATCTCCTAACAATGAAACCCCAAAAACAGATAGATTCACTAGTGAATTCTACCAAACAAGTCAAGAATAATTAATATCCATTTTTCTCCAACTCTTCTTAACTATTGAAAAGGAAAGAATACTTCAAAACTCATTTTATTGAAGAAGCATTGTCTTTTACCAAAGCCATAAGGGAATCTACTAGAAAGGAAAATACAAGTTAATATCCTTGATGAAAATAGATGCAGTATACTCAACAAAATACAAGCAAAGAAATCCCATAGCATATTGAAGGAAACATACAACATGACCAATTAAAATTTATCTCTGGAAAGCAAGAATGGTTTAAAATATGTAAATCAATAAATATTATTCTGCCACAAAAAAGGAGGAGATTTTCTGATTTGGACAATATGGATGAACCGGGAAGACATTATATTAAATAATATAAGCCAGAGAAAGAAAGATAAAAACAGTATTATATCACAAACATGTATAATCTAAAAACATAAACAAAAATAAAAAAAGTAGGACTCAGAAACTGAGGGTAGAATGGTGGTTGTCTGGGGCTGGGTGTTGGAGAAATGGGGAGATGTTGGTACAAGGGTACAAATTAGTTGTTATTAGATGAACAAAATATGAGAAGGTAATGTACAACATGGTTAATTTTGTTAATAATGCCATATTGAGTAATTGAGATTTGCTAAGAGAATAGATAGTAACCATTCTCCACCAAAACCAAAAAAAAATAAAATGTTAACTTTGTGATAATGCAATGGTAATTATCTTGATTGTGGTGATTATTTCATAACATATACATATATTAAGTCATCACTTGCAATTTTTAAGTCTATATAATTTATTGGTCAATTATATCTCAATAAACAAATTAAAATTAAAAAATATAATTTTTCTGGAAATGAAAAGTCTTCTCTTCAAATCTGAGAGATGTGTATGTATTTGTGTGTGTGTTAATGTGTGTGTGTGTACATGTGAGCATTTGTTATTTGGGTGTCTATTTAAATGCTTTAAGGTTATTCTTACAAAAATGACTATAAGTACCGTTTTTTTTGCTTTTTGCAGCTTATTGAGATGTAAATGGCATATAATTTTGGGTAACTTTAAGGTGTATAGTGTGATTGTTTGACATACTTATGTATTGTGAAACACTTACCAAAGTAAGATTGGTTAACACCATAGTTTACCTCACATAATTACCAGCCTTTTAAAACCTTAGTATTTAATCAGTAAATATATTGAGGCTCATAGGAACTAACTTATATCACTCATTTGAAACCTCACTTCATTTTCAATATTTGCTCTCAGAGTAGAATGCACTTAGAGGCATACTCATTAATCCCCAGTCACTTTCACAGAAGTGGAGGGGAGAGGCCATGGAAAATTTATCTTATTTCAAACTGAAACAGGAACAAATAGAAAACTTGAAGACACTGATAAACAGCAAAGTAATTTAATCAGTAATTTAAAAATCACCCAGTAATCAAAACTACAGGCCCAGATAGCTTCACAGGTGAATTCTTCCAAACCTTTAAAGAAGAGTTCACACTTATTCCTCTCAAACTATGCCAAAAAATATAAAAGGCAGGAAGTCTTTCAAATTCATTTTATGAGGCCAACATACACTGATAACAAAACCAAAGTCTTCACTAAAAAAAAAAAAAAAGAACTATAGGCCAATATTCCTGATGAACATGGATGGAAAAATTCTCAATAAAATACTAGCAAACTGAATCCAACAGTAAACTAAAGGAATCATTCATCATGATCAAGTGGGACTTATTTCTGGGCTGCAAGAATGCTTCAATATTTGCAAGTCAATCAATGTTGAACTCCACATTATAACAGAAAGGATAGGAACCATAGGCTCCTCTCAAGAGATGCAGAGAAAGCACTTGACATAGTACAGCATCTATTCATGATAAAAATCATCAACAAAGTAAGATAAGAGGAAATACTTTGTCATCATAAAGGCCATGTATGAAAAACCCAGAACTAATATAATCCTCACTGGGGATAAACTGAGAGATTTTCTCCTATGGTCAGAAACAAGAAAGTGATGTTCACTGCATCACTTTTATTCATATCATACTAGAAGTATTAGACATAGCAATCAGACAACAAAAACAAATAAAAAGCATCCAAATTGGCAAGGAAGGAGTCAAACTTTATTTGCAGATGATACGATATTCTATATAGAAAACCCAAAGACTCCACCAAGAAATCGCTAGCAATGATTCAGGAAATTAGTAAAATCCCAGGATACAAAATAAATGTACAAAATTCTGTTACATTTCTATACACTAGTAATGAAGCAGCACAAAGAGAAATTAAGGAATAAATACCATTTAAAATTGCACCAAAAATAATAATATAGTAGAAATAAACCTAACTAAAGAGGTGAAAGTTTAATACTCTGAAAAATATAAAATATTGTTGAAAGAAATTGAAAAGGACACAAATAAATAGAAAGAAATTCCGTGCTCAAGGACTGGAAAAACAAATACTGTTAAAATGTCTACACCACCCAAAGCAACTTACACATTATTGTAATCCCTATCAAAATACCAACAGTATTTTTCACAGATCTAGAACAAACAATTCTAAAATTTGTATGGAAACACAAAGACCCTGAATAGCCAAAGCAATCTTGAAAAGAAAAGAAAAGCTGGAAGCATCACAATTCCAGACTTCAAGTTATATTACGAAGCTGCAGTAATCAAGAGAGTATGGTACTGGAACAAAAATAGACACATTAGTCAATGGAACAAAATAGACAAATGACATATTAATCCAACTATATGGTCAGTTAATCTTTTACAAAGTAGGAAAAAGTATCCAATGGAAACAAGACAGTTTCTTCAAAAAATGCTGTTGGGAAACTGGAAAACAACCTGCAAAAGTATGCAACTGGACCACTTCTTACAACATACACAAAAATAAATTCAAAATGTATTAACAACCTTAATGTGAGACTGAAAACCATAACAATTTTAGAGCAGAACACAGGCACTAATCATTGAAACTTCCTGCTAGATATGTCCCCTGAGTCAAGGAAAACAAAAGCAGAAATAAACTATTGTGGCTTCATGAAATAAAACAGTTTCTGCACAGGGGAGGAAATTATCAACAAAACTAAAAGATAACATACAGAATGGGAGAAGATATTTCCAAATGACATATCTGATAAAAGGTTAGCATCCAAAATATATGAAGAACTTATGCACTCCAAAAATGATTAATCCACGTAGAACCTGAGCAGAAGGCATAAATAGACATGTTTCCAAAAAATAGAGCATGGAGGCCTACAGATACATGAATAAATAACAACACTCATGTTGAAGGAAATTCAAATAAAATCTACAAAGAGATATCACCTCACATCTGTCAGAATGGCTAAAATCAGCAATACAAGAAACAATAGGTGTTGGCTAGGATGTGGAGAAAGAGGACCCCCTTTTGCACTGTTGGAGGGGATACAAACTTGTGCAGTCACTCTGAATAACAGTGAAGGAAATTCCTCAAAAAGTTAAAAATAGGACTACCTTATGGTCAAGAAATTGCACTACTAAATATTTGACCAAATATTAGAAAAAATAATTATTCAAAAATATACATGAGATGGCCCCCCCATGAATGTTTTAAACATGTTTATAACATGCTTGTAACAGTATCCAAAGGATGGAAAAATCTTAATGTCGATTGAATGATGAATGGATAAAGAAGATGTGATATATAAATATAATGGGGGACAACTGGGTGGCTCAGTTGCTTGAACATCTGACTCTTGATTTCAGCTCAGGTCACGATCCCAGAGTTGAGGGGTTAAGTGCTGTGTCGAGCTCCACACTGGGCATGGAGTCTGCTTAAGATTCACTCTTTCCTGACTTCTGTCCTTGTCCCCCGTTTTCTCCCTCTATCTCCCTAAAATTAAAATAATGATAATAATAATAACACTTAGGAGAAGAAGAAGAAGAAGAAGAAGAAGAAGGAGGAGGAAGAGGAGAAGGAGGAGGAGAAGAGGAAGAAAGAGAGGAGGAGGAGGAATAAGAAACAAATATAATGAAATATTACTCAGCTATAAAAAATAGTGAAATCTTGGCATTTACAGTGACATGGATAGAGCTAGAGAGTATTATGGTAAGCAGAATAAGTCAGAGAAAGACAAATACCATATTTCGCTCAGATGTGGAATTTAAGAAACAAAACTAACCATCATAGGGGAAAAAAAAGGAGAGAGGGAGTCAAACCAAGAAACAGACTCTTAACTAGCGAATAAACTGGTGATTGCTAAAGAGGAGATGAGTGGGGGGATGGGTTGAATAGGTAACAGAGGTTATTTTTTTTTATTTGGTTCTCAATATTTTTATTTTTTTTAATTTTTTTTAATTTTTTTTATGAAATGTATTGACAAATTGGTTTCCATACAACACCCAGTGCTCATCCCAAAAGGTGCCCTCCTCAATACCCATCACCCACCCTCTCCTCCCTCCCACCCCCCATCAACCCTCAGTTTGTTCTCAGTTTTTAACAGTCTCTTATGCTTTGGCTCTCTCCCATTCTAACCTTTTTTTTTTTTTTCCTTCCCCTCCCCCATGGGTTCCTGTTAAGTTTCTCAGGATCCACATAAGAGTGAAACCATATGGTATCTGTCTTTCTCTGTATGGCTTATTTCACTTAGCATCACACTCTCCAGTTCCATCCACGTTGCTACAAAAGGCCATATTTCATTTCTTCTCATTGCCACGTAATATTCCATTGTGTATATAAACCACAATTTCTTTATCCATTCATCAGTTGATGGACATTTAGGCTCTTTCCATACTTTGGCTATTGTTGAGAGTGCTGCTATGAACATTGGGGTACAAGTGGCCCTATGCATCAGTACTCCTGTATCCCTTGGATAAATTCCTAGCAGTGCTATTGCTGGGTCATAGGGTACGTCTATTTTTAATTTTCTGAGGAACCTCCACACTGCTTTCCAGAGCGGCTGCACCAATTTGCATTCCCACCAACAGTGCAAGACGGTTCCCGTTTCTCCACATCCTCTCCAGCATCTATAGTCTCCTGATTTGTTCATTTTGGCCACTCTGGCGTGAGGTGATACCTGAGTGTGGTTTTGATTTGTATTTCCCTGATAAGGAGCAACGCTGAACATCTTTTCATGTGCCTGTTGGCCATCCGGATGTCTTCTTTAGAGAAGTGTCTATTCATGTTTTCTGCCCATTTCTTCACTGGGTTTTTTTATCTTTTTCTCAGCTTCCTCTTTTTCCATAACTTTATCTTCTATTTCACCTATTCTCTCCTCTGCCTCTTCAATCCAAGCCATCGTGGTTTCCATTTTGTTTTGCATTTCGTTTAAAGCGTTTTTCAGCTCCTCATGACTGCTCCTTAGTCCCTTGATCTCTTTAGCAAGAGATTCTCTGCTGTCCTCTATACTGTTTTCAAGCCCAGCGATTAATTTTATGACTATTATTCTAAATTCACTTTCTGTTATATTATTTAAATCCTTTTTGATCAATTCATTAGCTGTTGTTATTTCCTGGAGATTCTTCTGAGGGGAATTCTTCCTTTTGGTCATTTTGGATAGTCCCTGGCATGGTGAGGACCTGCAGGGCACTTCTGTGCTGTGGTGTATAACTGGAGTTGGTGGGCGGGGCCTCAGTCAGACCTGATGTCTGCCCCCAGCCCACCGCTGGGGCCACAGTCAGACTGGTGTGTGCCTTCTCTTCCCTTCTCCATGGGCGGGATTCACTGTGGGGTGGTGTGGCTCGTCTGGGCTACTTGCACCCTGCCAGGCTTGTGATGCTGGGGATCTGGCGTATTAGCTGGGGTGGGTAGGCAAGGTGCACGGGGGCAGGAGGGGCAGGCTTAGCTCGCTTCTCCTTAGGTGATCCACTTCAGGAGGGGCCCTGTGGCAGCGGGAGGGAGTCAGATCCGCTGCCGGAGGTTTGGCTCTGCAGAAGCGCAGAGTTGGGTGTTTGCGCAGAGGAGCAAGTTCCCTGGCAGGAACTGGTTCTCTTTGGGATTTTGGCTGGGGGATGGGCGGGGGAGATGGCGCTGGCGAGCGCCTTTGTTCCCCACCAAACTGAGCTCTGTTGTCAGGGGGCTCAGCAGCTCTCCCTCCCTTTGTCCTCCAGCCTTCCCGCTTTCCAAGCAGAGCTGTTAACTTATGACCTCCCAGACGCTAAGTCGCGCTTGTTGTGGGAACACAGTCCGTCAGGCCCCTCCGCTTTTGCAAGCCAGACTCGGGGGCTCTGCTTGGCCGGGGAGCCGCCCCTCCGCCCCGGCTCCCTCCCGCCAGTCCGTGGAGCGCGCACAGCCTCGCCGCCCTTCCTACCCTCTTCCATGGGCCTCTCATCTGCGTTTGGCTCTGGCGACTCCGTTCTGCTAATCCTCTGGCAGTTTTCTGGGTTATTTAGGCAGGTGTAGATGGAATCTAAGTGATCAGCAGGACGTGCAGTGAGCCCAGCGTCCTCCTAAGCCGCCATCTTGCCACGTTTGTTCGGTAATAGAGGTTAAAGAGTGCATTTATGATGGGCACTGGTTGCTGTATGGAAGTCTTGAATCACTAAGTTTTACACATGAAACTACTATTGCACTATATGTTAACTAACTGGAATTTAAATTAAAAAAAAACCTTAAAAACAGAGTCTGTTTTTTAGTATATAGTTTCCTTGAAAAGTTAAAAATAGAACTACCATCTGATCCAGCAGTGGTAATACTGGATCTTTACCCAAAGAATACAAAAACACTAATGCAAGGCAAAGCATGCACCCCTATGTTAAGAGCAACATTATTTATCATAGCCAAGATAACTGAAGCAGCCCGTGTCCATTGTCCCAGATACTTTTCAAACTGCTGCTCTCTACTGTGTCTTAACCTAAATTACTTATTTTGCCAGCTCATTAATGGAGATGACTCAGTTTCCTATTGCCTTCTGGCTCTCCCAAAGTTAATCCCACTAATTTTCTAAGTACCCAGAAGTAAGTCACACTGATTCTAAAAGCTCATGCATTTAAGTTTCACTGGATTTCATAGCCAGATGTTAACATGTTAATCTTATCAGTGCAGATCCCCAATCCTTGGGATGCCTGGTGTGGGATCTGATCCTTTTCTTTTTCTATGCTTGTGGTTTCCATCACATTTGTGGTTATATCCCATCTGGGGTTTGATTCCCAACCCTTCCACCCTTTCTGATGTGGCCTCTTTTCTAAGATTAACTGTGGAAAGTCTATTCTCCCGCTATTCAGTTCATTTTCAGGGTTAGTTATACAGAAGTACCTGTTTTCTTGGTGTGCCCATGGGATGAAGCGAGCTCAGAAGCCTCCATAGTGTGTCATTTTAGCCCCCCTCTGAGTAAGTCTTCTGGTTTTTTTTCCTCTTTTTTTAATTTTGTTTTTTTATTTTTTAAAATTTATATCCAAATTAGTTAGCATATAGTGAAACAATGATTTCGGGAGTAGATCCTTTAATGCCCCTTACCCATTTAGCCCATCCCCTCTCCCACAACCCCTCCAGCAACCCTCAGTTTGTTCTCCATATTAAAGAGTCTCTTCTGTTTTGTCCCCCTCCTGGTTTTTAGAATATTTTTGTTTCCCTTCCCTTATGTTCATTTGTTTTGTCTCTTAAAGTCCTCAATGACTGAAGTCACATGATTTTTGTGTTTCTCTGACTAATTTCACTTAGCATAATACCTTCCAATTCCATCCATGTAGTTGCAAATGGCAAGATTTCATTCTTTTTTGATTGCTGAGCAATATCCATTGTGTGTGTGTGTGTGTGTGTGTGTATATGTACATGTATATATATGTATATGTATACATATACATGTGTATATATGTATATGTATATGTATATGTATATGTATACACACACACACACGGTATATATATATATATATATATATATACCACATCTTCTTTATCCATTCATCCGTGTGTGGACATTTGGGCTCTTTCCATACTTTGGCTATTATTGATAATGCTGCTATAAACATGGGGGCGCATTGTCTCTTCAAAACAGCACACCTGTATCCTGTGGATAAATGCTTACTAGTGCAATTGCTGGGTTGTAGGGTAGTTCTATTTTTAGTTTTATGAGGAACCTCCATAGTGTTTCCCAGAGTGGCTGCACCGCTTGCATTCCCACCAACAATGGAAAAGAAATTCTCTTTCTCCACATCCTCACCAACATCTGTTGTTGCCTGAGTTGTTAATGTTAGCCATTCTGACAGGTGTCAGGTGATATCTCATTATGGTTTTGATTGTATTTCCCTGATGATGAATGATGTTGAGCATTTTTTCATGTGTCGGTTGGCCATCTGGATGTCTTCCTTGGAGAAGTGCCTATTCATGTCTTTTGCCCATTTCTTCACTGGATTATTTGGTTTTTTGGGTGTTGAGTTTGATAAGTTCTTTATAGATTTTGGATACTAACCCTTTATCTGATATGTCATTTGCAAATATCTTCTCCCTTTCCATTGGTTGCCTTTTAGTTTTGCTGATTGTTTCCTTCGCTGTTCAAAAGCTTTTTATTTTGATGAGGTCCTGGTAGTTCATTTTTGCTTTTGTTTCCCTTGCCTCTAGAGACGTGTTGAGTAAGAAGTTGCTGTGGCCAAGATCAAAGAGGTTTTTGCTTGCTTTCTCCTCGAGGGTTTTGATGGATTCCTGTCTTACATTGAGGTCTTTCATCCATTTTGAGTTTATTTTTGTATATGGTGTAAGAAAGTGGTCCAGGTTCATTCTCTTGCATGTTGCTGTCCAGTTTTCCCAGCACCACTTGCTGAAAAGACTGTCTTTATTCCATTGGATATTCTTTCCTACTTTGTCAAAGATTAGTTGGCCATAAGTTTGTGTGTCCATTTTGGGGTTCTCTATTCTGTTGAGTTGATCTGAGTGTCTGTTCTTGTGCCAGTACCATACTGTCTTGATGATTACAGCTTTGTAATGCAGCTTGAAGTCTGGGGTTGTGATGTCTCCTGCTTTGGTCTTCTTCTTCAAGATTGCTTTGGCTATTCAGGGTCTTTTCTGGTATCACACAAATTTTAGGATTATTAGCTCTAGTTCTGTGAAGAGTGCTGGTGTTACTTTGATAGGGACTGCATTGAATATGTAGATTGCTTTGGGTAGTATCAACATTTTAACAATATTTGTTCTTCCTATCCAGGAGCATGGAATCTTTCGTGTGTGTGTGTGTGTGTGTGTGTGTGTGTGTGTGTCTTCTTCAATTTCTTTCATAAGCTTTCTATAGTTTTCAGTATACAGATTTTTCATCTCTTTGGTTAAATTTGTTTCTAGGTATTTTATGGTTTTTGGTGCAACTGTAAATGGGATTGATTCCTTGATTTTTCTTTCTGTTGCTTCATTGTTGGTGTATAGGAATGCAACAAATTTCTGTGAATTGATCTTATATCCTGTAACTTTGCTGAACTCATGAATCAATTTTAGCAGTTTTTTTGGTAAGTCTTCTGTTTTTGATCAGGCAAGGAAATGAACATCTGTGTTATGACTATGGACAGATTTTTCTTATGGCAGAAGTGCAAGCTTAGAGATAGGCCACAATTTCCTCAATCACTATTGCCTGAAGTTGTTTCCAGGACATTAAAAAAGACAATCTTTGTTTTTTTCTCAATTTTTTTCTTTTAATTTTTTCAGGAGACAGCTATTTAAGGATTAGGACATCAAAATCAACTGTATATGTGGTGTAATTTAAAAATTCATTTGCATACTGAGGGAAAAGTGCTTACTCATAAAAAAAAAAAAACAAGAGGACCTGAAGTTCATATCTCAAGTTTATTCCTAACAAAGAGCTCCTACAAAGAAATCAAACAACAAACAAAAACAACAAAACAAATGAGATTTTGATTTTCAAAATATTAATATTATGAGATTCTAATGTATAGATTTCAGAAACAAATAAAACATACATAAGACTTACAAAGAAATAAGAAAGTATGGCCCATGCTAAAGAAGTAAATAAGTTTATAAAAATCATCTCTTGGGAAGTCCAGTTAGTGGACTAATTAGACAAAGACCTTAAAACAACTGTTGTGTTAGACAAAGACTTTACACCAACTGTTTTAAAGATGGTAGAAGAGATAATAAAAAAGTGGACAAATTCAGGAAAATGACATGTGAATAAAGTGATTGTCAATAATGATATAGAAATTATTAAAAATAATAAACACAAATTCTGAGTTGGAGAGTATAATATATAAGGTTTAAAAGTTCACCAGAGTGATTCAGAAGAAGATTTGCACAAGTAGAAGAGATAATCAATCTAGAAGATAGGACAATTGAAATTATCAATTATCAGCAACAGAAAGATTTTCTAAGATTAAATGAAAATGAATAGAGAGATCTATGTGACACCAACAAGCTGACCTATTCATTATGTCAGTCTCAGAAGCAAAAGGCAGAGAGCAAGAATAAGAAATATTATGTGAAAAAAAGTGGCTAAAAGCTGTCCAATTTAATGGAAACTATGAATCTACAAATCCAAGCTCAACAATTTCCAAGCTGATGAACTTAAGTACATCTACACAAACTTACATTTTAGTCGAACTATTGTATACCAAAGACAGAATTTTGGAAATAATAATAGATAACAAAGTTGTCACATGCAAGGGATTCCTAATAAGAATGTCAGGACATATCTCAACTGAAACTTTGTAAACTTAAAGTCTGTGCATTCATATGTTCATATAGCTGTGAAAACAAACGAACCATCCACTGAGAATGCTTTATCTGCAAACTATACTGTAAAAAATGAGGATGAATTTAAAATATTCTTAGATAAACAAAACATTAGGGAGTTGATTATCACTATTCTATGCCATGCCAAAATGGTAAAGGAAGTAGGTTGAAATTGTACTTTGTACAATTATCTAAAATTGTACAAATTTAAAATAAAATATACATTTCTTAAAGTTATTTTTGTATGATTTGGGGCAAACATTTATAACTATATACTTTGTGTTCTCTCTCTCTCTCTCTCTCTCATATATATATATATATATATATGTATATATATATGTGTGTGTGTGTATGAAAAAATATATATTTTAATACACACACACATATATATATATAATGAAAATATTCATACATAAATTGGTCCCTATACTTTGAAATGTGTTTTCTAGTAAACCTTACTGTATGCACATGTCATTCAAGAATATGTTTTGATGTGGTATCTCTAAAGATCACAATTTTGCATTTAGAATATACATCTATCAACTCACTTTCTTTTTGAATTTGACTATTTATAGTACCTCATCAAAGCAGAAATTTTTAGTTTGAAGGAGACGCACTTGTTGCTTGTGTTTTGTTGCCATCTTGAAAAAATATATTGCCAAGACAAATGTCAAATGAGATATACCCATTTTTTCATCTTGAAACTTTAGAATTTTATGTCTTATATGTAACTCTTCAAAATATGTTAAGATATTTTAAGTTCCAAGTGCCCATCAACTGATGAATGCATAAAGAACACATAATTCTGACATTGTGAAATGTTTTTGGAAATATTCTCTATTCCTTACACCTAGTTGGTCTGCCTATTGTGCCCATGACTGCTTTAGTCCACACTCAGCCTAGACTTCCCTTTCTGAAGGGGGTCTGAGCATCGTGTTACCCCTCCTTTGGCGACCGCAGATAGGATTAAGACCTGCTCCTGAACTCCCTACCATGGCTAGCAACAAACGCTGAGGTCCCTGCTGCTCCTCTGGGTCATGAGTGCACAACATCCTGGTGTCTCCCTGCCTCAGTCCATCTCAGATTTGAAGTCTGAAGAACCCATTCTCTCCTCCTGAGCCTGGAAAGCCCCAGCTTGTCTTGAGGGACAGTTTAACCATTGACTCCTTTGAGGAGCCTTAGGAACTTAATGAGTGTCATGGAATAAGTGAAGAAATGAATGAATGAATTCTTCTCCCAAAGAGGGAGTAGTGGCTCTTGGTTCTTCCTGTTACCTTCGACCACCAGTGTGGGATCATAACACATCTCAGATAGGAGGAATGTGGAAGCCATCTGGGCCTCTTCATTGACTGTGGATAAACTGAGGCAAGGGTGTAAATGACAGGGAGGAAGCAAATGCCTCTTGTATGCCTCACCAGAACCTTGTCCCTGACAGATCCTGCCCAAGGGGTCATCCAGGGAGAAGAATGTGACTTAGACTTCTCAGGAGCACCTATGAGAAGAGTCTAAGGGTCAAAGCATTGGTGGATTCTGACATCCTGTCTTGCTCCATGTCAATTATAAAGCACACAAAAGAAAAAGTCAAGTGAGTGGTAAAGTTCTCACACAAGCTAGGTGTCTTTTTTTCTTTTCTAGCAACAAATCCTAGAGCCCAGCACATGTATCCATCCAAATACACTCTCTGCAGGCAAACGCTGGACAGAAGAATATATGTCTCCAAAAGAAAGCAAGCTTTTGTGGTTAGTTATAAACTTATTTGGGGGATGCTTGTGTGGCTCAGTGGGTTAAGCCTCAGACTCTTGATTTTGGCTCAGGTCATGATCTCATGGTTCGTGAGTTTCAGTGTCTCTGCAGGCCCTGTGCTGACAGTATGGAACCTGCTTGGAATTCTCTCTCTCTCTCTCTCTCTCTCTCTCTCTCTTTCTCTCTCTCTCTCTCTCCCTCCCTCCCTCTGAGCGAAAGCTTTCCTTTGTTGGAAAACGTTTGCCTACTGATTTTATATCCTTACTCATTATTTATGTGTTCAACTTTTCTATTTCTTCAAGATTAAGTGTTGTTGGCTGCATATTTCTAGGATTCTATAAATTTTTGTATGCAAATTTGTGCATAATCATTCATACTAATCTCTTATGATCCTTTTTATTGTAATTGTGAATGCAAATGCAAGAGGAGAAGAGGAGGGCGTGGAAAGAAACTTAAGCAACTGATGTCTGCAAACACAAAAATCCATGGGGAAAAAAATCACAGCCTCAACATGTATAGAGTGTCTGTAGTGGCTGTGTTGGTCATTGGTATCCTCATCAGCAGAAGCTTTTGGGGTATACTGCCTGGGATCTATGACAAGTTCATCAGTAATGAAAGCTTGGCATGAGAATCTGCAGTATCTACAAGGGCTACTGAGGTCCTTAGTGGGGAAGGCTGCTAGGGTCATATACAGAGCAGACCAGTGGCAACCAGTTGCTCCCACTGCATGACTGATACTGGTAACCCCTGCTCTTTTTCCTTGTTTCCATTCACTTCTAGGTGTCTCAGCTTTTCTAGTCTCTCCATGATTGAAACTGACATGAGTAATTCCCGGAGTTCCCTGAAAGGCTGGAGGATATGGTCATTTTTTCCCTCCTGCTTTCAAGAAGTTTCCTCTTGGCACTGCACAGTACTGGCTTGGAGTATAGGAAGATGCTGGCAAAATAAAACTTCTTCCTACAATTTCTCTGCAGTTTTTCTCAAGGTTTTTTGTTTGTCTGTTTGTTTGTTTATTCATTCTACCGTACTGCTGAAGTTTTTTGAGTGGACTCCTGAGCTTTCTTAGAACCACTTTTATTTGTGGATGGCTACCTGAGTGTTGATATTTATGAGGGAAAGGAGACCATAATCTCTTATTCTGCCATCTTTCTGATATAATTGCCATAATGAATTATTTAATTGGTGAAATTCTGTTTTTTTCAGTTTGTTTGTTTTTTTTTTAATTATAGTTGGTTGATGTATAGTGTAACATTGGAGTCAGGGGTAGAATTTAGTGATTGATCGCTTACATACAACATCCAGTGCTCATCACAAATGCCCTCCTTAATACCCATCTCCCATCTAGCCCATCACCCACCAACTTCCTTCCAACAACTCTCAGTTTGTTTTCTATGGTTAAGAATTGTCTTTTTCTTTTTTAATTTATTGTCAAATTAGTTTCCATACAACACCCAGTTTCTTCTATGGTTTGCCTCTCTCTCTCCCCACCCACATCTCATCTGTTTGCTTTCTTAAAGTCCACATATGAGGGTGAAATCATATGGTATTTATCTTTCTCTGACTTATTTCACTCAGCATAATACAGTTTAGCTCTGCCAAAGTCATTGCAAATGGTAAGATTTTATACCTCTGTTCATTAGTATGGACATTTTGGCTCTTTCCATAATTTGGCTATAGTCAATGACGCTGCTATAATCCTTGAGGTATATGTACCCTTTGAATCTGTATTTTTGTACCTTTTGGGTGAATACCTAGCACTGAAATTGCTGGGTCATAGGATAGTTATTTTTCTAACTTTTTGAGAAAACTTCATACTGTTTTCCAGAGTGGCTGCACCAGTTTGTATTCCCGCCAACAGTGTTAAGAGGGTTCCCCTTACTCTGCATCCTCGCCAACATTTGTTGTTTCTCTGCTGTTAATTTTAGCCATTCTGACAGATGTGAGGTGGTATCTCATCATAGTTTTGATTTGTATTTCCCTGATGGTGAGTGATGTTGAGCATCTTTTCGTATGTCTGTTAGCCAGCTGTATATCTTCTATGGAAAATTTCTATCCATGTCTTCTGCCTATTTTAACTAGATTATTTGTTTTTTGGTGTGAAAAGTTGTTCTTACAATTTCAAAGTGTTTGCTACTACTCACAATCATACTGAATATGAATGCATAACTAGGTATCTTCAACACAATGAAAATGAAACACAGATAAAAATCCTTTCTCCATTTTTCTCTCTCTGTTTTCTAGTTACTAAATTCTGTTAGTTTATAGTTTTCATTCACATCCTAATTACTAAAGTGTAATCTTAAGGATTTTATGCATTTAAACACTTTTCAATATCTTATAGGGGAATTCTTTTTTTAATCAATACTTCTTTAGGTCTACTGTAGAAATGGTAAGTGATGACATCATACTTGCATATTTCCCAAACTTCCCAATATTTTACACATTTATGACATTGATACTTTGAAAAGATTTTCTTTATATTTTTTATATCAAACACCATTTTTTTCCTCTGAAGTCTCTCATCTCCTCTGCCACCTTCTCCACTTAGTAATCTAGTTTTTGTCCATAAATTTAAAGACCTTGAACTCTGGCCCTTCTAGGTGACATAAATTCAAATGTATTTATTCTCTTAAATATATTAGGTACACACTTGGCTTTTCCTTAAACACCCAAAACTGCAATAGTGTTAGGTTTCTTTCCCCAATATACTATTTTTCTCACATCATTCACCCATATATTCATTAATCCATTCATATTATCTTTACTGAGGTGACTTTGCAGAAAATAAGCTTAATATTTTAGATGCAACATTAATAGCACAAACATAGTTTCAGGTGTCATTACTATTTAGGTTATTTGGGGAAAGTGATATTACAAAGTAGTGCAAAAATTTATGACTTTACCAATACAATAAAAGAATAATGGATTCACACATAGACTACTGTAACTAAGAATCTGGTTATGTCTATAGAAGAAATGATTTATTCAGATCATGTAAGGCTTTAAACTGGTAAATGTGGTAGAATGTGGTGAGGAAATTCCAAGCAAAGAGAAAGTAGATGTGTTAACTATAACTTAAAATATATAAAGATGTATAAAGAACTAAACAACGTCCAACAGAGGTGGTGAGGGAAATGAAGCAGAAAACAATGGCTAGAAGGGAAAGAAAAATACTATGAAAGGCTACCAAAAGTATATAATTCATCCTAGAGACTAAAATGAAGCCCATTATTTGAGAATAGATTATTGAACACCCAAAACATGAACAGGTTACCCTGGGTTTTTATCTGAGTTAGCATATGTCTGTATGAATAGAAACCATAGGTCTATTAATTAGGCAATTTATATGTATAGCTTCTCTTTCTATATATAACCAGATATTTCTTTTATCTGTATGAAAGATAACTTGTCATAATAGAATATGTTAGAGAAAAATTATTCAAACATTTCTTAAAAAATATAAAAGTATATTTTCTTTACCAAATATGCAAAAAAACCAACATATTTGTAAAAATGGTTTTCTACACATTTCTGTCTTTCTAAATTATAAGCTTCTGATTGTAGGCATCCTATATTAAGTCTCAGTAACTCAGAATATGCATAAATACTCAATAAGTTTCAGTAACTTACCTTAAAATAATAATTTTAATGTAGAAATTCAAAATTTAAAGCATTTCATCACTTTATATGATTTGTCTTATATTAACCATATAAAATAAATACCACAAATGAGAGTAATAATATCACCTTTCTCACATTATTTTTTTAAGAGCAAGAGAGTAAATTTACAGAAAAATGTTAACAGAGTGCTTAGCACATAAGTATTAAAAAATATAAATCCTCATGCAATTATGGTAATGACATTAAAAATTACATCTTGGGGGTGCCTGGGTGGTTCAGTCTGTTAAGCGTATGACTTCATCTCAGGTCATGATCTCACTGTTCATGAATTTTACCTGTTGTCAGGCTCTGTGCTGACAGCTCAGAGCCTGGAGCCTGCTTTGGATTCTGTGTCTCCTTCTCTCTTTGCCCATCTCCCACTTTCTCTCTCTCTCTCAAAAATAAATACACATCAAAAAAAGACAATTTGTTTCCTAACTCAATAACAATAAATTACTTTGTACACTTTTATTTTTTAATGTTTATTCATTTATTTTAAGAGAAAGAGAGAGAGAGTGTGCACCTGGGCATGCAGGTGAGGGAGGGGCAGAGGGGGAGAGGCAGACCAAAGAGAGGGACAAAGAACCTCAAGCAAGATCTGTGCTAGGAACCTGACACGACAGTCTCACAAACCATGAGATCATAACCTCGGCCTAAATCAAAAGTCAGATTCTTAACCGACTGAACCAACCAGGCTCCCTAAATTACACTGGACACTTTTAATAATTGATTATAGTCTGAAATGCATCTATGGAAGTTGCTATTTCCTTTTCTGGTGTGGGGTACATAATTTATGGGAGTTGTTTTTTTCACTTGTTAAACTTGGGAAACTTTTACTTCTTGTTTAATGATAGTTGTTTTTATAATTTTTTCCCCTGTAGACCACTTATCCTGGAAGCCCTGCCTCCAGGGAAGAAGTAATGATGAACTCAGATTTAAATCCTCTTTCCAAATTGCAATGTCTTTCCAAATTTCATAGTCTTGATTGTCTTTCCTAAAAGGCAAGGAGAGAAGACCCATAATTCCCAGACAAAGCTATAATAAACTATTCTGTAGTCATGAGTGTATTCTTCCCTTTTTTGTTTCCCAAACTTCTGAGACTGTCAGGAAAAAAGCAACAAAAACAACTACTAATCCATAGAAATTATTCCAACTATGGATCTCATCCAAACCATGCATCTGTATGAAGGGGGACACTTTGTTCAGTTTTGAAAAGATGAGCATAAACATTAATACAAACTCTGAAGCATACTTCAGCAGGTAAGTAGAGATCTTACAACAGAGTTGACCCTTGAACTACTGTAAACAATTTTGTCTTATGATGTTTTAATGGTATTTTCTCTTCTCTAGCTTGCTTTAAGAATACAGTGCACAATATGTACACCATACAGAACATGTTAATTGACTATTTATGTTATCAGCAAGGCTTCCTGTCAAGAGTAGGCTATTATCAATTGGCTTTTTAGGTAGTCAAAAATTATATACAAAAATTATATATTGTCATATTGGCTAACATACAGTGTATAGAATGTCCTCTTGGTTTTGGGGGTAGATTCTCATGATTCATCGCTTACATACAACACCTAGTGCCCATTCCAAAAAGTGCCCTCCTCAATGCCCATCACCCATTTCCCCTCCCTCCCACCCCTCCCCCCATCAACCCTCAGTTTGTTATATGTATTGAAGAGTCTCTTATGGTTTGCCTCCCTCCCTCTCCATTTGTAACTTTTTTTTTTCCCTTTCTTTCCAAATCCTGCCTCTTGCAGCAACATGGATGGAACTGGAGGGTATTATGTTAAGTGAAATAAGTCAGTCAGATATTATATATTTTCACTCATATGTGGAACTTGAGAAACTGAAACCACCCTTTTATTTAAGTACAGAAAGAGTATCGCCCAGTAATACCCTTTAATCCAAAATCATCTTTCCCTTCTCCAAATGTATAACATTTTTTTATTTGCCATGATAATAGGCCAAAAGCCTGATTAAAACTCTTCACACAATTTCACCATATTAAACATTTCATGTCTTGATAATTAATTTATTTATTAAAATTCTGAAAGATTATTTTAAGGAATCACAGAGAAAACACCAACGTTGTTCCAAAATAATTGCCTTTAACATTTTCAGTTCTAATTTCATATGTCAGAAATTCATTAGTGTCCCTTGTCCATTAAATGTATGATAATGAAATGAATGAAAGAAGGAATAAATATTTTGATCCAGAAAGAACAACAAACTTAAGTCAGAAGGCCCAGAATATTGTCTCACTTCTACCAGTGAATCTCTATATAACTGACAAATTTTAACTCGACTTGCCAAGCCTCACCCACCAATCCACATACAAAAATTAATAATTAAATGTCACTCATTTTAAAATTATCTCTCAAACATCACCAAATATCAAACTTTTATGTACATTATAATATGGGATATGAAATATCTCTTTGCACTTATCCTGTGCTTTTTGTTTTCAATCACCTAGATATAGGGTGTAATATACATATTCCCAAATAATCAGCTTTAGTGAGTAAAAAGTCCCTTCTCTGCACTGTGTCCTGTTTGTATGTATATTTATGGTCCAGAAATTCTAGAATGAAGTAAGCTATCTTTTGTAGAATCCACTTCTCTCAGCTAGTCAAAATTCAGATGTTTGATATTTCCAAACTGCTTGTTAAGCATATGGTTTCTCTGCCTGAATGCCAAGACAAATAGTAAATTGTGATAAATTGAGTCATATTTCAGCCTTTCCCTTACCCTTGTAAGACCTGTGATAATCTCTCTTACTCTGGAGCCTGCTATCTTACAAAGATTACCTAAAGTTGATTTCATATTGTTAGAAACTGATCTGATCATGCAGAGGTTGGAGCCAGTGAGCAGGAGTCATGAACATTTTTTAAAATATTTCTATTATGTAATTGTGTTCAGTTATTTTTAAATTATTTCATTCCACCGCTAAAAGACTACACTTAGCTCAAAAATGTGTTCTTTTACATGAAAAAAATATATAGAATTAAATTTTACTGCAACTCTGTTACCACCTCAAAAAACACCATTATATCCTTAATGGATTAAGGACACAATAAGAGATCTATCTTAAAGGGAGATATCTAAGAATCTGTTTCACATTACTTGAATCCACTGTTAGCTTCCCTACACTTAAAGGAGTCTCCAACATTTTCCCAAAGCATAATTGTTACAATCTTAATGTGGAATTGATTCTGCTGTAATAAGTGAAAGTAACGACTAAGCACTTAAATCTTGTAGAATTTGTCTCAGTAGATATTTATACATTGAAAATAAAATTATCTGTGTACATTAATCCCTCCTTGGCAACAACAATAACAGCAAAGAGTTAATGAATACTGACAGGGCACATTCAGGGTTAAGATGCAAATATTAATTATTCAAGAACTTTCTATTATTCCAGGTTAAACTGGGAACACTATGGATTATAGAAACAAGACCACAGTCACTGAGTTTATTCTTCTGGGGTTTCAGAATGAGAAGGAAGTAGAAATTCTTCTTTTTTCTGCATTCTTGCTCATGTATATGACGTCTCTGATTGGCAACACCATGATCATCCTTTTGGTGTGTGGTGACTACCGTCTGCATTCACCCATGTATTTCTTTGTAGCCAATCTTTCCTTCCTTGAAGTCGCCATCACCTCCACTGTGGTGCCTAAGATGCTAGCAAACACATTTTCCTTCACCAAGGCAATATCCTTCATGGGATGTCTCACGCAATCTTTCTTTTACTTCCTCTTGGGATCCACGGAATTCTTCATCCTGGTCGTCATGTCATTTGATCGATACATTGCCATCTGCAACCCATTGAGGTATGCCATCATCTTGAACAAACAGACATGCATATTGTTGCTTCTGGGATCCTATTTAGGTGCATTTTTGTCAATTTTAGCACCATCAATCTTAACTGCTCCTCTGCCCTTTTGTGGACCAAATATTATCAATCACTTCTTTTGTGACAGTGCCCCTGTGCTAAAGCTGGTCTGTGCAGATATCGCTCTGGCTGAGCTGGCTGACTTTATCTCCTCTGCTGTGTTGCTCTTGGGCTCCTTGCTTTTCACAGGAGTGTCTTACATGTACATTATTATTACTATCCTTAGAATTCCTTCTGTCCAGGGACGGCAGAAAGCTTTCTCCACTTGTGTTTCACACATCACCGTTGTGACACTTTATTATGGAAGCTCCATCTTTATTTACGTCCGCCCAAAAAAGGGTGATGTGATGGATGTTAACAAATTTGCCACAGTGCTGAACACCATTGTAACGCCGATGTTGAACCCTTTCATCTACAGCCTTCGAAATAAAAAAGTCAAAGAATCCCTGAAAGATGCCTCCAGTAAGTATATAAGTATGCTAATAAATTTAAAACCTCAACAATGATGTTTTTATAGAATGTAATGATTTACATACTTGACAACAAAATCATTCATTTGATGTAATTATGTGAATATTTAAAATTTTACATAAGCGGGGCGCCTGGGTGGCGCAGTCGTTAAGCGTCCGACTTCAGCCAGGTCACCATCTCGCGGTCTGTGAGTTCGAGCCCCGTGAAGGGCTCTGGGCTGAGGGCTCGGAGCCTGGAGCCTGTTTCCGATTCTGTGTCTCCCTCTCTCTCTGCCCCTCCCCCATTCATGCTCTGTCTCTCTCTGTCCCAAAAATAAATTTAAAAAGTTGAAAAAAAATTAAAATTTTACATAAGGGAGAAACATATGTGAGCATATCTTTCTACATATCTATTCTACATATATTCTGAACCAATAGGTCCAGTATTCAAGTAGATTCTCAAAATCTTTGTAGATAATTAATAGAACCAAAAGTACATATAAACATTTCTGCATACATACATGCATATATACATACACATATATACATTCTTAAAGCCGTCTTTTTTCTCCCCATTTTCCTGTTATTTCAATTATTCCAAAACCAAATTCCTGTATAACCGCCAGATTTGAAATCTGGATGGCTCTGATTGTGATAGATTCTCACCTTCTGTCAGGTGCCTGGGTGACTCAGTTATGAATCTGATTCTTGCTTTGGGCTCAGCTCATGATCTCATGGTTGATGGGATTAAGCCCTGAGTGGGGATCTTTGCTGACAGTGTGGAGCCTGTTAATTTGAATTTAATACAAATAAATTCCCTTACTAAGGTGGTGAATTTATTTTGACTTGAGTTTTGATATATTACTTTTAAATTATATATGTCATTGGATAATTAGGTTTATTTTAAATGTTTATCTATGTTTGAGATGGAGGGTTGGAGGAAAGGCATAGAGAGAAGGAGGCTATCACTAAAGCACAAAGCCCAACACGGGACTTGAACCCAGGAACTATAAGATCATGACCTGAAATGAAATCAGATGCTTAACTAATGGAGCCAAATGGCCCAGATAATTAAGTTTTAATTTAAGTTACAGACAGATCTTCTCAGGCCTCTACTTAAGTTATAATCTGCAGCCTTTATGCTCCTATTTCTATGCCACAGATGCTGGGGCAATGGAACTCACAAGAATTTAAAAGCCCCTGGTGAATAGGCAGAAGAGGGATAGCAAGCAGGAAACTATCAAAGGGGTTTATTTATTTTACTTTTCAGAATCATTGGAAATGAATCTATTCAAGTCAAGACCACATTTTTTTTTTACACAAGAGATCTTCATTTTTTTTTAACATGACCACAATTATTCAACTCTTATTTTATTTTTGTGTTTTCAATTTTTTATTCATGTTCCTGTTAGTTAATATACAGTGTGATATTAGTTTCAGGAGTAGAATTTAATTATTCATCAGTTATATACAACATCCAGTGTTCATCACAAGTGCCCTCCTTAATACGTATCACCCATTTATTTAACCCATCTTCCCACCCACCTGCCCTCCACTCTCAGTTTTTTCTCTATAGTTAAGAGTCTGTTGCATGGTTTGCCTGTCTCAGTTTTTCCTCCTATATTCATTTGATTTTTTTCTTAAATCCCACATATGAGTGAAATAATATAATATTTGTGTTTCTATTAATGATTTATTTCATTTAGCATAATATTCACTAGCTCAATCAATGTTGGAAATGGAAAGATTTTTAATGGCTGTCATTAAGCCATTCTTTTTAATGGCTGAGCAATATTCCATTATATATATATATATATTCCATTATATAATTCCATTATATAATTATATATATATAATTCAATTATATAATTATATAATATATATATAATGGAATATTATATATTATATATATATATAAAATATCTTTTTTTTATCCATTCATCAGTCAATGGACACTTGGGCTGTTTTCATAGTTAATACTGCTAGAAACATGGAGTACATGTATCTCCTTGAATTAGTATTTTTGTATTCTTTGGGTAAATACCTAGTAGTGGAATTATGGGATCATAGGGTAGTTCTATTTTTAGAGGAAACTCCATACTGTTCTCCAGAGTGGCTGCATCAGTTTGCATTCCCTCAAACACTGGGTTCTCCTTTTTCTGCATCCTCCCCAACATCTGTTATTTTCAGTGTTGTTAATTTAGCCATTCTGACAAGTGTGAGGTGGTATCTCATTGTAGTTTTGATTTGTATTTCTCTGATGATGATGTTTTCATGTATCTGGTAGCCATCTATATGTCTGCTTTGGGGGAAAAAATGTCTGTTCATGTCTTCTGCTCATTTCTTAACTGGGCTATTTGTTTTGGGAGTGTTGAGTTTTATAAATTCTTTATATATTTTGGATACTATCCCTTTATCTGATATGTCATTTGCAAATATCTTCTCCCATTCCATTAGTTGCCTTTTAGTTTTGTTGATTGTTTCCATGGCTGTGCAGAAGTAATTTTTATCTTGATGAAGTCCCAACAGTTCATTTTTGCTTTTGTTTCCCTTGCCTCAGAAGACATATCTAGTAAGAAGTGGCTAAGGCTATGTCAAAGAGATTACTACTTGTGTTCTCTAGCATTGAAAATGTTTCCTGTCCCACATTTAGGTATTTCATCCATTTTGAATTTATTTTTGTGTACAGTGTAAGGAAGTAGTCCAGTTTCATTCTTTTACACAATGAGATCTTTCCTAAAGTGTAATAGGGACCTGAAACTTTCATGATAACAGGGAGATTACGTTTGAATAATCAGTCAAAATATCTTAATTACATATGAAGAAATAGGTAAAAGTACTCATTTGAATATAAATGAAGATCCATTCTTGTTACGTGACTTATTTATTTCAAAATAGCTAGCCTGTCTCTCATTTTAAATATTTTTTACCTTTTTTTTTTCTTTTTTGAGAGAGAGAGAGAGAGAGAGGGAGGGAGAGGTGGGGAGAGACACACATGGAATCTGAAGTAGGCTCCAGGCCCGAGCAGTCAGCACAGAACTCAATGTGGGACTTGAACCCACGAACCATTAGATTATGACTGAGCCAAAGTTGGCTACTTAAATGACTGAACCAAATAGGTGCCCCTAGCTAAAGTGTTTCTTGTAAGAAATATGTGATTTTAAAAGAACATTGTTGGATGGAATAATTTTATTAAAGTATACGCTTTATGAAGATATCCCATCTTTGTCTGATCTAATAAGGGTGTATCAATGTTTTCTATATGCCTCAGTAGCTGGGATACAAATGAAGATGTAAAGCTCTGGAGTCATCTGCATTTAATTAGCCATTCATTTCAAGATCATTTTTAACCTATGAATTCTGATTTCCAACTGTTGAATTCATCACATCCCGTGTTCCCCATATATCTTTGACTACACATCTTGACTGTCAGTAAATTAATAGTAGTAATCTTTTCAATGTGGGTGTCTCTTCTCAGAACGCTATCATTTCTGTTTAGACTCCCAGGACATTTCTGGAACCATACATTGTGCTTGAGGCACTACTGGCTACTGGAGGAAGCTGTAGATTGGTTCTTTCAAAAATAACCATTAATAATATTATTTTTATTACCATGAATATAACCTGGAGATATAATTCGGACTTGCATGGGTTTGAGCATGAATTCTGAAGTAAAAACAGCTTTACGGTAATGGGCTGGCTTGCTGACCAGAAGAGGTACAGACTCCCTGGCAGTAATCTCACCCATTATCCTCAATTACCCTAAAATAAGGCTCACTTCATCTTCTGTAAATAATTCACATCATTTGAATTCAGCATCAAATGTTGTAATCTATTATTTTAATATGTATCACAGTATTGAAATCAAGTGATGAATTATCTTTCTTAGAGGAAATGATATTTCTTAAGCACATATAATGACTTCCCCATTTATTTGTGTATCTCTATTGCTGAATAGTATGTTTTACTTAGTTGCATATGAGACAAATCACACCAGAGAAAGGATTTTCATCTTTTATTATTTATTATTGTATTTTCAATATCTATAAAAGTGCCTGAGGGGGCACCTGAGTGGCTCATCAGTTAAGCGTCGGACTTCGGCCCAGGTCATGATCTCACATTTCATAAGTTTGAGCCCTGCATCGGGCTCTGTGCTGATGGCTCAGAGCCTGGAGCCTGCTTGGATTCTGTGTCTCCCTCTCTCTCTGCCCCTCCCCCACTCATGCTCTGTCTCTTTCTCCTTCAAAAATAAAAATGAAAAAAAAAATTTAAAGTGCCTGAGAACTATTAGTTGTACATAAACATTATTTGGATCAGGAAATAGATGAATAAAATAACTCTATATTGTCAATATACATTTCCAAATTAATAAAATGATCCAACACTAAGCAGGAAAGAGGTGTAAGGATGGTGGAGTAGCAAGGGGACCCAGAACTTGTCTCATCCCTCAAACACAGCTAGGTAAACATCAAACCATTTTGAACTACTAGGATTTTGATCTGAGGATTAACAGAACAATCTGCATAATTTCCTCCACAGAACCTAGCAGGTACATAATTTGGAGAATTAAACTGGGGGAGAGAAGAGCCCTGGTGCCACCAAGGGGAGGGAGTTATTTTCATGAAGAGGAGGAAGATAGGGGTGGGGGGTGGAGAGCAGTGCAGTGGGTTTGTGCAAGAAACCACTCTCCCTGAAAGCAGCTAAAGAGAAAGAGTGAAAATGTGCACAGGTATTCACACAAGGAAACTGTTCCACAAAACCATTGATGGGGGGGGGGGGAGAGAAGGTTTCAATACTGCCAGTTATTTTATAATCAATGGAACTAAGAACCTCTGAAGTGTCAGAGGTCAGCCCCTGGTGGTGCTCCAGCAGGGAAGCAGTACAGAGCCTTGGGAACAGGCAGTGCAGTCTGAGGATCCCCTGAGTTGCATAGGGAGAAGGGTTCCACTGCTTGGAGTGCATTTCGTCCAGGTGATCTGGCCTCTCCATAGATAAAAGAAAGTCAGTGTAGCCACACTTATATCAGACAAATGAGATAAAAAAAAAACTGTAACAAGAGATGAAGAATGATATGTCATAATTAAGGGGTCTATCCATCAAGAAGATCCAATAATTGTAACTATTTATTCCCCTCCATCTTGGGAACAGAAAAATATATAAATCAGTTTATAACAAACATAAAGAAACCCACTGATAATAATACAATAATAGTAGGTGACATTGGGGCGCCTGGGTGGCTCAGTTGGTTGGGCGGCCGACTATAGCTCAGGTCATGATCTCGCAGCCTGTAAGTTCGAGCCCTGCATCAGACTCTGTGCTGACAGCTCAGAGCCTGGAGCCCACTTCTGATTCTATGTCTCCCTCTCTCTCTGCCCCTTCCCTGCTTGTTCTCTGTCTCTCTCTGTCTCTCTCTGTCTCTGTCTCTCTCTCTCAAAATTAATAAATATTACAAAAATTAAAAAGAAAAAAGAAAAACAGCTTCAAAAAATAGTAGGTGACATTAATACTCCACTTACAACAAAGGACGGATTATCTAAGCAGAAGATCAACAGGAAAACAATGATTTTGAAAGACACACTGGACCAGATGGACTTAACAGATACATTCATAACATTCCATCATAAAGGAGCAGAATGTAAATTCTTTTTGAATGCACATGGAACATTCCCCAGAATAGATCACACACGGGGTCACAAATCAGCCCTCAACAAGTATAAAAAGATTGAGAACAAACTGTGCATATTTTCAGATCACAATGCTATGAAACTTGAAGTTAACCTCAGGAAAAAAAAAATTGGAAAGTACTCAAATACATTGAGGTTAAAGAGCGTCCTATTAAGGAAAGAATGGACCAAGAAAAGTAAAGAAGAAAATAAAGTATGTATTTGTATACATGTAAGCAAATGAAAATGAAAATACAACAATGAATACCTTTGGCATACAGCAAAGGCAGTCCTAAGAGGGAACTTATTGCAATTCAGTCCTACTTCAAGAAGTAAGAAAGGTCCCAAATGCACAACCTAACCTTACAACGAGAGGAGCTAGAAAATGAAAATCAAATAAAGCTTGAAGCCAGCATAGAAAGGAAATAATAAAGATTAGACCAGAAATAAATTGTATAGAAGCAAACAAACTAAAAACAGTAAAACAGATCAATAATACTAAGAGCTGGTTCTGTGAAATAATTAACAAAATTGGGGTGCCTGGTGGCCTAGTCAGTTAAGTGTCTGACTTTGACTCATGTCTTGATCTTACAGTTTGTGGGTTCGAGCCCAGCATTGGGCTCTGTACTGACAGCTCAGACCCTGGAGACTGCTTCAGATTCTGTTTCCTTTTCTCTCTGCACTTGCACTCTGTCTCTCAGAAATAAATAAACATTTAAAAATTTAAAATAATAATAATAACAAACAGACTGATCAAAAAGAAAAGAGAATGGACCCACATAGATAAAATCACAAATGAAAGAAGAGAGATTACAAGCAATATCAAAGAAATACCAAAAATTATAAGAGAATAGTATGAATAATTATATGCCAAAAACCTTGGCAATCTGGAGGAAATGGACAAATTCTTAGAAACTCCCAAACTACCAAAACTGAAACAGGAAGAAACAAAAAATTTTACAGACCCATAACCAGCAAATATTGAATCAGTGATCAAAAATCTCCTAACAAATAAGAGTCCTGGGCCAGAGGATTTCTCAGGGGAATTCTACCAAACATTTAAAGAACAGTTAATAGCTATTCTTCTCAAACTGTTCCAAAAAATAGAAATAGAATAAAAACATCAAAGCCAACATTACCTTAATTCCAAAACCATACAAAGATCCCACTAAAAAGAATTACAGGCCAATATCGCTGATGAATCTGGATGCAAAATCCTCAACAAAACTAGCAAACTGAATCCAACAATACATTAAAAGATCACTCACCATGATCAAGTGGGGTTTATCCTGGGCCAAATAATAGGTTCAAAAATTGCAAATCAATCAATGTAATACACCACATTAATAAAAGAAAGGATAAGAACCATATGATCCTCTCAATAGATACAGGAAAAGTATCTGACAAAATAAAGCATCCATTCTTGATAAAACCCTCAACAAGGTAAGGTTACAGGAAACATACCTCAACATAATAAAGGCCATATATGAAAAAAACATAGCTAATATCATCCTTAATGGGGAAAAACTGAGAGCCTTTCTCCTATGGTCGGGAAATAGCATGTCCACTTTCACCATTACTATTTTACAGAGTATTGGAAGCTTTAGCCTCAGCAGACAACAAAAAGAAATAAAACAAATTCAAATCAGTAAGGAAAAATAAAAACTTTCTATAATTGCAGATGACATGATACTTTATGTAGAAAACACAAAAATCTCCACCAAAAAAATTGCTAGAATAATACATGAATTCAGTAAAGTCAGTGCATATAAAGTCAAGGTGCAGAAATATGTTGCATTTCTATATACCAATAACAAAGCAGCAAAAAAGGAAATCAAGGAATGGATCCCATTTTCTTTTTTTTTTTTCAAAGTTTATTTACTTTTGGGACAGACAGAGCATGAACGGGGGAGGGGCAGAGAGAGAGGGAGACACAGAATCGGAAACAGGCTCCAAGCCATCAGCCCAGAGCCTGACGCGGGGCTCGAACTCACGGACCGCGAGATCGTGACCTGGCTGAAGTCGGACGCTTAACCGACTGCGCCACCCAGGCGCCCCTGGATCCCATTTTCAATTGCAGCACAATGAGATACCTAAGAATAAACATCACAAAAAAGGTAAGAGATATGTACTCTGAAAATATAGAACATTTATGAAAGAAATTGAAGAAGACACAAAAAAATGAAAAAAAAATATTCCATGCTTATGGATTGGAAGAACAAACATTGGTAAAAATGTCTATACTACCAAAAGCAATCTACACATTAATGCAACTGTAAAATAATACCACCAGCATTTTTGCAGAGCTAGAAGAGACAATCCTAAAATTTATTTTTTAATATAAAATTTATTGTCAAATTGGTTTCCATACAACACCGAGTGTTCATCCCAACAGGTGCCCTCCTCAATGCCCATAACCCACTTTCCTCTCCCCCCGACCTGCCATCAACCCTCAGTTTATTCTCAGTTTTTAAGAGTCTCTTATGGTTTGGCTCCTTCCCTCTCTGTAACTTTTTTTCCCCTTCCCCTCCTCCATGGTCTTCTGTTAACTTTCTCAGGATCCACATATGAGGGAAAACATGGTATCTATCTTTCTCTGTATGACTTACTTAACTTTGCATAATACTCTCCAGTCCCATTCACGTTGCTAAAAAAAAAGACATATTTCATTCTTTATCATTGCCAAGTAGTATTCCATTGTATATATAAACCACAACTTCTTTATCCATTCATCACTTGATGGACTTTTAGGCTCTTTCCATAATTTGGCTATTTTTGAAAAGGCTGATATAAACATTGGGGTACAAGTGCCCCTATGAATCAGCACTCCTGCATCGCTTGGGAGGATAGCAGTGCTGTTGCTGGGTCATAGGGTAGATCTATTTTTTGTTCTTTGAGGAACCTTCACACTATTTACCAGAGTGGGTGCACCTGTTTCCATTCCCACCAACAGTGCAAGAAGGTTCCCATTTCTCCACATCCTCTCCAGCATCTACAGTCTCCTGATTTGTTCATTTTAGCTAAATTCATTTAGCATTTTAGCCAAAACCTCAGAGACGTTTTTTCCTGCTTTCTCCTCTAGGGTTTTCATGGTTTCCTGTCTCACATAACCGTCCTTCATCCATTTTGAGTTTATTTTTGTGAATGGTGTAAAAAAGTGGTCTAGTTTCATTCTTCTGCATGTTGCTGTCCAGTTCTCCCAGCACCATTTGCTAAAGAGACTGTCTTTTTTCCACGGGATATTCTTTCCTGCTTTGTCAAAGATTAGTTGGCCATACTTTTGTGGGTCTAATTCTGGGATCTTTATTTTATTCCATTGGTCTATGTGTCTGTTTTTGTGCCAATACCGTGCTGTCTTGATGATTCCAGCTTTGTAGTACAGGCTAAAGTCTGGGATTGTGATGCCTCCCGCTTTGGTCTCCTTCTTCAATATTACTTTGGCTATTCGGGGTATTTGTGGTTCCATACAAATTTTAGGATTGCTTGTTCTAGCTTCAAGAAGAATACTGGTGCAATTTTGATTGGGATTGCATTGAATGTGTAGATAGCTTTGGGTAATATTGACATTTTAACAATATTTATTCTTTCAATCCATGAGAACGGAATGTTTTTCCATTTCTTTGTATCTTCTACAATTTCCTTCAAAAGCTTTCTATAGTTTTCAGCATACAGATCTTTTACATCTTTGGTTACGGCTATTCCTAGGAATTTTATGATTCTTGGTGCCATTGTGAATGGGCAGTTTCTTTATTTCTCTTTCTGTGGCTTCGTTATTAGTGTATAAGAATGCAACTGATTTCTGTACATTAATTTTGTATCCTGTGACTTTGCTGAATTCATGTACCAATTCTAGCACAGTTTTCGTGGAGTCTATCTGGTTTTCCATGTATAATATCATGTCATCTGCAAAAAGCGAAAAGTTGACTTCATCTGTGCCAATTTTGATGCCTTTGATTTCCTTTTGTTGTCTGATTGCTGATGCTAGAACTTCCAACACTATGTTAAACCACAGTGGTGAGAGTGGACAACCCTGTCATGTTCATCATCTCAGTGGGAAAGCTTTCAGTTTTCCCCATTGAGAATTATATTAGCTGTGGGCTCTTCATAAATGGGTTTTATGATAAGTATGTTCCTTCAATCCTGACTTTCTCGAGGGTTTTTATTAAGAAAGGATGCTGAATTTTGTCAAATGCTTTTTCTGCATCAATTGACAGGATCATATGGTTATCCTTTTTTTTATTAATGTGATGTATGACATTGATTGATTTGTGAATTTTGAACCAGCCCTGCAGGCCAGGAATGAATCCCACTTGGTCATGGTGAATATTTTTTTTTATATGCTGTTGAATTTGATTTTCTAGTATCTTCAGGAGAATTTTTGCATCCATATTCATGAGGGATATTGACCTGTAGTTCTCTTTTTTTGCTGGGTCTCTGTCTGGTTTAGAAATCAAAGTAATGCTGGCTTCATAGAATGAGTCTGGAAGTTTTCCTTCCCTTTCTATTTTTTGGAACATCTTCAGAAGGATAGGTATTATCTGAGCTTTAATGTCTGGTAGAATTCCCCAGAGAAGCCATCTGGTCCTGGACTCTTATTTCTTGGGAGATTTTTGATAACTGATCCAATTTCTTCACTAGTTTGGGTCTGTTCAAGTTTTCTATTTCTTCCTGTTTGAGCTTTGGAAGTATGTGTGTGCATAGGAATTTTTCCAGTTCTTCCAGGTTGTGTAGTTTGTTGGCATATAATTTTTCATAGTATTCTCTGATAATTATTTGTATTTCTGAGGGATTGGTTGTAATAATTCCATTTTCATTCATGTTTTTATCTATTTGGGTCATCTCCCTTTTCCTTTTGAAAAGCCTGGCTAGAGGTTATCAATTTTGTTTCTTTTTTCAAAAAACCAACTCTTGGTTTCATTGATCAGCTCTACAGTTGTTTTTTGTTTTGTTTTGTTTTGTTTTGTTTTGTTTTGTTTTTTAGAATCTATATTGTTTTTCTCCTCTGATCCTTATTATTTCTCTTCTTCTGCTGAGAATGGGGTGTTTTGCTGTTCTGTTTCTATTTCCTTTAGGTGTGCTATTAGATTTGTATTTGGGACTTTCCTTTTTTTTTTTTTAAATATGCCTGGATTGCAATGTATTTTCCTCTCAGGACTGCTTTTGCTGCATCCCAAAGCATTTGGATTGTTGTATTTTCATTTTCATTTGTTTTCATATATGTTTTAATTTCTTCTCTAATTGCCTGGTTGACCCATTTATTCTTTTGTAGGATGTTCCTTAACCTCCATGCTTTTGGAGGTTTTCCAGACTATTTCCTGTGGTTGATTTCAAGTTTCATAGCATTGTAGTCTGAAAGTGTGCATGATATGATCTCAATTCTTTTTTTTTATTTTTTTTAACGTTTATTTATTTTTGAGACAGAGAGAGATACAGCATGAACGGGGGAGAGGCAGAGAGAGAGGGAGACACAGAATCGGAAGCAGGCTCCAGGCTCTGAGCCATCAGCCCAGAGCCCGACGCGGGGCTCGAACTCACGGACCGTGAGATCGTGACCTGAGCTGAAGTCGGACGTTTAACCGACTGAGCCACCCAGGCGCCCCTGATCTCAATTCTTTTATACTTATGAAGGGATGTTTTGTGACCCAGTGTGTGATCTATCTTGGAGAATGTTCCATGTGCACTGGAGAAGAAAGTATATTCTATTGCTTTGGGATGCAGAGTTCTAAACATATCTGTCAAGTCCACCTGATACAATGTATCACTCAGGGCCCTTGTTTCTTTATTGATTCTCTGTCTAGATGATATATCCACTTCTGTCAGTGGAATATTAAAGTCCCCTGCAATTACCACATTCTTATCAATAAGGTTGCTTATGTTTGTCATTAATTGCTGTATCTCTTTTGGTGCTATCAAATTCGGTGCATAGACATTTATAATTGTTAGATCTCCATGATTGATCGATACTGTAATTACTATATAATGTCCTTATTCATCTCTTGTTACAACCTCTAATTTAAAGTCTCATTTGTCTGATATAAGTATGGCTACTCCAGCTTTCTTTTGACTTCCAGTAGCATGATAGATAGTTCTTCATCCCCTCACTTTCAATCTGAAGGTGTCTTCAGGTCTAAAATGAGTCTCTTGTAGACAGCAAATAGATGGGTCTTGTTTTTTAATATCCATTCTGATACCTTATGTCTTTAGGTTGGAGCATTTAGTCCATTTATATTCAGTGTTATTATTGAAAGACACGGGTTAGAGTCATTGTAATATATGTAGGTTTCATGCTTGTAGTGGTGTCTCTGGTACTTTGTGGTCCTTGAAACATTTCACTCACAGAGTCCCCCTTAGGATCTCTTGTAGGGCTGGTTTAGTGGTGATGAATTCCTTCAGTTTTTGTTTGTTTGGGAAAACCTTTATCTCTCCTATTCTGAATGACAGATTCGCTGGATAAAGGATTCTCGGCTGCATACTTTTTTTCTGATCATCACATTGAAGATTCTCTGTCATTCGTTTCTGGCCTGCCAAGTTTCAGTAGATAGGTCTTCTACTACCCTTATATGTCTACCTTTGTAATTTAGGGTAGGCTTATATCTCTAGCTGCTTTCAGAATTCTCTTTATCTTTTTATTTTGCCAGTTTCACTAGGATATGTCGTGCAGAAGATTGATTCAAGTTACGTCTTAAGGGAGTTCTCTATGCCTCTTGGATTTCAATGTCCCAGATCAGGGAAGTTCTCAGCTATGATTTGTTCAAGTACACATTCAGCACCTTTCTCTCTCTTCTTCTTCTGGAATTCTTATGATGAGGATATTGTTCAGTTTGATTGCATCACTTAGTTCTCTAATTCTCCCCTTATACTCCTGGATTTTTTTATCCCTCTTTTTCTCAGCTTCCTCTCTTTCCATAATTTTATCTTGTAATTCATCTATTTTCTCCTCTGCCTCTTCAATCTGTGCTATGCCCGCCTCCATTTTATTTTGCACCTCATTGATAGCATTTTTTAGTTCCTCATTACTATTTCTTAGTCCCTTGATATCTGTAACAATAGATTCTCTGCTGTCATCTATGCTTTTTTCAAGCCCATCAATTAACTTTATGACTATTATTCTAAATTCTTATTCTGTTATATTACTTAAATCAGTTTTGATCAATTCGTTAGGTGTCGCTACTTCCTGGAGTTTCTTTTGAGGACAGTTCTTCTGTTTTTTTCATTTTGGGTAGTCCCTGCAGTAGCTCCAAACTGCAGGCCACTTCCCCTCTGCTGTCCAGAGAAACTTGTGTTGGTGGGCAGGCCACAGTCAGACCCTATGTCTGCCCCAGCCCACTACTGGGGCCACAGTCAGACTGGTGTGTACCTTATTTTCCACTTTCCCAAGGACACGTCTCACGTGTGTGTGAGTGGTGTGGCCCCTGTCTGGCTGTTTGCACACTGTCAGGCTTGTGGTGCTTCTTTGGTGGGATCTGGCCAAGGGTGTTTTACAGGGGGTGGATCTGCCAGGTGCACAGAGGCAGGAGGAGTAGGCTTAGCTTGCTTTGCCTTAGGTGGTCCCCTGCAGGAGGCGCCCTGCAGCACCAGAAGGAGGTGGGCCCTTTGGAGAGATGGATCCACAAAAGCACAGCTTTGGCATTTGCTTAGTGCAAGCAAGTTCGGTGGTGGGAACTGGTTCCCTTTGGAATTTCGGCTGGGGGTGAGAGAGGGAAATGGCCCCTGCCAGCAACTTTGTTCCCCCACTGTGCTCTGTCCTCCCAGAGATCAACAACTCTCCCTCCCAGTGTCCTCTTGCACTCCCCACTCTCTGAGAGGAGAGCTGTTGACTTTTAACATTCCAGATGTTAAATCCCACTGGCTGTCAGAACTCACCGAGTTGGCTCCTCCACTTTTGCAAGCCAGACTTGGGAGTCTCTGCCTTGCTGGGCAGGCTGACCTCCACCAACCCAGCTCCCTCCTGCCAGTCCTTGTAGCATGCACTGCCTCTCCACCCTTCCTATCCTCTTCCATGGGCCTCTTGCCTACACTTGGCTCCAGAGAGTCTGTTCTGTTAGTCTTCAGGTTGTTTTCTTGGTTATTTAGCCAAATGTCAGTGGAATCTAAGTGATCAGCAGGATGAGGTGAGCCCAGTGTCCTCCTATTCCACCATCTTCCTGTTCCCTCCTTACAAAAATTTGTATGGAACCACAAAAGACCCTGAATAGCCAAAGCAATCCTGAAAAAAGAAAAATAAAACAGCAAGTATTATTATTCTAGATTTCAAGCTACATTACAAACATGTAGTCATCAAGACAGTATGGCACTGGCACAAAAACAGACAAACAGATCAATGGAACAGAATAGAAAATTAGAAATGGACCCACAAATATTGGTCACCTAATCTTCAACAAAGCAGGAAAGAATATTCAATGGAAAAAAAAAGACTGTCTCATCAATAATGGTGCTGGGAAAACTGGACAGTGACATACAGAAGATTGAAACTGGACCTTTTTTACACCATACATAAAAATAAATTCAAAAAGTTTGAAAGACCTAAATGTGACATAGGAAATCATCAAAATCCTAGAGAAGATCACAGGCAGCAACCTCTTTGACCTCGGTTGCAGCAACTTTTTAGTAGACTCATCACAGAAGGCAAAATAAACAAAAGCAAATATGAACTATTGGGACCTCATCAAGATAACATTTCTGCACAGCAAACGAAACAATCAGCAAAACTAAAAGGCAGCTGATGGAATGGGAGAAGATATTTGCAATGACATATCAGATGAAGGGTTATTATCCAAAATCTACAGAAAACTTACAAACTCAACACCAAAAAAAAAAAATAATAATAATCCAGTGAAGAAAATATGCAAAATAATGAGTAGGCACTTTTGCAAAGAAGCCATCCAGAAGGCTGACGAGACACATGAAAGGATGCTCAACATCACTAATTACCAGGGAAATAAAAATCAAAACCACAATGAGATATCAACTCACATTGTTAGAATGGCTTAAATTAACAATCAAAAAGAAAAAAAAAACAACAACAACAATAGGTGTTGGTGAGAATGCAGAGAAAGAAGAACCCTCTTACACTGTTTGTGGGAATGCAAACTTGTACAATCACTGAAGAGAAGTATGGAGTTCCCACCAAAAAACTGGAAATAGAACTACACTATGATCCAGCAATTGAACTATTAGGTATTTACTCAAAGGATACAAAAATACAGATTTGAAGGGATACATGCTCCTCACTATTTATAGCAGCTTTGTCTTCAATACCTATACTATGGGGAGAGCTCAAATTTCCATCTACTAATAAGTGGATAAAGAAAATGTGATATATCACAAAAACACTCCAAGTACTAAGCAGTCAATATACACCTTATTGAATTAATTAATTTTTATTTAACAATCTTATATGTGCTTTGTTCAATTACCTGAAAGATTTCTCAAGATAAAGTAGCCATGTTTATTTGAATCTCTTTACTTATTATTGGTCTGCTCATGTCTTCAGTTTCTTTATCAGTCAGTCTTGGTATGTTGTATTATTCTAAGTTATTCAATTTGTTGGTTCATTATTCTTCTTAGTATTCTCTTATGATCCTTTGTTTTTATGTGACATTGGCTGTGTCTTGTCTTTGATTTCTCATTTTATTTGAGATTTTTTTTTTCTTAGTGTAGGGAAAATGGCTTGTTAGTGTTGTTTATATTTTTCCTTTTTTTTAGGTTCAGGTGTAGAATTTAGAGATTTGTCACTTACATAACATACCCAGTACTCATCATAATATGTGCTCTCCTTAAAACCTATCACCCGTCTAGTCCATCCCCAGCTTGCTCCCTCCATCAACCTTCAGTTTGTTCTCTATCATTAAGAGTCTCTCATGGTTTGTTTCCCTCTCTCTTTTTCCCCCTCCTATATGTCCATCTGTTTTGTTTCATAAATTCCACATGTGAGTGAAATCATGTGGCATTTGTCTTTCTCTGACCTCTTTTGCTTAGCATAATACACTCTAGCTCCAGCCATGTCATGGCAAGATGACATTCTTTTTGATGGCTGATTAATCTTCTTTTTCCATTCATAAGTCAATGGGCATTTGGACTCTATCCATAATTTGGTTTTTGGGGATAATGCTGCTGCAAGCAATATGGTGCATGTATCCCTTAGAATCAGTATTTTTGTATCCTTTGCATAAATAGCTAGCAGTGTAAATGTTGAGTTGTAAAGTATTATTTTTTCCCACTTTTTGTGGAAACTCCACACTTTTTTCCAGACTAGTTGCTCTAGTTTTCATTCCCACCAATAGTGTAACAAGGTTCGTCTTTCTCTGTATCCTCATCAACACCTGCTATTTCCTGTGTTGTTAATTTTAGCCATTCTTATAGATGTGAGGTGATATCCCATAGAATTTTCATTTCTTGTCTTGATCTTAGTGGAAGATATTTTAGCTTTTCACTCTTGAGTATAATGATAACTGCTGGCTTGTCATATATGGTCTTTATTAGGCTAGGGTACATTCCTTATACCTAGTTTGTTGAAGTTTTTAATCCTGTAAGTGTCTTGGATTTTTTCAAAAGCTTTTTTTTGCATTTACTGATGTTATAATTTTGATTTTTATTCTGCTAATGTGTGTCCCCTTTATTGATTTATATATTTTGAAGTATCATTAAAAAACACAGATACATCCCACTTGATCATGATGTATAGTCTTTTTAAAGTACTGTTGGATTAGATTTGATAGATTTTGTTGAGGACATTTGCTTCTGTGCTCATTATGGATATTGGCTTATAATATCCTTTCATTATATTTTTCATGTCTGGCTTTGAAATGAGTATAATACTGGCTTTTTAGAATTTATTTGGAAGTATTCCTTCTTTAGTTTTCTGGAGATTTAAAAGGTTTGACATTCTTTAATGATTGGTAACATTTCCTTATGAAACCATCTAGTCCTGAAATTTTGTTTGTTTGGGGTTTCTTGAATACTAATTCAATTCATTACTAGTAATTTGTCTGTTCAAATTGTCTACTTTTTCCTGATTCAGTTTTGGAAGATTATATGCTTTTAGAAATTTATCAATTTCTTTTATATTGTCCAATTTTTGGCATATAATTGTTATAATATTCTCATATAATCATTTTTTAAATTTAATTCCAATATAGTTAACATGAGGTATTATATTGGTTTCAGGTGTACAATACAGTGATTCAACTATTCTGTACATTACTCGATGCTCATGGTGATAGTGTACTCTTTAATTCCCTTCACCTATTTCACTCATCCCCCTACCCATACAAATATTTATATTTCTGTGGTATCAGTTGTAATGTCCCCTCCTTCACTTCTAATTTTGAATCTTCTCTTAGTATACCTAATGGTTTGTCAATTTTATCTTAAAAAATCAGTCCTTTTATTTTTTCTATTCTTTTTCTATTTTCTTATTGATTTATCTATGCTCTATTTTTTTTTCTTATATTCTTGCTTTTCTTAACTTTGGGCTTAGCTTATTATTTCATAGTTTCTTGAGGTATAAAGGTAGGTCGTTTATTGAGGTCTTTCTTCTTTTTAATATAGGAGGTGATAATTACAAATGTAAGATCTAAAACTGGTAATCTCCCAGAAGAAAACATAACTTGAAAGCTTCATAATGTTGATTTTGTCAATGATTTTATGGATACATTACTTAAATCACTAAAGCAAAAATAAGAAAGTGGGGCTACATCAAACTACAAAGCTTATGCATAGCAAATGATACAATACCAGAATGAAAAGCAACCTATAAAATAAGAGAATATATCTGTAAAGTGTATATCTGATGAGGAGTTAATTTTCAAATATGTGAGGAATTCATACAACTCAGTAGCAAAACAAAAAGCAAAACAAAACAAAACAATACAATACAAAAAGCAAATACCTCAAATAAAAAGTGTGCAAAGGACTTGAATAGACTTTTATCGAAAAAAAATACAAAAGACCAACAAATATATGAAAAGATGATGCTCAATATCACCATCATGAAATTGCAAATCAAAATCCTACTGTTATATTACCTCACATCTGCTAGAATGGCTATTAACAAAATTATCAAAAAGAAAAAAAAAGATACATTTTGGTGACAACATAGATAAAAGGAAATCCTTATACACTGTGGATGTAAATGTAAAATTGTACAGCCAATGTGTAAAACAGTATGAAGATTTCTCAAAAAGATAAAAAAAAATAAATTTAACTTATACCCAAGAGTCCAATGTCTTTTTAAAGATTATCAAAATAATTAAACCATAGTGTCAAAAATACCTGCACTCCCATGTTTATTGCAGTGTAATTCACAATATTCAAGATATGGAAACAATTACAATGCCATTTTTTGGATAAATGGAAAATGAAAATGTACTATATTATATACAATGCAATGTTATTTAATTAAAAAATGAATAAAGCCCTACTATTAGTTACAGCATGGATGGTCCTAGACGACATTATGGGAAGTGTAATAAGTCAGTCACAGAAAGAAAAATACTAACTAATTCTACTATTATGAGGTATCTAAAATAGTCCAACTCAGAAGGGGAAAATAAAATGGTGATTTCTAGAGAATAAAGAGCTGATTGGAGGTGATAGGTATGTTTATTAGTTCAATTGTAGTGAGAGTACCATGAATGTACGCATATATCCAAACTCAGCAAAAGGTATCCATTATATATGTGCAGTATTTCGTAAAAAATGTATCAAAATTAAATAAAACTAAATGAGAGAGAAAATGTGGTTATCAAGCAAACTACCACTTTGAGCTACTGGAACTCAACCACCAGAGAATTATTTTTTTTAACTTTATAATTTTAATTCCAGAATATTTAACATACAGGGTTATATTTATTTCATGCATACAATATACTGGTTCAACAATTCTATACATTATTCAGTGCTCATCATGACAAAGTGTACCCATTGATCCTCAGCTGCTATTGCACCCTTCACTCCACCCACCTCCCCTCTGGTAACCATCAGCTTGTTTTCTATAGCTAAGAGTCTGTTTCTTAGTTTGCTTTTTTTTTTTTTTTCATTTGTTGATTTTGTTGTTGTAGTTGTTTCTTCCAAGATTTTATTTTAACTCAAGTTAGTTAACATATAGTGTGGTATTGGTTTCAGGAGAGAATTTAGCGGATTCTTCACTTACATATAACATCCAGTTCTCATCACAAGTGCCCTCCTTAATATACATCACCCATTTATTCTATCCCCCCCCACACACACCTCCCCTCCAACAACCTTCAGTTTGTTCTCTATAGTTAACAGTTTCTTCTGATTTTATCCTATTTCTGTTTTTATCTTATTTTATTTTCCTTCCCTGTCCCTATATCTATCTCCCTTGTTTCTTAAATTCCACACATGAATGAAATCATATGGTATTTTTCTTTCTCCGACTGACTTATTTCACTTGGCAAGATATCTTCTGGATCTATCCACATTATTGCAAATGGCAAGATTTCATTTTTTTTTTTTATTCCTGAGCAATACTCTATTTATCCATTCATCGGTCAATGGACATTTGGGCTCTTTCCATATGAGTGGAATAATATATTATTTGTCTTTCTCCAACTTATTTATTTCATTTAACACTATAGTCTCAAGCTCCATCCATGTTGTTTCAAATGGAAAGTTTCATTCTTTTTTTATGACATAATAATATTTAATTGTGTATATACACCACAAGTTCTTTATCCATTCATCTATTGATGGACACTTTGCTACTTCCATAATCTGGCTATTGTAAATAATGGTGCAATAAACACAGTGGTGTATATATCTCTTTGAACGAGTGCTTTTGTTTTTTGGGTAAATATCCAGTGGTGCAATTATTAGATAATAGGGTAGTTCTATTTTTTTTTTTTTTTTTTTTTTTTACATTTTGAGGAAACTCCATACTGTTTTCTATAGTGGCTGCATTACTTTCCATTCCTACCAACAGTGCATGAGGGTTCCTTTTTATGCACATCATCACCAATACTTATTTTTTCGTCTTGCTGATTTTCCCCATTCTGACAGGTGTAAGGTGATATACTATTGTAGTTTTAATTTGCATTTCCCTGATGATCAGTGATGTTGAGCATATTTTCATCTGTCTGTTGGTCATCTGTATTTACAATTTGCAGAAATTTTTTTGCACAAATATTTGCACAAATATTTGCACAAATATTTACAATTTGCAGAAATGCCTGTCCATGTCTTCTGCCCATTTTAATTGAATTATTTCTTGTTTGGTGTTGAGTTGTATCAGTTCTTTATATATTTTGGATATTCATCCTTTATTGGATATGCCATTTGCAAATATATCCTCTTATTCAGTAGGTTACCTTTCAGTTTTGCTGATTGTTTCTTTCACTGTTCAAAAGCTTTTTATTTTGATATAGTTTCAATGTTTTATTTTTGCTTTGTTTCCATTGCTTCAGGAGACATATCTAGAAAAATATTCCTGTGGCAAATGTCAGAGAAATTACAGCCTGTGTTATCTTGTAAGATATTTATACTTTCAGGTCTCACATAGAGGTTTTTAATCTATTTTGAGCTTATTTTTGTGTGTAGTGAAAGGAAGTGGTGTAGTTTCATTCTTTTGCATGCACCTGTCCAATTTTGCCAATACCATTTGTGAAAGAGACCATCATTTTCCCATTGTATATTTATTTCTCCTTTCTCAAAGATTAATTTCCCATGTAATTGTGGGTTTATATCTTCATTTTCAATTCTATTTCATTGATCTAAGTGTCTATTTTTATGCCAATACAATACTGTTTGGATTGCTACAGCTTAATAGTATAACTGAAAGACTGGAATTGTGATACCTACAGTACTGTTTTTCTTTTTCATGATTTCTTTTGTTATTTGAAGTCTTTTCTGGTTATATACAAGTTTTATAATTATTTTAGTTCTGTGAAAAAATGTTGTTGGAATTTTGAAAGGGACATTATTAAATCTGTAGCTTGCTTTAGGTTGTATAGATATTGTAACAATTTTAGTTCTTCCAATCCATGAGCATGGCATGCCTTTTTTTTTCTTTTATCATCTTGAATTTCTTTCACCAATTTTATACTTTTCCAGATTCCAAATATTTTACTTATTTGGTCAAGTTTATTCTTAGATGTTTTCTTTTTTTTTTTTGGTGCAATTATAAATTGGATTGTTTTCTTAATTTCATTTTCTGCTGCCTCATTATTTAAGTATAGGAATGCAGCTGATTTCCGTTCATTGATTTTGTATAGTGTGATTTGTCTGAATTCATTTATCAATTTGAGTAGTTTTTTCATGGAGTCTTTCAGGGTTTCTCTATATAGCATCACAGCATCTGCAAATAGTGAAGGTTTTACTTCTTCTTTACCAATTTTATATTTTTATTTTATTTTATTTTTCAGATTCTTATGACTAGGATTTCAAGTACTTTGTTGAATAAAAGGGGTAAAAGTGTACATCCTTGTCTTGTTCTTGATTGTAGGGGGAAAGTTCTGGGTTTTTCACCATTGAGTATGATATTATCTGTTGGTTCATCATATAAGGCCTTTATTACATTGAAGAATTTTCCCTCTACAATATGTGGTTGAAAGTTTTAAACATTTATGGGTATTGTACTTTGTCAAATGCTTTCTCTGGATCTATTGAAATAATTATATGGTTCTTACATTTTCTTTTATCATTGTGATGTATCACATTGATTGATTTCCAAATATTGAACCATACTTGCAACCCCGTAGTAAATCCCACTTGATCATGGTGAGTACTCATTAATGTATTGTTGGATTTGGTTTGCTAGTTTTGTGAGGATTTTGTGTCTATGCTCATCATAGATATCAACCTAAAATTTTTTGTTTGTTTGTTTGTTTGTTTTGTTTTGTTTTGTGGTGCTATATTTATCTCATTTTAATATCAGGTAAAACTGAACTCATTGAATGCATTTGATAGCTTTCCTTTCTCGTATTTTTTGAATAGTTTGAGAAGGATAGATACTAACTCTTCTTTAAATGTTTGATACAATTAACCTGTGATTCTGTCTGATCCTGAATATTTGTTGTTGGGAGGTTTTTTGTTTGTTTGTTTGTTTCTGAGTCAATTTAATTGTGAGTAATTTGTTCAAATTTTCTATTTCTTTCTGCTTCTTTTTGTAGCTTATGTTTTTAGGAATTTGTCCATTTCTTCCTCCATATTTTCCAATTTATTGGCATTTAATTTGTCACAATATTCCCTGGTAATATTTTGCATTTTTGTGGTGTTGGTTGATATTTCTCCTCATTCATTTGAATTATTTGAATCCTCTCTCTGTCTCTCTCTGTCTCTCTCTCTCTCTTTCTCTCTCTCTCTCTGTCTCTCTCTCTGTCTCTCTTTATTTTGTTTTATGAGTCTGGCCAGAGGTGTATCAATTTTATTGATCTTTTCAAAGAACCAGTTGCTGGTTTCTTTGATCTGTTCTAATGTTTCTTGTTTTTTGTTTTGTTTTGTTTTCATTTCTATTGTTTTAAATTTCTATATCATTTATTTTTTTCTATTTTTGATTATTTTGTTCCTTCTACTGGATTTGGGTTTGATTTGTTCTTCCTTTTGTAGGTCAAGTAAGTGCAAGGTATGTTGCTTACTTACGACTCTTGTTACTTTTTGAGGTAGGTCCTTATTGCTATTAATTTCCCTCTGATAAATACTTTTGCTACTTCCCAAATATTTCGGACCATTTTCTTTACATTTTCATTTGTTTTCATGTATTTTTTTTATTTCTTCTTTAATTTTTTGGTTGACTCGTTCATTGTTTACTACAATGTTATTCAATCTTCTTGTATTTGTGGTCTTTCCAATTTTTTTTATTGTTTTTTTCTAGATTTTTAGTGTTATGTTCAGAAAAAATGTATGGTATTATTTCAATAGTTTTGTGCTCACTGGCAGTTTTGCATGGCCTAATATATGATCTATTCTGGAGAATGTTTCATGTGAAGTTGGAAAGAATGTGTATTTTATTGTGTTAGGGTGGAATTTCTGAATATGTCTGCTAAATTCATTTTGTCTAATGTGTCTTTGTTAAGCTACTGTTGATTTTCTGTTTGGATAATCTGTCCATTGATGTATGTAAAGTGTTAAAGTACTCTATTAGTGTTGTATTGCTATTGATTATTTCCTTTGTTTGTTAATCTTTTATATATTTCCGTGTTATCATATTGAGTTCATCAATATTTACAATTGTTATATCTTCTTGTCAGATTGTCCCCTTTATTATTATAAAATGCCTTTCTGTGTCTCTTGTTACAGTCTTTATTTTAAACTATATTTTGCATGATGCAAATATTGTTACCTTGGCTTTCTTTGATATCTGTTTGCATGACAAAATGTTTCCCCTTCCCCTCAATTTCAGTCAGCATGTTTCTTTAGGTTTGAAATGACTTTTTGTAGGCAGCTTATAGATTGTCCTTATTTGTTTATCCACTGTGTCACATTATGTCTTCTGGTTGGACCATTTACTTTATTTACATTCACAGAAATTATTGATAGATATGCATTTATTACTAATTTGTTACTTGTTTTATTTGTTTTTGTAGTTTTTTCCTGATCCATTCTACCCTTGTTCTTTTCAAGGTTTGTTGACTTTCTTTAGTAATATACTTGCATTCTTTTCTCTTTATGTTTGCATATTACTGGTTTTTCATTTGTGGATAACATTAGCTTTGTATATACTATCTTCTGCATATGGCAGTCTATATTAAGTTGATGATTACTTAAGTTTGAACCCATTCTTTACTCCTCTCCCTCCCTCCCAAGTTGAAGGTATATGGTGTCATATTTTGTATATTTTTTGTTTTATGAATAATTAGTCCCTTGACTGATTTTATTTTAATAAATGTTTATTCACTTTTGAGAGAGAGAACATGAGCAGGGGAGAGGCAGAGAGAAGGGCGACAGAAGATCCAAATCAGACTGCACTGATAGCAGTGAGCCCAATGTGGGGCTTGAACTCACAAATTGTGAGATTATGACCTAACCAAAAGTTGGACACTCAACCAACTAAGCCACCCAGGCATTCCATCTTTTGACTGATTAAAAAAAAAAACCAAAACCTTATTTTTAACGTTCCTGTGTTTTTTACTTTTCATATCTCATTTATGACCTTTCCTTTCCACTCAAAGTGTCTCCTTTAATATTTCTGATAGGGGTGGCTTAATGGTCATAAACTCATTTGGATTTTGTTTGTATGATAAAGTATTTATATCTTCTTCTATTCTGGATGATAGTCTTGCTTAATAGAATATTCTTAGCTGCAAATTTTCTCCTTGCAGCACTTTGAATATATTATACCCCTCCTTTCTGGCCTGAAAAGTTTCTGCTGAAAAATCTGCTGATAGCCTTATGGGGTTTCCCTTGGATACAATTGTCTTGTGTTTTCTTGCTGCTTTTAATTTTTTTTTTCCTTTTCACTGTTTTTCCATTTTGAATATTATATGTCTTGGTATGGTCCCTTTTTGGCTGATTTTGTTGGGGGATCTCTGTGTCTCCTTCATCTGAATATCTGTTCCTTTACCCTGGTTAGGGAAGTTTTTGGCTAATATTTCTTCAATTTAATTTTGAGCTCCCTTTTCCCTCTCTTCTTTTGCTGAGATCCTTATAATATAAATGCTATTATGCTTGATAGATTCACTGAGTTGCTTAAGACCATTCTCAATTTTCATATTTTTTCCTCTCATTTGTTAAGCTTGGTAATTTTCCATTACTCTTGTTTTCCAGATCACTATTTTTTTTATGTTTCATCTAGACTCCTGTTTATTACATCAAGTGATTTTTTTTTAAATTTTATTTATTGCTCTGATTGGTTTGTTTTTATCTCTTCATTAAGAGTCTCACTAATGTCCTCCACTTTTTTCTCCAAGTCCACTGAGTATCTTCATTATCATTACTTTAAATTCTTTATCTATTTCACCCATGTCTCTTGCTGTGGTTTAGTCCTGAAAGATCACAGAAACAATGGAAATAATCAGTGAGAGTAAGAGCTGATTCTTCCAAAAATATAAGCTAGACTAAGAAAAAAAGAGAAAACCCTAAAATATGGGAAATGAAAGAGGACACATTATAACTGACTTTATAGAAATATATATAATCATAAGAGATACCACGAACAATTGTATGCCAGCAAAGTACATAACATAGAAGACATAAATCCACTTCTAGAAATACACAACCTACCAAAACTGAATCAGAAAGAAATAAAAAATCTGAACAGACTAATAATTTTTTTTACAAGAAGTAGGAGTTGCTGGTGGCCATGAATAAGGAGGGGCAGTGTCAAGATTCTTATGAGTACAGAGTCCACAATTTGTCCAAGGACCATGATTAGAGTTTTATTTGATTCCACAGCTCTCTGAAATGAGCTGCTCTAGCCACTATGTCTTCAGATTCATCCATAATAAATGTAGTAAACCTCACTTCTTGAAAATGTGGATCTCCTGGAAGCCAGGGAGCTTGAACTTGACCTGTATAGGACCTCAGTCTCATGCTCCTTGTTCTACATCTTCCTGTAGATGGACACGGTGACATGGTTAATGTGGACCTTCACCACTGTGCCCTAGGGATTTCCAACAGTACCCTGCATATCTGTCTATAGCCAGTCAGCCCCAGCACAGGACATTTTGTTGATACAGATGATGTGGAAGGGGTAGAGAGCTACACTGGGATATGAAAAACATCTTTCCCACTACTTTTCTCAATGTACCTGCTGTAAACAAATGCAGGCAGCCTCCAGGGCTTCATAGGACAGTTGCACATATTCATCTAACACCCTGTGGTCACATAGTGGGAACTCATTGGGAACTTTTGCCTTCTTCTGCCCCAGGTCAAAAATGCAGAAATTAGTATAAGGGACACCTCTACAGAAGTGAGACTTTGGATATGGCTTGTTCTTATAATATTGATAATACCAGGTAGGGCAGAAACCCATGGCAACACCAGGATCTTCAGTGGTGCACCAAGGAAAAGAGCAAGAGATTTAATCAGTAATCAATTCACAAAACTCCATGGACAGATGGCTTTATTAGAGACTTCTATCAAACATTTAAAGTAGAATTTGTACCATTCCTCCCCCAAATCTTCCAAAATACAAAGAAGGAGGGAATACTTCCAAATACATTATAAGAAGACAACATTACTTTGAAACCAAACCCAGATAATGATATAACAAGAAAAAGAAAACTAACAAACATATACATCTGATGAATATAGTGCAAAAGTTCTAAGCACAATATTAGCAAACCAAATTCAAGAACACATTAAAAGTATTGTAATCCACGACCAAGTAGTATTTATCCCTAGGATATAAGGATGATGCAATATATAAAATTCAATAAATGTAATACACCACATCAATATAATGAAAGATAAAAGTCACCTGCACATCTCAATAGATCCAGAAAAAAACATTTGAAAAAATACATAACATTTTGTGTAGAAATCCTTAGCAGATCAGGTATGGAAGGAACATAACACAAAAAAGACCATATACACCAAACCTACAGCTACATTATACTCAATTGATAAAAATTGAAAGCATTTCTTGTAAGACCAGGAAAAAGATAAGGGTTCCCACTTTTACTGCTCTTATTCAATGTAGCATTGGGAGACTAACTAGAGCAATATGGCATGAAAAAGAAATAAAATTATCCAAATCAGAAAGGAAAAAGTAAAACTGTTTCTAGTTTCTGATGACATGATCTAGTATAGATAAAACCTGAAGGATTAACCAAAAAATGGAATTAATGACTTCAATAAAGTGATAAAATACAATATTAACATAAAAAATTCATGGCAATTATTTTCACTAATGATGAAGCATCTCAAAAAAATAAAATAAAAGTATCCCGATCACAATATTCTCGAAAACAATAAAATGTTTAAGAATAAATTTAACTAGTGGAATGAGAGATGTACAATGAAAACTACAATATTTTGTGGGGCTCCTGAGTGGCTGAGTTGGTTAAGTGTCTGACTCTTTATTTCAGTTTAGACCATGATCAAGCTCTGTATTGGGCTCTGTGCTTAGGTCTCTTGGGATTCTCTGTCTTCCTCTTTCTCTGCCCCTCCCTTACTTTCACTCTCTGGCTCTCAAAAAATCAAAACAAAACAAAACAAAACTACAGTGTTTTGCTTAAAGAAATTGAAGAAGACACAAGCAAATGGAAAGACATCTCATATTCACACACTAGAGTAAATATTGTTAAAATTACCATACTACACAAAGCCACCTACAGACTCAAGAAAATTTCCATCAAAATAACCAAAGATTTTCTTCACAGAAGTAGAAGAAACAATTCTAATATGTATGTTGAACCACAAAAGACCATAAATAATCAAGGCAACCTTGAGAAAAAACAGAACAAAATCAGAGACGTCATATTTCCTGATTTCAAAGTATGCTACAAAGTCATAATGATAATAAAAATCAAAAATAATTAAATAAATGGAAAAATATTTCATGCTTATGGATAGAAAGACTAAAGACTACCAAGAATTCAGTTCTTCCCACTTAATATATATATTATAGAGAGAGGGAGGCTCATTCAAAAGATTTTGCACAGGTAAAATATCCAGTGTAGCCAACACAATATTGAAAGAAAAAGAACAAACTTACTTGCTTTCTAGACTTACTATAAAGCTGCAGTAATAAAGACAGTGTGGTATTAGCAAAAGAGTAGACAAATAGATCAATGGAATAGAATAGAGAACCCGGAAAGAGACCATTATATGTATTATCACCTGATCTTTGACAGAGGAGCAAAGACAATTCAATGAAATGAACATAATCTCCTATAAACAAATATGGGTAAAACAATAAGACCTCCAGTTGACATCCACATGCAAAGTAATAATGACAATAATAATAATAATAATCCTGTGAAGATTCTTTGCCCTTCACAAAAATTAACCCCAAATGGATCATAGCAGTAAATCTAAAATATAAAATTGTAAAAACTTCTGGAAGATAACATAGGAAAAAACTTTATGGTCTTGGGTATAGCAATGATCTTTTAGATACAACACCAAAGGCACAATCCATTATAGAGACATAAGTAATAATTGATAATCTGGACTTCATTAAAATTAAAACTTCTGTACAAAAGATAGTATCAAAAGAATTAGAATACAGACCACAGATTGAAAGAATATACTTGCAAAGACATGTCTAATAAAGGACACCATGTACCATGATTTGTCTTCCTATTACCCAGTGTAGAGGGGGCAAGAATCTTTCTGGGTCCCTTGGAATGTGGTGGTAGATTCCACTCCTTGCATAGAGGCACTTTTGTTCCTAAATGGATGCTGAATTTTAATTGTTAAAAAAGAGACACATTATGATGCCATGATACTAACATAATTGGAAAACAACCACAAACTTAGTGAATTTTGTGGTTACTTTGTATCACTAACAATCATAAAAATATATTTTCATACAATTATCTTCTTGTAAAGTAAATTACAATATAAGTAAGATATCACAATCTCATTTTGTCAAACTCAGAGAGTCTTTGATTGTGCCCTCTATCCCTGTAAATTATTGTTACCACCTTTAATCATTAGTCATTTCCTTGTTTGGAAAGTACATTATATGGTTACCTTACATAAAAGCTGATAAGATTTCCTTTTGGTAATTATTTTTTAACTTTTTTATTGTCTTTCATCATTGTTATCCACAAGCCGTATGAAATTATTGTTTTACTGAGATATGAGTCATGTTCAGACAAGGTTGCATGTGGGCTACTACATGCATTTACTTATGAATATACATATGTATGTGCATGTGTGAGTGTGTGTTGTTTGGGGTACTGTTAAAAGATATCAGGATTAATCTTACAAAAATTGACTCTATCTTTCTAATTCCTTAGACATAGTTTTTAATTAGTACACATATTGAACCTCAGGAGGACCAACTTTTGTTATCCTTCTTAAACTTCACCCCATTATCAGTGTTTGCTCTCCAAGGAAAAGTTACTGATTAAAAGTTGAAGCCCCATTAATAAATCCCCAGAAGCTTTACTAGAACTGAAAGGCATGGACAATACAACAATCTACCTTATTACAGAGTCTTGAGTTCTAAGCTATTTTCATATACTCCATTAAGTTATATTCTATATTAAGAAGAGATGATATTAATAGCCAGAAACTACCCTACAAGCAGTACATGGCAACACAAAAGAAACTCACCCCAAACGCGTAAAGATAGAGATTTTAGCAGTCTTTTTGTAAGAAATATTGACAGAGATGCTACAGGTCGTTCCAAAATATATTTGTGGCACATGTATGTAAAGAAACAGAACAAAACACTTTGTAAACTCACTGTCTTGAATGCTAGAACTATACTTGATTTTCTAAGAACTTACTACATTTTTTTGCAGGGAAACCTTTCCTTGTAACCTATTCATAGCTGCATAATAAATATTTTATTTTTCTGTTTTTATTTTTTTGTTGTTGTTTTTTGTTATTGTAATATAATTTATTCTCAAACTGGTTTCCAGACAATACCCAGTGCTCATCCCAACAAGTGCCCTCCTCAATACCCATCACCAACTTTCCCCTTTCCTCCCCACCCCCCATCAACCCTCAGTTTGTTCTCTATATTGAAGAATCTCTTATGGTTTGCCTCCCTCCATCTCTGTAACTTTTTCCCCTTCCCCTCCCCCATGGTCTTCTGTTAAGTTTCTCAGGATCCACATATGAGTGAAAACATATGTAATCTGTCTTTCTCTGCCTGGTTTATTTCACTTAGCTAATACGCTCCAGTTCCATCCATATTGCTACAAATGGCCAGATTTCATTCTTTCTCATTGCCAAGTAGTATCACATTGTATATATAAACCACATCTTCTTTATCCATTCGTCAGTTGATGGACATTTAGGCTCTTTCCATAATTTGGTTATTGTTGAATGTGCTGCTATAAACATTGGGGTACATGTGCCCCTGTGCATCAGCATTCCTATATCCCTTGGGTAAATTCCTAGCAGTACAAGTGTTGGTTCATAAGGTAGTCTTATTTTAATTTTTTGAGAACCTCCACACTGTTTTCCAGAGTGGCTGCACCAGTTCGCATTCCCACCAACAGTGCAAGAGGGTTTCTGTTTCTCCACATCCTCGCCAGCATCTGTTGTTTCCTGAGTTGTTCATTTTATCCTCTCTAACTGGTGTGAGGTGGTACATCAGTGTTGCTTTGATTTGTACTTCCCTGATTAAGAGTGACTTTGAAGATCAATTCATGTGTCTGTTGGCCATCTGGATGTCTTCTTTGCAAAAGTTTCTATTCATGTCTTCTGCCCAATTCTTCACTGGATTATTTGTTGTTTGGGTGTGGAGTTGGTGAGTTCTTTATAGATTTTGGATACTAGCCCTTTGTCTGATATGTCATTTGCAAATATATTTTCCCATTCTGTTTGTTGCCTTTTAGTTTTGTTGATTGTTTCCTTTGCAGTGCAGATGCTTTTTATCTTCATGAGGTCCCAATAGTTCATTTTTGCTTTTAATTGCCTTGCCTTTGGAGATAAGTCAAGTAAGAAATTGCTGGGGTGGAGGTCAGAGTTTTTTTGTTTTTTTGGGGTTTTTTTCCTGCTTTCTCCTTTAGGGTTTTGATGGTTTCCTGTCTCACATTCAGGTCCTTTATCAATTTTAAGTTTGTTTTTGTGAATGGTGTAAGAAAGTAGTCTGGTTTCATTCTTCTGCATGTTGCTGTCCAGTTATCCCAGCACCATTTGCTAAAGAAACTGTCTTTTTTCCATTGGATACTCTTTCCTTCTTTGTCAAAGATTAGTTGGCTATGCATTTGTGGGTCCAATTCTGGGGTCTGTATTCTATTCCATTGGTCTGTGTCTGTTTTTGTGCCAATACCATACTGTCTTGATAATTACAGCTTTGTAGGAGAGGCTAAAGTGTGGGATTGTGATGCCTCCCAAATTGGTTTTCTTCTTCAATATACTTTGGCCATTCAAGGTCTTTTTTAGTTCCATAGAAATTTTAGGATTGTTTGTTCTAGCTTTGAGAAGAATGCTGGTGCAATTTTGATTGAGATTGCTTTGAATGTGTAGATTATTTTGGGTCATATTGACATTTTAACAATGCTTATTTTTCCAATCCATAAGCATGTAATATTTTCTATTTCTTTGTGTCTTCTTCAATTCATTTCATAAGTTTTCAGCATACAGACCTTTTATATCTTTGCTTAGGTTTATTCCTAGGTATTTTATGGTTCTTGGTGCAATTGTAAATGTGATCAGTTTCTTTAGTTCTCTCTCTGTTGCTTCATTATTGGTGTATAAAAATGCAACTGATTTCTGTACATTGATTTTGTATCCTGAGACACTTGAATTGATGTATCAGTTATAGCAGTCTTTTGGTGGACTCTGTTGGGTTTTCTATGTAGAGTATCATGTCGTCTGTGAAAAGTGAAAGTTTGTCTTCTTCTTTGCCAATTTTCATGCTTTATTTTGATTTTATTTGTCTGATTGCTGATGCTAAGACTCCAACATTATGTTGAACAACAGTGGTGACAGTGGACATCCCTGTCATGTTCCTGATCTCAGGGGGAAAGCTCTAATTTTTCCCCATTGAAGATGATATCAGTTGTGGGATTTTCATAAATGACTTTTATGATGGTAAAGTATGTTAATTCTATACCAACTTTCTTGATGGCTTTTATTAAGAAAGGATGCTGTATTTTGCCAAATGCTTTTCCTGCATCTATTGACAGGCTGATATGGTTCTTATCATTTCTTTTATTAATGTGATGTATTACATTGATTGATTTGTGAATGTTGAACCAGCTCTGCATCCCAGGAATGAATCACACTTCATCATTGTGAATAATTCTTTTCATATGCTGTTGAATTAGATTTGCTAGTATCTTGTTGAGAATTTTTGCATCCATATTCATCAGGGATATTAGTCTGTAGTTCTCCCTCTTTTTAATTTAATTTAATTTAATTTAATTTAATTTAATTTTAATTTTATTTATTTTTTAAATTTTATTATTATTATTATTATTATTATTAATTATTTTTGCTGAGTCTCTGTGTGGTTTGGGAATAAATGTAATACTGGCTTCACAGAATGAGTATGGAAGTTTTCCTTCCCTTTCCTTTTTTTGGAACAGCTTGAGAAGGATAGGTATTATCTCTGCTTTAAATGTCTGGTAGAATTCCCCAGGCAATCCATCTGGTCCAGGACTCTTATTTGTTGGGAGATTTTTGATAACTGATTCAATTTCTTCGCTGGTTACTGGTCTATTCAAGTTTTCTATTTCTTCCTGTTTGAGTTTTAAAGTGCGTGGGTGCTTAGGAATTTGTCCATTTATTCCATGTTGTCCAGTTTGTTGGCATATACTTTATCATTTTATTCCCTGGTAATTGCTTGTATTTCTGAGAGATTGGTTTTAATAATTCCATTTTCATTCATGATTTTATCTAGTTAGGTCCTCTCTCTTTTATTTCTGAGAAGCCTGCCTAGAAGTTTACCAATTTTGTTTATTTTCCAAAGAAAAACACAACTCTTAGTTTCATTCATCTGTTCTACTGTGTTTTTTTTTATTCCATATTGTTTATTTCTGTTCTGATCTTTATTATTTCTCTTCTTCTGCTGGATTTGGGGTGTCTTCGCTGTTCTTAATTCCTTTAGGCATGCTGTTGGATTTTGTATTTGCTATTTTTCTTGTTTCTTGAGATAGGCCTGGATTGCAATGTATTTTCCTATTGGGATTGTCTTTGCTGCATCCCAAAGGGTTTGGATAGTTGTATTTTCAGTTTCATTTGTTTCAATATATGTTTTAATTTCTTCTCTAATTTCCTGGTTGTCCCATCAGTTCTTTAGTAGGATGTTCTTTAACCTCCATGCTTTTGAAGTTTTCCATACTTTTTCCTGTGGTTGATTTCAAGTTTCATAGCATTTTGATCTGAAAGTATGCATAGTATGATCTTAATTCTTTTATATTTATTGAGGCCTTTTTGTGACCCACTATGTGATCTATCTTGGAGAATGTTGCATGTGCACTCGAGAAGAAAGTAAATTCTTCTGCTTCAGGATGTAGAGTTCTAAATATATCTATCAAGTCCGTCTGGTCCAATGTATCATTCAGAGCCATTGTTTCTTTACTTATTTTCTGTCTAGATTATCTGTCCATTGTTGTAAGTGGAATATTGAAGTCCCCTGCAATTATCACATTCTTACCAATAAGATTGCTTATGTTTGTGATTCATTGTTTTATATATTTTTGTGCTTCTGAAATCAGTGCATAGACATTTATAATTGTTAGCTTCTCCTGATGGATATATCCTGTAATTATGATACAATGCCCTTCTTCACCTCTTGTTACAGCCTTTCATTTAAAGTCTAGTTTGTCCAAAATAACTATGGTTACTACAGCTTTCTTTTGACTTCCAGTAACATGTTAGATAGTTCTCCATCCCCTCACTTTCAATCTGAAGGTGTCTTCAGGTCTAAAATGGGTCTCTTGTAGACAGAAAATAGATATATCTTGCTTTTTACCATTCTTATACCCTGTGTCTTTTTATTGGAGTATTTAGTCCATTTACATTCGGTGTTATTACTGAGAGATATTGATTTAGAGTCATTGTGTTATCTGTAGGTTTCATGCTTGTAGTGATGTCTCTGATACTTTGTGGTCTTTGCAGCATTTCACTTGCAGTGTTCCCCTTAGAATCTCTTGTAGGGCTGGTTTAGTGGTGATGAACTCCTTCAGTTTTTGTTTGGGAAAACCTTTATCTCTCCTTCTATTCTGAATGACAGGTTTGCTGTATAAAGGATTCTTGGCTGCATATTTTTCCTGTATATCACATTGAAGATTTTCTATAATTCATTTCTGGCCTGACTAGTTTAGTAGATAGGTCTGCTACTGCCCTTATGTGTCTACCTTTGTATGTTAAGGCACATTTGTCTCTAGCTGCTTTCAGAATTCTTTGTTTATCCTTGTATTTTGCCAGTTTCACTATGATGTGTCATGTAGAAGATTGATTCAAGTTACATCTGAAGGTATTTCCCTGTGCCTCTTGGATTTCATTGTCTGTTTTCTTCCCCAGATGGGGGAAGTTCTCAGCTATGATTTGTTCAAGTATACCTTCAGCCCCTTTCTCTCTCTTTTCTTCTTCTGGAATTCCTATGATACGGATATTGTTCTGTTTGATAGAGTCACTTAGTTCTCTTATTCTCCCCTCATGATCCTGGGTTGTTTTTATCTTTCTTTTCCTCAGCATCCTTTTGTTCCCATCATTTTATCGTCTAATTCACCTATTCTCTCCTCTGCCTTTCCAATCCATGTTGTGTCCACCTCCATTTTATTTTGCATCTCATTTGTTTTGCATTTTTTTATTTCATCATGACTATTTTTTCAGTTCCTTTATTTCTACAGATATAGATTCTCTGCTGTCTTCTATGGCTTTTTAATTGCTAGCAATTAATCTTATGACTATTATTCTAAATTCTTGCTCAGCTTAATGCTCATATCTGTTTTTATCAATTCTTTAGGTTTCACTTCTTCCTGGAATTTCTTTCTTGAGGAGAATTCTTATGTTTTATCCTTTGAGCTAGTTTTATGTCCCTAATAAGTTTTTTAAATCTTATTATGTTCTTTGCAACTATGAAAATTGCTATATTAAATGGGCACGGGGTCATACACGTCCAGGGCCTGGCCCTTCAGGAGTTTTTTTTTTTTTTTTGAGAGTATTGCTCTCTGTTGTTGTGACTTTAGTTATTTTATTTCCCTACTCATAATGATGTTTTGACCCCTCCACCAGTTGTGCTTTGATTTATTCCTTGAAGTACCCCTGAAAATGAAAATCAACAGACAAACAAACAGGAAACAAAAACATGCAAATACACAGACAAATAAAACAAGCAAACAAACAAGCAAAAATCCAAAATCAAAAAACTAGGAACACCAGCTACCTGTAAAGAACAGGTGGAGGTGGTGCTGATGGAAGAACACATATAAAAAGAGAAATGGCAGGGCAGGGAATAAGAAAACAAAATAACAACAACAACAACAACAAAAACAAAAACACCAATGACTGGGGCAGAGAGACTAAATGGCTTAATCCAGAGAGAGAGAGAAAGGAAAATAAAGAAGGATTTTGGGAAAACAAACAAAGATAAAGTTACCCAGACTGAGAAATATAGGACTTGATTGCTCAAAATTGAGAGGAAGGAAAGAAGGAGGTGTAGAACATATATGAAGAGAATGGATTAAATATGTCTGCTTTAACAAATCAACAACCAAAGTAAGCAGCCTAGAGGATGGAAGAGATAAGGAGAAGATGAATAATATACCTAAATAATAAGAACTATCCTAGAATTAATCCAGGAAATGCAGCAGCACTGGAGAAGGGGGCTGTCTGGTGCCTCAGCATCTATCCTGCTCTAGTAGACAGGCAGTTACCTGGCAAAGAGGGGTGTGGTTTGGTGTAGGCTGGTGCTGTCTCCACTGTGAGCCCTGCGTACTGATCCCTGAGGCCCCACATTGGTGGTGGTGGGGATAAAAATGGTGATGGACTAGTCTCTTATCCATGGACCCGATGGACTCCATTCAAGTTGTCCTCGCTGTACCTTGGGTGCAGATGTTGCAGACTGTCTCGCTCCACCCTTGCCCTGGCACTTGGCTGGGATTCAAACTCCCACTCCGTGCACCCCTGCACTGTGGAAGCTCTTCTTTATGCTGCCCAATATGTGGCCCTGGCTGGTTTTGTCCTGTGCCGCAGCACTTCAGGGAGGTGACTGCTTTCTCTCACTGTGGACTGTGCTCTGACTTACCACTGAACCCAGGGGTGCTCCCCTCATCCCCAGGTGTGGGAACAGGGCAGCCGGCCCTAGTCCAAAGAAATTCCCACAGTTAGAGATGAGATCTCTCTCTGTCCCAGTCAGAGGCTTTCCTCATGTCTAGATACAGTCTTTTGCTTCCACAGCTGTTCTTTCTCTTCCCTTTGTCTCTCTGCAGAAGGGATCCCTTCTCTTCCATTCCTATGCACCCCATTTTATTTCCCCCAGTTCGCAATCACCCACCTGTAACCCATCAGTTTGTCTCAGTGTCTCCCTGTTAGACTCAGCCTCTTTTCCTCCCAGACTCTCAGGGCTCAAAGTCCTTTGGCTTAAGCCCTTCTTTGAGAAATGTGGAAAGTATGGATCACCCTACTTCTCCACCATGCTTGGATCACCCTACTTCTCCACCATGCTGGCCTTCTATTTTTCTTTTTTTTAATTATGTGTGCAGAAAATAATGTTTAAGTGACTTTAAATTGTGTTATCATGTGCTCTAATCCTAGACTGTGCTATTTGTTTTAATCTTTTAAATTTATTTTGTATTTAAAAAAATAATGTTTATTTATATTTAAGAAGAGAGAGAGAGAGAGAGAAACAGAAAGAATACAAGCTGGGAAGGGGAAGAGAGAGGGAGGCAGAATCTGAAGCAGACTCCAAGCTCTGAGCTATCAGCATAGAGACAAACTCAAGGCTCAAATTCATGAGCCATGAGATCATGACCTGAGCCAAAGTTGCATGCTTATCCGAATGAGCTGCCCAGATGTGCCCATGTGCTTTTTTTTTTTTAATGATCACACTCTCCATGTAAATAGAAAATGAAAGACATGATATTTGGGGTAAATAAGGTAGACATTATATGAAATGAGGAATTATCCATTAAAAAATAGTAGGATAAGAAAATCCATCAGTTGAATATAATTTTATTTTTTCAATTTTTTTACTATGAATATACATAATCATTTTACAGTTTAATTTCAATTGGTCAAATACAGTTATAAAATATAACACATGGGAAATAAAAATAGCATTGTCCATAAATTTATGTAGGGAATCTTACATATAAAATCATATTATAATGTACAATTAGAGAAAAAAAAATGACATTTCATTCAACAAATAGAGACTACACAGGAACTTGGCATTAAGGGAAGAAAATGAAAAATGCTAACACTTCCTGTATTTATACAAAGAAATATTCAAATTCAAAAACCATGAAATTTTGCCATTTGCAACATCGTGGTTGGAACTACAGTGTATCATGCTAAGTGAAATAGCCAGAGAAAGACAAATATCATATGATTTTATTCATATGTGGAATTTAAGAAACAAAACAAGGAAACTTGGGTGGCTCAGTCAGTTAAGCATCCAACTTCAGCTCAGGTCAGGATCTCGTGGTTCATGAATTTGAGCCCCGCCCATGTCATGCTATTTGTTGACAGCTCAGAGCCTGTAGCCTGATTCGGTTTCTGTGTCTCCCTCTCTCTCTGCCCCACTTCCACTAGTACTCTGTCTCTCTCTCAAAAATAAACATTATAAATTTAAAAAATAAATAAACACAGATGGGGATGCTTGGGTGACTCAGTCGGTTGAGTGTCTGACTTCAGCTCAGGTCATGATCTCACAGCTCATGGGTTCGAGACCCACATCAGGCTCTGTGCTGACAGGTCAGAGCCTGGAGCCTGCTTTGGATTTTGTGTCTTCCTCTCTGCCCCTAATCCGCTCGCATTCTGTCTCTGTCTCTCTCAAAAATAAATAAACATTAAAAAAAATACAGATGAACAGGTAAAACAAACAAATAAAATAGGGTAAGGGAAGGGGGAAAAAGAAAAACAAAGAGGATTCAAACCATAAGATGCAAATGCAGAGAACAAACTGGGTTGCAGGATGGCATGTGCGTGAGAGGATGGATTAAGTGGGTGATGAGTATTAAGGAAGGCACTTGGGATGAGCACTGGATATTATATGTAAATGATGAAACACTAAGTTCTACTCTTGAAACCAATACTACGCTATATGTTAACTAACTTGAATTTAAATGAAGAAAAACATTTAAAATTTTTTTTTAAAAATGCATATATGCTTTGAGGACAGTGTAGAGTTCAACCAAGACACCACGAACTATTTTCACTGAGTTTTTGGTGTGTGTGTGTGTGTGTTGCTCACTCTGCAATTCCATTTAAATTTTCTCTTTTTGACATGTACACTTGGTAAATTCTCATTTTTCATGGCTCAACATAAGTGACTTTTAACAAAGAAGTTTTTCTGTTGGTCTTTCAGTTCACTAGGACTTTCTTTCCCTGTGCTGCAGTTAGAAGTCAGCATGTACTTTCTGATGAGTTAGATTATGAGGTTTCTATGGAGACTCAATATTCTTTGCATAGTGTAAATAAATTACTTAATGGCCATCAAAAAAAACATGAGGAAATAAAATAAAACTTGCAATAAAATTTCAGGTTTAAAGTTTTGGATCAAAGAAGGTAGAATTTACAGCAAAGTACTTTTCCAAAGAAGACATCTAGATAGCCAACAGACACATGAAAAGATGCTCAACATCATTCATCATCACGGAAATACAAATCAAAGCCACACTGAGATACTACTTCACACCAGTCAGAGTGGCTAAAATTAACCACTCAAGAAACAGATGTTGGGAAGGATGTAGGGAAATGGGAACCCTCTTTCACTGTTGGTGAGAATGCAAACTGGTGCAGCCACTCTGGAAAACAGTGTGTATGTTCCTCAAAAAATTAAAAAAATAGATCTACCCTCTGACCCAGCAATAGCAGTGTTATGAATTTACCCAAGTGATACAAGAGTGCTGATGCATAGGGGTACTTGTACCCCAATGTTTATAGCAGGACTTTCAACAATAGCCAAATTATGGAAACAGTCTAAATGTCCATCAACTGGCAAATGGATGAAGAAGATGTGGTTTATATATACGATGGAACACTACTTGGCAATGAGAAAGAATGGAATCTTGCCACTTGTAGCAACGTGGATGGAACTGGAGCATATTTTGCTAAGTGAAATAAGTCAGGCAGAGAAAGGCAGATACCATATGTTTTCACTTACATGTGGATCCTGAGAAACTTAACAGAAGACTATGGGGGAGGGTAGGGAGAAATAAAGTTACAGAGAGGGAAGAAGGCAAACCATGAGAAACTGCTAAATACAGAGAACAGGCTGAGGGTTTATGAGGGGGGTTGGGGAGAGGGAGAAATGGGTGGTGGGCATTGAGGAGGGCACTTTTTGCGATGGGCATTGGGTGTTGCATATAAGTGATACATCATGGGAAACTACCCACAAAACCAAGAGCACACTGTGTACACTGTATGTTAGGCAACTTGACAATAAATTGTATTTAAAAAAAAGAAAGAATGATGGAGAAAGTGACGATTGATTTAAATTCTGCTATACTCATCTTAAATTCATGTCTGGAAAAGGCATTACTTAAGAAATTACATAAGTTTTAAGGAATGTCATGACACATTCAAAACACTAGAATTTGATAGAAGTATCAGGAATTATCATTTACAGATAAAGAGCTGAATCATATGTTGCAATAACTGGGAAACATCCAGAAACTGTGAATTTAAAAAAAAAAGGAAAGGAAATGAAAGGAAAGAAAAAAAAAATTACACTGAAGTTTCATTATTTGTTTAATTTGTTTATATTTACTAAATCATAAAAATATTATCTAACATTAGTGAAATGGTGTTTTGAAGTAGACAGAGATTGAATAAAGTAAATAAAGAGGATGCTATGGGGGTGCCTGGGTGGCTCAGTTGGTTGGGCATCCAACTTTGGCTCAGGTCATGATCTCACAGTTCATGGGTTTGAGCCCCATGTCAGCCTCTGTGCTGACAGCCCAGAACCTGGAGCCTGCTTAAGATTCTGTGTCTCCCTCTCTCTATTCCCCTCCCCCACTCTCACTCTGTCTCTCTGTCTCTCAAAACTAAATAAACATTAATTTTTTTAAAAAGAATGCTATGACATTTGATTAATAAAGAAAAAAATTATATTTTACAGTTATTGAATTTTAAAATATAGAGGCTATGTGAAAATGTAGAATCTGAAAAGCTGCCTTGAAATTTTAATTTCACTTTTCTCACAAGTTAGACTTGCATGTTGTAAAATAATGTATCATTATGTAGCAATATTTAATACAAGTAAAATTCATTAACAGTCATGAAAAAGAGGGTCACAATTGTGACTGTCAGAAATGAATGATATATTTTCAATAATTGTAACATAGAGTCACACAAAATTGTAATTAAGTTTTTAATGTCAGTTTTTAACAAGTATATCAATATATAAAAATTCTGTTTACTGGAATCTCAAGAAAGCATCATTTGCCTTGAGACTCTGGCCATCTTTCTAAGACTCTGTTCAAAGCCCCATTCACTTCCTTGTTCCTCAGACTATAGATTAGTGGGTTCAAAGCAGGATTGATGACAGCATAGAAAAGGGAAATCAATTTATCACCCTCAGCTGAATATAGAGATTTAGGTCTCATGTACATGAATATACCTGTCCCATAATAAATGGTAACCACAGTGAGATGGGAGCTGCAGGTAGAGAAAGCCTTTTTCCTTCCCTCTGTTGAGTGCATCCTCATCACAGCAACCAGTATGCGTAGGTAAGAGAGAGTAATTAGGAAGAAGGGGAGCAAGAGGGTACCAGATGCACCTATAACCATCATTGTCTCCTGCAGAGATGTATCAGCACAGAACATATGAAGAAGAACAGGTACTTCACAAAAAATATGGTCAACAATATAAGGGCCACATAAGGGAAGTATGGTGAAGTAGAGGGGCACCACTGAAGCAAAGAAACTGATGGTCCATGCTCCCAGAATGAGCTGCACACACATAGACCAGTTCATAATAAGCAGGTATCGCAGAGGGTCACAAATGGCCACATAACGGTCCAGAGCCATGATTGCCAAAATAATGCATTCAGCTGCTCCCATCAACAGGGAGATATAGGTCTGGGCAAGACAGAATTCATAAGAGATAACTTTCTTAGAGGCAAGGAGGTTGGAGAGCATCTTGGGGACCACAGTTGTGGTGTAAAATATGTTCACAAAGGCCAAGTGGCAGAGGAAAAAATACATGGGTGTCTGGAGACAGGAATCAATTACCACTAAAATGATAAGAGCTATGTTTCCAAAGAGATTGACCAGGTAGACCACAGAGAAGAGGAAGAAGAGGGGAATCTCAGCTTGAGGGTGATTTGAAAACCCAACAAGAACCAACTCGGTGATGGTGCTGAAATTTTTCTGAGCCATGTTGAGTGATGATGTGAGCAGAAGAAATATCCTTTGAGAATAAACAATTATGGTGAAAAAACAAAGACACACCAATACTTTAACATTATCAATATACTATTGCAGGGTGTGTATTTAATAACTTAAGGACTAAATTATCCTGGTTTTGAAAACTTCCTTACATTCATGCATTGATAAAGTAAGTTTGAAAAATTATTTCATATGTTATAATAAAACATGTTTCCATTCTAACTCCAAAAAAATCATTAACACAAAAACATAAACATGTGCACACAGATACAAACACACACATACAAATTATGGATAAATTTTTGGTTGCTCCTGTACAGACATGGCTTACATGTACAGACCAAGTTTTTAAGAAGTGCTGACTTTTTACCTTAACATTGACTATTTGGAATATGGAAGCTTATAACAGGACCTTTCATAATTTTCTGAGATGATTGTCAAAATGTGAAACAACCATTTTAAGATATCCTAGATGAAGTCAGAGGACTTTAGTGAGTTTGTTAAACTCATTAATGTAGCAAAGATGAATATAGAATTTAGATAACTTGATTGTAATCCCCACATGCTGGTCACTGTTCACGTTTCCAATGCAGAGATGAGAGCCTCACTTGGCTTTACACAACTTTTCATTACAAGAATATGTTACGTAGGCTTCAAGGTTTAGATAAAAATAAAGGCACATATTAGTATAGACTTACTCGTAATTCAAACTTCAACACAATGAAACAAAATTATATGCCTTTGGCATGAGAAATAAATGAATTATCCAAATTATTTTAATTTTCACCAGTTACACTGTTAAAGAACCATCTCTGGCAGAAAGAAAATCTTTTGCTTTGAAGTAATGCACTACCCAGTCTCTTTTAAATCATATATAAAAATATTTTTTTTAAATATACCCATTGTATTCACCTCTCAATATGTATAAATTTAAACCATTTTGTAATTCCAAAACACACTCTATATCCACTGTATACCTCTTTGACTCTTCCAAATGACACGACGTTATTTATGGAAAAGTTATAACATGATAAATAATAACCATAGAAAAACTGAAGTACTTTGAAACTATTTTATCCACAATAAAATGAGAATCATACTCATGATATAATAGTAAATATACAGTTATTGTAAATTTGTTTTCTTACACTTATAAAATTCCTTATTTGGATTGATTTAATTTTCACAAATAATAATATGATGTGGTTTTTATTTTTGTTTCTATTCTGCAATGGAAAACTGTGCTACAAAGATTGTAGTATTTGAAAATTATCTGCAACTAGTTATTGTTGATACTAGGGCTCAAAGCAAGAGAGGATGGCTCTGACTTATACTCTTTAATCTAGAGCTGTCTTGATTATCAGAAATTCAATTTAACATTGAAAACCACAGCACAATAATTATGTAATCACTGTTTTCCTTTGTGCCATAATTCAGTTACAAATACAGGTAGTAACATTTCTAGAAATGGCAATATCATATAATTTTAATCCAGGAACATGTGCAAGAGTCTCCTCTCAGGAAAAACTTATAAATAATACTAATACTATAACTTAAATAAATCTTACCCTTATGAAAAATAGAAAATTTAAAATGACTTGTCTAGTTGCCATTTGGAGATTGTGGTTTTTCTTGGCTGTTGATAAAAGGCAGGGATGGTGACAACTTGAGTCTTCAGAGAGAAGGGACAAGAAACAAATGAAAATCTGTTTCTTATTAAGATTCACTCATAGTTATTATTAATAAATGTCTTGATGTGTTGATTTTTCCTGTCTCTGCAGAAATTTCATTGATGAAAGGAGTCTGCCCTCGGTCTCACTGGAGTTGGTGATACCCGGGATCTATCTCCTTGACTCATATTTGAACTACCCATGTTGTCTGTTTCCTCAACGTCCGCAGAATAGAGGACTGAAATAAGATGATATGTATATAAGTATGCATATTTTGTATCTGTTTCATACATAGTTAAGGACAGGTAATACATCTCTGTATTTCAGACGTTAAAAACAATCAGGTCCCCATCCCTCGGGTCCTTGTTAGCTTTTATGCAGCCATGCTGAATAAAGGGGATGGAGAGGAAAAGGGAAATGAAACACAATTAGGTGCTTCCAAAATGAGTAAAAGCTAATTTTATAATCACAATAAGAGTGTATATGTGACTTTTGAATTCCATTCTTTTGTCTTTAGCGTATTGACCTCAAACACATAAAAGAAAGGTAAATATTTTACAGGCTTTGTTCATGAAACTATTCATCTATGACTTTATAAATTTGAGTTTTGCATTTTGCATCCTGACTAAATAATGGGTCTCATAGGTGATTACAAGAAAAGTGATAGACATAGTCCTGGACAAATTTTAGAAAACTCAACTGCAAAAAAAAAAAAAAAAAAAAAAAGCTGTTGGTATCTAGTATACATGGTTGAAAATTACATAAACCTTCCCCATTTTTTTGTTTATTTTTTTGAGAGACAGAGAGCATGAGCAGGGGAGGGGCAGAGAGAGAGAGAGAGAGGAAGACAGAGTATCCAAAGCAGACTCTGTGCTGACAGCAGACAGCCCAATGCAGGGCTTGAACTGAGGAACCTTGAGATCATGACCTTGAAGTCATGACTTTGAAATCCAGAGTTGGGTGCTTAACTGACTGAACTACCAGACACCTCAACCTTCCTATATTTGAAATACCTGAGTGAATAGAAACTACATCAAAGAAAAAAAAATTCATATAGAGGACTTACAAAATGCAACTCTCCTTGGTTATCATATGGAGAATTATGCCATCTGTTTATACATAATCATAGCATCTGTTTATCACAAGTTTATCAGTAGAGCTTGTAAATCATTTGATACGGGGAGATAAACATGAGATAGATGATCGAAACTCTACTTTTGTTAGCAGATTGGCTATATTGTGAAAGTCTAGAAACTTGGAACACTGACTAAATGGGCTAATTCTTTCTACTCCAAATTCAACTTGCTTATGTAAGTTTACATGGTAGGATATAATCTATATTTTAAAAATCACCAGAGCCATCCAAAAAATAGTCTTTGTAGACAAACTGGAAATAAACTGAAAATCCAGTTAAAATTTCTATAGTTAGAATGATTACAATAAATGCAACAGAATTTATTCCTACTGATGTAACACTGCTCAAATTATTTTCTACATTTATGTGTTTTCTTCTCTCCCCTGCATCTAAAGCTTATTTAAACATATCCATCTTTATAAATGTCGTTTAAGTCATTTTATATGTAATTTATTTTGAAACTAATTCAATATTTACTTAGTTTTGCCATCTTACACTCATTATTTGTACTCTTATTTTTGGTGATCTATTTTATTTTTATGCATTCAGCATATATTACTGTATAACAGATTATTCCAAACCTTAGCACAAAACACAAAACATACAAGTGCACACATTTCTGCAGATTAGGAAGCTGGAAGCAGTTTGCTTGAGTGCTATTAGATCAAGGTTCCAATCAACAGGTCCTGAGGTTTCAATAAACAGGTTAGGCAGGTCAGTGTTCATCTGAAGGCTTGACTTGTGGTGGAGGCTCTACTACAAAATTAATCTGAATGATTGATTACTGTACTTTCTTCCTTGCTGGTGTTGCTTATTGGTCTCAGTTCCTAGGCATGTGGGTATGTCAATAGGACTGGTCACAACATGGCAGCTGACTTTTCAAGTGAGTGGTCTAAATAAGAAGGAGACAGAGAGAGTAAAAAATGAATTGTACAGTCTTTTATAACTTTAAAAGATATATACCATGATATCTATCTCATTATATTGATAACATACACTAACTGGTACAATGAGGTAGGGGACTGTACAGAATTTATTTTGTTGTATTTAATTTAATTTAATTTAATTTAGTTTAGTTTAACTTAACTTAATTATTTTATTTTATTAGTTTACTTTATTTTATTTTATTTTTATTTATTTTTGAGAGACAGTAAGTGTGAGTAGGGTAAGAAAAGAAAAAGAAGGAGAGAGAATCTCAAGCAGGCTCTCCACTGTCAGCACAGAGTCTGATGCAGGGCTTAAAGTCACAAACTGTGATTTCATGACCTGAGTCTAAATCAAGGAGTGGACACTTAACTGCCTGAGCCACCCAGGCACCCCTATTCAGATTTTAAATACCAAGAAGTATTGGTTGATATCTGGGAAACTAGCTCCCACAGTGTAAAATGATTCCAACCCTCAAATTTAGTGAATCAGATCTCAGAGCTCTTAAAGAGAAATGTCTCTTATTCATTTTTTATATTTGAAGTTCTTTAAAATTTATTTTATCTCCAGGTTTATTGAGGTATGATTAACAAATAAAAATTATAAAGTTTTAAGTTGTATAACATGATGTGTAATTTTTAGGTATGCAATGTGATAATTTAATACACAAATACATTGGGAACAGATTGTAGGATTCCACAATTTGTTCTCATTGCTACGTTAAGATCTGGTTTCTAATTAGCTTTCATCTGGAAGCTGACAGGTAAATTAACTAATAGTCTTTCAGAAGCCTGTGTGTGTGTGTGTGTGTGTGTGTGTGTGCACCCACTTCTTATCCCAGCTCACTGCAGTAATAAAAGCAAGTCTTGGGGTGCCTAGGTGGCTCAGTCAGTTAAGCATCTGACTTCAGCTCATGTCATGATCTCGAGGTTTCTGGGTTTGAGCCCTGCTTCTGGCTCTGTGTTGACAGCTCAGAGCCTGGAGCCTGCTTCAGATTCTGTGTCTCCCTCTCTCTCTGCCCATACCCTGCTAGTGTTCTGTCCCTCTGTCTCAAAAAAGAATAAAAACATTAAAAACAAAAACGAACAAACAAACAAGTCTCCAGCTTCTCCTTATGTGAAGTTTGTTCACACGTCTAGCAGCTCAACTTTTATGGCTGAAAACCAGGAGACTGGCTTATTTATCATATATCTCTGGACATTAATGGGAATCATAATTAATGAGTATCCAGAATCAAAGAGAATGATGATTATACTTCAAATGGGTACACAAGAATGCCCAGTGGATATTCCCCCTAAATCAGCACAGAGCAAGTAGGCAAAAACACAGCATTTAATTTCACCTTGGAAGGGGATAGACTTTATATTAATATTCAGATTTTCCCAGATGCTGCCCAAAGGTCAATATTCCAATTATCTCAATCTGGGAGCTAAAGGGACAGGCAATTTATAATCCTGCAGGATTCTGATTAGGCATGCAGATAATTTCTCTCCCTTTGTGGCATTGCTGGGATTTGGTGCAGTCCAACATCCGGGAACCACTAAGAACAAAGACAGCATTTAGGACAAGTACATAGGTTTCAAAGCCATGCATAATCTCTTACTGGGGTGTTTGTTGAGATTAATTTCCTATACAAGTTATGCATGTCAAATTTAGAAAATGTGGCTGCTTTATCTAATGTTTAGAAGCCAGTACAAAGACAATGAAAATGAAGAAACAGAAATATAATCCTAAGAGAAGAATAAGATACATCTCCAGAAACTCACACCGATTAAGTTGAGATAAGTAATATGCCCAACACATAATTTAAACAACATTCATGGATCTGGCAACCAAGATAAGGACAGAAATACATTACCAAAAGGGAGTACTTCAAAAGGAAGACAGAAAATAGTTTTAAAAATACCCAACAAGGATCACCTAACTGGAAAGGAATAACTGAACTCAAAAATTCAATAAAGGGGTTCAATGAGAGACTAGATAAAATATAAGAAAGAATCAGTGAACTTAAGGATAAGTCACTAGAAATCACCCAGAGGAACAAAAAAGAAAAAGAAAAAAGAACAGTAAAGAGTTTGAAGACATCATAAGGGACTTACCGGATACTGGAAAATTGACCCATATCATTTATTATGGGAGTTACAGGGGGAAAGAGAGAAGATAACACAAAGCTTAATTAAAGAAATAATGGTCACAAACTTTCAAATTTGTGAAGGAAATACATATCCATATCCAGGAAGTTCCAGAGAAATGACATAAGAATAAAGACAGACCTAAACCAAGAGAAATCAAAATGTCAAGAATTAAAGAAAAAGATAATTTGAAAGAGAAAATCAAATTGTTACATACAGGGGAACCCCCACCCATAAGACTGAGCAAATAAATAAATAAATAAATAATCAGAAACCTTGCAGTCTAGAAGGACATTTGATGATATATTCAAAGTGATGAAAGAAAAAAAATACTGCCAATTCTCTAAAGAGTATTATACCCAGAAAACCACAATCAAGTTAACACATTCATCACCTCACAAAGATTGATTGATTGATTGATTGATCTATTTTTTAGTAGTGGAAAACTCTAAGATTTATATTATTTTCAGCTTTCAATTATATAACATTAATTTAATGACCATGGTTGTATATTAGATTCTCAGAGGGGCGCCTGGGTGGCGCAGTCGGTTAAGCGTCCGACGTCAGCCAGGTCACGATCTCGCGGTCCGTGAGTTCGAGCCCCGCGTCAGGCTCTGGGCTGATGGCTCAGAGCCTGGAGCCTGTTTCCGATTCTGTGTCTCCCTCTCTCTCTGCCCCTCCCCCGTTCATGCTCTGTCTCTCTCTGTCCCAAAAATAAATAAATGATGAAAAAAAAATTTAAAAAAATAAAATAAAATAAAATAAATTCTCAGAATTTATTCATCTTACAAATAGCTTTTCCTCAGAAGTTCTCCACTTCTCTCCCCCAGTCTCTGGCAACTGCTATTCTATTTTTTTATTTCTATCATTTTAACTCTTAGATTTCACATAAAAGTAATATCATACAGTATTTTTCTTTCCTTTCTCACTTATTTCCCTTAACATAATGTCTCCCAGGTTTATCCATGTTGTAACAAGTGAAAGGATTCTGTCATTTTTCATAGCTAAATAATATTTATATGTAAATATCATATATTGTATTTAAATATATGAGTATTATGAATGCATAAAATATATTTAATATATATATGGCTGTTATTTAGCCATACATATGCACATGCACGCACGCACACATGCACACACACACACTCACACATACTTATGTACATCTGACATCTATATAACCATTGATGGTCATTTAGGTTATTTTCAAAGCTCGGTATTCTGAATGATTCTGCAACGAATATATTGCTATAAATATCTGTTTGAGATAGTAATTTCATTTCCTTTGGATATATATTCAGAAGTGGAATTTATGGATCATATGGTAGTTATATTTTTAATACTATGAGAAAGCTCCATAAAGTTTTCCATATTGACTGCACAAATTTATATTATTCTCCACATCAACACTTTTTATGTCTTTTCCATTTGATTAAAGCTATTTTAAAAGATCTTAAGTGGTCTCATTGTCACTTTGATTTGCATTTCCTTTATGACTAATGATGTTGCACAACTTTCTGTACTAGTCCACTAGAATTTCTTCCTGGAAATATATCTATTCAGATCTTGGCTTATTTTATAATTGTGTTGTTATTTGCTAATGAGTTTTCTGTTTCTTATATATTTAAGCTATTAACCTCTTAACAAATATTGTCTCCATTCTGTAGGTTATTATTCATCTATAGATTATTTCTTTTGCTAGGCATAAACAGTATATTTTGTTGTGGTCACACTTATTTTGCTGTACTTTTGTTGCCTGTGCTTTGGGCATTATATTCATAATGTAATTGGGCAAGACCAATGTTATCGACCTTTTCTCCTGTGTATTCTTCTAGGTTTTTACAGATTAAAATCTACATTTAAATCTTTAATCAAAGACATTAAAATCCTTGAGGACTTGAATCTCTCCCTTCCATATCTTGAGCACATGATTGATTGGTTGATTGATTGATCTATTTATTGGTCTTCACCTGAAGACTCAATTTGCTCAGCTGCAAAGTGACAGTGAGAGCGCTGCCTTCCACCTGGTGTCGCCAAGCAGACTTGGTGATGCACTGTGGATGCACTTTTTACAGCTGAAGTTGGAGCTTGCACTTTGGCTATTGGAATTTTTCCTTATGGATAGTGTGAGTTTGAAGAACAGACTTCTGGACCACAATATAGCTTACTACTACCTGCTGTCCATCAACCACTGACTAACCTAAGGAGAATTTACTAGGTATGGGAGGAAGGTGAAGGCAGGATAAGAGGATCCTAGGCTAGTATTGACCCACAAACACAACTAGATAACTATCAAATCATTCTAAATACCCCATAAATCAACCTGAACACTGACAGAACAACCTCCACAACTAAAGGGAAACAAGAGGCCACATCTAAGGAGCAAGAGACATAACAGGCTTTCCTAACAGAGAAGAAGTCAGAGACCTAGACAAAATACCAAGATGCAAAATACCAAGATGCAAAAGAACAAGGTAAGGCAACAACCAGCTATTTGAGCAACACAGATATAAGTAACATGCCTGATGGAAAATTTAAAGCAAAAATTAAATCAAAAGGTTATTCATTGAGCTTGAGAAAAGAATAGAAGACATTAGTAAGACCCTTATCACATAGATAAAAGAGTTTAAAAAACAGAGGAAAAATGCAATAAACGATATTAGAAATACCACTGATGAAATGAATAGTAGGCTGGAAGAAGCAGAAGAATTCATTGGTGACATAAAGGGAAAAATAATGAAAAATAACAAAGTCGAACAAAAAAGAGAAAAAAATACAACAGGGGAATACACTTGAGGAACTCAGTGACTCTATAAAATGTGATAATATTCATTTAGGAGTCCCATATGAAGAAGAGAGAAAAATGGACAGAAAATTTATGTTAGGAAATAATAGTTGAAGGCTTCCTTAATCTGAGGAAGGAAACAAATATCCACATCCAGGAGGCACAGGGAACACCCATCAAAAACAAAACAACAACAACAACAACAACAACAAAAACAAACAAGCCAACACCAAGACATATTGTAATTAATTTTGCAAAATATAGGGATAAAGGAAAAAAAATTGTAAATAAGGAAGACAAAAGGAGTCCTTAACTTGCAAGGAAAAAAACAGAAGGCTAACTGGAAATTTCTCAACAGACACTTGGCAAGACATAAGGGAGTGGCATGATATATTCAATGTATTGAATGGGAAAAGTCTGCAGCCAAGAATGAACTATCCAGCAAGGCTATCATTCAGAAAATAATGAGAAATAGTTTCCCAGACAAACCAAAACCAAAGGAGTTTGTGATCACTAAACCAGCCCTACAGAAAAGATTAATGGAAACTTTTTAAGTGGTAAGTAGAGAAGAAAAATGACAAATATATGAAAGGATCAGAAAAATCTCCAGAAAGAATGACAAAGCAAGTAATAAAATGTCCCTAGATATCAGTAATTAATTTGAATGTAAATGGACTAAATGCTCCAATCAAAAGATATAGGTTGCCAGAATGGATTAAAAACACACGCAAACACACACACACACACTCACACACACACACACACACACACACACACCAAAAAGACCCATCTATTTGCTCCCTACAAGAGCCTCATTTTGGACCAAAAGGCATCTGCAGATTGAAACTGAGTGGATGGAGAAACATTAATTATAGTGTGATAAAATATGATCAAAATCATATTTTGACAATGAATGCCAAAAGAAAGCCACAGTAGTAATACTAGTATCAGAAAACTAGACTTTAAGACAAAGACTGCAACAAGAGGCGAAAAAGGCCACTATATTATAATAAATGGGAGAATCCAATATGAAGATATTTAAATTAAAGCAGTTGACAAATACCAAAATATGCTCCACTGGAATGTCATTTTGTGTTAAGTTGAAATTTTTATTTTTTAAAATTTCAATGTAAATGAAATAAAATATATAAATGTTCTCAAATATATTTAAATATTTGATCTAAGTTGATGTATTGTAATAACATATTATCATGGCTACATATTTTATGGCATTGCCTGTTATTCTGTAAGATTGCATTTAATTTACATTTATCGTTTCAGAATTAAAAGTTATGCTGGTAATTGATAGAAATTAAAATGCATATACTAACATATTTTAGAATTAATTTAAAATTTGCAATATTGATTCCAAATCAAAGAATAGATTCATTCTTTGTATTTATTCAATTAACACACACTCGTTCAGCACATTGGGTATATTTCCATAATTTAATTACGCATGTTTGATACTAATATTAAAATTATATTCATATAGTGTTCAATTTTAATTATGTTGATAAAAATGCATGGGAGTATGTCAATTTATTTTAGTATTCCTTTGTTATTTTCCAGTACTTCCTATATTCCCAAAATCTATTTTGAAAATCATGATACTATCTCAGTTTTTATATCAATTCATGGATATTTCTATCTTCAGTGGAAATTTATTATTTATTCTACAGTATCAACTTAACTTCTTTGTGTTTTGTGCTAGAAATTTTTTTTTCACTCTCTCTTGATTTCTAATTTGTCAGCTGCTTGTTTTAGGATATCTTCTTTTCTTATTATTATTTTAAATTTTTTTTCAATGTTTTTATTTATTTTTGGGACAGAGAGAGACAGAGCATGAATGGGGGAGGGGCAGAGAGAGAGGGAGACACAGAATTGGAAACAGGCTCCAGGCTCTGAGCCATCAGCCCAGAGCCTGACGCAGGGCTCGAACTCACGGACCACGAGATCGTGACCTGGCTGAAGTCGGACACTTAACCGACTGCGCCACCCAGGCACCCCGTCTTATTATTATTTTAAAAGTTCCCTGACATAGGTGCACCTATATATATATATATATAAATATATATATATATATATAAATATATATATATATATATATATATATATATATAAAATTAGATTTTGATTCGTTTCATTTTTGTGTTTTTTAGAAAATGAGTACAATTATATTTTATTATTATTATTACTTTAAAGTCTTTAATTTAAAGTCCAATTAGTTAACATACAGTGTAATATTACTTTCAGATATATCTTATAGTGATTCAACAATTCTATATAATACCCAGGGCTCATTACAGCAAGTGCACTCCTTAATCCTCTATTTAACCCATACCCCCACTTACCTCTCCTGTGGTAGCCATCAGTTTGTTCTCTATAGTTAAGAGTGGGCTTCTTGGTTTGCCTTTCTCTCTCTCTTTTTCCCTTTGTTTTGATTCTTAAATTCTACATATGAATACACCACATTAATAAAAGAAAGGATAAGAACTTATGATCCTTTCAATAGATGCAGAAAAAGCATTTGACACAGTACATCCATTCATGATAAAAACCCTCAGCAAAGTAGGTTTAGAGGAAGCATACCCCAATACAATAAAGACCATCTATGAGAACCCCACAGCTAATATCATCCTCAATGGGGAACACTGAGAGCTTTTCCTTTAAGGTCAGGAACAAGACAGGGATGTCCATTCTCACCACTATTATTTAGCACAGTACTGGAAGTCCTAGCCACAGTAATCAGACAACATAAAGAAATAAAAGACATCCAAATCAGCAAGAAAGAAGTAAAACTTTCACTGAATTTTCTCTAGAAAATGTTTATTGTAAGGGGTGAGGAGGAGGAAGGGCAGAGAAAAGAGAGAGAGGGGAGGGGAGAGAGAGAGAGAGGGAGAGAATTCCAAGTAGGCTCCATGCTCAGCACAGAGCCTGACTGACATGAGACTATCCCACAACCATGAGATCATGATCTGAGCCAATGTTGAGAGTCAGATACTTGACTGAATGAGCCACCCAGGCACTCCTTGAAATTTCTTTTTAATTCAGGTTGATGTATATACCAGGTGAGCTTAATCTAATCACATTTTAATACAATTTACATATTGGCTTTCTATAGTAAATGACAATTTTTAATGTTTATTGATCCTATATTTACTTTATGATTCAAAATTTTAACTTTACCATATTATTTTTGGTTTGAGGATATCCTTTAATTTTTTTTTGTCCTACCAAAATCATATGTTATTGTCAATTTTTTCCCTTTAAGGGAAACAATATTTAATTACCATAATATTTGAATTGGTGTTTTTCTCCTTTTTCACTGTTCCAATTTATTTTAATTATGTACAATGAGACCAATTCTAATGTGAATTTCAATATAGAAGTGCACTTTCAAACATTTTAGCTTATTAATAACACACCCACAATCATGTGTATAGTCATTCCAAAACATCGTCAATGAATATTTAGTTAATTTCAAAAATTGTTCTGGAAAAAGAAATCTTTTAAAAGGTTAATACTCTACTTATTTTGTTTCCTTTGGATATTTACTCATTTTTAATTTATAAAATTCCTCTTCACATAATAGTTATTAAACACAATACATTTTAAAGATTATAGGAGTAAAAATTTTGATTCTGTATATTTGACTCCATTAAATAATCTGTGTAAACTGGAAAGCATCTCAAATGTCTAATGCAAGTAAGGTTTTCTGAAAGCAAAAATCAGTTACAAAATTGACATTTTAATCTGTTATCAATTAAATACATTTAAGTGTTTAAAAATATCTATTTATTAGTTGCATTGATCAAAATATTTTTACAAAAATTATTAATGATAAATATATATAGTTAGAATGTGAGTAAATTGTAGTCATTGCCTTTTTATCATTTGGGTTATTAAATAGGGATGTAGAGGTTTAAAAAAAGTGTTAGAGAAGATGATTTTTATTCATGCTAATTATTAAGAATATTAAATTTAATAGGGATGTTATAAGAGTTATATGTACATTATAAGGAAAATGAAAGCCCAACACATTTATCAATAATGTGTATTTTTGCTAGAAATAAAATGATGCTAAACTTAATATATCTTAGAATAGTGTGTCTTTCGTAGTAATACATGTTGCTTCTTTCACTTCCTTGACAAAATTAAGGGAAGAGATTTCCCATGCAGCATAGAGAGGGAGAACTGGCCCATGTTGACAGGGATCAATCTTACAGGGATACCAACCACTAGAAATTTTCGTGCCCTTCTGTTCTTGATTTTTTTTAAATTGTATTATTTGGTGACAGTACTTGGAAATACCCTTATCCTTACCCTGATTCTCGTGGATTACAGGCTTCACTCACCCATATATTTCTTCCTCAGCAATCTCTCTTTCACTGAAGTACTAACCACAACCGGCGCTGTTTCCAAGATGCTGGCAGGCTTCCTGTCAGACAGAAAGAGCATATCCTTTGGTGAATGCTTCACCCAGTCCTATTTCTACTTCCTCTCTGGATACACTTAGTTTATCCTTTTTATAGTCTTGTCCTATGATTGCTATGTGGCCATTTGCAACCCCCTTCAGTACCTGGTGATTATCCCCACCTCATTGTGTGTGTCTTGTTATCCCCTCCTGGTGAATGTTTTTTTCCTCATTATCCTTTCCACTGTTAATGTGGGGCTGCCATAGTGTGGCATCAATGCGATTGGTCACTTTTTTTGTGACAGTGCCCCCCTCCTCCACTTGACCTGTGCTGATGTCCCCATCTTTGAAATTTTGGACTTCCTCAGCTCCCTTGTCCTGCTCATCAGCTTCCTTTCCCTCACTGTGGTCTCCTATGTTTATGTCATCTCCACCATTCTGAAGATACCCTCAGGTCAAGGCCAACACAAAGCCTTTGCTACCTGTGCCTCTCACTTCACTGTGGTCTCCATGGGCTATGGGATCTCCATTTTTGTACATGTCTACCCTTCCCAGAAGAGCATTTTACATATCAACAAGATCCTCTTTATCATCTCTAGTATCATGACACCTCTCCTGAATTCCTTCATCTTCAGTCTAGAGAAAAGAACCTTGAAAAGTTAACTGAAGGACACCTTGGCCAAGGGCCAGAACTTCCTCAAGGGGATGAGATTAAATTGATAGTATCTTTGAATACTTCCAAACCTGAGTATTTTTATTTTTTCAGAGAATGAGTGCTGAAATTGGTATCATAAATGGAGAAAGATTATTTTATGTGATTTTATTATTTATAATCATAATAACATAGTTAAACTGGATTTATATGTATCACATATTTTAAAGTGATTGAATAAACATGAAAGAAAAGTGTTTTGGTATTGGTGATAGTAATGTATATAAATTATATATTATATATATAACATATATATAATAAGTAAATATATATATAAATAAGTAAATATATATAAGTGTGTGTGTGTGTGTATATATATATATATATATATATATATATATAACTATTATAATATAGTCCTTATGGTGGTGTCAGTAGTTCTGCTTAACAATGTAATGTAGTTAAAGTAATAGTAGTGTAATAATAAAGGTATATATGTGTGTGTATCTCTTTATTAATTTTACATTTTCCAATTTCAGAAGAAAGAAATTTTTCAGCTCTATGATCCTGTAAGAAAGACACACACTTACACACACACACACACACACACACGCACTCACACTCACAAGATTATAAATATTGGGTAAATTCTGAGGCTTTTTTAAAAACTTTTTTTTGGGGCGCCTGGGTGGCGTAGTCGGTTAAGCGTCCGACTTCAGCCAGGTCACGATCTCGCGGTCCGTGAGTTCGAGCCCCGCGTCAGGCTCTGGGCTGATGGCTCAGAGCCTGGAGCCTGTTTCCAATTCTGTGTCTCCCTCTCTCTCTGCTCCTCCCCCATTCATGCTCTGTCTCTCTCTGTCCCAAAAATAAATAAACGTTAAAAAAAAAATTAAAAAAAAACAAAAAAAAAACCTTTTTTTTAATTTAAATACAAGTTAGTTAACATATAGTGTAATAATGGTTTTAGGACTAGAGTTTAGTAATTCATCACTAATATACAACACCCAGTGCTCATCCAAAGTGCCCTCCTTAATGTCCATCACCTATTTAGCCCATCCCCCCACCCAAAACCTCTCCAGTAACACTCAGTTTTTCTCTGTATTTAAGCATCTTTTATGGTTTGCCATCCTCTCTGCTTTTATTTTTCCTTTCTTTCCCCTATGTTCACCTGATTTTTTTTAATGTTTATTTATTTCTGAGGTGAGAGAGACAGAGCATGATCAGGTGAGGGACAAAGAGAGAGGGAGACATAGAATCTGAAGTGGGCTCTGGTCTCTGAGATGTCAGCACAGAGCCCGATGGCAGGATTGAACTCATGAGCCATGAGATTATGACCTGAGTCAAAGTCGGATGCTTAACCAGCTAAGCCATCCAGGTGATCCCATCTGTTCTGTTTCTTTCTTTAAAAAAAAAAATAATAATGTTTATTTATTTTTGAGAGAGACAGAGACAGAGTGCAAGGAGGCGAGGGACAGAGGGAGAGTGAGACACAGAATCCAAAGCAGGCTCCAGGTTCTGAGCTATCAGCACAGAGCCCGACCTGGGGCTCAAACTCACGAACTTCAGGATCATGACCTGAACCCGAAGTCGGTCGCTTAACTGAGCCACCCAGGCACCCCTGTATTGTTTCTTAAATAGCACATGAGAGGAAACATGTATTTCCTTTTCTCTGACTGACTTATTTTTCTTTGCATAATACATTCTAGGTCAATCCAAGGTTTTTCAAGTGGCAAGATTTCATTCTTTTTGATCATCAAGTAATATTCCATTGTATACATAAATACTACATCTTCATCATCCGTTGGTCAGTCAATGGACATTTGGGCTCATTTCATAATTTGGCTATTGTTGATAGAACTGCTATAAACATTGGGGTGCATGTGCCCCTTCGAATCGTCATTTTTGTGTTCTTTGGATAAATACCTAGTGATGCAATTGCTGGGTATAGCGTATCTCTATTTTTAAATTTTTGAGGAATTTCCATACTGTTTTCCAGAGCGGCTGCACAAGAATGCATCACCACCAGCAATGCAAAAGTATTCCCCTTTCTCTGCATCCTTGAAAACATCTATTGTTTCCCAAGTTGTCAATTTTAGCCATTCTGACAGGTGTGAGGTATATCTCATTGTGGTTTTGGTTTTTATTTCCCTGATAATGAGTGATATTGAGCAACTTTTTATGTGTCTATTTTTAAATTTATCTTTTTGTCTTTACACTTTATTATTTATTTATTTACTTATTTATTTATTTATATTTTTAAAACTTTACATCCGAATTAGTTAGCACATAGTGCAACAATGATTTCAGGAGTAGATTCCTTAGAGCCCCCTACCCATTTAGCCCATCCCCCTACCACAACCCCTCTAGTAACCTTCAGTTTGTTCTCCATATTTATGAATATCTTTTGTTTTGTCATGAGATACCACCTGACACCTGTCAGAATGGCTAACATTAACAACTCAGGCAACAACAGATGTTGGCAAGGATGCGGAGAAAGAGGATCTCTTTTGCATTGTTGGTGGAAATGTAAGCTGGTACAGCCACTCTGGAAGATAGTATGGAGATTCCTCAAAAAAACGAAAAATAGAACTACCCTATGACCCAGCAATTACACTACTAGGCATCTATCCAAGGGATACAGGTGTACTGTTTTAAAGGCACCCCCATGTTTATAGCAGCACTACCAACAGTAGCCAAAGTTTTTATGTGTCTGTTAACCATCTGTGTCTATTCACCATGAAAAGTGTCAGTTCATGCCTTTTGCCCATTTAGTCACTAGATTATTTGATTTTGGGTGTTGAGTTTGATAAGTTCTTTATAGATTTTGGATACTAACCAATTTCCTGATATGTCATTTGCAAATATCTTCTCCCGTTCCATTGGTTTGTTGATTGTTTCTTTTGCTGTGCAGAAATTTTTATCTTGATTAAATCCCAATAGTTCATTTTTGCTTTTGTTTCCCTTGCCTCAGCAGATATGTCTATGAAGAAATTGTTGCAGCTGAGGTCAAAGAGGTTGTTGCCTATTTTATCCTCTAGGATTTTGATGGTTCTTATCTTACATTTAGGTCTTTCATCCATTTTGAGATTATCTTTGTGTATGGTGTAAGAAAGTGATCAAGGTTGATTCTTTTACATGTTGCTTTCCAGTTTTCCCAATACCATTTGCTGAAGAGATGGCCAAACAATTAAAGAAGAGTTAATATATATTCTTTTGAAGCTGTTCCAAAATATAGGAAAGGAAGGAAAACTCCCAAACTCATTCTATGAGGCCAACATTACCTGGATTCCAAAACCAGGCAAAAACCCCACAAAAAAGAATTATTACAGACCAATCTCCCTTATGAATGTGGGTGCAAATTTTCTCAGTAAAGTACTATCAAACGAAACATAACAATATATTAAAAGATTTATTCACTATGATCATGTGGGATTTATTCCTGGGCTGCAGAGTTGGTTCAATATCTGAAAATCAATCAAGGTGATACATCACATTAATAAAGGAAAGGATAAGAACCACATGATCATTTCAATAAGTGCAGAAAAATAATTTGAGAAAATACAACATCTTTCTTGATTAAAAACCATCAAGAAAGTAGGCATAGAAGGCATATAACATAAAAAATCATAAAGACCATATATGAAAGACCCACAGCTAATATCATCCCAAATGGGGAAAAATTGACAGCTTTCCTCATAAGGTCAGGAACATGACAGGGATATCCTCTCTCACCACTGTTGTTCAACACAGTGTTAGAAGTCCTTGCCTTAGCAATCAGGCAACACAAAGAAAGAAAATGCATCCAAATCAGCAAGGAAGAAGTCAAATTTTCTCTCTTCACAGATGACATGATACTCTATGTGGGTATGTGATTTATCTTGGAGAATGTTGCATGTGCACTTGAGAAGAAAGTAAATTCTGCTGCTTCAGGATCTAGAGTTCTAAATATATCTTTCAAGTCCTTCTGGTCCAATGTATCATTCAGGGCCATTGTTTCTTACTGATTTTCTGTCTAGATAATCTGTCCATTGTCATAAGTGGAGTATTAAATTCTCCTGCAATTACCACATTCTTACCAATAAGGTTGGTTATGTTTGTGATTAAATGTTTTATATATTTGGGTGCCTCTGAATTTGGTGCATTGACATTTATACTTGTTAATTCTTCCTGATGGATATACCCTGTAATTATTATATAATGCCTTTATTCATCTCTTGTTACAACCTTTAATTTAATGTCTAGTTTGTCTGATATAAGTATTGCTCCTCTGGCTTTCTTTTGACTTCCAGCAGCATGATAGCTAGTTCTCTATCCCCTCACTTTCAATCTGAAGGTGTCAGGTCTAAATGTGTTTTTGTCTCCTCTTAGTCTATCTAGTCTGAAATGAGTCTCTTGTAGACAGCAAATGTATGGGTCATGTTTTTTGTCTTTTTTTTGTTTTTCATTATGATACCATATGTCTTTTGTTTGGAGCATTTAATCCATTTATATTCAGTGTTATTATTGAAAGATAAGAGTCATTGGGTTATCTGTAGTTTTCATGCTTGTAGTGATGTCTCTGGTACTTTGTGGTCCTTGACCATTTCACTCACAGAGTCCCTCTTAGGGTCTTCTGTAGGGCTAGGTTAGTGGTGATGAATTCCTTCAGTTTTTGTTTGTTTGGGAAAACCTTTATCTCTCCTTCTATTCTGAATGACAGACATGCTAAATAAAGGATTCTTGGCTGCATATTTTTTCTGTTCATCACATTGAAGATTTCCTGCCATTCTAGCCTGCCTAGAAGATTTCCTGCCTCCGGGCTCTGTGCTGCGAGCACAGAGCCTCTGGGCTCTAGCCAAGTTTCTAGATAGGTCTGTGACTATCTAGCCTGCCAAGATTCAGTAGATAGGTCTGTGACTACTCTTATGTGTCTACCTTTGTAAGTTAGGGTCTGTTTATCCCTAGCTGCTTTCAGAAGTCTCTCTTTATTCTTGTATTTTGCCAGTTTCACTGTGATATGTCGTGAAGAAGATGTTTCAAATTACGTCTGAAGGGAGTTCTCTGTGCCTCTTGGATTTCAATGCTTTTTTTCCTTCCCCAGATCAGGGAAGTTCTCAGCTATGATTTGTTCAAGTACACCTTCAGCCCTTTCTCTCTCTTTTCTCCTTCTTGAATTCCTATCATATGGATATTGTTCCATTTGATTGCATTACTTAGTTCTCTAATTCTCCCCTCATATTTCTGGATTTTTTTCTCTCTTTTTCTCAGCTTACTCTTTTTCCATAATTTTATCTTCTAATTCAACTATTCTCTCCCGTGCCTCTTCAATTTGTGCTTGTTGCTGCCTCCATTTTATTTTGCACCTCATTTATAGAATTTTTTAATTCATCATGACTATTTTTTATTCCTTTGATCTCTGTATAAATAGATTCTCTGCTGTCCTTTATGCTTTCTTAAAGCCCAGCAATTAATTTTATGACTATTTTTATAAATTCTTGTTTAGTTATATTGCTTAAATTCATTTTGATCAAATAATTAGCTCTTGCTACTTCCTAGAGTTTCCTTTGAGGAAAATTCTTCTGTTTCCTTATCTTGGCTACTTTTCTGTCACTTATGCATTTACAAGTTTTTTGTGTGCTCTGCACCTGTGAGTACTGGTATATTAAAGGGGGGGGGGGGTCATACCCTCTCCAGGGCCTGGACCTTAGGAGGTGTTTTATTGGAGATTGTTACTTGCTCTCTGTTGCTTTGACTTTGGTTATTTTATTTCCCTACTTGTAGCGATATTTTGGACCCTCCAATGTGTGTGCTTTGATATGTACCTTGGAGTATCCCTGTAAAGGAAAACAGATAGGCTAATAGGAGACAAAAACACACAAATGCACAAGCAAATAACACAAACAAACAAATAAACAAAGACAAAAAACTAGAAACTAAAAACAAAAACCCCAAAAACACCAACTACAAGTAAAGAACAGGGTGGAGGCAATGCTGTTGGAAGAGCACATACAAAGAGAGAAATGACAGGGGTGGGGAAAAAGAGAAAAATAAACATTGACTATGCAGAGAGACTAAAAGGCTTAATCTAGAGAGAGAGAAAGGAAAATAAAGAAGGAGATGGGGAAAAAGAAATGAAAATAAAGTTACCCAGACAGGAAACTATATGGCTTGATTATTCCAGAGATAGAGAAAGGAATGTAAAGAAGGTGGTGTAGAACATTAAATGCATTAAATATGTCTGTTTAGACAAACCAATAACCTGAATAACCAGCCTATAGGAGGGAAGAGATAAGGAGGAGAAATGGGGAGGGGGAGAATATATCCATGTATCCAGAATTTACCTACAGTAAATTCAGGTAGTGCTGCAGTGATGGTCTGGGGGAGCTGTTTGCAGGGTCTGTCCAACTCCAGTAAATACGCAGTTCCTTGGTGCGAAGGTGTTTTTTTGTTGTTGTAGTTTGGACCCACCTCCTCTATGAGCCCCAGGACTGATGCCTGAGGGCCTGCCTTGGTGGTGGGGGGGGGGGATGGCGATCCCCCAGTCTCTTCACAGAGCCAGAACCAGTGGACTCCATTTGAGTTGTCCTCACTGTGTCCTGGGAGCAGACAAGGCAGTCCTTCTCACTCTGCCAACTCCCCTGATCCTGTGCTTGGCGAGGGTTCAAAGTCCAGCTCTGTGCACTCTGGCATTGTGGAAGTACCTCTCAGTGCAGCCTGATATGTGGTCTTGGCTGGCTTTGTCTGTGCCACTGTACTTCAGGGAGGACTGCCTTCTACTAGTGTGGAATGCGTCACCAACCTCACCATTGAGCCCTGGGTGGTGGACACAAGAAGACACAGGCAGGCTTTGTATTTTCCCACAGCACTTCAAGGAGGGGCCACTGTCTCCTACTGTGGACTGTACCCTCAGCCCACCCACTGGGCCTGGGGATGGCGGACGCAGACTTTGTACTATCTCACAGCCCTTTAGGGAAGGTACTGCTTTCTCCTACTGTGGACTGCACCCCTGACCTATGACCGCACCTAGGGTTGGATCTCCTCTCCCCAGGTGCACAAACAGGGAGCCAGCCCCAGTCCTGAGAAAGCCCCACAGTTAGAGATAGGATCCCTCTCAGTCCCAGTCCAAGGTCTTTCTCCTGTCCAGATAGGGCCCCACACTTCCCTAGCTGCTCTTTCTCTTCCCTTTGTCTCTCAGCTGAAGGGGGTCCCTCCCCTCTGTGCCCACTCGACCTTTTTTATCTCCCCCAGTTCACAATCACACACCTATCTTTTCTCCAGTTTTCCCATTTTCTTCCTGGTAGGTACAGCCTCTTTTCCTCCCAGACTCTGGGGTTCAAAGTCCTTTGGCTTTAACTCTTCTTTGAGAAACACGGGAAGATACCCTTACTTCTCCACCATGTTGGCCCCTGGCAAGCTCTGTTTTTTGTTTCAAGCAGGCTTCGAGCCCAATGCTGAGCCCGTTGTCGGGGCTTGAACTCATGACCCTAAGATCAAGACGTGAGCTAAGATCCAGAGTGGATCACTCAACCAAGTGAGCCACCCAGGCACCCCTGAACCAATAGTTCTTTTTAAAAAAAAATAAAAATAATGTTTGATTAGTCAAATAAAGGGAAGTGTTGTATTATATATATGAGAAACTTGTAGAAGTAGATGAAATTCCCAGTTTTACAATAAAAAGTTGCTGGTATATTTTTCAAACATAGGTAATTCAGAGTTTAATTGTAGTTGTATTATTTTCCTATTGTTTTGTTAATATACAAAATTAATCATTTTGACCAATTTAAGTGTTCATTTCAGTGGCATTGATTACATTTACAATATTATGCAAACATCACTATTACTTCTTTCCAAAATTTTTCATCACCCCAAGTCTACACACATTAAGCAATAATTCTGTTTCCTTATTTATCCCCTCCTAATCACTAATTTATGTCATATTTCTGTGAATTTGACTATTGTAGATAGTTCATGTAAAAGGAATTATACACATTTGTCCTTTCATGTTTGCCTTATTTTACTTAACACAATGTTTTCAAATTAAATACTGATTGTAGCATGTTTCAAAACTCCATTCTTTTTTATGAATGAATAACACTTTATTGTTTTTATATTCTGCATGTTGTTTATTTATTTATCTTTTGATACACAATTAGGTTGTTTTCAGGTTTTGACTACTGTGACTATCCTTCTATAAACAATTACCTACAATTATCTTTGAGAGTTCTTGTTCTTATTTCTTTTCCATATGTAACTAAGAGTGGTATTGCTGGATCATCCGGTAATTCATATGTAGCTTTTTGAAGATTTTCCTAACTTTTTCTGCACCACTTTACATCATTAAATTTCACACTGTTTTTCTGCACCATTTTACATGCCCACTAGCAATGCACAAGTTATAGAATTTTTCAATCTTTGCCAAAAACTGCTACTATTTATTTTTATTATGATCATTGTAGTAGATGTAAAGTGTTATCTAACTGTAGTTTTGATTAATATTTTCCTAATGACTAATGCTGTCAGGTATATTTATTGGTCACTTGCTTCTTTGGAGAAATGTTTGTTGATGTTCTGTGCTTATTATTAAGTTTAGTTGTAGATGCTCATTATATATTCTGAATATTAAAACATTATCAGACATATTATTTGCAAATGTTTTCTCCCATTCTATAGGTGGTATTTTATACTCTCTTGATAGCAACTTTTAAGGTGCATTTTTTTTTATTTTAATAAATTCCAGTTTGTGTATTTTGGATCTTATTTTTTTAATCAAATATTTGCCCAATACAATTTCACAAATACTTGTTATTCCTATTTAACACACATTTGTCATTGGCATTGCACTTGACAATCTATTGTCAAGACAATAGATTGAAAGACAATCTATTTAACCTTGAAATTGTCAATAAACTATTTTTATTTTCTCCTTCTCATTCTTTAAAGAGGTAAGTTCCAGGGGTGCCTGGGTGGTTCAGTTGGTTAAGCATTCAACTCTTGATTTCGACTCAGGTCATGATCTCACATTTTGTGAGTTTGAGCCCCGTGTCAGCCTCTACACTGACAGCGTGAAGCCTGCTTGGAATTCTTTTTCCACTTCTGCCCTTCCCCCTTTGATGTTCTCTCTCTCTCTTAAAAAAAGGTGGGAGGGGAATTTTAATAGATGAAATGGAACATAAGAATTCCGCCAATGTTAAGTGACCCATTACTTGTTGGATTTTGTAAATATTCCTGGTTGATATCTTTCTCAATTTCTTCTTCTCTTTGTCATCCTTGCCTAATATTTTTAGAACAGTCATCATTACTTTAGTAGTTCTTCATTCCTCTTTCTAAGAATTTTGTCATCTATGATCTGACTTTTTAACATGTTTTTTTTAAATACATTTATGGTCTCCAAGGTCATTTTTCATCTTTTTTGAAAGCAGAAAGGTCATACCTTACAAATTCTGCCTTGCCCAGGCCTATATTACTGTACTCATGGAGACAACTGACAACTTTCTCCTTGCAGTGATGACGTTAGATCGCTATGTAACTATTTGTTACTCACAGATATAATCTGCTCATCATGAACTGGTATGTATGCAAAACACTAGCTCTGGGGGCCAGGATCATCAGCTTTTTTGTCTCCATGGTGCTTCTCTCTGTCTCACAATCCTTCCAGTCTGTATCCTTCAACTCCTTCCTCTTTTCTTACTATATTTTATCTGAACTATCCATCTTCTTTTACATGTTCTGTTCTGTTCTGAAACATCCCTGCAGGAGACTATGATGTTAGGAGGGATTTGAAATAATTGAAATAATTCTAGCTAAACGTTCTTAGACAATAGTATGAAGGGGCAACAGCTCTACAAGACTTAGATAGTTTGAGTTGAAATATTAACCCAACATATGTAAACATTTGGGCCTCGTTTTATCAATGTTGAAACAAAAGAGTATTCTTAGTTACAAAATAATGTTCCTATTGCTTCAAGGAAGCTTTCTTTCATGATTTACAGTCAAATTTTAGTAATGATCAAATGAAACTAGAACCAACATATATGTAATGAACTATTGTGTTTTGTTTCTGTTATTGTTCAAAGTTTACAAGATATTCAATAGAATTATTTTCAAATAGCATCAGTTAAATTATTTTAGGATAGCCATATTATATAACTTTTTATACAGAAGCCTTAAAAATATCCCTCCTTCATATGCTCTGTGTACTGTTTATCTGTTTACTGATATCATAAACTTTATCTATTTTTTTTAGTGATCCACACTCTTTATTACTGTTCCAGGCTAATATAAGAAACTTAAAGTATATCGGTTTAATTTATTACATTTAATTTACAGACCCTGTTGAGAAACTTTTAGGGAAGAAATCTGACTGTAGTTTAAGTTCCAACTTATTTGGATAAATAAGTGACTAATTTACTTTTTTTTCATTTTACACATTTTTGTTTCTATACCAAAAATACATTTGGATCAGTTGTTAATATGTGGAAATAGTTATTTTAAGCAATTGGAAGCCATAGACAAGAATATAAATGGCCAAGTTACCCTAAGGATTAATTATGAGAAACTTTCTGCTGAAATAATCACAACATAGGTTTCCCAGATATTTTAATGAGATCACAGTAGATAAAGAAGTTTCTTTATTTTGGCTCAACACAGTCTCACACTCACAAAGGAAAACTGCATTTTCATAAGATGAAGCATGAGGCTGAGTCATGAAACACCATTTGAGATAAGGGGACTAGATAAATAAATTAAACAATTTATAAGATCACTAAATTCTTCCTTTGTAGGTTACAAAGAGAGAAGGCTTGAATTATGTTTGTGTGTGTGTGTGTGTGTGTGTGTGTGTGTGTGTGTGATATATCTGGGCTTACATATATTGTGGGTTTAAGTCAAATACATTTTTTTTCTTAGCAACTTTAAGGGACATATTACAGTATTCTTGACTGTTAGTATGTTGTCCATTATGTTTTCAGAACACATTCATCTCCTGGTTGCAAGTTTATAACCTTTAACAACATCTTACCAATTCCCCCACTCCCCCAGCCTCTGGTAATCACCATTCTATTCTCTGTTTGTACAAGTTCAGCCTTATAGTTTCCACATATAAGTGGTATTACCCAATATTTGTCTTTGTCTGATTTATCTCACTTAGTTCATCCATATTTTCTCAAATGGTAGACTTTCATTCTTTCTCATAGTTGATGATATATAAAAATATATAAATACATAATACATGTTTATATTTATTAATCCATTCATTCATTGATGGACACTTTAGGTTGTTTCTATATTATGGCTATTGTGAATATGTTGTTGCAATAAATATGAGAGTGGAGATATTTTCTGATATGCTGTTTTCATTTCCTTTGGATATATACACAGAAGTGAAATTATGGTAAATAATATGGTAGTTTCATTTTTAATATTTCAAGGAACCTCTATACTGTTTGCATTGTAGATAAAACAATTTGCATTCCCACCAACATTGTACAAGGAATCCCTTTTCTCACATCCCCTCCAATAAATGTTACTATTTTCTTGATGATAATCAATTCAACACATGTGAGGTGATATCCCATTGTGGTTTTGATTTGCACTTCTCTGATGGCTAGTGATGTTGAGTACCTTTTCATGTGTCCACCACAGGATGTCCCAAGTACAAATTTAACACATTGCTATATACCTCCTTAGAGTCAACATGTTTTTCCCCCTATTTAATTATATCGACTTAAATTGAAGTAACCTTCTGAGTCTCAGAAAGTAATGTTTAGTCACAGAAATGAAAATCATTTTCTTTTAAACCAATGCTAAATTTCCTTCAGCTTCATTTGAATTTGTCATTGTTACACTAATTTCCTTTGTCTTTATCAAGTCATTCTTCTTTATTGATATTATCTTTTTAAATATCACAAAATTTGAATAAAATATTCTCTAAATGCATCAACATGATGCTAATGTAAACTGCCTATAATAAGCATATGGTCCCCATTAGCAGCACTTTCCAAATATCTCCTTTTCAATTTTTGTGTTACATCTCAAAGTATGGGAAAAACCATTTTTTCTATGCATGCATAGATCTATTATTATGTAGTAATTCATTATTTACATGAAAGTTGTAATTAAACATTATTATTAACCAAAAGATGTCTATAATGAAAAAATAAAGGGAGAGGGAGAAGGAATTTTTTAGAATATGTTATCAACTTTATATTTTACTTCCAACAATAAAAAAAAGTTACCAATTATGTTTCTCATCTTTAACCTACTTTTCTCTATCAACTTCTTTTTCAATTATCAATATTAAAAAAATTAGACTATTCATCTTGAACTCTTACATTTATTCAAATTTCTAATGAGTAATGAAAAATATATAATGGTAAAAGAAGAAAATATATTTTACATTTCACATAGTCTCATAACAAAGTGTCTTATGGTAATTTATTTTTCTCCAATCCCCATTAATGTAGTTAGTGGCCTACATATTAAATTAAATATTTTCATAATAGAGAGACAGGAATATGGTAGAAAGATAAGAGGACCCTAGACTCACCTCAGCATACAAAACCAACTAGATGACTATCAAATCATCCTAAATACCTAAAAAATCAACCAGAATACTGGCAGAACAAACTCCACAAATAAAGTGAGGGAAAAACCCACATCAAAGAAGGTAGAAAGTGTGGAGAGGTGTTTTAGCAGAGAATGGGATGCCAGGCAATGTGGAGGGGAGGAAGCTGTAATAGGGGAGAAGGGCAAGAGAGAGAGGAGCACACAGGAGAATGTACATTGAGAACATTTCCCTGAACTCATTGGCTGGGAAAAAAGAGGGGCTGATTTCCCAGAGTTTTTGCAACCAGCAGGGCTTAGGGTCTTGTAAGTCAAAGGGCTTGACTGAAATGGAGCCTAGAGGGTGCAGGGTTTCTCCTGGAGAGAAGGCAGGCAAACAACCTGGGGGCACACAATGTGGAAACACAGATTGGAAGAGTAACTGGGGCATATAGTGAAGAGATTATTCGCACTTCTCAGAGTGGGTCCCTGGGAGTCAGTTTTTGGGAAGTCACCTTTCCAGAAACAATATAGCTGACTAGAACCACTTCTCTCCCCTTACCTTCAGCATAAACACAAAGCCACCTGCAAGAAGGAGTATAGCACTGACAATGGTTGCCTAACTTGCACACTTAAAGCCCTACACCCCTACCCTCTGGTGGAACTGCCCTTCTCAGTCACACTAGCTTCAGTTCCATTAGGGTAAGCCTCTGACACAGAAAGCAGCAGAAATCTCTGCCCACACCAAGTATCCACACAAGAGGTTTCTCCAGGGCTTCAAATCTGGTGGAGGTGGTGAAAGGTCTCATTTTCACAAGCAGACCATATCACACCTAGTTAAAACTCATACATTTAAGCAAGAGACAAAACCTGCGCAAATCAGACAAAAAGAGCCTCTGCAGATGACTGACATGAAAGATAGAGCAGCCAAAACATAACAAGAGAACACATGCAGCACATGACAGAGACACCTCCTGAAGCACCAGGCCCTGGGCACTGCTTTACCTCTTCTTTACAAGGTCATTGCATTCAGCAGCAGGGGATATAACTAGTTTTTCTAACACAAAAAAGGCAGGGACTTAGATAAAATATGAATACAGAGGAATATATCCAAAATGAAAGTAAAAGATAAGGCCACAGTCAAAGATCTAAGTGAAACAGACATAAGTACGTAAGTATAAGTTCTCTGATGGAGAACTGAAAGTAACAAGCATAAGGATACTCACTGGGCTCAATAAATGAATAGAGGACATCAGTCAGACCCTTACCACAGAGATAAAAGAGTTCAAAAAGAATGAATCAGAGATGAAGGGTCCAATGAATAAGATTGGAAATGGGCTTGATGCAATTGACACCAGGCTGGAAGAAGCAGAGAAATAAATTAGTGACCTAGAAGTTAAAATAATGGAAGGTAATAAAACCGAATAAAAAAGAAGTATGCAACATGAGAATATATTTAATGAACTGTGATTCTACCACATGTAAAAACATTCATATTATAGAAGTCCCAGAAGAAGAAATGGACAGAAATTTTATTTGAAGAAATAATAACAGAAAATGTTCCTAGTCTTGGGAAGGAAACAGGCATCCCGTTCTAAAAGGCACAGAGATATCCCATTAAAATCAACAAAAGCAGGAAACACGCCATATTGTAGTTAAATTTGTAAAATATAAAGAAAAAATCTTAGAAACAGCAAGATAACTGTAAGTCTCCAACTCACAAGAGAAGATCAATAAGATTAGTAACAGATCTCTACACAGATAAGGGGTGACTCAGAGAACCAAGTGATAACATAAAATAAAACAATATCTATATCATAGGAGTCCCTGAAGTAGAAGAGTGAGAAAAAGAGGCAGAACATGTATATGAACAAATTATAGCTGAGAACTTCCCTAATCTGGTGAAGGAAACAGGCATCCAAGTCCAAGAAGTGCAGGGAACTCCCTCCAAAATGAACAAAAACAGGTCAATACCATGATATATCATAGTGGAACTTCCAAAATAAAAAGGTAGTATAAAGAGGGAATAATAAATAATAAAGAGGGAATTCTGAGAACAGCTAGGGAAAAAGATCCTCAACCTGAAAGCATAAACACGTAAACTAGTAGCAGACCTTCCACATGAAACATGGTGGGCCAGAAGAGAGTGGCAGGAAATATTCAATGTGTTGAATAGGAAAGATATGCAGCCAAGAATCCTTTAACCTACCAGGCTTCATTTAGAATAGAAGGAGAAACAAAGACTCTTCCAGACAAACAAAAACTAAAGGAGTTCATGACCAGAAAACCAGCCCTGCAATAAGTTCTAATGGGGACTCTGTGGGTGGAAAGCAGCAAAGACTAAAAAGGACCAGAGAACATCACCACAAACACTAAATCTACAGATAACACAATGGCACTAAATTCATATCTTTTTTTTCAATAATCACTCTGAATGTAAATTCACTAAATTTCCCTATTAAAAGTCATAGAACATCAGAATGTATTAAAGAAAAAAAATCCACCTATATGTTCCCTACAAGAGATTCATTTTACACCTAAAGACCTCTGCAGATTTAATATAAGGGCATGGAGAACCATCTATAATGCTAATGGACATCAAAAGAAAGCCAAAAAGCCAGACAACCTAGCTTTTAAAAAAGAGACAATAGCAAGAGATGAAGAAGGGTAGTATAATAAGTAAAATAACTGGTAATAATACCATAATTGTAGGAGATTTTAATACTTCAATTACAACACTGAACAGATCATCTAAGCAGAAAATTAACAAGGAAACAATGGCTCTGAATGACACAGTGGACCAGATGGACTAACCAGAAATATTCAGAACATCACATTATAAAGCAGTGCATAGGATGAATATGGAATGTTCTCCAGAATAGATCACATACTTGGCACAAAGAGCCCTCAACATGTACTAAAAGATCGAGATCATACCATGCATTTTTTTCAGATCACAATGCTATGAAACTTGAAATCAACCACGAGAAAAATTTGGAAAGACCTCAAGTATGTGAAGATTGTGAAACATCCTATTAAAGAATGAATGGGTTAATCAGAAAATCAAAAAACACATGGAATCAAATGAAAATGAAAGAAATAAGTGTCCAAAATTTTGGGGAAGCAGCAAAGACAGTTCTCAGAGAAAAAATACATTGCAATTCAGACCTATTTCAAGAAGCAAGTAAAGTCCCAAATATACAACCTAACCTTACAACTAAAGGAGCTAGAAAAGGAACAGCAAATAAAACCCAAAGACAGCTGAGGAAGGGAAATTATAATGATAAGCATATATTTATATATTATAATGGTACAGAATCAAAAAAATAAATAAACACCAAGAGATCAATGAAACTAAGAGCTGGTTTTTTGAAAGAATAAACAAAATTGATAAATCCCTATCTAGACTTCTCAAAAAGAAGAAATGGGAAAGGACCCTGGAGGGTACTATGCTAAGTGAAATTAGTCGGAGAAAGACAAAAATCGCATGACTTCACTCATATGAGGACTTTAAGACACAACACAGATGAACATAAGGGAAGGGAAATGAAAATAATATAAAAAAATAATATAAAAACAGGACAAAACAGAAGAGACTAATAAATATGGAGAACAAACTGAAGGTTACTGGAGGGATTGTAGGAGGGGGGATAAGCTAAATAGGTAAGGGACACTAAGGAATATATTCCTGAAATCATTGTTTTACTATATGCTAACTAATTTGGATGTAAATTTTAAAAACTAAAAAAATATAATAAAATAAATAAAATAAAATAAAATAAAATAAGAAATGGGAGAGGATCAAAATGGATAAAATCACAAATGAAAGAGGAGAGATAACAACCAACACCACAGAAATACAGTTATAAGACAGTACTGTGAAAAATTATACGCCATAAAACTGGACAACCTGCATGAAATAGACAAATTTACAGACACTCAGACACTACCAAAACACAAACAAGAATAAATAGAAAATTTAAACAGGCCCATAACCAGCAAAGAAATTGTGTTGTTTATAAAAATCTTCTATCAAATTAGAGTCCTGGGCTAGATGGCTTCCCTGGATAATTCTACCAGACTTTAAAACAGAATTAATACTTATTCTCCTCAAACTGTCCCAAAAAATAGAAATGTAGAGAAGAGTTCCAAACTCATAAACCTGATTCCAAAATCAGACAAAGACCCTACTAGAAAGGAGAATTGCAGGCCAATATATCTGTATATTTACCTGGATGTAAAAATTCTCAACAAGATACTAGCAAACTGAATTCAACAGTACATCAAAAATATTGTTCCCCATGGTCAAGTGGAATTTATTCCTGGGCTGAAGGACTGATTCAATATTTACAAATATGTCAGTGTGATTAATTAACCACATTAATAAAAGAAAGAATAAGATATTTTTAATAAATATTTTTAATAGATTCAGAAAAAGCATTTGACAAAATACAGCATCCTTTTTGATAATACCCTCAAGAAAGTAGGGATAGAAGGAAAATACCTTAACATCATGAAAGCCATTTATGAAAGGCCCACAGTTAATATCATCCTCAATGGGGAAAAACTGAGACTTTTCCCCTTAAGATAAGGAACTTAATAGGGATTTCCACTCTCACTACTTTTATTCAATATACAGGTGGAAGTCTAGCCTCAGCAATCAGACAACAAAATGAAATAAAAGGCATAAAATGTGGCAAAGAAGAAGTCAAACATTCACTCTTCACAGGTTACATGATACTCTACAAGGAAAACCCAAAAGACTCCATCAAAAAACTGTTAGAGCTGATACATGAATTCAAGATACTTACAGAATATAAAATCAATGTAACGAAATCTGTTGCATTTTTATACACCAGTAATGAAGCAGCAGAAAGAAATATCAAGGAATCAATCCCAATTATAGTTGCATCAAAACCCTTAAAATACTTAAGCAAATAAACCTAACCAAAGATATAAAATATCTGTATTATGAAAACTATAGAACTTTGAAATGAATTGAAAAAGACACAAAGAAATGGAAAAACATTATATTCTCATGAACTGGAAGAACAAATATTGGTAAAATGTGTATATTACCCAAAGCAATCTACACATTCAATGTAATCCCTATCAAAATAACACCAGCATTCTTCACAGAACTAGAAGAAATAATGCTAAAATTTGTATAGAACCACAGAATACTCTGAATAGCCAACGCAACATTGAAAAAGAAAATCAAAGCTGGAGGCATCACAATTCTGGACGCTAAGATGTATTACTGTAATCATCAATACAGTATGGTATTGGCACAAAAACAGACACACAGGTAATTGAGTAGAATGGAGATCCCACAGATTGACTCACAAATATATGGCAAACTAACATTTGACTGAGAAGAAGAGTATCCAGTGGAAAAAAGTGTCTGTAGCAGATGGTGTTGGGAGAACTGAACTGTGACATGCAGAAGAATGAAACTGGACTGCTTTCTTAGACCATACACAAAACTAAACTCAAAATGGATGAAAGACCTCAATGTGAGAGAGGAAACCATCAATATCCTATAGGAGAAAATAGGCAGCAACCTCTTTGACTGGGTCTGCAGCAACTTCTTACTTGACATGTCTCCAAAGGCAAGGGAAATAAAAGTAAAATGAACTATTGGGACCTCATCAAGATAAAAAGCTTATGCACAGTGAAGGAAATAATCAACAAAACTAAAAGGCAACTAATAGAATGGGAGAAGATATTAGCAAATGACATATCGGATAAAGGGTTAATATCCAAAGAACATATCAAACTCAATACACAAAAAACAAATAATCCAGTGAATAAATTGGCAGAAGACACGAAATTACACTTCTGCAAAGAAGACATCCAGGGACATTTGGGTGACTCAGTCAGTTAAGTGTCTGACTTTGGCTCAGCTCATCATCTCTCTATTTGTGAGTTTGACCCCTGTAGCAGGCTGTCTGCTGCCAACTCATAGTCTGGAGCCTGATTCAGGTTATGTGTCTCCCTCTTCCCCTCCCCTGCTCATGCTCTTTCTCTGTCTCTAAAAAATATATAAACAACAATAATTAATTCAAAAAGACATCCAGATGGCTAACAGGCACATGAAACCATGCTCAACATCACTCATCATCAGGGAAATAAAAATCAAAACTACAATGAAATGCTACCTCACCCATGTCAGATAGCTACAATTAACAATGGGGAAAATAGATGTTGGTAAGGATATGGAGAAAGTGGAGTCCTTTTCCATTGTTGGTAGAAATGCAAACTGTTTCAGCCACTCTTGAAAACAGTATGGAGGTTTCTCAAAAAATTAAAAATAGAACTACCCTATGACCCAGCAATTGCATTGCTAGGAATGTATCCAAAAAAATACAAAAATGCTGGTTCAAAGGGGCACATACATCCAATGTTTGTAGAAGCACTATCAACAATAGCCAAATCATGGAGAGTCCAAATGCCCATCGACAGATGAATGGATAAAAAATGGTACACACACACACACACACACACACACACACACACAATGGGTTACTTCTCCACAATGAAAAACAATGAAATATTGTCATTTGCAACAATGTGGATGGAACTAGAGTGTATTATGCTAAGCAAAATAATTCAGTCAGAGAAAGACAAATACCATATGATTTTTCATATGTGGAATTTGGAAAATACAACAGATAATCATAGGGGAAGGGAAGGAAAAGTAAAATAAATCAGAGAGAGAAGCAAACTCTAAGAGACTTTTAATTACAGAGAATAAACTGAGGGTTCCTGGAAGGGAGGTGGAAGGGATAGGTTCAATTGTTGATGGCCATTAAGGAGGGCATGTTTTGGGTTGAGAACTGGGTGTCATATATAAGAGATGATTCACTGGGTTCTACAACTAAAGCCAAGACCGTTACACTGTATGTTAACTAACTTGAATTTAAATTAAAAAAAATAAAAATACATGTAAATAAATAAAAATGAAAAAAACTATAGTCCAAAACATTTGGGATACAGCTAAAGGAGTCCTAAGAAGGAACTATATAGCAATACAGGCCTACCTTAAGAAGCAAAGAAAATCTGAAATAAACAACCTAACATTACACTTAAAGGAGCAAGAAAATAACAACAAATGAAGCCTAAACTCAGCAGAAGGTAGGGGATAGTACAGATTAGAGCATAAATAAATGATATAGGTAGTAAAAATACCCATGAAACAATAGAATTGTTCAATTAAACCAGGAGGTAGTTCTTTGAAAAAATTAATAAAATTGTTAAACTCTTAGCCAGACTTATCAAAAAGGAAACAGGGGTTCCTTTGGTGGCTCAAGTGGTTAAGAGTCTGACTCTTGATTTTGGCTCAGATCATGATCTTATGGTTTTTGAGACTTAGCTTTGCACTGGGGTCTGTGATGACAGCATGGAGCCTACTTAGTATTCTAACTCTCCTCTCTATGTGTGCCCACCCCTCTGCTCTCAAAATAAATAAATATTTTTTTATGTTTGAAAAAAAAAGAGAAAGGACCCAAATAAAGCAAATCACAAGTGAGAGAGGAAAAATAAGAATCAACACCACAGAAATGCAAACAATTATGAGTATATTATGAAAAACTGCATGCCAACAAATTGGACAACCTGGAAAAAATGGATAAATTCCAAGAAACATATAAGCTACAAAAAGTCAAACAGTAAGGATTAGAAAACTTGAACAGAGTGATAACCATCCAAGAAAATAAATCAATCATCAAACATCTCCCAACAAACAAAGTCCTGGGCTGGATTGTTTGCCAGGCAAATTTTAGCAACCATTTAATGAAGAGTTAATACCCATGCGTCTCAATATTACAAAAAATAGAAAAGGAAGGAAAACTTCCAAATTCCTTCTATAAAGCCAGCATTGCCTTGATAAGAAAACCAGATAAGACCCAAGTAAAAAAATAGAATACAGACCAATATCTCTGATGAACATAGATGTTGACATTTTCAATAAAACACTAGCAAAACTGAACCCAACAGTACATTAAAAGAATTATTCACCGCAACCATGTGGATTTATTTCTGGGCTGCAAGGATGTTTCAATATTCACAAATCAATCAACATTATATAGCAAATTAGTAAGAGAAAGTATGAGAAAAATATGATCTCTCAATAGATGCAGGAAAAGCATTTGACACAGTACAACAACCATTCATTAGAAAAATCCTCCACAAATGTTAGAGAGGACATACCTCAACATCATAAAAGCCATATATGAAAAACCATAGCTAATATCATCTTCAATGGGGAAAAATGGAGAGTTTTTTTTTTCTCTAAGGACAGGAACAAGAAAGATGTCCATCTAACTACTGTTATTTAACATAGTACTGGAAGACATAACCACAACAATCAGACAAGAAAAAGAAATAAAAGTCATCCATATTGGCAAGGTAGAGGTATAACTTTCACTAATTGAAGTTGACATGATATTCTGTAGAGAAAATCCAAAAGTCTCTATCAAAAAATTGCTAGGTAGACCTGAAACACAAATTCAGTAAGGTCACAGGATCCAATATCATAGTGCAGAAATCTGTTGAGCATCTATACACATATAATGAAACAGCAGGAAAATAAGTCAAGGGATCTTACAATTGCATTAAAAACAATTAGTTACCTAGGAATAAACCTAACCAATGATGTAAATACTTGTACTCTGAAAAAAACATAAAATACCAAAGAACGAAATTGAAGATGGCAAAAAGAAATGAAAAGGCATCCATGCTCATGGACTGGAAAAAAACACTATTGTTAAAATGTCTATATTCCCCAAAATAATCTCTACTTTTAATGAAATCCCTACCAAATATCACCAGCATTTTCCACATATCTAAAACAAACAATCCTAAAATTTGTATGGAACCACAAAAGTCCCTGAATAGCCAAAGCAACTGTGAAGAATATAAGTAAAGACAGAGTCTCGGGATTTCATATGTAGCAGAGCAGCTCCCTCCACTGCGATCTGTAGAAAGTCAGCCCTTGACACAGGGTTGCTAAAATAATAATAATAATAATAATAATAATAAGATAGAGGCAACATAAATCCAGACTTAAAGTTCTAATACTTGTAGTGATGAAGACAGTATAGGCCATATATCAATAGAACAGAATGGAAAAACAAGAAAGGTACCCACAAATGTATGGTCAATTAATCTTCAAGAAAGAGGGAAAGAATATCCAATGAGTAAAAGTTTCTTAAACAAATGGTGTTGGGAAAACTGTACAGCAACGTGTAAAAGAATGAAACTGTATCACTTTATTACACAAACATAAATCGAAATGGATTAAATACCTAAATGTGAGATAGGGAGCCATCAAAAATAAAAGAACACAAGCTGTAACCTCTTTGACATTGGCAGTAGCAACTTATTTCTAGATATGTCTCCTAAGTCAAGGAAAACAAAAACAAAAATAAACCACTGGAATTTAATCAACATTAAAAACTGCACACTGAAGGAAATAACAAACTTAAAAGGCAACCTATGGAATGAGAGAAGATATTTGCAAATTACATAATTCATAAAAGGTTAGTATCCAAAATACATAAAGAACTTATAAGACTCAATATCCAACAAACAAATAATCCAATAAAAAATAGGCAGGGGCAGCTGGGGGGCTCAGTCTGTTATGCTTCCAACTATTGATTTCAGCTCAGATCATGATTTCACAGTTTGTGAGTTCAACCTCCGTATCAGGGCCTGTGCTAACATATATTCTCTCTCTCTCTCATACACTCTCTCTGCCCCTCCTCCACTTGTGCTCTCTGTCAAAATAAATAAATAAACTTCTAAAAAGTGAACAGAAGGCATACATATACATTTTTCCAAAGAAGACATAAAGATTGGCCAACAGATACATGAAAAGATGCTCAGGACCACTCATCATAAGGGAAATAAAAATCAAAATTACAATGAAATATGAAATATCACATACTTCTCAGAATGGCTAAAATCAACACCACAAGAACCAAAATGTGTTGGAAAGGATGTGGTTAAGGGGAACATTATTGCAGTTTTGGGAGTAATGCAAACTGGTGCACCCACTCTGGAAAACAGTATGGAGGTTTCTCAAAGTAAAATATGCAAGTAACCTATGATCCAGTAATTTCACTACCAAGTACCCAAAGAATACAAAAATATGACTTCAAAAGAATACGTGCAGTCTAACGTTTATAGCAGCATTACCTATAAAAGCCAAATTATGAAAAGAGCCAGAATGTCCTTCAATTGATGAATGGATAAAGCAGATGTGGCACACACACACACACACACACACACAGTGTATATGCTCACCCATAAAAAAAAGAAAGAATGGAATCTTGTCATTTGCAACAACATGGATGGAGCTAGAAACTATTATGCTACATGAAATAAGTCAGAGAAAGACAAATGCCATTATTTCAAGACAAAAGACATTATTTCACTCTTATGTGGAATTTAAGAAATGAGAGAAATTAGGGGCACCTGGGTGGCTCAGTCGGTTAAGCGTCCGACTTCGGCTCGGGTCATGATCTCCCGGTTTGTGGGTTCAAGCCCAGTTTTGGGCTCTGTGCTGACAGCTCAGAGTCTGGAGCCTGCTTCCGATTCTGTCTCCTCTCTCTGCCCCTCCCCCATTTGTGCTCTGTCTCTATCAATCAAAAATAAATACACGTAAAAAAAATAAGAAATGATATAAATGATCATGTGGGAAATATTAGAGAGGCAAACCAAAAAAATAGACTCTTAACCATAGAGATCAACCTGATGGTTACCAGAAAGATAGGTGTGAGTTTGGTTTAAATAGGTAATGGGGATTAAGGAATGCGTTTGTTTTGATGAGCTCAGTTCAATGCAATTGTTGAATTATTAAATTCTACACCTGAAACCAATATTACACTGTGTGTTAACTAACTGGAATTTAAATTGAAAACTTAAAAAGTTAACCAAGAATAAAAAAAACAAAAACAAAAATAAAGGAATTTTCCTGAGAACGGAGAAGTTTATGGTAAGTGGCATAAGGTAAGTGGCAATGTTTGTGGAAAGCTTGCAGGCAGCATTCTTAGAGTGGTGTAGATGTGATTTTGGGGTTTTCCCACCTGGTAGCCCTGTTAGGGCAAATAAGATATGCCTCCTGTCAAATAGAAGGGGAATAACAGTAGGGATTGTGCGGGGATGAGTGGCCACAGATATCACATTTCCTGCAGTTCCAAAAATATCACAGAAACACTATGAACACAGTCACACTTCCCTAGAGAACAATGGGATGGAACTTATAAAGACTTCACTTTGAGAAAATAATAGATGTTCAGTATGCCATGAATGCAATAGTGGTCAAGAGTATGTGTATGGTTTGCCTTCCTCTCTGTTCTTATCTTCCTTCCCCTCCCCTGTGTTCATGCTTTGTTTCTCAAATTCCACATATGAATGAAGTCATATATTTGTCTTTCTCTGACTGACTTATTTCCATTTAGAATAATACACTCTAGTTGGATCTAATTGTTACAAATATTAAGATTTCATTATTTTTGATATATATATATATATATATTTTTCTGCATGCCGCTGTCCAGTTATCCCCACACCATTTGCTGAAAAGACTGTCATATATGTATATACATGTATATATATGTATATATATATGTATGTATATATACATATATGACAGTCTAATATATATATATATATATATATATATATATGCCACATCTTCTTTATCCGTTAATCAGAATATGGACATTCGGGAAATTTCCATAATTTAGCTGTTGTTGATAGTGCTACTATAAATATTGGGGTACATATGCCCCTTCAAATCAGTCTTTTTGTTTCCTTCGGATAAATGCCTAGTAGTGCAATTGCTCAGTTGTAGAGTAGTTCTATTTTTAAATTTTGAGGAACCTCCATACAGTTTTCCAGAGTGGCTGTACCAGTTCATATTCCCACCAACAGTGCAAAAGGGTTCCCCTTTCTCTGTATCCTCGCCAACATCTTCTGTTGCCTTAGTTGTTAATATTAGCCATTTTGACAGGTGTGAAGTGGTATCTCATTGTGGTTTTGATTTTTTTTTCCCTGATGATGAGTGATGTTGATTATCTTTTCATATGTCTGTTAGCTCTCTAACTTGGACTTGAATTAAAAAAATTAAAAATCAATAAAAAAATAAACCAATATGCATATGAATGACTAGAGCTGACAAGATGCAGTCAAGTCTGTGGCTGCTGGTTCCAATTCTCCAACACCAGGAAAGAGTGAGCGTGCACTTCAAATGAAGTGAATCCAGGGTGACTATGGGCTGATATCTCTTTTGTCTCCTTTCACCTTCTCCAATGTCCACATTTCTCAAGAAAATATGATAAACCTAGGGACTGAGGTTTGGAAAAGACAGATGTCAAATCCTAATTGCTCCAACATGCATTTTAACAATTGACAATATATACATTATGAAATATATATGGAAGTGACTAGAGTAGGGGTTATTTTATCAGGAGAAATTGAAGTTCAAACTATTTGCTAAGATTGTGTAAAGCTGAATATATCTTTATAAAATTTTGCAATCTTGCCTTGTGAGTAGTGTATCTTATGTGATGAAATACTAGTCCTGTAAAAATTTTTTTGTTAGCATAATTAAACATCTACTAGGATCACCATTAAAATCAGAACAAAAGGTGATCACTATTATAATTCAGTAAATATGCTCTGGACAATACTGTGTATATTAAATAATAGATATGAATATTAAAAAGCAAAAGAAAAGTCATCTTTTAAAATAAGTATATATTCAATTTAATACATCTCTTGTATTAAATATAATTGTATTCAATATGACTAATAAACACATATTCATTAAAATGATGAATAATTTTATTCAAATCATTTAAATTGTATTTATTTATTTACTTATTTATTTGTTTATTTTACATCCAAGTTAGTTAGCATATACTGCATTAATGATTTCAACAGTAGATTTCAGTGATTCATCCCCTATATATATCATCCAGTGCTCATCCCAACAAGTGTCTTCCTTACTGCCCCTTACTCATTTAGCCCTTCCTGCCACTCACAACCCCTCCAGCAACCTGCAGGTTTTTCACTGTATTTAGAAATCTCTTGTGTTTTGTCCCCCTCATTACTTTTATACTATTTTTGCTTCCCTGACCTAATGTCAATGTGTTTTGTATCTTAAATTCCACATATGAGTGAAGTCTCATGATATTTGTATTTCTCTGAATAATTTCGCTTAGCATAATACCCACTAGTTCCATCCACTTAGTTGCAAATGGCAAGATTTCATTCTTTTTGATCCCTGAGTAATACTCCATTGTATATTATACACCACATCTTCTTTATCCATTCATCTGTTGATTGACATTTGGGCTCTTTCCATACTTTGGCTATTGTTGATGGTGCTGCTATAAATACTGGGGTGATGTGCCACTTCAAATCATCATTTTTGTATCCTTTGGATGAACACCTACTAGTTCAATTGCTGGATCATGGGGTAGTTATATTTGTAAATTGTTGAGAAACCTCCATATTGTATTCAAGAGTGGCTGCACCAGTTTGCATTCCCACCAGAAGTGTAAAAGAGATCTTTCTTCGCATCATCACCAACATCTGTTGTTGCCTGAGTTGTTAATGTTAGCCATTTCTGACAGGTGTGAGGTGGTATCTCATTGTGGTTTTTATTTTTGTTTCCCTGATGATGAGTGATGTTGAGCATATTTCCATGTGTCTGTTAGCCATCTGGATGCCTACTTTGGAAACGTGTCTATTCATGTCTTCTGTCCATTTCTTCACTGGATTATTTGTTGTTGGGTGTTGAGTTTGATAAGTTCTTTATAGATTTTGGATACTAGCCTTTTATTTGATATGTCACTTGCAAATATCTTTTCCCACTCCATTGGTTGCTTTTAGGTTAGCTGTGCAGAGGCTTTTTATCTTGATGAATCCAAAAGTTCATTTTTGCCTTTGTTTCCCTTGCCTCTGGAGACGTGTTGAGTAAGAAGTTGCTGCAGCTGAGGTCAAAGAGGGTTTTGCCTACATTCTCCTCTAGGATTTGGATGACTTCCTGTCTTACATTTAGGTCTTTCATCCATTTTGAATTTGTTTTTATGTATGGTGTAAGAAAGTGATCCACGTTCATTTTTCTGCATGCTGCTGTCCAGTTATCCCAACACCATTTGCTGAAAAGACTGTTTTTATTCCATTAGATATTCTTTCCTGCTTTGTCAAAGATTAGTTTTCAGTGTATTCTGGGTCCATTTCTGGATTTCCTATTCTATTCCATTTATGTAACTGTATGTTTTAGTGCCAGTACCATATATATTGTTGATTAAAGCATGCATCTTGAAGTCCAGGATTGTGATGACATCAGCTTTGGTATTCTTTTTCAGGATTGCTTTGACTATTAGGGGTATTTTCTGATTCCAAACAAATTTTAGTATTGTTTGCTCTAGCTCTGTGAAGAATGCTGGTGTTATTTTGATAGGGATTGCATTTAATACATAGATTACTTTGGGCAGTATCAACATTTTAACAATATTTGTTCTTCCAATCCATAAGCATGGGATATTTTTTTTTATTTGTGTGTGTGTGTGTGTGTGTGTGTGTGCGTGTGTGTCTTCAATTTCTTTATCATAAGCTTTCTATAGTTTTCAGTGTATAGATTTTTCACCTCTATGGTTAGGTTTATTCCTAGGAATTTTATGGGTTTTGGGGCAATTGCAAATGTGACCCATTCCTTGACTTCTCTTATGTTGCTTTGTTATTGTGACTAGAATTACAACTGATTTCTGTGCATTGCTCTTGTATCCTGTGACTTTGCTAAATTCATGGATCTGTTCCAGCAGTTTTTCATGGAATCTTTTAGGTTTTCCATATAGAGTACCATGTCTTCTGCAAAGAGTGAATGTTTGAATCCCACCTTGCCGATTTGGATGCCTTTTGTTCCTTTGTCTTTGCTGTGGCTATTCAATAGGTTGAATATCAGTGGCGAGAGTGGACATCTCTGCCATGCTCCTGACCTCAGGGGAAAACTCTCACTTTTGCCCTATTGAGGATTATATTAGTGGTGGGTCTTTCATATATGACTTTTATGATCTTGAGGTATGATCCTTCTATCCCTACTTTCTTGAGGGTTATTATCAAGAAAGGATGCTATATGTTGTCAAATGCTTTCCCTGCATCTATTGAGAGGATCATGTGGTTCTTGTCCTTTCTTTTTGATGCGATATATCACAGTGATTGTTTTTCATATATTGAACCAACCCTGCATCCCAGATATAAATCCCACTTGGTTGTGGTGAATAATTCTTTTAATGTATTGTGGGATCCAGTTGACTAGTATCTTCTTGAGAATTTTTGCATCCATGTTCATCAGGGAGATTGGTGGGTAGTTATCCTTTTTACTGAGGTCTTTGTTTGGTTTTGGAATCAAGGTAATGCTGGCTTCATAGAATGAGTTTGGAAGTTTTCCTTCCATTTCTATTTTTTTGGAACAACTTCAAAAGGATAGGTGTTAACTCTTCTTTAAATGTTTGATAGAATTTTCCCAGAAAGTCATCCAGCCGTGGAATCTTGTTTTCTTTCTTTCTTTCTTTTTTTTTTGGTAGAATTTTGATTACCAATTCAATTTCTTTACTGGTTATGGGTCTGCTTAAATTTTCTATTTCTTCTTGTTTCAGTTTTGGTAGTTTATATGTTTCTAGGAAATGTCCATTTCTTCCAGATTGCCCAATTTATTGGCATATAATTGCTCATAATATTCTTTTGTTGGTGAACACATCCATTCTTAAGTAGGATGTTCTTTAGTCTGTATTTGTTTTCTTTCCAAAATTTTTTTCTTGTGGTTGATTTTGAGTTTCATAGCATTCTGGTCTGAAAATATGCACTGTATGATCTCAATCTTTTTGTATTTTTTGAGGGCTGATTTTTGTCCCAGTATGTCTTCTATTCTGGTGAATGTTCTTTGTGTACTGGGGAAGAATGTGCATTCTGCTGCTTTAGGATGAAATGTTTTGAATATATCTGTTAAGTCCATCCAGTCCATTGTGCAATACAGAGCCATTGTTTCCTTGCTGATTTTCTGCTTAGATGATATGTCCATTGTTGTAAGTGGGGTGTTGACATCCCCTACTATTATGGTATCAATGAGTTTCTGTATGTTTGGGATTAATTGATTCATATATTTTTCTTCCTCCAAGGTAGGGACCATAAATGTTTACAATTGTTAGGTCTGCTTGGTAGATAGGCCCCTTAATTAGGATATAATGCCCTTCTTCATCTCTTGTTACAGTCTTTATTTTAAAATATAGATTCTATTATATAAGTATGGCTACTCTGTCTTTCTTTTGGCCACTATTAGCATGATAGATGTTTCTCCATCCCCTTACTTTCAATATGAAGGTGTCTTTACATCTAAAATGGGTCCATTGTAGACAGCATATAAATGGATCTTGTCTTCTTATCCATTCTGTTACCCTATGTCTTTTGATTGGAGCATTTAGTCCATTGACGTTTAGAGTGAGTACTGAAAGACATGAATTTATTGCCATTATGTTTCCTGTAGAGTTGGAGTTTCTGGTGGTGTTATTTTGTCCTTTCTAGTCTGTTGGTTTTGGTATTTTTTGTTTTGTTTTATCTTTTCTCTCCTCAGAGAGTTCCCCTTAAAATTTCTTTCAGGGATCTTTTGTGGTCACAAACTCCTTTTGTTTTGTTTGTGTGGGTAACTTTTAATCTCTCCTTCTATATTGAATGACTGCCTTGTTGGATAAAGAATTCTTTGCCGCCTATTTTTCCAGTTCAGCACGTTGAATATATCTTGCCACTCCTTTCTGGCCTGCCAAGTCTCTGTGGATAGGTCTGCTGCAAACCTGATCTGTCTTCCCTTGTAGGTTAAGGACATCTTTTCCCTTGCTGCTTTCATGATTCTTTCCTTGTCTGTGTATTTTGTGAATTTACTATGATACGCCTTGCTGATGATCTATTTTTAGTGAATCTAACGGGAATTCTCTGTGCTTCCTGGATTTTGATGTGTGTGCTTTTCCCCAAGTTAGGAACGTTTTCTGCTACTATTTGTTCACATAAATCTCTCACCCATTTTTCTCTCTCTTCATTTTGTGGGACCCCTATGATTTGGATATTATTCCTTTTCAATGAGTCACTGAGTTCTCTAATTCTTATAGTGTGATCTTTTGCCTTAGTTTCCCTCTTTTTTTCAGCTTCATTATTCTCCATAAGTTTGTCCTCTATATCGCTGATTTGCTAGTCTGCTTCACCGAACATTGCCAGTGTGGCAACCATTCAAGATTGCATCTCAGTTATAACATTTTTAATTTCATTCTGACTAGATTTTACTACTTTCTATCTCTGCAGAAAGGGATTATGTGCTTCTTTCAACCCAAGGTAGTATTCTTATTATTGTGATTCTAAATTCTGGTTAAGACATCTTGCTTATATCTGTGTTGATTAAGTCCCTGGCTGTCATTTCTTCCTGTTTTCTTCTTTTGGGGTAAATTCCCTTATTTCATCATTTGGAAGGATGAAAAGAACTAATAAAATATAAATAAATAAATATTTAAAAATTAAAACACACACACACACAAAATTAAATACAGGATGCTAGATGCTAGGTTTTTTTGGACAAGTTGTTGAATTAAGCTTGATACTATAGAGAATAAATGGAAAGGAAAGAAAAGAAAGGAAAACGTTTGAAATTTTGAACAAAAATTCAATAAAACAGAATAAAATGAAATGATAAAAGTAAAATATAATTTAAAAAATACAGGAACACCTGGGTGGCTCAGAGGGGCTCTTGGGTGGCTCAGTTGGTTAAGCTCTGACTTTGGCTCAGGCCACGATCTCCTGGTCCATTAGTTCAAGCCCCAATGGGGCTCTGTGCTGACAGCTATGCTTATAGCTCAGAGCCTGCAGACTGCTTTAGATTTTGTGTCTCCCTCTTTCTCTGTCCCTTCCCCACTTGAACTCTGTCTCTCTCTCTTTCAAAAGTAAACATTTTTTTTAAATTACAAAAGACTATAGCAGAAAAAATTAAAGAAAACTTTCTTTTATAAAAATGTAAAATAAAAATATTTTTCCTCTTTCTGTATTCAAGAATAGTAAAAGAAAAGCAAAAGGAAAAAAAAATGAATAGACGGGCCAGCAAACAGAGTAAAATACAATTGACATTGCATCCAATTTCCCCTAGAAGTCAAACTATGAAACACTTTATAGTCTTTAAGCTTAGCACATGGAAAAACTGGTGTTCCACTAGAGTGCCTTTGTCGCAGTTGGACAAGGCTTAGTGTAACACCTCCAGTCTCCACTAGATGGCCCTGCTAATTTACTGGGGTGGATGGTTCTGGTGTGTGTACCCGTGTATGCACATGTGCAGGAGGGGTGCAAATGGCCTCACCCAGCTACCTAGTCTCTAGTATCAGAACTCTGTTCTCTTATGGACTGGCAATTAAGCACCCCTTCTTTGTCTCTGACTTCCATCCACTCTCTGCTTCTATGCTGTCCGAGACCAAGCCATTAGCCTGCCAAGTGGCGCCTCCCCCCTGAGTTTTATCTCAGACATGGCTGTGTTACCAAACCCCTCACTTCTGGGGCCTGTTGGCTTTGGACCGTTTTATACCTCTGGGGGAGGGACTCGCTAAGCAATGCCTGGGTGTCAGCCCACCCCAGGAGACTTTCTTGGGATCATGCTGCTACAGATGCCCGATGACTATAGCCAGGTATCAGCCCACCCCAGAAAGATTTTGTGGGATAGTGTAGCAGCAGTGTTTCAGGGATTATGGTAAATCAACATATATCTGGAGACAGACTTCACCCTTAGTGCCTGTCGTAGAATCTGGATCTAAAGTTCTTTCTTATCTAGCAAGATGGTAGGATGCAGGATTAAAATGTGAGAGATGGCTAATGTCCAGGAAAAAACAAGAGCTCCAAATAAGGGTCCTTGTCCTATTTTTATTAGGATCACAAGGCTTACAAACATGGTGATGGATGTGTACAAAGAGACAATGAAACTGTGAACATTAACTCGTGGACATGAGGGAAAGGGGGTCTTGAAGATATTCGGGTTTAGGGGTTTGGGTTAATACAAAACAAAATCCTGGTGCCAGGTGGCCAGGCACAAGGTTGTTTACAGCAAACATGAGGCACCACCTCCATTTATCTTAGCTAGCCTAGGGTATAAGACAGAGCAAGTAACCTCAGGGTTAACAAGACATCTTTCATTTGTTAATGAGCTCCACTCTGGGCAGCTTCCTCTCCACAACAGCAGTCTATAGCCATATTTACCTATTTACCTAATTTGGTCCTTCCTTCCTGTGAAAGCAGCTTTCTGCTATAGTACTAAATTGGGGAACACTTTTGCCCTCAATTCGTAATCTTATTTACCTCATATACCTTTGTGTTGGGGGCCTTTGCCCCCCTCTCTATTCTGAGGGCCTTAGCCTCCCTTCTCTATCCTTATTCACCTAATCTTGTTTACCCAAACTTGGGTGTGAGTGTCCTATGTCTTTGTAATTCTTTATACCATGTTAACCCATTGGTGCAAGCCCAGGGAATTTCTAAGCTTATTCCCCACAAAAGTCCTTCTTCCAACACCAGCAAATGTGGCTGTTCTCTGGGTTCTGCTGGGACCTTTGCCATATTTTGCTTAGCATAATACTGTCTACTTCCATCCAAGTCATTGCAAATGGCAAGATTCTAATGTTTTATTATTGAATAATATTTCATTGTGTATGTATACCAACTCTTCTTTACCCATTCACCAGTAAATGGACACTTGGGTTTTCTCTATAATTTGGCTATTGTAGACAATGCTGCTGTAACCATTGGGGGACATTTATCCATTTCTGTCAGCATTTTTGTATTCCCTGGGTAAATACCTAGTAGTGCAATTGCTGGATCATAGGATAGTTATATTTTTAATGTTTTGAGAAACTCCAAAGTGTTTTCCACAGTGACTGCACCAGGTTCCATTCCTAGCAATAGTGAGAGAGTTCCATTTTATCTATCTTTGTCAACAGCTGCTGTTTCCCATGTTGTTGATTTTAGCCATTCTATCTGGTGTGAGGTGATATCTCATTGCAGTTTTCATTTGTATTTCTCTGATGATGAGTGATTTGAACATCTTTTCATATGTCTGTTGGCAATCTGGGAATCTTCCTTGGAAAAAAAATGTCTATGTCTTCTGCTGAGATTTTAATTGGATTATGTTTTCTGGGTGTTGAGTTGCATGAGTTATTTATACATTGTGTATACTAACCCTTTATCAGATATGTCATTTGCAGATATCTTCTCTCATTCCACAGGTTCCCCTTTAGTTCTCTCCATTGTTTCCTTCCCTATAAAGAAATTTTTATTATGGTTAAATCCCAGTAGTTTAGTTTTGCTTTCATTTCCCTTCCCTCTAGAAAGAATTTGCTAAGGCGAAGTCAAAGTTCCTGTCTGTGTTCTCCTCTATTATTTTTTATGGTTTCAGTTCTCACATTTTAGGTCTTTAATTTGTTTTGAATTCATTTTTGTGTATGGTATAAGAAAGTGGTGTAGTTTAATTTTTTTTTAGTGTTGCTGTCCAGTTTTCCCAACACCATTTGTTGAAAAGACGCTCTTTTTCCCATTGGCTATTCTTTCCTGTTTTGTTGAAGATTAATTGATCATATAGTTGTGGGTTCGTTGGTGGATTTTCTATTCTGTTCTATTTATCTTCATGTCCATTTTTGTGCCAGTACCATACAGCTTCACGACTATAATTTTGCTACATAACTTGAAGTCTGGAATTGTGATGCCTCCAGCTTTGTTTTGCTTTTTCAAGGTTGCTTTTGCTATTAAGAGTCTTTTCTGGTTCCATACAAATTTTTGGATTGTTCGTTCTAAATCTGTGAAAAATCTTGGTGACATTGTGATTGAGATTATATTAAATGTGTAGATTGCTTTGGGTAGTATAAACATTTTAACAGTATTTATTCTTTCAATCCTTGAGAATGGAATGCCTTCCCATTTCTCCATGTCATCTTCAATTTCTTTTCTTAGTGTTTTATTGTTTTCAGAGTGCAGGTCTTTCACCTCCTTGGTTAAGTTTATTCCTAGGTATTTTAACATATTTGGTATAATAATAAAAGTATTGCTTTCTTAATTTCTCTTTCTATTGTTTTATTACTGGTATTTGGAAATGCAAAAGATTTCTATACATTTATTTTGTATCTTGCCACTTTACTGAATTTATCAGTTACAGCAGTTTTATCAGTTTTAGAGTTTTTTGGGTTTTCTATAAAGAGTATCATGTCATCTGCCTACATTGAAAGTTTTACTTCTTCCTGGCCTATGAGTATGCATTTTGTTTGTTTGTTTGTTTTATTGCTGTGACTATGACTTCCAGTACTATGTTAAATAGTGGTGAGAGTGGATATCCCTCTCTTGCACTAGATCGTAGAGGAGTAACTCTCAATTTTTCCTGATTGAGGATGATATTAACTGTGGAATTTTCATAGATGTCCTTTATTATGTTGAGGTACAGTCCCACTAACCCTACTTTGTTGAGGGCTTTTATCATGAATTGATGTTGTACTTTGTCAAATGTTCTTTCTGTGTCATTTGGTTCTTACCCTTTCTTTTATTAATGTGGCATAACACAATCATTGATTTACAAATAGTAATCACCTTTGCAACCCAGGGATAAATCTCATTTTTTGTGTGTGGAGAGTGATTCTTTAAATATATTGTTAGATTCAGTTTGCTAAATATTTTATTGAAAAAATTTGTTTCAATGTTCATTAGAGATATTGGCCTGTAGTTCTTTATTTGTGCTGTCTTTATCTGGTTTTGGTATCAGGGTAATGTTGGCATCATAGAATGAATTTGAGTTTCTCTTCTTTTTCTGTTTTTTGAGAATAGTTTAAAAATAGGTTAACTGTTCTTTAAAGCTTTGGTAAAATTTACGTGTGTAGCCTTCTGGTCCTGGACTTTTGTTTGTTGGGAGTTTTTTGATTACTGATTCAATTTCTTTACTGGTCATTGGTCTTTTAAAGTTTTCTATTTCTTCTTGCTTCCCTTTTGGTAGTTTGTAAGAATTTATCCATTTCTTCCCAGTTGTCCAATTTGTTGGCATATAGTTTTTTATAATATTCTTAAATATTTTTTGTGTATTTATGTTGTATTGGTTATTATTTCTCCTCTTATTTATGATTTTATTTTTGTTCTTTCTCTTTTCTTTGTCATATATCTCATTAGGGGTTTAGCAATTTTATTAATTTTTTTCAAAGATCCAGCTCCTTCCTCATTTCATTGATATGTGCATTTTATTTATTTTTGTTTCTATATCACTGATTTCTGCTCTAAACTTAATTATTTCCCTTCTTCCAGATGTAGGTTTCATTTTTTTTCTATTTTTAACTCCTTCAGGTGTAAAATTACGTTGTTTATTTGAAATTTTCTTGCTTCTTGAGGTAGACCTCTATTGTATAGACTTTCTTCCTATACTGCTTTTGCTGCATCCTAAAGATTTTGGAATGCTGTGTTTTCATCTTTTTGTTTCTATGTATTTTTTTTTCCATTTCTTTAATTTTCTGGTTGATATATTCTTTGTTTAGTAGCATGTCTTCTGGGAGAGGGGTCTGACACACTGGAACTGAGGCAAGCAAGACTGAGAAGGCAAGTCCTGCCAGAGCGTATGGATGTTGGTCTTGGTGTAAGCAAGTTAAGAAACTAGTGTAGGCAGTGTGCTGCTTCCTTCTGGTGGCTCTGTGTTTGTGCTGAGGGGTGGGGAAGGGAAGTGGTGCCATTCAGCTCCTTTGTTATGGAGAGTTATCTTCATTAATGCTGTCTCTCCGGAAGCACTCTGAAAAGAGGTAATAATTTATCCATGTGTGCCCCAGACCTCCTTTGGATTACTGATTCCACGCCGCGTGCTCCTGGTTTCTTTTCCTGCCTTATTTCCAGGAGCAGGACAGTGTTCTCCAAGCTGTAACCCAGCAAAGTCTGCCACCCATAAGTCTCTAGGTTTTAAGCTCTGCTGATTGCAAGAACTCATGTAACTTAGCCTCTCTCATTTTCTAAAGCAATGGTCTTGGGAAACTTCTCTTTGTGTGTTTCCCTGTGTTTCTTTCTCTCTTGCCTTTCTCCACAACCATGGCTCCCTCTTCTCTTCAGCATCCATGATCCATTTCCCCACTAAACCAAAACTTCATATTTCCTACCTTCTTCAGTGTTAATTCTTCACTCCTGTGAGTTGTGGAGTTTGTTCTATCAGTCTTCAGGATGATTTCTAGGGTATTTAGGGTGATTTAATATTTATCTAGTTGTGTTCCTGGAAGGAGACAAACCCATCATCCTCCTACTCCACTGCCATCCTCCCTTTCTCAGTATTAACACTTTTTAAACTTCACTAGAGTATGCCTGTGAATCCATCTAGTCCTGGATTATTATTAATCATCCTCTTCCTCCTCCTCCTCCTCTTCTTCTTTTCTTCTTCTTCTTCCTCTTCTTCTTCTTCTTCTTCTTCTTCTTCTTGTATTTTTAAAATTATTATTACTGGGGCACCTGGGTGGCACAGTCAGTTAAGCCTCCAACTAATAGTTTCAGCTCAGGTCATGATCTCACTGTTCATGAGTTCAAGTAATTCATAGAACTCTGTGCTGAGAGAATGGATGGAGCCTGCTTGGGATTCTCTCTCTCTCCCTTTCTCTCTCTGACCTTTCTCTCCTCGTGCTCTCTCTTTCTCTCAAAATAAATAAATAAACTTCAAAAATATAAATAAACAAATAAAATTATTATTACTGATATAACATATACAAGTGATTGGTCTGTTTAGATTTTCTTTCTGGTTCAGTTTTGGAAAATTGTATGTTTCTATGATTTTATTTCTTCTAAATTGTACAATTTTCTTTGGAATATACTTCTTCATAATATTCTTTTATAATTTTTTGTCACTCCTAATGCCATCTGTAACTTTTCCTCTTTTTTTTTTTTTTGATTGCTCTTTTGGATTTCTATCTTTTATTTTTTTTTTCCTTCATGAGTCTTGCTAAAATTTTATCAATTTCAGTTTTTACAAAAAAACTAGCTCTTCTAGTCACTGAATTTTTCTATACTTCTTTTAACTTTGGTCTTTAAGTCATTTGTTTCTGCTTTTGGGCCTTATTTGTTCTTTTTATACTTCTTTTTATGTATTTTTCCTAGGGTTCTTTTCTTGTTTTTGTTTGTTTGTTAGTTTGTTTTGTTTTGTTTTTGCATTATTACTAAACCTTCCCTCTTAGAACTGCTTTCAGTGTGTCCCAAAGATTTTGGACTGTTGTTTCATTGTCATTTGACTCCCAATATATCTAAATTTTCTTTTTGAGTTCTTCATTAACCCACTGGTTCTGTAGTATTGGTCTAGCCTTCATGTGTTGTGTTTTATTCATTTCTCCCCCTTGAGATTGATTGCTAATTTTACATAGTTATGGTCAGAAAAGATTCATAATATAATTTCTATCTTCTTAAGTTTATTAAATGACTTGCTTTATGGCCTAAAATGGGCCATGGATTTATTCAGGATAACGTTCCATGTGCACTTTTAAAGTATGTGCATTCTGGGGCACCTGAGTGGCTCATTGGTTATATCCCCGACTCTTGATTCTCTGTTCAGGTCATGATCTCACAGTTTGTGGGTTAGAGCCCCACATCGGGCTCCATGATGATGGTGCCAAGCCTGCTAGGGTTTCTGTCTCCCTCTCTCTTTGCCTCTCCCCTGCTTCCTCCTTATCTCCCTTTCAAAATAAATAAACATTAACAATTTAAAAAATGTGCATTCTGATGCTATTGGGTGGCTCAGTCGTTCCAGCATCCAACTCTTGATTTGTCTCAGGTCATGATCTCACATTCTTAAGGTTGGATCAGGCTCTGTGCTGACAGCATGGAGACTGCTTGGTATTCTCTCTCTCTCTCTCTCTCTCTCTCTCTCTTTCTGTCCCTCCTTCATTCATGTTCTGTCTATTCTTTCTCTCTCAAAAATAAATAAATAAAAATTTAAAAATCAAATTTTTATGCAACCAGGCTGGAATGCTGGGGGAGAAACCAAGAGGCACTCAGAGATCTTGGTGGGTTAGAAATATATTTAACACTGGCGGGCTCAGTGGAGACTGTTTCTCCAAAGGTCTGAGCCTGTAATGCAAGTAGGGAGGGTAATTTATAGTCACCATCTTCCATATCTGTGGGGGTTTTTGCATGCACAGCAAAAAAAGAAAGAAGAACCTGGAGGAGGTGTCTCTAAGCTAGAGACCAGAGTCTGTTTTAGCGCTGTCAGCCATCTTTGGCGTACTTTACTTCTCCAACACTCCCCTCTTTGGTGACTATTAAAAAAAAAAAAACTTTTAGTAGGCATCACCTTTCAGTTTTACAGGTTGATACTCTAGGAGGGCTAAGATACGTACAATAGTTTGGTGAACAACAGTGTTTTCAATAAAATGTACCACGACATTCAGTATACCGGGGCCAATGGAGACAAGTAAAATTATGGAGAAGAGGGGCCCTACCAGGGCAGGAAGGCAGGATCCCAATCCATGAGATTCCATCCTTTCCACTGATTGATACTTTCCTGTTGTCTATGTTGAATTCTTTCTTTGAGTTGCTTAACCTTAGTTATAACTATTCCTGACTGGTTTACCAAATAGCAACATTCTTCCCCCAGAAAGATGCAAGTCCCTCCTTCTCCTGAAGTGAGGAGGTCAAGGGCTTGCTTATTTTGGAGGATCACTGCCACCAGAGTGTTTATTTGGTTTTGTAAGGTTACCAGAGAATCTGCCACCCATTCCATGTCTTCATTTAGCTCTTGAGATAGTCTATTGTATAGTCCTACGGATGAAACTATGCCCCCTATTCCAGTTCCTATTCCTGTCACAATTCCTGCTCCTATCAGAATAGGTAGCAGGACTGCCTGTTTAGTCTGGGACTTGGGGCTAAAGTCTGTTAGGAGCTGATCTTCAGTGTATATGGATATCTCTGGGGTTAGGAAGATGGAATAACATATCTAAGTCCAGTTGGCCTCTAAGTATTGGTAGGCAGAATTAGAACACAGATAGAACACCCCAGGGGTTGAACACAGGGTTGCATTCCTCTTTAAGGTTAATTTTTTCCACATAGAGAGGTAGCGTTCATACCTTCAGGGACTGTACAGATTAGATTATTGTAATTTATGAGACAGACCCCTATGGCCAAAGGTCCAATTAAGACAGAGGTGTTGGTTTTGAGATTTTCAGGATCTTCTTAGGTCAAAGGGATAGTAGTGGCTAAGTAAGCCCTCTGGGTGAGGGTAAAGTACATCCAGCAGGTTTGGGTGTGATTCTTTATTTTATGGAGGACTTGTAGAGTAGTGTTGGCCTGACACTGGAGTAGGGAATTGGTAAGCATCTGATTGAGGGCTGAAATGTTCAAACATTGGCAGGCTGCAAGGGGAGTGGTTGCCTTTATGGCTTGTATTACCCTGTCCTGGGTATCCTTCATAACCTTTTGAAGGGCCCTGACTTGCACCCTTCCCCCATCCAAGATACCCCATTGAGGAAGTAAGTGTAGCAAGCTTGCTTCCCTCTCTTGATGCCCTTATTATGACATGGGTTCCTGACATTTTGGGTTATCTCTATGGTCCAATACTTAGCCCTTGGGGCATGGGGTAACTGACAGAGAGTGGGTGTTTTCCCCTTGTAGCAATATTTGTGGAGGGAGGTGAAGGCGCTGAATGCCTTTGACCCCCTTATTGTCATATAACAATTCTGGGGGCAAAGTGGGTAAAAGGCAGTTGTGAGGGTGAGAGAGGTTATCATAATATACAGGCAATACTTAATAATAATCCTCCCATCCAGAGGAGGTGTGTGAGAGTCAGCATGCATCTTTTGTCCCATGTCCAGCTTGTTGGTGCAGTCTCTATCAGCACTGCTGATAGACTAAGAAGTAAGATGAGGGCCATGGCACCAGTAAGGGACAAGGGCTGGCAGAGTTGCATCCAAACTCCTGGGCTAGGTTCACACGTTGATTCATCAGGTTTCTGCTGTATGCAGGCCAGCCAGCTTCTGGGGTGTGGCTGAAACAGGGCTGAAGGTCTCAGGGGATACTTTACTTTTTGAGGGTCAGTTTAAGTGGGTTAACTGGATCTGGATCACTTCACAGGTTGTGGGTTCTGAGTTTGCCTTCTTAACTCTTGAGTGATGGACCCATGGGGTGATACCTGAAATATTAAGGGCTGTAGAAGTTGTTAGAATAACAGTATGAGGCTCAGTCCACCATGGTCTAAGAGGATCCATCCTCCAATCTTTGACCCACACAGAGTCTCATGGCTGAAAAGGGTGAATGGGGGTCCCTAAGGAAATTGGGGCCTTCTCTATGGTGTATCTCTGTAACTTATTTAGGACTTCCCTGAAGGTCTGGATCTGTTCTCTTATTCTCTTGTCTCCAAACTCGTGTAGGTCTCCTGGAGTTTTCATAAACATGGGGGGGTCGCCCATATAATAACTCAAAAGGGGAGAATACCAGTGCCCCAGGCATGCATCTGGCAAGCAGGAGGGCCAGTGGTAGTAAATCTCGCCATGCAGGATTAGTCTCTTGGTGGAACTTAGCCAGGGTTTCCTTGAGGGTGTGATTCATCTGCTCTAGTTTCCCTGAGCTCTGGGGTCAGTAAGCAGTGTGAAATTTCCAGGTAATGTTGAGGGATTTTTCCAGGGTTTGTATAATGTCTGCCACAAATTCAGGTCTGTTATCACTGTGTATGGTTAAGGGTAGACCAAACTGAGGCACAATCTCACGTAGAAAGGCTTTGGCCACCCTGCAACTTCATTCTGTTCTGGTCGGGAATGCTTCTACCCATCCTGAATATGTGCAGATTATTACACGAAGGTACCTGAACCCTTTATTTGGTTGTATGTGGGTAAAGTCCACCTCTAAGTCTTCAAAAGGGGTGGCTCCCATCCTTTGCGTGCCAGGCAGGGGCTGTGGGGCAGACCAAGCATTGGTTTTGGCACATGTTACACATTGTTCACTGACAGCTCAGCATAATGCCAGCAGCTGTCTGATATAGTTCTTTTTGAGGAGGGCCCCCAGTGGAGTTTTCCCTAGGTGCGTAAGTTGGTGATATTCCTTCACTAGTTGTTTTCCCATAGATGATGGACAAAGAAGTGCTCATTTGGCACGACCCACCACCCTTCTTTGCTTAGTGTGCTCCGTTCTGTCGAGGCCCAACTTTTTTCTTCGTTTGTGTACAGGGGAAGGGAGGCTTCCCTCTGGGGCGCAAAAGTCATAGTGTAGGTAGGAGCTTCCCCTAGGTCACCACAGGCAGCTGCATTGGCTATTTTGTCATCCAGGCAATTTCCTTGAGTTATGGGGTTGTCTCCTTTCTGATATCCCTTACAGTGTAGGATAGCTACCTTGTCTGGCAGCCATACGGCCTCAAGAAGCTTTAGTATTTCTTCCTTGTTTTTGATAGTTTTCCCTGCAACAGTAAGGCCTCTTTCTTTATAGACGGCCCTGTGTACATGCACAGTAGTGAAGGCATATCGGAAATCAGTGTAGATGTTAGCTCGTTTACCTTTGCTAAGGATGAGGGCTTGGGTTAAGACATACAGTTCAGCCCGTTGTGCCGACCATCCTTCCAGCAAGGTCTTGGCTTCCAGAACTTCAGTGGTTGTGGTTACTGCATATCCTGCTCTTAGGCTGCCCTCTTGTAAATAGCTGCTCCCATTACTGAACAGGGTGATCTCCAGGCTTGTGGTAGCCTGGTCTTGGAGGTCTGGGAGACTGGCATAGACTTCGTTCACTTCTTCAGAATGGTCATGGTCGGGTTTTCCCTCCTCCACAGGAAGGAAGGTGGCCAGGTTTAGTGTTCTTACTGTTTCGAGAGTGACTCTTGGGTTTTCATAGAGAAGGCCTTGGTATTGTGTCAGCTGAGAATTGGAGAGGAAACGATATCCTTGGGTGCTCATGAGGGACATGACCACTTGTGGGACCTTAACATTAAGTGTTTGTCCCAGTGCGAGTTTGTCTGCCTCCTTGATGAGCAGGACTGTGGCTGCCAGCACTCTGAGGCATAGTGGTCATCCTGCAGCCACAGGATCAAGTTTTTTTGACAGGTAGGCCACTGGCCCCATGCTCTGAAGGAGCACTCCAAGGGCTATTTTGTCCTTTTCATGTACAAAGAAGTTAAAAGGCCTTTCTATGTCAGGCAAACTCAGGGCTGGGGTTCACCCCGGAGCCAAATTTATTTCTGTGAAAGCGGCCCTTGCCTACTCAGTCCATGTGAGGGGCTCCTGATCTGGCCCTCCCAACAGATCATAGATGGGCTTTGCTATTGCTGAGAATCCAGGAATCCAAATGCGACAGAACCCTGTGGCCCTTAAAAATTCATGCAAGCCTTATTTTGTTTGGAGCTGTGGCAGTGTGGTGATAACTATCTTCCTTTCTGGTCCTAGTTCTCTTTCCTTTTGTGAGGAAGAAGCCTAAGTATTAGACCTACTGCTGAAAAATTTGTGCCTTTTTCCAAGAGGCCCGGTACCCTGAGTAGGTCAGTTGCTGCAGGAGGGCCTTGGTACATTTCATACAGTCTTCTTGGTTGTCACTGGCAAGGAGGAGGTCATCTACATATTGGAGGAGGACACACCCTGTGGTTTACCTTGGAAAATCGGTGAGGTCTGCAGCTAGTGCTTCCTCAGAGAGAGTGGGTGAGTTCTTGAAACCTCGGGGAAGTCGTGTCCAGGTAAGCTGCATCTGGCGCCCTGTAACGGGCTCAGTCCATTCAAAGGCAAACAATGGTTGACTTTGAGGAGCCAGGCAGAGGTAGAAGAAAACATTTAGGTCGTGGCATGTAAACCATCTGGCTGACCCCGGTATTTGGCTGAGGAGACTATATGGGTTTGGAACCACTGGGTGTAAGGAAACAGCCACTTTGTTAATGGTCCTCAAATCCTGTAGTGGTCTGTATCCTCCTCCTGGCTTCTTGACTGACAAGAGTGGTGTATTCCAAGCCGAATGGCACTAATTAGAATACCTGCTTCTCTGAGCTTGGTCAGGTGCTCTTGTATACCCATTCTAGTCTTGAGTGGAAGGGGGTACTGCCTTTGTGTATGAGGTTGGGCTCCAGGGATCAGGTCAACAATGATGGGGGCCTGACTCCATGCTAGTCCAGGTGGGTTATCTTCAGCCCATATGAAGGGAAATGTAAACCTGAATTCTGAGGGTCTACAGAGTAGGGCATGGGGGCAGAATAATCTCCATTCTTCTTCCCTTGGCAGGGTAATCGCCAAGAGTAGGGTTTCCTTCTGTCTTGGGTTTAATTGGAGGCTAGTGTGTCCAGTGGGTTCAAAAGCTATCTAGGCCCCAAATTTGGAGAGCAGATACTGGCTCAAAAGAGGAATCGGTAAGTCAGGTAAGTAGAAGAACTCATGCCGGACCTTGTGACCACCAAGTTCAAATTGTCGAGCTTGACAAAGGGCTGCTGCATCGCCCTTGTCCCAAGTAGCCCCAAGTATGATTGCCATCTCTTGGCTTATGGGTGCCACTGGGGAAGTAACAATGGAGTAACAATGGGGAAGTATCAACCATGAAAATTATTGTTCGTCCCCATACCTTCATTTTGATTGTGGGCTCATGGGGGTTAGAAGAGAAAGATCCCATTCCCCCTCAGTCCGATTCTACCCCAGCCAGACCAATGAGGTTCTTGCCTCGAAGTTCCTTCCATTATCGGCTGGGTTTTGAGGGCCCCTTCCGATTCAGACATTCATTCTTCCAGTGTCCATTCTCTTTGCAGTATGCACATTGGTCCATTGCTAAGGGGGCTCTGGACTTCCCCCATTTTGGTTGTTGGGGTCTTCCCGTCTTTGCAGTGTCTGTTTCTTTTAGTGTTGCTGTTCAGAAGGGTGGCCTTCTTTTTTAGTCCTCTCTGAGCTTCTCTTTCAGCTGCGACTTCTCTGTTCATGAAAACGTTACTGGTGACCTCTATCAGCTGAGTGATATGCATTCCAGCATAGCCCTCCAACTTCTGGAGTTTTCTTCTGATATCTGGGGCAGCCTGTGCCACAAAAGAGGTATTTACCATCTGTTGACTTTCTGGTGCCTCGGGGCCAAATGGGGTGTATACACAGTATGCTTCACATAATCTTTCATAGTAGTCTCTGGGAGACTCCCCAGGGTGCTGTGTGACTGATGATATTTTAGCCATGTTCATGGGCTTTCTGGCTCCAGCTTGGACTCCCTGGAGGAGGCTTCCTGGTATTGTCTTGAGGCCTGTCCTTCTTCTGTGGTAAAATCCCATGTTGGGTGTTCTTCAGGTGTGGCAGCTTGAGCCCAGACAGCAGGGTCATTAATCCCCAGAGGTGCGTGATCTAGGTACTGTTGCGTTTCTCTCCTTCTTCTTCTTTCTTCTGTATTAAACAGAGTACGAAGTAACTGTTGACAATCTTCCCAAGTCAGTCAGTGGGTCTGGAAGAGGGACTCCATCAAGTTGCTTTTCAGTGTTGTGTTTCCAATTGAGGAGGTCGGTTGTAGAGGAAGTTTGATAATACATCATGGAACAGCTGGGCTGGACTCTTCTGTCTTCATTCTGTCTTTCAGGCTCTCTCGTCTCCCTTACAAGTTTTTGGACAGCTTGAGGTCTGGATCTGGGGTGCAGTCTGGCTGCTGGCCCTTGTGGGGTAGGATTCTCCAGCTCAAGAGGGGTGGGAAGATGGGTGGTGCTGACTGCAGTGGTGGTTGCAGTGGCGCCCACTGCCAAGGCTACTGAGGCCTTGGCGACTGTGGCTGCAGGGGAGAGACAGATGGGGGAGGAGTTTCAAGCTCAGGAGGAGTGGGGAGGAAGCTTGGAGAGTCATAAAGAGGTGGAAAGACAATATCATCCTCCGCGTTTCCTTTAAATATTAAAGGAGCAGTGGGCCGTTTCTTTGGCTCCCTGGGTGAGCCTCTGGATAAAGTGGCTAAAACATTTGCCTGGATCTGTTTGCTAATGATGAATAGCAACCAAGGTGGGGGGTTTCGGGCCATTTCAAGCCAGGAGTCGATGTATGGAAATTGTTCAGGGTGGCCTGGGTTCCCAGTGACTATTATCCAAACCTTCTGCACTATTTGAGCATCTACTGTCCCTTCTGATGGCCATCCTACATTGAATATGGGCCATTCTAGTTCACAAAAGTTCCTTAACGTCCTCAGTGTCATTTTCACCCTGTAATCACCTGAAAATCCCTTTTTAAAATTTTGAGCATGATCTCTAAAATCATAGGCTTACTCTGTTTTGATCCCATTATTAATTTTTTTTTCTCATGTTCAGTGTTGCAAAGAAAGACAAAGGGAGGTTATCCCCTCGAATGAGAGGACCAATCAGATACTCTTCTGGTCACATTACTGAGGGAAACTTTAGGTGAGGTTTGGTCATAGCAGACTCAGCTTTGTGACTTGTGATCAGAATCTGATCCGATACCACCCTAGACCTTATAGGCTCACCAGGACACAGGAAAGCCCATTCAGACTCTGTAGACTTTTGGGGACCTTAAGCATGCCCGTCCCTGGAGCCACAAACTCAAACTCTACTGGCAAGACTGGCCAAGCTGCACATTCAAACACACACACACACACACACACACACACCCCAAAGTCTATTACATTCCTTCCTGCAAAATTCTCTACCTGTGAGACCTGTTATGGCCTCCAAGGATTGATCAGGTCCCCCTTCTACTCTTTTGGGTGGGTCTGACTTCTTTGGGGCCCTGGTCTTACCAGTTCTGATGTCAGGCCCAGGTGCTCACCTACCAGGTGTCTTTGAGTCTGGTGGGAACAATGGAGCAGGGCTCGCCCCAGGCAACTGAGAAGGAGACAGCCAAAATTCAGTCAGGGCACACCTTCTCCCTTGCGATCCCTCACTCTGTCACTGCCTCACTGTTTTCCCAAACTGGTGGCAACAATAGGCCAGAGTGGTAGGGTTTCCTGGTCTGGGAACCAAGTATGTTAGGGAACCAGGCTGGAACACTGGCGGAAAAACCAAGAGGCACTCAGAGATCTTGGTGGATTGGAGATTTATTTAACACCAATGGGCCCAGAGGAGACTGTTTCTCCAAAGGTCTGAGCCCGGAATGTAATTGGGGAGGGTAATTTACAGTTGTCAGCTTCCATATCTGTGGGGGTTTTCACATGCACAGCAAACAAAGGAAGAAGAACCCAGAGGAGGTGTCTCTAAGCTAGAGACCAGAGTCTATTTTAGCCCCATTGGCCGTCTTTGGCATACTTTATTTACTTCTCCAACAAAATAAGATAAAATATGTGCATTCTGTTGTTTTTGGATGTAATATTATATATATGTTATATCTATCATATGTAATGTATTGTTCAATACCATTTTTTCCTTATTGATTTTCTGTCTGGATTATCTATGCATTGATGTAGGTGGAAAGTTAATTTCCCTGTCTTCTGTTAATATCTGCTTTATGTTTGTTCTTGTTCTTGTGTCAGGTTCATAGTTATTTACAATCTTTTATGCTCTTGTTGAATTAATATTTTTTATCATTATATAATAAATTTATTTCCCTGTTGTTACAGGCTTTCCTTTAAAGCTTATTTTTTTCTGACATAAGTATTGCCGCCTCATCTATATTTTTGCTTACATTTACATGTTGTTTTTCCAGTTGTTAAAATTTCAGTCTGTATGTGGATTTATGTCTCAAATAAATCTCTTGTAGGCAGTATACAGATAGGTCTATTTTTTTAACCAATTTAGTCACCTTATGTCTTTTTATTGATCATTTAGTCCACTTATATTTAAGGTAATTATTGGTAGTTATGTACTTATTGCCATTTTGTTATTTTTGTTTATATCTTTTGAGTTTCTTCTTTTTTCTCTTCCCTTGTTGTTTGATGATTTTCTTTAGTGTTAATCTGGGATCCCTTTCTCTTTATTAGTATTTTTTTTGTATATATTGTAAGCTTTTGATCTGTGGTTACCATCAGGTTCATATATGATATATTATGTGTATGGTCATTTATGTACTTCATGGTCACTTAAATTTGAAGAAATTTTATAAGCACTAAATTTTTACTACCCCTTCTACATACATTTTATATATTGTATGTCGTGTAGTGTGTGTGTGTGTGTGTGTGTGTGTGTGTGTATTTCACATTTTTAAAATTTTGAGTGTTTTGCCTTTTTAAAATATATAATTGATTTTACTATTTATGTTTTAACCTTTATACTGTCTCCCTACGTGATTACTACTTTTATTATGTGATTGCTTCAACTTGAAAATTTTAATTTTTATGGTTTATTACATCTAGTTACGGCCTTTTCGTTCCATTTAAACAATTTTATTTACATTTCTTAAATACCAGGTTTAGTGGTGATGAAATGCTAACTTTTGCTTGTCTGGGAACCTATTTCTCCCTCAATTCTGAATGATAACCTTGCTTGGTAGACTATTTTTGTTCTAGGTTTTTGTTTGTTTTGTTTTATTTTTTTAACATTTTAAGTATATTATGACTTTCCCTTCTGTCCAGCTAAGTATCTTCTAAAACAAAACAAAACAAAAACAAAAAACAAAACAACAAAAACCAGATGATAACCTTATGTTGTTCTGCTTGTATGTAACTGTTTTCTTTTCTACTGCTGCTTTTAAATTTTTCTTTTCATAATTACTTTTTGTTATATTAATTATTATGTATCTTGACTTGGACCTCCTTTGGTTCATCTTATTAGAGGTTCACTGTGTTTCCTGGACCTTGACGCCTGTTTCCTTCTTATAATTAGGGAAAGTTCTAGCTATTATTTCTTCAAATAAGTTTTCTGCCCCATTTCTTTCTTTTCTTCTATGATCCCTATCGTGCGAGTGGTATTATGCTTAATGATATCACAGAATTCTCTTAACCTATTGTATTATTATTATTGTTATTGTTATTGTTATTATTATTATTATTATTTACTTTGGTGTCAGGCTTGGTTTATTTCCATTATTCTGTTTTTCACATCACTGACCTGTTCTGCATTCGGTAATCTACTACTGATTCCCTTTACTGTATTTTTTATTTCACTTGTTGCATTATCCAGACCCTATATATATATATATATATATATATATATATATATATATCTGTGTTGTTCTCAATGAGTTCATACACTTTTTTCTCAAGTCCAGTGAGTATCTTTGTCCATTACTTTATTTATCAGACATATTGTTGGGATGTCTGCATGCCTCAGTCGGTTAAGCATCTGACACGTGGTTTTGGCTCAGGTCATGATCTCACGGTTTTGTGAGTTCAAGCCCCACATCAGGCTCCATGCTGATAGTGCATAGCCTGTTTGGGATTCTCTGTCTCCCTCTCTCCCTGCTCCTCCCCCACTTCTGCTATCTCTGTCTCTCTCAAAATAAATAAACTTAAAAAAAAAGACCTATTGCTATCTCCACTTCATTTATCTTTTTTACTTTTTTTTCTTGTTCCTTCATTTGGGACATATTTCTCTGTGTCCTCATTTTGATTCTTTGTGTTTGTTTCTATGTATTAAATAGGTCAGGTATATTCCCTGGTTTTGAATGTAGTGGTCATGTGTAGAAGATGTCCTGGACTGCCTTATAAAGCATTTCCCTGGTCACTAGAACCAAGTGCTCCAGGGGTGTCCACTGTGAGGACAGCATTCAGTCTCCTGTTATAGCTGAGCTGAAATTGCCTTCAGCTCAGCTCTCTGCAATGACTAACTTTGCTTCTGTGGGTGCAGTGGGCATTTCTTCATCCCTGAACCAATTAAAGACATGAATGAGGCCGCTGTGGGCTTGCTGGTGGGGAGGGCTGTCAGTTAGCCTAGTTGTAAGCAACTAGTCACAGTTATGACTGCACCAAATGGCAGGTCTTTCTCCCTGCACAGCCTGCGAAGACATAAGGTTGTTAGAACTGCAAGCATGGTGGTCTGTGGGGATATCTCCACCCGCTCCCCAGGGCAGGAGTCATTTTAGAAAAATGCATACCAAGGTGAGAGGTTTGGATGATGCAGGTCTTCAAGCGAATACCAAGACAGGGTGCACAGTTATAACAAGTTTGATGGAGAGTGCTATTGCTGGATCCTTCAAGCCTCTAGGTATCTTGGCCATGTGAGGGGAAATTATATGAAACCTGCTAGCACTTTTGTTCCTAGAGAAATCTAAAGGTCCTTGCCCACGCCCCCCCCCACACATTCTAAGATTAGTCAATCAATCATCACCATACCAGTTTTTAAACTGCTATTTCTGTGCTGTGTCTTGGGCTGAGTTATTTAGTGTTATGACTCATTAAAAGTGTGGAATTCATTGGCTATTACCCATCAGCTACCCTAGAGTTTAGCCAGCTAATTTTCAAGCCCCTAACTTTAAGCCCCACTGGTTTTGAAAGTGAAAAGTTATGGGGACATTTCTTCCCAATGCAGGTCTCCAGAACCAAGGGTGCCTGGTGTGGAGTCTGATCCTCTTGCTTCTTTATGCTTGTTATGTTCCTTTCCTTTCCTTTCCTTTCCTTTCTTTCTTTCTTTCTTCTTTCTTTTCTTAATTTCACTGAAATTCCTAACCAAGTCTTTCCCTGTCTTTCCCTTTTTGATGTGGTCTTCTCTCTATGATTAACTGTGGAATATTTTTCTTCCAGTTGTATCCAGGTTGTTTTATGAGAGAGTTGCACAGATGTAGCAATTACCTCACTGTGTCCATGATAGGAGGCAAGCTCCAGATACTGCTATTCCATTCTCCTCTTACATATCTCTAAACTTACTACTTCTAATGCCAAAGTCAAGAAATCTGTGTTCAGTTTGACTCCCAGACATTGATTCTTATTTTATTTACAAGAAAACTTTATAATGTCAGAGATTTCAGAGAAAACTTAATTCTGAAGGAAAAAAAATATTAACTTTTTTTTCTAACTTAATAATGTCACAATGACATTTATAAGTAAAGAAACTTGCATTGGAATACTAGAAAATCATACATGAAAAGTTCTCTTTACATAAAGCCACAATCACCTTGGTTTCCTGAAACCACACAACATCATGTTGGTATTTTGTGGGAGATACAGGAGAGAAGCATCAAAGGAAAAGACTTTAAAAGGGAAGGGAAGGAGAAAGTGCAAGGCCTTAGGACATGTTTACACAGCTGAACAACACTGAGGCTCATAAGGAACATCTAGAGCCATTAACATTGGCCAGGGCCGGATCCTCCTTCACACCTGACCCTTCCTGCTGTTATAGAAACCAATTAACTTGAAATTCAACTTTGAAAAGCTAAACCATTAGATTGATTAATACACTTGCTTAGCTGACTTTATGCATGTAGTCTTTAGCAATTATCCTAATAAAAAGAAGCTTCATTCTGGAGTCGGGCCTCATTCCTACTCGAGAATGAGGACCTTCACTTAACCGCACTTTGTGGACTCATCTTTTGCCTCTCTGTCCATACTCCCTGCAACAGTATTTCAAATTGGTTTTCAACTGTATCTTTTCCCATGCTATACATATATCCTTTTCACAGCTGGGGAGCAGTTTTCAAGCGCTAAAATGTTACACATTTTCCCATAAACTTCCTGAGAGCTGCCACCACTTCCTTGTTCCTCAGGCTGTAGATGAGGGGGTTCAACATGGGGGTTAGGATATTGCTGAACACAGAAAGAGCTTGGTCCTGCTCTGCACTATGGGAGGAAGTGAAAGTCATATAGATAAATATGTTTGGGCCAAAGAAGAGACTCACCACAGTTAGATGGGAAGAACAAGTGGCCAGAGTTTTTTTCCTGCCTTTGACAGAGTTCATACGAAAGACAGTGAGGAAGATGAGAGTATAGGAAACTGTGATGAGACTGAAAGGTACAACAAGCAACACAATGCTTGTCACCACCACCACTAACTGGTACACTGAAGTGTCTTCACAAGAGAGCTTAATGAGGACTGGAACCTCACAGAAGAAGTGGTGGATCTCCCGTGACCCACAGATGGGAAAATGCATAGGGTAGACTGTATGGATAAATGAACTTATAGAGCCTCCAATCCAACAACCTAAAACCATGTGCATACAGAACCTGGGGCTCATAATAATGGGATAATGCAATGGGTTGCAGACAGCCACATAGCGGTCATAAGCCATGAGAGTCAAGATGAGGCATTCTGACATTCCCAACATCAGGAAGAAGAAACTCTGTGTTCCACAGCCAATCCATGATATGGTTCTTTTCCCAGTAAAATAGTTAGAAGCCATCTTTGGAACAATGGTGGAAGTTAATGTCAAGTCAATGAGGGAGAGTTGACTGAGGAGAATGTACATGGGCGTATGAAGTCGAGAGTCTCCCCAAATTAAGACAATCAAAAGTATGTTTCCCAGGAAGGCAAGAATGTAGACAAAGATGATCATAAAGTTGAGGACAATAGAATGCTGAAATTCAGGAAAGAGTCCCACAAGGATGAAATCGGTTATTGAGGATTTGTTTCCACCCACCATGCTTCTAAAACAAATGTAAAAGGGCTGGGGGACAAATCAAATGGATTAGAACAGCTCACATTCAGTACAAGTCTGATATCAATATGTGGATGTAAAATTTTATATCTTTTTCTCTACCTTTAGGATATCATAATATTTACTATCAGAGATATTTTACTATTCATTGCTGAGCAATTACTTAAATATTTCTTAAATAGATAAATTACAAAAAAATAATCAACTTCAGTGCCTTTAGTCTCTGTTGAGTGTATTTTTTCTTTTTTTTTTCTTTTTCTCTTTTGTTTCTTGTTTTCTTTCTTGCTTGCTTGCTTGCTTGTTTCCTTTCCTTCTTTTGACTAGAGAATCTTCTAAATATATGGATATATTTTCTACAAATATGAACCTAAAATTTTATATATTGCATCTGATAGTTATGGACCCTAGTTACTAACTCTTGTATATTTAGAAGGAAAAAGAAAGAAAAATCAAATTAATTCACTCAATTTCACTTTAAAATTACAAATAAATTATTTAACAAAATATTAATGAGATATCATATTAATTTATTTTGGCTAGTCATCATGGCATACATATAGGTGTGAAAATTGCCAGACTTTTGACCTTCTTGGAAGTCATAAATTATAATTTATTATAATAAATAATAATTATTATTTATTCAAAATTAATATAAATGTATTTACTTATATAATCATAATATATGTTAAATTCTTATAAATTATATAATTATTATTGGTTATATAATTTTAAATATATTTTAAATATAATTGATTATAATTATTATTGATAAAATAACTTAAAAAGAGCATGTGTCCAATAAATATTTATTAACCACAAGGTTGAACAAAGTCCATGGAATTCAGCAGGACCCCTTTCCAAGCAGAATGTATGACAAATACCCTCAATACAGTTGCATTCCTGGTGAGAACTAAAGCTGTTTCCCTCCATGAAACCTTACTGAAAGTAGAGTAAGACACTCCAATCTAAGTAAAACAAAGTTGTACGTGTGGAAGTTCCATGTGCATCAGTGTTTCCCAGCAGATGGTGTTGATGAAGCACTCACATCAAAACACCTGGAAATCCTGATCTCCATTATTAGAGAAGGAAACTTAGGATGGTTTTTTTTTCTGTATGTGTATGTTTAGATTACTTTTGTGACAAAAATGTGTTAGTTGTTCACTTAGTCATAAGTCTGCTGAAATATAAAATAAGAAGCTAATTATTAATCCTTTTCCATCCTTAATGAGCCTAATCACTAATATTGCTAAAATTATGTTTATATTATTTCAGGAAAGTGACAAACTATTCCTTGGAAAATCTGCACCATTTATTTAGTTTTCATTCTAAATTTATTAATTTTTTCAATATATATTCAATATTATATTCAAATGTTGAAAAGGAGGCCACCATGAATTAGGACATGGTCTGTATCTTCAATAAACTATGAGTTTAAATATAGAATTATTTATAACAACAAGTCACCAAAAAGTAAAATATATGGCTCTCGTAGGGTGATATATCAACACAGAGAAAGATCTGAGTAAGATGAGGGTGGAGAATGATGTAACATGTAATTTAAGCTTTATCCTCTAATTGAACCTTAGGATCCAGCAACTCGTGTAATTTTAAAGGCTGAGGAAATGTTTTGTTTGTTCTGACAAAACTTATGTTGCATAAGTGAATGAAAAAAATTAAAATTCTTACACAAATTATTCAAACAATTTTGAACTGTATAAACTGTAAGTTTTCAATTTTTTCATTCTTTAATTACCTCATGGTACTCTTGTGTGTATATTTATATTATGATGCATGGCGCTGTCTATCATATTCTTCACTGAGCTGAAAAACTCATCCCTATCGGCATTTCGTGTTGAATTCATCTGTCTGCTAAAAATATCTTACCTTTTTTCTGTAATAAATATAATAAAAGGACCTCTGTGATTAGGTGCGTGTGAGGCATGACACATTCCAAGTGCTCAAAATTTATCTACTGTTATTATAAAGATCAGTAGCATTGAAGCAGCCCTGTTTTGCGATTTGTTTTGGATCTGTACTCCAACCTTAAATTATACAAGCCAGATAATTCTTCAAGGTTATGAGTAAATAGCTTCATAAATTTTAGAACGCTAGTGGCAAAGAATATAAACATACAGATAATACAGTAAAAGATGCAATATTTAATGATTTTGGAACTAAATATTGAATAAAGAAAAATAATCCACATGTGTTTCATCCATTGTTACTTAGTATTTTATGTAACATTTTGTAAATTCTTTTCAATGAATAACTAGCTCCATGGAAGTGGGGAGCAAAACTATTGGTTGTGTGTGAGGAATAAAAAAATATGAATCATAGTACAACCAGACTACAGACAATAATTTTTTGAATAGACAAATCTACTGTCATTTACTAAAATTTTTGAATTATTTATTAAATTTTCCCACAATAATAAAACAATTTTATTAATTTAACTCAATTGAATAACTTTATTGATAGACAACTCAATATATTTTCATTATTTCTTTAATATATAAGATCAATCTACTCAAAATGAGGAGTGAAATGTTACATTAACTATAAGGTTTTACTGACCTTTCAAAAAGTCTTGTGAATTATGAACATTTATGTCATTTTAGGAACATAGCATGCCCTTATTGTTAGCATGATTTGAAGTTATGTCTATATAGATATGTATAAGGAAAATTAAAATGAAATCATAACTCAGTAAATAAAGAGTTTTTATAAAAGCATTAGGATAAATTCAAGAGATTATCAATATATTAACTTGGTTACTGAGTGTAGGCACATCTTTGAATATATCAGCTTTGAGTCTAAAATTGTAGCAATTCTCATTCTTAAATGTTTTACTTAACATCATGAGTGATGCCTGAACCATATTATGTCAGGTTTCATCATACAAGATTATTTATAACACAATAATGTAATTAATATCATTCAGGCAGTCAAACACAAATTTTATAATTCCATACAGCTTTATCTTAGACTTGAATCCTGAGTACTATGAAGTACTCATTTAAGACTGTCACATATTTTTCCTTTTACAAGTACAATCACCAAAGTCTGACATCTGTGAAAATTAACAATAAGTATAAAAATTCCCTACAGAATTTTAATTACCAGTTATGGTTCAAAATCTTTTTTTTTCCCTGCCAGTTTAATATCTACTTCAAATTCTACTTATCTCCAGACACTTCTGCTTCTTGGATTGCTGACAACTTTTAGATATTCCATGATCAATTGTATCTTCTCACTATGGAGCATTTAGCTATTGTTTTGTGTAAAAAAATAAATGGAATTTCCTTGATGTTGATAGAGAGATATACATTTTGGGAATAAGCCCAGTGACTATGATTCTACAATACTATGTATATTAAATACTGGTTGGTATATAAGCTAAGTTGTAACTTGGTAGATTGCTTAGTAATATGTCATCACATTCTCCAGAACTTTGTAGTGAATGACCTAAGGGAACACAGTCCCCAGACTTTAATTAACTTTGATTACAGAAAATAATAGTGAACCCAACCCCGTGCTCTTCTACTGACTCACTAAAGCCAGAAGGTATGCCCATGCTCTGAACTTTCCTGCTTTTTTTCTAATATCAAGAGAAAAGCACATATTGGAAGTCCTAGAAAAACCATTAGGCAAGAAAAGATATAAAATTCATCTTAATTAAAAAATAAGAAATAAAGTTGACACTCTTCAACTAATAAACATTTATTAAAGTTGCAGAGTACAAAGTCAACATACAAAAATCTGTTGTGTTATATAGACTAACAACAAACAATTTGAATGAGAAATTATAAAACTGATCACATTCACAATTGCATCAAAAAGAATAAAATACCTAGGTACAAATTTAACAAAGGAGATGAAAGATCTGTATGTAGAAAACTATGAGACATTCATGAAAATAAATGAAAACGTTCAAATAAATGGAAAGATATTATTTTATGGATTAAAAAATTAAAATTGTTAATATATGCACACCCCCAAAGCAATCTACACAGTAAACATAATATCAAGACCTACAAATAGCCAACAGACACAAAAAAATGCTCAACAGCACTAATCATCAGAGAAATGTAAATTAAAACCAGAGTGAGATATTATTGTTAGAATGTCTGTCATAAAAAAAAGAAAGAAAGAAAGAAAAAAAGGACAAAAATTAAAAAAAAAGAAAGTATATCCATATTTGGTTGGGTTTTGGAGAAAAGGGTGCTTTCATGCATTGTTAATGGGAATGTAAATTGGTCCAACAACTATGGAAAACACTATGAAGATTTCTCAAAAAAATTGAAATACCATATGATCCCATAATTCTACTTTTAGATATGAAACAAAGAAAATAAAAAACCCACTATTGTTTTTAAAAAATATATGCACCCCCTTGTTCATTGTAGCATAGTTACAATAACCAAGATACGGAAAAAAAATGTGCCTATTAATTGGTGAATGGATAAAGATATATATATATATCTTTATATATATGTATGTATATATATATGTATATATATATGTATATACATATATATGTATGTATATATATACATATATACATACATATATATGTATATATATGTATATATGTATACATATATATATAATGAAATGCTACTCAGCCATAAAAGAAGAAAGAATTCTTCCCACTTGTGATAACATGTATGGATCTTTTTATAGACGAGTTTTTTTATTTTACAGTTGGGAGTCTATACTGCCTAATCCCATTTCAGTATTTTATTAATCCCTCTAATTTTTCCTGTCAGCTTGTTTTCTGTATTTTTGAGTCTGTTTATGTTTTTGGTCTTTTTTTTTTTGCTCATTTGTTTTGATTTTTAGCTTCCACATATAGTTGAAATTATATGGCATTTGTCTTTTCCTGTCTAGCTTATTTCACTTAGCATAATAAACCATAGGCCCATTCATGTTCTTACAAATGCAAGATCTCATTCTTATTTATGGCTGAAAAATTTATTATCTATCTATCTATCTATATATCTAATCTATCTTTCTAGTTAGTTCTTATTAGTTAATATTATAATATAATATTGGTTTCAGGAGTAGAATTTAGTGATTCATCACTTACAGATAGCACCCGGTGCTCAAAACAAAAAGTGCCCTCCTTAACACACACCACCCACTTAACCCATCCTCCACTCACCATCTCTCCATGAGTTTGTTTTTTACAGTTTGTTCTTTACAGTTAAGAGTCACTTATGTTTTGTATTCCTCTCTCTTTTGCCCCTGTCTCCTATGTTCATCTGTTCTGTATCTTAAATTCTATATATAAATGAAGTCATATGGCAGTTGTCTTTGTCTGACTTAATTAATTTAGCATAATGCACACTAACTCCATCTACTTCTTTGCAAATGGCAATATTACATTCAGTTTGAGAGCTTAGTAATATTCAATTGTGTGTGTAATATATATACTATGATATATATGCTATATTGTAATATAAACTATATTATCTTTGTGTCATATATATATATATATATATACCACATATATACCATATTTTCTTTATCTCTTCATTGGTCAATAGATATTTGGGCACTTTCTATAATTTGACTACTGTTAATAATTCTGCTTTAAACATCAGGGTGCATTTGGTCCTTCAAATCAGCATTTTGTATCCTTTGGGTAAATACCTAGTAGCGAAATTACTGGGTTGTAGAGTACTTCTATTTTTTAAATTTTTCAGGAATCTCCATGCTGTTTTCTACAGTGGCTTGAAGAGTTAGTATTCCCAAAAAGAGTGTAAGAAAGTTCCCCTTTTTCCATGTCCTCACTGGCATCTGTTCTTTCTTGTGTTGTCAGTTTTAGCCATTCTGATGGGTAAGAAAGAGGTGGTATGTCATTGAGGTTTTGATTTATATTTCTTTGAGAATCTTTTCTTGTGTCTGTTGGCCATCTGGATGTCTTCTCTGGATTATTCTTGCATTCTTGGAATATATTCCACTCAAACATGATGAATGACCCTTGTAATCTATTGGTGAATTGCAGATATTTTGTTGAAGATCTTTCATTTATGTTCATTAGATGTATGTTTTTCTTGTGGTGTTAATATTGTCTTGCTTTTTAAATCAGGTTAATGTTGACTGAGTAAAATATATTTTCTCATCTATTTTTTTGGAATAGTTTGAGGAGAACAGTTATTAGCTCATTAAAATATTTGGTAGAATTTGTGATTTCTTCTGGTCTTAGACTAGTGTTTGTTGGGAATTTTAAATTATTGATTGAATTTTATTACCAGTATTTACTGTATTCAAATTGTCTATTTCTTCCTGATTTTCCTCTGAGTTATTGTACATTTCTAGAAATTTATCCTTGGTCTAGCTTGTCCAATTTATCGGCATACAATTTTTCACAATAATGGCTTCTGTCTGTGTGTGTGTGTGTTCTTTTCTGTTACTTTCATTTTATTTCACTATTTTTCCCTGAGATTGATTATTAACTTTACTGTGACTTTACTGTTAATGCTTAGATTCTGTTATCTTTATTATTTTTATATTTAATTTCATTTTTCATTTTTTATTTATTTTGAGAGAAAGCAGGGAAGGGACAGAGAGAGAGAGAGAGGAAGAGAGAGGGAGAGACAGGAAAAGAATCTCAAGCTGACTCCATGTTGTCAACACAGAGCCCAGTGTGTGGCTCAAACCTGTGAACCATGTTCATGATCTGAGCCAAAACAAGAGTTGGGCACTTAACTGACTGAGCCAACTGGGCACCCTGTTCTCTTTATTTTTTGTGTATCTATTATTGGTTTCTAGTTTTGGTTAGCATGAAGTTAATAGATAATATCCTAAATATATAGATGACTATATTAAGTTGATAGTCATTTAAATTGGCTCACATTCTAAAATAACTTCGTTTTTACTAACTCTCTCATTGAATTATGTAGGTTGTCATCTTTTATTTCTTTTTATTTTGTGAGGCTTCTCTTTTTTTTAGATATAATTGATTTTATAAATTTTGTCTTTCAAATTTTTTCAAAGTTCATTTATTTATTTTGAGAGAGAGAGAGACAGAGAATGGTGGAGGGGCAAAGAGGTAGAGAGAGAATCCCAAGCAGATTCTGTGCTATCAGCACAGAGCCCAGTGCAGGGCTTGAACTCACAAACCATGAAATCAGACCTGAGAAAAGATCAAGAGTCAGAGGCTTGGGGCGCCTGGGTGGCTCAGTTGGTTAAATGTCCAACTTTAGCTCAAGCCGTGATTTCATGGTTCATGCATTTGAGCCGTCCATGAGGTTCTGGGCTGACAAGCTCACAGCCTGGAGCCTGCTTGGGATTCTGTGTCTGCCCCTGTCTCTCTGCCCCTCCCCAGCTTGTGCTCTCTATCTCACAAAAATAAATCAATATCAAATATTAAAAAAAAAAGGAAGATGACGGCATAGGAGGATGCTGGGCTCACCACATCCTGCTAATCACTTAGACTCCACCCACACCTGCCTCAATAACCCAGAAAACCTCCAGAAGACTAGCAGAATGGATTCTCCAGAGCCAAGCATAGATGAGACACCCACGGAAGAGGTATGAAGGGCGGGGAGGTGGTGCACCCTACACGGACTGGCAGGAGGGAGCTGGGGCAGAGAGGCAGCCTGCCAGCAAAGCAGAGCCCCCGAGTCTGGCTTGCAAAACCAGACGGGTCAGACAGAGTGTGTTCTGACAACAAGAGGGACTTAACATCTGGAAGGTTTAAGTTAACAGCTCTGCTCCGAGAGAGAGGGAGGGCTAGAGGACAACGGGAGGGAGAGTTGTTGAACCCCGGATGACAGAGCTCAGCTTGGCGGGGGAAGAAAGGTGCTCACCCGTGCCATCTCCCTTGCCCTTCCCCCAGCCAAAATACCAAAGGGAACCAGTTCCTGTCAGGGAACTTGCTTGCACCAGGCAAACACCCAACACTGTACTTCTGCAGATCCATCCCTCTGGCAGCGGGTCTGACTCTCTCTTGGTGCTAAAGGACACCACCCGAAGAGGATCTCTGAAGGAAAAGCGAGCTGAGCCTGCCCCTCCCACCCTTGTGCACCTTGCCCATCCACCCCAGCTAATAAGCCAGATCCCCCGCACACAAGCCTGGCAGTGTGCAAGTAGCCCAGACAGGCCACCCAACCCCACAGTGAATCCCGCCCCTAAGAGAGGGGAAGAGAAGGTACACACCAGTCTGACTGTGGCCCCGCACACCAACACAAGTTACTCAAGACATCACAGGGGAACTGCCTTGCAGCTCCGCACCACTCCAGGGACTATCCAAAATGACCAAACGGAAGAATTCCCCCTCAAAAGAAACTCCAGGAAATAGCGACAGCTAACGAACTGATCAAAAAACGATTTAAACAATATAACAGAAAGTGAATTTAAAATAATACTCATAAAATTAAACGCTGGGCTTGAAAACAGTAAAGAGGACAGCAGAGAATCTATTGCTACAGAGATCAAGGGACTAAGGAACAGCCAGGAGGAGCTAAAAAATGTTATTAATGAGTTGCAAAATAAAATGGAGACAACCACAGCTCGGATTGAAGATGCAGAGGAGAGAATAGATGAACTAGAAGATAATATTATGGAAAAAGAAGAAGCTGAGAAAAAGAGAGATAAAAACATCCAGGAGTATGAGGGGAAAATTAGAGAACTAAGTGATGAACTAAAGATAAATAATATATGCATAATTGATATCCCAGAGAAGGAAGAGAGAGGGAAAGGTGCTGAAGGTGTACTTGAAGAAATTATAGCTGAGAACTTCCCTGATTTGGGGAAGGAAAAAGGCATTGAAATCCAAGAGGCAAAAAGAACTCCCTTCAGATGTAACTGAAATCGATCTTCTGCACGATATCATAGTGAAACTGGCAAAATACAAGGATAAAGAGAAAATTCTGAAAGCAGCAAGAGATAAACGTGCTCTAACATATAAAGGGAGGCCAATAAGACTTGTGACAGATCTCTCTACTGAAACTTGGCAGGCCAGAAAGGAATGGCAGGAAATCTTCAATGTGATGAACAGAAAAATATGCAGCCAAGAATCTTTATCCAGCAAAACTGTAATTTAGAATAGAAGGAGAGACAAAGGTCTTCCCAAACAAACAAAAACTGAAGGAATTCATCACCACTAAACCAGCCCTATAATAGATCCTAAGGGGGATCCTGTGAGACAAAGTACCAGAGACATCGCTACAAACATGAAACCTACGGACATCACAATGACTCTAAACCCATATCTTTCTATAATAACACAATGTAAATGGACTAAATGCGCCAACCAAAAGACATAGGGTATCAGAATGGATAAAAAAAAAACAAGACCCATCTATTTGCTGTCTACAAGAGACTCATTTTAGACCTAAACGCAACTTCACATTGAAAGCGTGGGAATGGAGAACTATCTATCATGCTACTGGAAGTCAAAAGAAAGCTGGATTACCCATACTTATGTCAGACAAACTAGACTTTAAATTAAAGGCTGTAACAAGAGATGAAGAAGGGCATTATATAATAATCACAGGGTCTATCCATCAGGAAGAGCTAACAATTATAAATGTCTATGCGTTGAATACAGGAGCCCCCAAATATATAAAACAATTACTCACAAATATAAGCAACCTTATTGATAAGAATGTGGTAATTGCAGGGGACTTTAATACTCCACTTACAACAATGGATAGATCATCTAGACACATGGTCAATAAAGAAACAAGAGCCCTGAATGATACATTGGATCAGATGGACTTGACAGATACATTTAAAACTCTGCATCCCAAAGCAACAGAATGTACTTTCTTCCCGAGTGCACATGGAACATTCTCCAAGATAGATCACATATTGTGTCACAAAACAGTCCTTAGTAAGTATACAAGAATTGAAATCATACCATGCATACTTTCAGACCACAATGCTATGAAGCTTGAAATCAACCACAGGAAAAAGTCTGGAAAACCTCCAAAAGCATGGAGGTGAAAGAACACCCTACTAAAGAATGAATTGGTCAACTGGGCAATTAGAGAAGAAATTAAAAAAATATACAGAAAGAAATGGAAATAAAAATACAACAATTCAAATGCTGCGGGATGCAGCGAAGGCAGTCCTGAGAGGAAAATACATTGCAATCCAGGCCTATCTCAAGAAACAAGAAAAATCCCAAATTCAAAATCTAACAGCACACCTAAAGGAAATAGAAACAGAACAGCAAAGACAGCCTAAGCCCAGCAGAAGAAGAGAAACAATAAATATAGAGCAGAAATAAACAATATAGAATCTAAAAAAAAAATGTAGAGCAGATCAATGAAACCAAGAGTTGTTGGTTTTTTTTTTTTAATAAACAAAATTGATAAACCTCTAGCAAGGCTTCTCAAAAAGAAAAGGGAGATGACTCAAATAGATAAGCCTTGAATGAAAATGGAATTATTACAACCAATCCCTCAGAGATACAAGCAATTATCAGGGAATACTATGAAAAACTATATGCCAACAAATTGGACAACCTGGAAGAAATGGACAAATTCCTAAACACACACACACTTCCAAAACTCAATCAGGAGGAAATAGGAAGCTTTAACAGACCCATAACCAGCTAAAAATTGAATCAGTCATGAAAAATCTCCCAACAAATAAGAGTCCAGGACCAGATGGTTTCCCAGGGGAGTTCTACCAGACATTTAAAGCAGAGAGGGGCGCCTGGGTGGCGCAGTCGGTTAAGCGTCCGACTTCAGCCAGGTCACGATCTCGCGGTCCGTGAGTTCGAGCCCCGCGTCAGGCTCTGGGCTGATGGCTCAGAGCCTGGAGCCTGTTTCCGATTCTGTGTCTCCCTCTCTCTCTGCCCCTCTCCCGCTCATGCTCTGTCTCTCTCTGTCCCAAAAATAAATAAACGTTGAAAAAAAAAAAAAATTTAAAGCAGAGATAATACCTATCCTTCTCAAGCTATTCCAAAAAATAGAAAGGGAAAGAAAACTTCCAGACTAATTCTACGAAGCCAGTATTACATTGATTCCTAAACCAGAGACCCAGTAAAAAAAGAGAACTACAGGCCAATATCCCTGATGAATATGGATGCATAAATTCTCAATAAGATAGTAGCACATCGAATTCAACAGCATATAAAAAGAATTATTCACCATGATCAAGTGGGATTCATTCCTGGGATGCAGGGCTGGTTCAACATTCGCAAATCCATCAACGTGATACATCACATTAATAAAAGAAAAGATAACCATATGATCCTGTCAATCAATGCAGAAAAAGCATTTGACAAAATTCAGCATCCTTTCTTAATAAAAACTCTCAAGAAAGTTGGGATAGAAGGAACATACTTAAACATCATAAAAGTCATTTATGAAAAGCCCACAGCTAACATCATCCTCAATGGGGAAAAACTGAGAGCTTTCTCCCTGAGATCAGGAACACCACAGGGATGTCCACTCTCACTGTTGTTGTTTAATATAGTGTTGAAAGTACTAGCATCAGGAATCAGACAACAAAAGGAAATCAAACGCATCAAAATTGGCAAAGATGAAGTTAAGCTTTCACTTTTTACAGATGACATGATATTATACATGGAAAATCCGATAGACTCCACCAAAAGTCTGCTAGAACTGATACATTAATTTAGCAAAGTTGCAAGATACTAAATCAATGTACAGAAATCAGTTGCATTCTTATACACTAATAATGAATCAACAGAAAGACAAATAAAGAAACTGATCCCATTCACAATTGTACCAAGAAGCAAAAAATTCCTAGGAATAAATCTAACCAAAGATGTACAAGATCTGTATGCTGAAAACTATAGAAAGCTTATGAAGGAAATTGAAGATACAAAGAAACGGAAAAACATTCCGTGCTCATGGGCTGGAGGAATAAATCAAAATATAAATACTACCCAAAGCTATCTACACATTCAATGTAATCCCAATCAAAATTTCACCAACATTCTTCTCAAAGCTAGAACAAGCAATCCTAAAATTCATATGGAACCACAAAAGGCCCCGAATAGCCAACGTAATTTTGAAGAAGAAAACCAAAGCAGGAGCCATCACAATCCCAGACTTTAGCCTCTACTACAAAGCTGTAATCATCAAGACAGCATGGTATTGGCACAATAACAGACACATACACCAATGGAATAGAATAGAAACCCCAGAACTAGACCCACAAAAGTATGGCCAACTCATCTTTGACAAAGCAGGAAAGAATATCCAATGGCAAAAAGACAGTCTCTTTAACACATGGTGCTGGGAGAACTGGACAGCAACATGCAGAAGGTTGAAACTAGACCACTTTCTCACACCATTCACAAAAATGAACTCAAAATTGATAAAGGACCTGAATGTGAGACAGGAAACCATCGAAACACTAGAGGAGAAAGCAGGAAAAGACCTCTCTGACCTCAGCCATAGCAATTTCTTACTTGACACATCCCCAAAGGCAAGGGAATTGAAAGCAAAAATGAACTATTGGGACCTCATGAAGATAAAAAGCTTCTGCACAGCAAAGGAAACAATCAGTAAAACTAAAAGGCAACCAATAGAATGGGAAAAGACATTTTCAAAGGACATATCGGACAAAGGGCTAGTATCCAACATCTATAAAGAGCTCACCAAACTCCACACCCAAACAACAAATAATCCAGTGAAGAATGGGCAGAAAACATGAGTAGACACTTCTCTCAAGAAGACATCCGGATGTCCAACAGGCACATGAAAAGTTGCTCAATGTCACTCCTCATCAGGGAAATACAAATCAAAACCAGACTCAGGTATCACCTCATGCCAGAGTGGCCAAAATGAACAAACCAGGAGACTATAGATGCTGGAGAGGATATGGAGAAACAGGAACCCTCTTGCACAGTTGGTGCGAATGCAAACTGGTGCAGCTGCTCTGGAAAACAGTGTGGAGGTTCCTCAAAAAGTTAAAAATAGACCTACCCTATGACCCAGCAGTAGCACTGCTAGGAATTTACCCAAGGGATACAGGAGTACTGATGCCTAGGGGCACTTGTCCCCCAATGTTTATAGCAGCACTCTCAACAATAGCCAAATTATGGAAAGAGCCTAAATGTCCATCAACTGATGAATGGATAAAGACATTGTGGTTTATATACACAATGCAGTACTACGTGTCAGTAAGAAAGAATGAAATATGGCCCTTTGTAGCAATGTGGATGGAACTGGAGATTGTTATGCTAAAAGAAACAAGCCATACAGAGAAAGACAGATATCATATGTTTTCACTCTTATGTGGATCCTGAGAAACTTAACAGGAATCCATGGGAGAGGTGAAGTAAAAAAATAAAAAGAGGTTAGTGTGGGAGAGAGCCAACATAAGAGACTCTTAAAAACTGAGAACTGAGGGTTGATGAGGTGTGGGAGGGAGGGGTGGGTGGGTGATGGGTATTGAGAAGGGCACCTGTTTGGATGAGCACTGAGTGTTGTATGGAAACCAATTTGACAATAAACTTCATATATTAATTTTTTTTTAAAGAGCCAAAGTCTTAACTGACTGAGCTGCTCAGACATCCCTCAATTTATAGTCTTCTTAAAATTATGGCTTTTTCTTTTCTTCTAAGAAAAGTTTATCACCAGTGTAGTGGCGGTAAACTTCTTTAAATTTTGTTTGTCTGGGAAACCCTTTATCTCTCTTTGAATTTGAATGATAACCTTTTGGGTAGCACAGTAATTGTTATAGACTTTTTTCTTCTAAACACTTTGCTTATATCATACCTATCTTTTCTGGGTTACAAAATTTCTCCTGTAAAATCAGATGATATCTTGATGGGGTTTGTTTTGTATATAAATAGTTTGTTCTTTCTTGGTGTTTTAAAATTCTTTCTTTATCTTTAATCTTTGCCATTTTAATTTCTATGTGTCTCAGTGTGGACTTGTTAGGTTTATCTTGTTTGGGATCTCAATTTTCTGGACATGGATATCTGTTTCCTTGCTCAGGTTAAGATATTTTTTAGCAATTATTTATTCATATAGGACTTATGTCCCTTTGTTTCTTGTATTTTCTTTTGAACCCATATAATGTAAATGATTTTATGCTTAATGTTGTCCCAGAGTTCCCTAAAATTATCCTCATTTCATAATTTTTTTTTTTGTTGTTCAGCTTTGGTGTTTTCCAGTATCTGTCTTCAGTTCACTGATCTTTTCCATCTTTTACTCTGTTCTTGATATCCTCTACTCTGCTTTTCACTTCAGTTATTGTATTCTTTAGCCAAGCGAATATCCATATACATATACACAAACAAATATATATATGTATATATATATATATATATGTAGGTGTATATATATATACACACATATATATGTGTGTATATATATATATACACCCACACAAATATATACAATACACAAATTATATGTATATATATGCACACATATGTGTTTATGTGTGTGTGTGTGTGTGTGTGTGTGTGTGTGTGTGTGTTTGTGTATTGTGTTTTGTTGAAATTCTTACTGAGTTCCAGTCTAGTGAGCATATTTATGATGATTACATTGAACTCTTTGTCAAGTAGTTTGTTTCTTTCCATTTAATTTAGTTATTACTCTGAAGTTTTGTTTTTCCCTTTCATTTTGAGCATGTTTCTCTGTCTCCTCATTTTGTTTGACTCTCTATGTTTGTATTTGTGAATTAGATGGAATAGTTAACTTTCCTAAAGTTGAAAGAATGGCCTTGTGTAGGGACATCCCCTGTGTAGGTTGCATGTACTAGAGGCTTTGACTAGTTGTGGCTGTCACACACATGGGCTGCAAGTTCCTAGGCATTCTGAGCTGGGACTGCCTTAGTGGGACTCCTAGAACAGAAATGGTCCTGAAATGGGGGTCTCTCAGGGCTTTCCACACAAGGGGAATCCTGGCAAAATGGTTAAAACAGGAGTAAGCATACTGTAGTGTGTACCTGGTTGAACACCTTCGAAGGCCAATTGGAGCTGATGTAGTGGGTCAGGAGGTCTCAGGGTACTCTTCAGGGAAGGGAGAGGGGAAGGAAAGCTGGAAGTGAAGTGGATTTGGGCTTACAAGCCCTAGAGTGTTCCATGTGGGGTGTGCTCTGTCAAGTCATCTGAACTGAAGCAGGTGTAAGCCTAAAGTTCCCAGGATATTTTGTGCCTGTGAGAAGACTGGAGCTATAGTGGGTGCTTTATAATGGTTTCAGATTGAGTGCCATGCTGTGCACATGGTGTGTACTGGGGGCTCAAGTTTCATTAAGGCAGCTGGTTGGCTTAGGTGTCCAGACCCTGCTTCCATCTCTGCTATAAAAGTGGAGGAAGAATATAAATAAACACACTCACCTGCTTCTCTGATTCCAGAGAGATTTCTAGGAGCTCCCTTGCTGTTTGGTGGAGTTCTAAGGATGGTTACTTTACATTCCAGTTTTTATTTTAAACTATGATATTTTTCTGTACCCCAGAGCATCCTGAACTTGTGTGAGCTTAAGCACATGAGGACCACTCAGGGGGTAGGCTTGCTAGGGCTTAGACCATGTTCTCATCCTCAATATCAATATAAGGTTAGTTCATTTACACTCTAGTTACATTTATTTGAGTATAGTTGACATACAATGTTACATTAGTTTCAGGTGTACAAAACAGTGATTCAACAAGTTTATACATTATGCTATGTTAAATAAACCACAAGTGTAAGCATCCTGGAAATATAGATAGAGCTGTAGCACACATAGGATAGGGTGGCCCTAGGTGTTCCATGCACCTGTGCCTGTACATGACTATTACAATATGATTGACTATATCCCTTACGCTTTCTATTCCGTTGAATTTTTTACTTCATAACTGGAAGCCTGTGTTTCCCACTGTCTTTCACCTATTTTTTTCAGACCCCAGCTCCCCTCACCTGTGGCAACTTACAGTTTGTATTTTGTATTTATAGGTCTTTTTATGGATTTGTTTGTTTATTTTTTCTTTTTATTCAGATTCCACATTAGATAAATCGTATGTTATTAGCCTTTCTCAGTCTGACTTGATTGACTTAGAATTATACCTTCTAGGTTCATCCATGTTGTCTCAAATGGCATAATCACATATTTTAATGGTTGTGTAATATTCCATTGTGTGAGATATATTTCATATCTTATCCATTAATCACTTGATGCCATTTATGTTACTTCCATATCTTGCCTATTGTAAATAATGCTGCAATAAATATAGGGGAACATGTATCCTTTTGAGTCATTGCATTTGCTTTTGAGTAATTGTTTTGTTTTGTTTTGATAAATACTCAATAGTGGAATTATTATCAAAACTACAATGACCTATTACCTTACACCTGTTGGAATGGCTAAATGGAAAAAAAAGACAAGAAATCACAAGGGTTGACAAGGAAATGAGAAAAAAGAACGCTTGTGCATCATTGGTGGGAATTTAAATTGGAATAGTCCCTGTGAAGAACAGTATGGAGGTACCTCCAAATAAGTTTCCCTTTAGACCATGGATTTCTTTTTTCTATACCCAAGGACAGGCAAATATAGACTCAGTCCTTCAGTATCATCTCTCCGTATGTAGTTTGCAGAATCAGCATTGTTTTCATGTCTCCATCTCTCCTCTCTTATGTTCTGTAGCTTTTGTTGTGAAGAAGCTGTTCAGTCAGCCCTCAATTACTCTTTAGGAGAAATTGCTTTTTATATAGGTACAGATTTGGTGTGCCATAGAGGAGTTGAGCTCAAGGTCTTACTACATCAGCATCTTGGGCCAAAAAAAATTAGAAAGCCTAGTAAAGCTGTATCTAAGATACTAGCTTAAGAGCAACAGGGTGGTACTAAATCAAGAGATGCTACATGGCACTATTGCAAACTAGATGGAAAAAGAGCCAAAGAGGTGATTGCCCCCTCCTCCAATCACTCCATCACTTTTAGAATGTGTGTTTATCATATTCTCAAACTGAGATTTTGTTGGTTATAATCTGGAGTTGTGGTGCAACTTGAAAATTCCTCCTGGAAGCAACCATTGGTCCAAAAGAATTGGAGTTAATGGAGAAACTTTTTCTAGTACAATCAGTTGGATAATTCTAAAAAGGATTTTGTATGTTCTTCAGGAGTGCCAACAAAATAGGACTCCAGTTGCACACAACAGCAACCTTGATCTGGATACCTTATGTTGATTTTTCTTCCTCCTCTATGTCATTCTCTGCACTCCATCACTTTTACCTCCTGAGATCATCTCACAAATAACTGTATCGGGTTCTGCTTCCCAGAGAACTCAGGAAAAGTAATTCCTCAAGTCCATTTCCTACCCTCTCCTTCATGTACAAGCTAATATCATAAAGGTCTTTATTGGGTCATTTGTTACCATAAACACTTTCCAACTTCTGAAATACCATGTAAGACTCCTTATCGTGAAATTACTTTCCTCCTTCCTTGACTTGGCTATTCCCTATATTTCAGGTTTCAGCTCAAATAAAGCTTTATCAGGAAGTCGTCCTTCACTTTCTAAAATATATTAAACTTAAAAGTCTGCATCTCCTAACATTAAACAAAATAAATTTTACATAATGTGCCTTTTATGGGACTTTCAGACACAAACATCTAGAACAGTTCCTGGCACATTGTATGCACACAATATGTAATACTCGATTTGATAAACATGAATGGTAAGTCTTTAACAATAAGCATATCAGGAAATGAACATTTCTTAGTCCTCATTGCTTTTATTTTGTATTGGCACTTAATATTCTTAGGATGTGCTAGAAAGTAACTATTCTAGACTTCCACATTATAGGCATTATTTTATTTCTAATTAGAATGGGTTTACAACTTTCTCAGCTGATAAATACATTACAGATATTACAAAGTATTACTGATGCTGTATAGGCAAAACTTTTAAAAATTATTTTTACAACATGATAGCAGAATAGAGGAGTAGCAAATAGTAATAAACAGATTTAAATGTATATTTTGATGGGAAATAAATAAATTAGTTGGGATAAAATCTAGTTGCTGGCATTATATAAAAAAGACATCTAGTTATTGTAATTACCCTCTCATCGTACCTTGTTCCTGTTGACACGGTCACTTTAGGAGTTGCTTCTATTCAAGAGTTTATGTGGTAAACTGTTGCTTTAGTGTTCTACTAGGGCTAGTTACTATGTTATTGGATTCATATGCCAAGACAAACTACACAACCATTTAGTTGAGTATTCACCAAACTCACTTTCTTTTTTCCCTGATATCATAACTAAGCAATATTTCCCATCTTTTTTTTTTTTTAGTAAGACATATGTAAAGCCAGGTTCTGACAAATAGGATATTAATGGCTGTAACATTTGCCACTTCCATTCCTGGTCCATAAGAACATCTCACATAGTCTCTCACTGACTTTTGTTAGATATTCGTCGATGCCCAGTTAATCTTGAGGGTCACATGTTGAAGATGGCAGAGTATCTGTCAGCCTGAATCATTGAGTAACTGCAAGAAGAATAACTATGTACCCCACTACATCCTTATAGGTTGGAATTTTATGAAAAGATCATAAACTTTTATTGTATTAAAACACTGAGACCCACGAGGGGTATCTGTTACATCAGTTAGAATTACTGCTATTAATACTCATTCTCTCTGGGGTCATAAAAATATAATGGGATTTTTTTTTTTTGCAAAGCAAGAAACAGTTTCTTTCTCTATGTATAACATTGTCGTCATCACAAAATTCTGATAGGATAATAAGGTACAATCTACTAATAAAGCAATGAACTGTCCCCATCTCTACTCCATTTTTCCCTTACATTTTCCCCCATACTTTTCTCACAGGAAGTGGGAGGGGATGGGGAATCTTCATCTCTCCTAGTAGTTGCTTTCTTAAAAAAAATATTTTCTATGTTGAGCTTTGCCTAAGGATTGGTGTCATGTTGTGGCCAATTTGTGTCTCCATAATGCTACCTATTATGAACATGGGGAGAAGAGTGGGATCAGTCTACCCAGAAAGGAGAATTATCTTCATGCTTAGTTTGAAAAGTCATATAATTCCCCACTGCCTGGGAGAGTAGCACCTTTAAACTGAAGAAAATAAAAAGTGTCCATTTTAAGGAAAGTTCTAGCATATCTGGAAACTGTTGAAGGTAATTTTTCATTAATTATATACATATTTATACAGTCATATTATGTCTCAAACACCATTTTAGGCATTGAGGATATAGCTGTGAAAAAACAGGAAAAATGCCTGCCATAACAGGGCTTACTTTGTGGTGGGTATTTAGACAATAAACACAAACACAAGAAATACAAACAAATAAACCCAATCAATGTACTATTAGATGGAAATAATTACTAAGAAGAAAAAATTGCCAGGGAAAAGAGATGTAAAGTATTGGGAAAAGATTAGAGTTTTATATATCTTGGCCTGAAACTTTGTATAAAGACCCAAAGGAAGTGAGAAGAAAGGAATTCTAGGCTAGGGATACAAGGGAGGAAAAATGGGTTGGTGTTATATACTTAATTTATCTTTTGTTCACTGTGGTTGAAATGCAGTGGAGGAGAGAATATAATAAGAAGTGAAGTCAGAGAAGCCAAGCTGTAGTTTGGATGCTAACATATCTGTGAAAAATTCTGATGTAACAATAAGAGCAGAATAAAAATTTACTGCAATGAACAAAAATATTAAAAAAGTCAATACATAGTTTATTTTTTAGCAATTATCAAAGTAATACATTACCATGTTACTTAATGAAAATAAATGTCATCAGGGGAAAGGAGGAGAGATGACAGAATAAAAGAATGCTGAGTTCAACCCCTTCTACAGACACACTGAAACAACTGTAACTACACAAACCAACTCTGAAAATTACTGAAGACTGGCAAAAAAAGATCTCCAATAGTTATTCATACAGAGAAGGCCACATCAAAAAAAGATAGGGGTCGTGGAGACGTGGTTGAGGACTAAACATCAGTGCAACTAACCACAAATAAGAAGTACATCAAAAACATGGAGAAGAGACAGGATGAGATCCCACGGCAGGCACAGGGGACTCATATGAGGAAGAAGAGATTCCATACTATCTGCCTTTGAAAACCAACAATACTTAGCTACAGGAATTTGAAAAATTAGTGGGCTTTACTCTGAGAGAGTCACAAGGTGATAGAAAATCAACTCCCTACTCATAAAAGCCAGCATACTCAGTAAATCAGCTTGAGACCTAGCACAGAAGCAGCAGTTAGATGAGTACCTGGCACACTCTCTCTGTCTCTCAAAAATGAATAAACGTTAAAAAAATTAGAAAAAAATATAAGAGGCGCTTGGGTGGCTCAGTCGGTTGAGCATCCGACTTTGGCTCAGGTCAGGATCTTGCAGTTTGTGAGTTTGAGCCCCACGTCGGGCCCTGTGCTGACAGCTCAGAGCCTGGAGCCTGTTTTGGATTCTATGTCTCCCTCTCTCTGCCCTTTCCCCACTCATGGTCTGTCTCTGTCTCTCAACTGCATAAATGTTTAAAAACAATTAAATAAAAGTACCTGGCACATACATGTAAGAGTTTTATTGACTAATCTTGGAACATGTGATGGAAGGGAAGGGATCTAAAGGAATTTCTCCAGGAAAAATGGGGATGGCAGGGCCATTTCTATTTCCCTCCTCCAGCCTAGGCAGCTGGACATTTGTGAGAGCCAGCACTAAAATTCTCCTTCTACATTTCTAATACCATGTGCTCCAACCCCATGTTTATCTATGGACCCACCCCATTTAACCTGGCTTCTTTGCCAGTCATCCACTCAAAGCAGATTCTGTCCTACCCCACCATGCAGGTGGTCAGGGATGGACACGCACCACTTGAAAGTGACTCCTGCCCTGGGAAGAAGGAGAGGAAATAAACCTACTGACTAGCAGTCTTGCAGTTATATAGCATTACAGGCTCTTAGCTGGGAGCAAGGGAGCAAGGCCAGCCTTTCAGTGTACTTATAGCTGTGGCAGAGAAGCTAATTGCAGATAGCTAGGCTGACCACCAGCTCTGCCCACACTGTGGGGCTTCAGAAAGATATCTCAACAGCATGAGAAAAATACCCTGTGCAGTAAGCCCACAACAGGCAAAGCAGATCATTGCAACCAGTAGATCACGGCTCAGCTAAAACTGGGGGTATACACATACCACAAATATGTCATGCCCAGAGTGCTTGGTTCTGGTGAGAAGAGGGATTTTGTTACAAGGAACCACAGAACTTCTTCTACCCAAGGCCAATAAGAACAGGTAATGTAGATGACCTATTTAATTAATAGAAATAAACAAAGAGTGTTAGACAAAATGAGGAACAAAGGAATATGTCTCAAATGAAAGAATAAGGAAAAATCACTCTAAAAGCATTAAATGAAACAGATAAGCAATATATTGATACATAATTCAAATTACTGATCATAAATATACTCATCTGATGTGAGAAAAGATAAACTCTTTAATAAAGAGACAGAAAATATAAAAAAAAAGAACCAGTCAGAGATTAAAAAAAATAATAACTGAGATGAAAAATACCATAGTGGGAATCAACAGCGTATCAGAAGATGCAGAAGAATGGGGTGTCTGGGTGGCTCAGTCAGTTGGGTGTCTGACTTAGGCTCAGGTCATGATCTTGCAGTCTGTGAGTTCAAGCCCCACGTCAGGCTCTATGCTGACAGCTCAGAGCCTGGAGCCTGCTTCATATTCTGTCTCCATCTCTCTCTGCCCATTCCCCGCTCTCACTGTGTGTCTCTCTCAAAAATAAAATAAAAACAGAAGGTGAAGAAGAATGAATTATCTCTCTATGAGAGAGGGTGATGGAAAGCAACCAATATGAACTGTAAAAAGAATAAAATAATAAATGAGAATAGGTTAAGGGAAATCTGTGACACCATCAAGTATAATAAAATTCAAATTGTAGAGATTCCAGAGGTAAAAGACAGAGAAAAGAGGGGAGAAAACTTATTTGAAGAAATAATAGCTGAAAAGGTCCTTGATTTGTAGAAGACAACAGCCATTCAGACCCAGGAAACACAAAGGATCTTTAACAAGATGAACCCAAGATGGGCCACATAAAAACACAATAATTACAATAATAAATAATAATGATAAAGCCAGATAATGTAAAAGTAATGATAGAGCCAGAATATTAAAAATAGCAAGAGGGGAAAAAAAACAAAGAGTTATATAGAGGGAAATCCCCATAAGGTAATCAGCTATATTTCCACAGTAACCTTACAAATCAGAAGGAAGTGGCATGGTATATTCAAAGTGCTAGGGAGAAAAAATATATATATACAACAGAATAATCTATGTAGCAAGGTTATAACTTAGAATTGACTGAGGGACACCTGGGTGGCTTATGTTGCAGAGCCTTCTTGGGATTCCCCCGCCCCCTTTCTCTTTTCCCCTCTCTTGCTCACACACTCTCTCTCTCTCGAAATAAATACATAAACTTAAAAAAAAATAAAATTTAAAAAGAATGAGAGAGAAAGCGTTTCTTAAACAAACAAAGTTTAAGGGTTCCTCACCACCTAACCAGTATTCCAGGAAATAAACAGAATTATGTAAACATAAAGAAAGGCCACAAATACAAGAAAATTATAAAAGAAAAAAATACATGAGCAAAAGCAGACATGCAGTAAGGGTGATAACAATAATTACTTATATAGCCAGTATGAACTTTAAAACACAAAAGTAGTAAATTTAATTATATCTATGAAATTAATCAAGAGATAAACCAAACAAAAGATGTAAAATGTAACATTGTATATACATAATACATGGAGGAGGGAGTAAAATTTTGTGCTTTTATAATGTGCTCAAAATTAAGCAATATCAAATTCATATAGATTGTTATACACATAAGATGTTATATACGAACCCAGTTGTTCATATATAAAAACCTTAACCATAATCAAAACCTTAACATAGAAACAAAAAAATAAATAAAGAGAAAGTTAGCCAAGAATGACACGAAAAGAAAGCCACCAAATCACAAAGGATGAGAACAAAAGAAAAAAGGAACACAGAAGAACTACAGAAATAACCAGAAAGCAATTTATAAAATAGCAATTAGTACATACCCATGAATAATTACTCTGATTTCTTTAATGTTTATTTATTTTTGAAAGAGACAGAGACATAAGGTGAGTGGGTGAGGGGCAGAGAGAGAGGGAGACACAGAATCTGAAACAGGCTCCAGGCTCTGAGTCCATGCGGGACCTGAAGTCACAAACCACGAGATCGTGACCTGAGCCAAAGTCGGATGCCCAACCTACTGAGCCACCCAGATGCCCTAAATGTAAATAAACTAGATGCTCCAATCAAAAGGCCTAGGGTAAATGAAGGGATTAAGAAAAAAAGAATTGTCATTTTTGTCCTGGCTACAGGAGATTCACTTCCCATCTACAAACACCAACTGCCTGGAGGTGAAGAGGTGGAGAAAGAGAATCCATGCAAAAGGAAGTTAATATTGTAACATTTATATCTAGCAAAATAGACATTGAGCAAAGACTTTTTCAAAAGACAAAGAAGAGTATTACATAGTAATAAAGAGATTAAGCTAACAAAAATATGGAACAATTATAAATATCTCTGTACCCAATATAGCAGCACCTAAATATATAAAGTAAATATTCACCGCCTAAGGGAAAATGTGACAGAATACAATAGTTGGAAACTTTAACACCCTCCTCACATTAATTACTAGATCATCTAGATAGAAACTCTAGAATGAAAGCAATAATTTTGAATGGCACATTAGATCAAATGAATGTAACAGATATATACAGAATATTCTATCCAAAGACAGGAGACTATTCATTCTTCTTAGGTAGACATGGAACACTCTCTTGGATACATCACAGGAAGGCCAAAAAAAAGTTTCAAATGTAAAGGAATTGAAATCATAATAAGCATTTTTTTTCCTGATCACTGCAGTATGAAACTTTAAATCAATTACAAAGAAAACTGAAAAACAAACAAACAAAAAACATGGAGGCTAAACAACATGCTATCAAACAAGCAATGGGTGAATACAAATAAAAGTAGAAACAGAAAGATCCAAAGACATTGGATGAAACAAAAGAAGTTTAGGAGGGAAGTTTATAGTGATACAGACCTACTTCAAGAAATAAACTGGGGTGCCTGGGTGGCTCAGTTGATTAAGCATCTGACTTTGGTGCAAGTCATGATCTCATGATTCATGAGTTTGATCCCCTCATCAGGCTCTCTGCTGTTAGTGCAGAGCCTGATTGGGATCCTCTATCCTCTGTCCCCATCTGTTCTCTATAATTAAGAGTTTTTGGGGGTTAGTTGGTTTTTTGTTGTTGTTGTTTGTTGTTGTTCTGAAAGAGTCTTTTTTTGTCTCTTTTGTGTATCTGTTTCTTAAATTCCACATGTAAGTGACATCATGATACTTATCGTTCTCTGACTGACTTATTTCACTTAACACTATAATCTCTAGATCCATCCATGCTGCAAATGACAAAATTTCATTCTTTTAATGAGTAATATTCCATTGTATGTATGTATGTATGTATATACATGTATATATATATATATATATATATATATATATATAACACATTTTCTTCACCATTCATGTAACCATGTACAATTGGGCTGCTTTCATATTTTGGCCATCATAAATAATGCTGAAACAAGCAAAGGGATGCATATATCTTTTTCAATCAGTGTTTTCATATATTTTGGGCTAAAACCCAATAGTGGATTTAGTGGATAACATGGCAGTTTTATTTTGATTTTTTTGAGGAACCTCCATAATGTTTTCCACAGTGACTTCACCAGTTTGCATTCCTACCACAGTGCATAAGGGTTGCTTTTCTTCTATATCCTAGAGAACACATTATTTCTTGTCGTTTTGATTTTAGACATTCATAGACATGAGGTGATATCTTCTGTTTTCAATTTGCATTCATTCTACCGATGATTGGAGTTGTTGAGCATCTTTACAAGTGTCTGCTGACCATCTGTATGTCTGCTTTGGAGAATTTTCTGTTCATGTTGTCTACCATTTTAAATGGATTATTTGTTTTTTGAGTGTTGAGTGGTATAAGATCTTTATATATTTTGGATACTAACCCATTATGAGATATATCATTTGCAAATATCTTTTTCCATTCGGTAAGTTGCATTTTGTTTCATTTATTATTTCCTTTCCTGTGAAGAAGCTTTTTATTTTGATGTAGTCCCAATAGTCTGCTTTGCTTTTATTTCCCTTGGCTCAGGAGACATATCTAGAAAAAGGTTGCAAATGGTCAATGTCAGAGAAATTACTGCCTGTGCTCTCGACTAGGATTTTTTGGTTTAGGTCTCAACTTAGTTATGTAATATATTTTGAGTTTATTTTTGTTTATGGTGTAAGAAAGTGGTAACGTTCATTATTTTACATGAGTCTGTCCAGATTTCCCAATCGACACCACTTGTTGAAGATACTGTATTTTTCCTATTAGATGTTCTTTCCTGATTTGTCAAAGATTAATTGACCATATTATTATGGGATGTGCCACACTAATTTATGAATACTGAACACTTGCACCCCAATCTTAAATTCCACTTGATCATGGTGAATGATTTTTTAATGTATTGTTGGATTCACTTTCCTAATATTTTGTTGAGGATTTTTGCATCTATGTTTATTAGAGATATTGGTGTGTAGTTCTCTCTCTCTCTCTCTTTCTCTCAGTAGCATTTTTATCTGGTCCTGGTATCAAAGTAATGTTAGCTTCATAGAAATAATTTGGAAGATTTCCTTTTATTTTTAGAACAAGTTGAGAAAAAGGCATATTAACCCTTTTTTAAATGTTTGGTACAATCCACCTGTGAAGCTATCTGGTTTTGGACTTTTGTTTGTTGGGAGTTTTATGATTATAGATTCAATTTCATTGTTAGTAATCAATGTGTTCAAGTTATCTATTCCTTCTTGATTCAGCTTTGGGTGTTTATATTCTTCTAGGAATGTATCAATCCTTCTAGTTGTTAAATTAATTGCTATGTAGATTTTCATTATATATATATATATATATATATATATATATATATATATATATAAACAATTGTTTGTATTCCTGGGGTGTTCTTTGTTATTTCTATTCTCTCACTTCTGATTTCGTTTGAGTTCTCTCTCTCTCTCTCTTTGTTTTTTGTTTGTTTTTTGTTTTGTTTATTGATGAAATGTTTATCAATTTTATTGATGTTTTCAGAGGACCAGATCCTGGTTTCATTGATCTATTCTTGTTGATCTATTCTGAAACTATTTTTAGTTTTGATTTCATTTATTTCTGCACTAATTTTATTATTTACTTCCATACACATGTTTAGGTTTTATTTGTTCTTTTTCTAGCTCCTTTAGGTATAGGTAAGTTTGTTTATTTTGAGAGTTTTCTTGTTACTTGAGATAGGCATGCATTGCTATAAACTTCTGTCTTAGAACATCTATTGATGCATCCCAAAGATTTCAGATCACTGTGTTTTCATTTTTATTTCTCTCTATATATTTGTTGATTTCCTCTTTGGTTTCATGTTTTAACCATTCATTGCTTAGTAGCATGTTATCTAACCTGCGCTCTATATTTGTGCTCTTTCAAGTTATTTTCTTATTGATTTCTTGTTTTGTAGCATTATGGTTGGAGATGATGCATGGTATGACTCTAGTCTTTTTGAATTTGGTAAGACTTGTTTTGTGGCCTAACATATGATCTATTCTGGAGACTGTTCCATGAATACTTGACAAATGTGTGTTCTGCTCCTTTAGGATAAAATATTATGAATATATCTGTTAAATCCAACTGATCGAACATATCATTCAAAGCCACTCTTTATTGGTTTTCTCTTTGGATGTAAGTGGGGTGTGTAAGTCCTTTACTATTGCTGTATTACTATTGATTAATTTTTTGTATGTTATTCACTACTTTATGTATTTGTTTGCATCTGTGTTGAGTGAATAAATGTTCACAGTTATTATATTTAATTTTTGTATCATTCCGTTTATGATTATATAATATCTTTTCTTATCACTTCATAAATCTGTGTTTTAAAGTCTATTTTGTCCTATATAAATATTGCTATCCTGGCTTTCTTTTCACAACAATTTTCATTGATAAATGTTTCTCTATCCCTTCACTTTCAATCTGCAGGTGTCTTTATGTCTGCAATGTAGGCAACATATAGATGGGTCTGTGTTTGTGTGGGTTTTTTTGTTTGTTTTGTTTTGTTTTTTATCCAATCTGTTACCCTATGCCTTCTGATTGGAGCAGTTAGTCCATTTATATTAAAAGTATTTTTTTTCAAACTATTGATAGGTATGCATTTGTTGCCACTAATTACTTGTTTATGGTTGTTTTGTAGTTCTCTGTTTCTTTTTTCTCTTGTTCTCTTGTCTCATGGTTAATTTGTTTTCTTTGATGATACACTTGGATTCCTTTGTCTTTGTCTTTTTGTGTATCTGTTAGGTTTTTTTTTTATTTTTTTGTTACTATTAGGTTTGTAATAACATCTGTATACAGCCATCTGTATTAACTTGATGGTCATTTACATTTGAACCCATTCTTTTCTCCTTTCACATTTTATTTATTTTTTTATATATGAAATTTATTGTCAAATTGGTTTCCATACAACACCCAGTGCTTATCCCAAAAGGTGCCCTCCTCAATACCCATCACCCACCCTCTCCTCCCTCCCACCCCCCATCAACCCTCAGTTTGTTCTCAGTTTTTAACAGTCTCTTATGCTTTGGCTCTCTCCCACTCTAACCTCTTTTTTTTTTCCTTCCCCTCCCCCATGGGTTCCTGTTAAGTTTCTCAGGATCCACATAAGCGTGAAACCATATGGTATCTGTCTTTCTCTGTATGGCTTATTTCACTTAGCATCACACTCTCCAGTTCCATCCACATTGCTACAAAAGGCCATATTTCATTTTTTTCTGATTGCCACGTAATATTCCATTGTGTATATAAACCACAATTTCTTTATCCATTCATCAGTTGATGGACATTTAGACTCTTTCCATAATTTGGCTATTGTTGAGAGTGCTGCTATGAACATTGGGGTGCAAGTGCCCCTATGCATCAGTACTCCTGTATCCCTTGGATAAATTCCTAGCAGTGCTATTGCTGGGTCATAGGGTAGGTCTATTTTTAATTTTCTGAGGAACCTCCACACTGCTTTCCAGAGCGGCTGCACCAATTTGCATTCCCACCAACAGTGCAAGAGGGTTCCCGTTTCTCCACATCCTCTCCAGCATCTATAGTCTCCTGATTTGTTCATTTTGGCCACTCTGACTGGCGTGAGGTGATACCTGAGTGTGGTTTTGATTTGTATTTCCCTGATAAGGAGTGACGCTGAACATCTTTTCATGTGCCTGTTGGCCATCCGGATGTCTTCTTTAGAGAAGTGTCTATTCATGTTTTCTGTCCATTTCTTCACTGGGTTATTTGTTTTTCGGGTGTGGAGTTTGGTGAGCTCTTTATAGATTTTGGATACTAGCCCTTTGTCCGATATGTCATTTGCAAATATCTTTTCCCATTCCGTTGGTTGCCTTTTAGTTTTGTTGGTTGTTTCCTTTGCTGTGCAGAAGCTTTTTATCTTCATAAGGTCCCAGTAATTCACTTTTGCTTTTAATTCCCTTGCCTTTGGGGATGTGTCGAGTAAGAGATTGCTACGGCTGAGGTCAGAGAGGTCTTTTCCTGATTTCTCCTCTAAGGTTTTGATGGTTTCCTGTCTCACATTCAGGTCCTTTATCCATAAAGCCCACAGCTAACATCATCCTCAACGGGGAAAAACTGAGAGCTTTCTCCCTGAGATCAGGAACACAACTGGGATGCCCACTCTCACCAATGTTGTTTAACATAGTGCTGGAAGTTCTAGCATCAGCCATCAGACAACAAAAGGAAATCAAAGACATCAAAATTGGCAAAGATGAAGTCAAGCTTTCGCTTTTTGCAGATGACATGATATTATACATGGAAAATCCGATAGACTCCACCAAAAGTCTGCTAGAACTGATACAGGAATTCAGCAAAGTTGCAGGATACAAAATCAATGTACAGAAATCAGTTGCATTCTTATACACTAACAATGAAGCAACAGAAAGACAAATAAAGAAACTGATCCCATTCATAATTGCACCAAGAACCATAAAATACCTAGGAATAAATCTAACCAAAGATGTAAAGGATCTGTTTGCTGAAAACTATAGAAAGCTTATGAAGGAAATTGAAGAAGATTTAAAGAAATGGAAAGACATTCCCTGCTCATGGATTGGAAGAATAAATATTGTCAAAATGTCAATACTACCCAAAGCTATCTACACATTCAATGCAATGCCAATCAAAATTTCACCAGCATTCTTCTCGAAACGAGAACAAGCCATCCTAAAATTCATATGGAACCACAAAAGGCCCCGAATAGCCAAAGGAATTTTGAAGAAGAAGACCAAAGCAGGAGGCATCACAATCCCAGACTTTAGCCTCTACTACAAAGCTGTCATCATCAAGACAGCATGGTATTGGCACCGAAACAGACACATAGACCAATGGAATAGAATAGAAACCCCAGAACTAGACCCACAAACGTATGGCCAACTCATCTTTGACAAAGCAGGAAAGAACATCCAATGGAAAAAAGACAGTCTCTTTAACAAATGGTGCTGGGAGAACTGGACAGCAACATGCAGAAGGTTGAAACTAGACCACTTCCTCACACCATTCACAAAAATAAACTCAAAATGGATAAAAGTCCGTTTCACATTTTAGATATATGGTGTCATACTTTATCCTTTTATCTTGTGAGCTGCTTGACTAATTTTTATAGATATACTTACTATACATGCTTTTGTGCATTCTACTATCCTTACTCCTACTTAAGTTCTTTCCTTCCCACTCAAAGGGTCTTCTTTAACATTTCTTACTTGGCTTATTTAATGGTCATTAATTACCCTAACTTTTGTTTGTCTTGGAAACTCTTTCTCTCCTGGTTTGAATGCTAGTCTTGCTGGATAAAGTATTTTCGGCTACAAGATTTTTTTTCTTTCAACACTTTGACTATATTATGCCATTATCTTCTGGCCTGCAAAGTTTCTGCTGAAAGCTAAATCCTTTAGCTTTATAGGATTGCCCTTGTATGTAGTTGTTTTCTTTTATTTTGCTGATTTTAAGATTTTTTACTACTTTTTGCCATTTTAATTACTATGTGTTTATTTGGGGGGGGGGATGTCTATGTGTCCTGTATCTGGTTTCAGTTTGCTCCCCCAAATTTGGGGAAATTTTAGCTATTATTTCATCATATGATTTTTCTGCCCTCTTTTGTTTCTCTTCTCCTTCTGGGATCCTATAAGAGAGTGTTATTATCCTTAATGGTGTTGGTGAATTCTCTAAGTCTATTTTCATTTTGTATTAGTTTTTTTTTTTTCTCTTTCCTGTTACACTTGATTGACTTTTATTACTCTGTCCTGCAGGTCACTAATCTATTCTCCTCCTTTATCTAGTCTACTATTTATTCTATCTGGTGTATTGCTTTATTTATTTATTTTTTAGTTTCATTTATTGAATTATTTCTCTGTGGTTGGTTATGTTTTATTTTTGTCTCTTTGTTTAAGACCTCTATTCTCCTCTATTGTTTTCTCAAGTCCAGTGAATATCTTTATGATCATTGCTTTAAATTCTCCATCAGGCATATTACTTATCTCCATTTTGCTTAGGTCTCTTGCTGTGATTTTTCCTGTTATTTCATTTGAAACATATTCTTGTATCCTCACTTTACCTAATACCTAATTTTAGTACCTAATTTTAATTTTAATAGCTAATACCATTGTACCTAATACCTAATTTTACCTAATGCTCCTATGTATAGGGAAAGTCAGCTATGTCTCCTGCTCTTGAAATTAGTGACTTTATGAAGAAGAGACCCTGTAGTGTCCTAATGTTTAGTACTCCTTGTTCACCAGAACCTGAAATTTCAGGGATGTCTTTTATGCATGTTATATGTACACTGCTATTGTGGCTGAGCTGCTTTTGCCTTTAGTCCAGCCATCTGCAATGGGTCTCTTTGCCTGTTGTGGGTAGGGTTTGCTCCCTGTGGTGTTAGTGGGCCAGTCGGGGAAACCTTGGAAGAATTGAGTCATAACAGACATTTTTAAGAGATGCAGTATTCAAACTGCAGAGCATTTCCATTTTTTCTCTCTGATAAGCTTTCATTATTGGGCAGGGCCTACAGTTGTCTGTTCCCAGCCTACTGCTGGGGCCATAGTCTGATAGCTGTGTGTGGTTATATTTCCCTCTCCCCAGGAAAAGAGTCACTTTGGAGTGATGTTGGCTGTTTCAGGACTGCTTGCACACTGCCAGGCTTATTACATCAATTTGGATGGACTCCAAGAGTGTACTGAAAGGGCAGATATGCAGAAATTTGTGTGTGATATTAACAAGGTTTGTTGGGTCTGCCCTGAGAGGAGACTCGGAGCTGGGATCTGGCTGGACAGAGTGTGTCCACAGGAGAATATGGGTGTGGAACAGTTGTGTTAGCAACTTATGTAGCGAATGCATGTGCTAGGCTGATCCATGCAGGTGACCATGTATTTTGGCTGCATAAGAAAGTGGCACCCTCCTGATCCTTGATTCACAGACAAGTTTCCCACTGATCCCTGCCCCTCTAGCACACTCTGAGATTAGTAACAAATCTCTGTCTTGCACACCCAAGAAGTTTTTTGAACTGCTGTTTCCATGCTGTATCTCTTCAGGGCTATTTGTTATGCTGTCACTTTAAGGACAAGTAATCAATTTATTATTATTATTATTATTATTATTATTAATCATTACACTCTCAGCTCTCCCAGAGCAGAGCCCAATACTTTTTTAAATTCTAAGTTAATTCCCAGTGATTGCAGTAACTCATGAAATTTACCCCTCTGATTTTCAAAAACAGTGCTATGGGGATTTGTCTTTCCTATGTGGGCTTCTGGGTGTGAGAGTCTGTTTCTCTTCCCTTTCTATGACGATTGTGTTCCTCTCTGTTACAGACAGTCCCCTGTATGTTTAGCTCCTGAGTCCATCTCTTCCCTTCCTACTCTCTTCAAGGTGGCCTCTTCTCTATATTTAGTTATGGAGAGATTTTTCTGCCAGTCTTCAGGTCATTTTTATGGATTATTCTCACTCGTGAATATTATCTTGTATCGATGGTAAGAGGTGAAAGTATATTCTTCCTACTCCATCATCTTCCCTGGAAGCTCAATAAACAGACTTTAAGAAAAAATAGTGTTTGGGAAACTGGATAGCCAAATGGAAAGTGATGAAACTGGACAACTTTCTTACACCACACATGAAAATAAACACAAAATGAGTTAAGTCCTTAAATGTGAGAGTTGGATCCATAAAATTCCTAACATTAAATGTAATCATTGGCCTTAAAAACATATTTATGGACATGTCTCCTCAGGAAGGAGAAACAATAGAAAAAATAAACTGCTGGAACTTCAAAATAAAAAGCTTTAACACAGCAACAGAAACCATCAGCAAAAGAAACAGTCAACCTAGTGAATGGGAGAAGATATTTGCAAATTATATATACAATAAAAAGTTAATATTAAAAATACATAAAGAACATAGACAATTTAACATCATAAAACAAAGTATCCAATTTAAAAATGGGCAGAGTATCTGAATAGATTTTTGTCCAAATAGTACAAACAGATGAGCAACAGATATATGAAAATACGCTCAACATCACTAATCATTGTGAAAATGTAAATAAAAACTACAATTTGATACCACCTCACACCAGTCAGAGTGACTACTAAGTCAAAGAAAAGAAATAACAAGTGGGGGAGCCTGGGTGGCTCTGTTGGTTAAGCGTTTGACTTTGGCTCATGTCATGATCTCACAGTTTGTGAGTTTGAGCCCCACATTGGGCTCTATGCTGACAGCTCAGAGCCTGGAGCCTGCTTTGGATTCTGTGTGTGTGTCTCTTTCTCTGCTCCTCTCCCACTTTCACTCTATATCTCTCTCAAAAATAAATAAATATTTTTTAAAAGTTTAAAAAAAGAAAGAAATAACAAGCGTTGGCAAGAATATGGAGAAAAGGGAAACTTTTTGCACTATTGGTGGGAATGTATATAGGTGCAATCACTGTGAAAAACAATATGGAGGCTTCTACTAAATTAAAATTAGAAACATCATATGATACAATAATTACTGTTATTTTTATTAACCCAAAGAAAATGAAAAGACTAATTTGAAAGATGCATCCTTGTGGTTATTGCAGAATTATTTTCAATAGTCAATATATGGATGCAACCCCAGTGTCCATTGATAGAGTGATAATATGGTGTGTGTGTGTGTGTGTGTGTGTGTGTGTGTGCATGTGAGTGTGCATGTGTGTGTGATGTGGTATTACTCAGCCAGAGGAAAGAAAGGTATCTTTCCATTTGCAACAACATAGATGGACCTATAAGGTATTATGCTATGTGAAATTAGACAAATACAAAGATAGTAAGATTTCATTTATATATGGACCATAAAAAACAAGCAAACAGACTCCTAAATACAGAGAACAGACTTGTGGTTTCCAATGGGATGGTGGTGGGAGAATGAGAAAAATTGATCATGGTGATTAATAGGTACAAATTTCCAATAATAAAATTAGTAAATCATGGAGCTAAAAAGAACATCATAAGGAATACAATCAATAATATTGTAATAACATTGTATGGTGACAGATGGTGACTATATCTATCACTGTGAGCATTGAGAAATGTATAGAATTGTCAAATCAATATGTTGTACACCTGACATTAATATTACACTATTTTATCTCAATAATAGATTTTAATTAAAAAATTAAAAAGTAAACATCAAACTGGATAAAACAGTACTTCTTGGAGAAAATGAATGTCTGTGCCTCTTCCTATGTTCTACTCTTAGGCCAGGATGGTAGTCAAAAATTAGAATAAGCTTTCACTGCCTTCTTTGCCTCTGTGATGGAAAAATATAATGACAATAATCCTTGTTCACCTTTGTGGGTGATTTAAGAAACATTATATACACTTCTATCTATTTGATAACAAATACCTTTTATTCAAATATTTTTATTAATGGATCTCTTTACTGAATTCCATTGTTTTCTTTCAAACACAATAAGACTATTGAAGATTTCATGGTTGGTTTCTAAAATAATCTATGTTTCTAAATAGACATTCTGTGTAGCTGAAGAAAGACTCAAACCAGAGACTTTTATTTCCCACTGGAACTGGTTTTGGATATAAAATACAGCAGTGATATCTCTTAAACTATTTTGGTGTTAGATACTTTCCCAAGACCTTCTTTACAGCTTTCATAAGCTCCTTGTTTCTAAGGCTATAAATTATGGGGTTCAGCATGGGGTGAGAATAGTGTAAAAGATGGAGATACCTTGATCCAGTGCTGGGGTATGGGAGGAGCCAGGTGTCATGTACACCACTATCCCTGGTCCCAGGTAGAGACTCACTACAATCAGGTGAGAAGAGCATGTGGATAGGGATATTTTTCTCCCCTCAGGAGAGTGTATTCTGAGAACAGTGAGGAAAATTCGAATATAAGAGGTCACTATTAGACTAAAGGGGATGAGTATAAATATTATACTTACCACAAACAATATCATTTCATAGTGTGAAGTGTCCTCACAGGATAACTTCAGGATGGCTAGTATCTCACAGAAGAAATGATTTATCTTCAGACCACAGTCAGAAAAACGCATGGTGTATATGGTTTGAATGAGTGAATTTAGAGCAGCCCCAGTCCATGATGACACTGTCATTACCAAGCTTACCTTAGAGTTTATGATAATTGTGTAATGAAGGGGGTTACAAACACCACAAATCAGTCATAGGACATAAAGGTTAGGATAAGACACTCAGCACCACCTAGAGTTAGGCAGAAGAACATTTGTACTCCACAGCCAATATAAGAGATGCTGTGCTTCCCTAAGGAATGGTTGATAACCATCTTAGGAACCAAACTGGAAATATATAACTAATCAGTGATGGAAAGCTGACTGAGCAAGAAGTACATAGGGGTGCAGAGGTGGGAGTCCACTCAGATCAGAAAGATGAGTATGGAGTTCCCTGTGAGGGTAATGAAGTAGATGAGAAGAATGAGGTAGACCAGGAAGCTGACATACTGGAACTCAGGGAAGAGACCCAAGAGGATGAAATCTGTAGTGAATGTGTCATTTAATTTTGCCATATCCCAGCCTCATTAGTGGCAGCTGTTGTGTGGTAAGAGGAAAGCATAGGTCATCTGTTACATCTGATGTCTTGTTATGAGCTTTTGATTTTATACTTTTTTTTTCTATCCATTATTCCTTCTACCTCCTCACAGACCCAAATAGCATGTAAAACATATTGAGAAACTTCTAGGTTGAAGAATATATGGATAATTCAGGAGAGTTGCACACAGCTTGGAGAAAGCATGGAACCTCTGTGTTCTTTCCCATATGCCTTGCCCTACACATGTCTGCCATCTAAATGTTAATATGCATCCTCTATTATATCTTTTTATAATAAACAGGTAATACAGTTAAAAAATCTTGAGGTTTTCACATTTTAAATGTATTATGTGATAAATATTATATGTAATTATTTTACTCCACTATTTAAAATGTGTTTCACATCTATATTATTATAGTACTCACCCAAGAAATTAAAACCCATTATTTGGAATTTCCTGAAACAACTATTCTCCACAGTTTTTTGTGTCATTTTAGTTTTGAATTGTCAAAGAAACCATATTCCCAAGTATCTTACATAGATTTTCTTCCACTCTGTGTAATTTATCCCTTTCTCAATCTTTTATAGCCATTGCAAAATTAACTACATATTTTGCATGTTCAAAATTTTTAAGAGTTTAAAAACAACAACATCAAAGCAATAAACCATACACAAGACCCTTCCAAGAACAGAATTCTGTATGATTGCATATATAAAATTCATCCTGATCTTAAGGGATTCAACCTTTTGGAACAACTTGATCTACCTGCCTATTCTGAGCTCATTTCTGTATTTCCAACAACTTTTTAAATACATTCACCAGATACCCTGACAACACTTTCAACTCATCACGACAAAAGTGATCTCAGCCATTTATGCCACTACCACTCCATTACTATAAACATTCAGGCTTAACTCTTGAGACCACTTTTGATTTCCTTGCTTTCTATATTTAATCAGTTACTTCTCCCAGCCATATTAAACTAAGTATTTGTAACACACACATCTTTCCAAACCTATTATTTCACTCAATTCTAAGTTTTTAATGCTCATTTTCCTGACTTTCTAGTCTCTTTTCCCTTCAAACCATAATCATCTTAAATCATACTTGTGATCAAGTCACTCTTTGGGGCAACTGTGAACCTGACCTGTTTTCCCTTGTAGGTTAAAGACTTTTTTCCTTGCTGCTTTCATGATTCTTTCCTTGTCTGTGTGCTGTGTGAATTTCATTCTGAGATGCTTTGGTAATAGTTGATTTTTTTTTAATTTAATAAGTTGGATTTTGTTGTATATTGATGTCTGTGTTCTTCCCCAAATTAGGGAAGTTTTCAACTATAATTGTTTAAAAACTCTTCTGCTCCCCTTTCTCTCTCTTCATCTTCTAGACTCCTACAATATTAACAGTGTTCCTCTTTAATAAGTTTCTGAGTTCTTTAAATTACATATCGTGATCTTTTGCCTTTATTTTTCTTTTTTCAGCTTTATTATTTTCCATAACTTTATTTTCCATACCACTGATTTGCTGTTTACTTCATCCATCCTTGCTTTCATGGCACCTTTAGAGATTGCAACTTGGTTATAGTATTTTTAATTATGCCAAGACTAGATTTTACTTGTTTTATCTCTACAGAAAGGGATTTTCCAGTGTCTTCTGTGCTTTTATCAACCGCAACTAGTATTCTTATAATTGTGGTTTTAAGTACTAGTTTAGACATTTTATATCTCTGTTGACTAAATCCCTGGTTTCCATTTCTGCCTGTTTTTTTTTCCTTTTGGGAGAATTTCTCTGTCTTATCATTTAAGAAGAAGAAAAAAATAATAAAATAAAAAAAATAAATTAAGAAATTAAGAAAAAAACAAAAAAATCAAAAAAGGAAATGAGATCTTTGGTGTATTTCAGTCTGGTTGTTAAGAGAAACTTGATAGAAAGATAAAGAAATAAAGAGGAAAAAAAGAAAAGAAAAATGGTTTAAAAATTTAAAATTAACTTTTTTCAAATAATAAAATAAAATAAATATAATAAAAATATTTGCCCTTTCTGCCAAGATCTCTTGCTCAAATTATGCAGTTTGTTGCATTAATCCTCACATCAATTCCCTATGTGTTCAAAATTATTTGAGCTGATCTACCTGTATTTCAGGGAGGAGACAAGCTCACGGTCTCCATACTACTCTGCCATCTGAACTTCTCTATGTTTGCATATGACATATTGGATAAAGGTGTATCCAAAATCTATCAAGACCATATCAAACTCAACAATCCAAAAACAAACAACCAAGTTAAGAAATGAGCAGAAGTCATGAGTAGACACTTTTCCAAAGAAGACATCCAGATGGCCAGGCATATAAAAAGTTGCTCAATATCATTTATCATCAGCGAAATATAAATCAAAACCACAATGAGATACCACCTCATACCTGCCAGAATGGCTAAAGTGAACAACTCAGGAAACAACAGATGTTGGTGAGGATGCACATAAAGGGGAACCCTTTTGCACTGACGGTAGGAATGCAAACTGATGCGGACATTCTGGAAAACGATATGGAGGTTCTTCAAAAATTAAAAATAAAACTACCCTATGACCCAGAAATTGCACTACTAGGTATCTCCCCAAAGAATACAAAAATTCTGATGCAAAAGGGCACATTGCACATGTTTATAGTAGCACAATCAACAATAACCACTTTGTGGAAAGAGCCCAAATGTCTATTGATTGATGTATGGATAAAGGAGATGTGGTGTATATATATATAATGGAATATTACTCGACAATCAAAAAGAATGAAATCTTGCCATTTGCAATAAGGTAGATGGAACTAGAGTGCTTTATGTTAAGTGAAAAAAGTAAGTCAGAGAAAGGTAAATATATGATTTCACTTATATTACAATTGAAGAAACACAACAGATGAACATATTTAAAGGCAATGAAAAATAAAATATTATAACGGAGAGGAAGGTAAACCATAACAGACTCTTAAATACAAAGAAAAACTGGCAGTTAATGGAGGGTATGTGGGGTATGGGATAAATGGGTGATTGACATTATGGAGGTCACTTGTTGGGATGAGCACTGGGTGTTATATATGTGATGAATTACTCAATTCTACTTCTGAAACAAATTCTACACTATATGTTATCTAACTTGAATTTAAATAAAAATACAAAAATAAAATAAAATGCCATGGAGCTCAGGAATGTTTTTCTTTGTATAAATTTTGTTCAAAAATGCTGACAATGAGTAGGGCCATTTGTTTTCTGAACACAATAGGGTGGGAAATCAAAGTCCAACAAAAATAAAGTGTGCTATAGGCTCATTAAAAACAGCAAACAGTGATGTTGGCAGAGCAAAGAGGGGATGGTGCAAATTGAAAAAGCACTGAAGTTAGAAAAAAATTGGAGAGGCCAGAGGCACTTGGGTGCCTCAGTCAGTTAAACACCAGATTCTCGATTTTGGCTTAGGCTATGATCTCACAGTTCATGAGATAAAGCCACACATTGGATCCAGCATTGACAGCCTGCTTGGAATTCTCTCTCTCCCTCACTCTCTGCCTCTCCCCCACTCTCTCTATCTCTCTTTAAAAAAATAAAAAATAAACTAAAAAAAAAATTGGAGAGGCTGCAGAAATGTTGATAAGGGCCCTTAACAGAGATGGCTGAAGAAACACATGATTGTGACAATGTAAGGAATCGTTACTTGATAGTTATAAGTTAACAACTTGCAAGGAGTCCTTTGTAATATTTCATTGTTATGACCTCTTTGAATTTTCGTTTCTACTTGTGTGTCTGTCTCCACTTCTAGCCCACAAGTTTATTGAGTATTGTGACCTTGTTTTATTTACCTTGATAATCTTCATGTTTAGAATCACTTTCAGAACATAGGTGTTACTAAATGACTAACAAATGAATAAACCACAACTCTATGAAGAAAATATTACTATCTCCACCTTTCAGATAAGGAAACTGATGAAAGACTCACAGATTTTCCTCACTATGTGACATATCCTGAGTCCCTAGTCTGTTCTATGTCATGATTCCATGTTTTATTCCTTTTTAAAGTTTAGTTATTTATTTTAAGAGAGAAAGTGAGATAAAACAAGAGAGAGCAAGAAAGAGAGAGACAGAGAGAGGAGGAGCAGAAAGAGAGGGAGAAAGAGAATTCCAAGCAGGTTCTGCACTGTCAGCACAGAGCCCAACACAAGGCTCAAACTCATGATACCTGAGATTATTACCCGAACTGAAATCAAGAGTCAGATGCTTAACTGACTGAGCCACGCAGGCACCCCCTTATGTTTCATTTCTATTCTCAAAAGAGTGAACAAGTAATGGAAACACCATAAGTATGGCCCAAGGTTTATTTGTGCTGTCAAGGCGTCCACACATGACTCATTCGCTGCTGTGCTGAAAAATATAGCATGGGAAGGATATAAAATAGATGGTCTTCATGTTTATTTAGGTCTTTGATTCTTAAAACGTTTTAACAGATACAAAATAAAAGATTTTTATTTTGGCAAAATTATAACTACTGAGAGGAAAGGCTGAAAATAAGATGCAAGTTTTTTTTTAAATTATTATTGTTGCAGGAGTTCACTTTTCACTTCTGTCTCCAAACCCCAACTCATTTTTTCAAATAATTGGAATTCCACACATCATAGAATGTTTGTAATAATTATAAAATTCCAAAAAAAAAGACTGATCTTAGGTGATTGTTCTAGCAAGTTGATAAAATTTATTCAAGTTTAGCCAATGTTTTCTATTGCATATGCTAGTTTCCAAAATTCTTTTCGGTGGATGATGATTATTCTCACAAAGAGGCACCAGCAACTCTCTAAAGAAATAAAAAATGCAAATATTTAATGTGATATTGACAGACATCAACACATCTGTACTTCCATTGGCTCAAAGGCTGGGCCTGAGGCAATGTGTGACTTCAAAATAAGAGTTATATATGAGCTGGATTTGAGGGAGAACAAATAAATATTTCCTAAAAGGATGTCAACTACATTCATGGTGTGTTAAAGTAGTGACTCTGAATCTCATTTCAAATGTCTTGTGGGAGTTCTGTTCTTCACTTTAATAGCAGTACCTTCTACTTGCCTTAACTCTCACAAATGTCTGCAAAGGAAAACATCTCCCTGTTTTTAATTCCCACTGGACCCTAGAAAATGCATAGAATATCACTTCCCTTGAGATTACACACCTTTTCTAATCATCAGGATTCTCTAGGGAATTGTTCCTTGCATCTGAGTAGAATGTCTACGGATTCCCTTAATACACTGTGAAATTAACTATGTAAACACTTAATATTTCTCTTATTATAATTATAAGTCAGTAGTATACAAAAATACAAGTCCATAAATACTAATAAAGATTCCATATTAACAAATTGTCCCAAGAGGTGATACTCCACCAAAAACCTGTTAGGTATAATACATTAATTTAGTAAAGTTTCAGAATAAAAAAAACAATATACAGAAATCTGTTACATTTCTATACACTAACAACAAACTATCAGAGAAAATAAGAAAATCCCATTAACAATTGCATCAACAGGAAGAAAATACCTAGGATTAAGTTTCACCAAGCAGGTAATTATTAGACATTGGCAAAAGAAATCCAATCATGGAATGGAAGAAATAATATTGTTAAAATGTCCATATTACCCAAAGCAATCTACAGATTCAATGGAATACTTATCAAAAAATTATTTAAATTCCAGTTAGTTAATATAGAGTGTAATACTAGTTTCTGGTGGACAATAGAGTAGTTCAACAGTTCCATACAACACCTCGTGCTCATCACAAGTGCACAGTGTAATTCCCATCACCTATTTAACCAACCCACCCCAACCTCCACTCTCATAACCATTTATTTGTTCTCTATAAGTAAGACTCTGTTTCTTGGTTTGCCTCTTTCCCTCTCTTTTTCTCTTTCTTCATTATTTTTGTTTCTTAGATTCCATATATGAGGGAAATCATATGGTATTTTTTCTTTCTCTGACTGATTTCACTTAGAATAATACTTTCTAGCTTTATCCATGTTGTTGAAAATGGCAAGATTTCATTCTTATGGCTATTATTCCTGTGTGTGTGTGTGTGTGTGTGAGAGAGAGAGAGAGAGAGAGAGAGAGTCACATCATCATTATCAATTCATCAGTCAATGGACACTTGGGCTGTTTCCATAATTTGGCAATTGTATATAATCCTGCTATAAATATCAATGTGCACGTTTCCCTTTGAATTTGTATTTTTGTATTCTTTAGGCAATATCTAGTGGTAAAATTGCTCCATCATAAGGTAGTTCTACTTTTAACTTCTTGAGGAAACTCCATGCTATTTTCCACAGTGGCTGCACCACTTTGCAATCCTACCAACAACACATGAGTGTTCCTTTTTTTTTCACATCCTCACCAACACCTGTTATTTCTTGTTGACTTCAGCCATTCTGACAGGTGTGATTTAGTTTTGATTTGCATTTCACTGATGATATTGAGGCACATCTTTTCATGTATCTGTTGGCTATGTGCTGTCTTCTTTGGAGAAATGTATATTTGTGCCTTGTGCTCATTTGTAGACTGGGTTATTCATTTTTGGGATGTTGGGTTTTAGAAGTTCTTTATATATTGTGGATACTAACATTTTATCAGATAATTTATTTGTAAATGTCTTCTCCCATTATAGGCTTACTGTTTTGGTGTTTTCTCCTTTGCAGTACAGAAGCTTTTTATTTTGATGTAATCACAATAATTTATTTTTCTTTTGTTTCCTTTGCTTGAAGAGACATTACTAGAAAAAATATTAACATGACAGATATCAAACAAATCACTGCCTATATTTTATTCTAGCAGTTCTACATTTTTAGGGCTCACAATTATATTTTTAATTAGCTTTCAGTTTATTTTTGTGTAGTGTTAAGAAAGGGATCCAGTTTCATTTCTTCACATGTACCTATACAGTTTTCACAGCAATATTTGTTGAACAGATTACATTTACCCCATTGTATATTCTTGCTCCCTTTTTCACAGATTAATTTTCCATATCAACATGGGTTTATTTCTGGACACTATTCTAATCACAGATCTTTCTATTTTTGTTTCAATACCATGATGCTAGGATTATTACAGGTTAGTAGTATATATTTCAATCTTGGACTGTGATATCTCCAAGCTTTATCTTTTTTTCTCAATATTTCCTTGGCTATCCTGGGTCTTTTGTGGTTCCTTAGAAATTTTAGGATTATTTGTCCCAGTTCTGTGAAAACACTGTTTTTATTTTCATGGGGATTACATTAACCCATAGGTTGTTTTGGATAGTATAGCCATTTTATAATATTGTTTTTTCCTATCTATATGCATGCATATATTTCAATTTCTCCATGTCATTTTCTGCTTCTATCATTACTGTTTTATAGTTTTTAGAGTATTTAGGTCTTTCACCTCTTTGTTAAGTTTATTTCTTGGTATTTTATTATATTTGGTGCAATGGGAAATGGAATTTTTTAAATTTTCTTTCTACTAATCATCATTATTGTATATTCAGCAGATTTATGTAGATCAATTTTGTATCTTGTAATTGTGTTGAATTCATCTATCGTTTTATCAGTGGAGTCTTTGGGAAGTAAGACAGTAAAAATTTCACATCTTTCTTACAAATGTATATTTGTTTTATTTATTTTGTTTTCTGATTACTGTTAGATTACTTAGAACTTTAGGTGTTTTGTTAAATGAAAGTGTTGAGAGTGAACATGTTAATCTTAGAGAAAAAGCTCTAATTTTTTCACCACTCAGTTTAACATTAGCTGAAAGTTTTTTCATATGTGTTGAGGTATGCTCCCTATAATTCTCTTTTTTTTAGAGTTTTTATCATAAATAAATCAAAATTTACATTTGGTGAAGTGACAATAGTTCATTTTTTTGTTTGTTTGTTTCCCTTCCCTCCAGTGATATATCTAGTAAGAAGTTGCTATGGTCAAGGTCAAAGAGCTTACTGCTTGTGTTCTCCTCTAGATTTTTAATGGTTTACTCTCTCACATTTAAGTTTTTCATGCATTTTGAATTTATATGTGTTTATGGTGTAATAAAGTGATCCAGTTTCATTCTTGTGAATGTAGTTGTACAGTTTTCCCAACACCAAGCGTTGAAGTGACTGTATTTTTTCCATTGCATATTCTTTCCTGCTTTCTCAAATATTATTGACCATATAGTTGTGGTTCCATTTCTGGGTTCTTTACTCTGTTCCATTGATCTATGTGTTTTTGTGACAATCCCATATGTTCTTGATGACCATAGCTTTGCAATATAGCTTCAGAATAAAAAGCCCTGCACAGCAAAGGAAACAGAAAAAAACAAAACAAAACAAAACAAAAACAAAAAAAACAAAAACAAACAAATAAAACTAAAAGGCAACTGACAGAATGGGAGAGGATATTTGCAAGTGACATGTCTGATAAAGGGTTAGTATTCAAAATCTATAAAGAATTTATCAAACAACAACATCAAAACCAAGACAAATAATCCAGTTAATAAGTGGGTAGAAGACATGAATATACATTTTTGCAAAGAAGACATCCCTATGGCTAACAGACACATTAAAAAGTACCTAACATCATTCAGCATCAGGGAAATACAAATAAAAAAAACATGAGGCCATACAACCTCACACTAGATCACGAGAGAATTAGAGAACTAAGTGGTTCCATGAAATGAAACAATATCTGTATCATAAGAATTGTAGAAGAAGAGTGAGAAAAAGTGGCAGAAGTTTATTTGAAAAAAATATATCTGATAACTTCCCTAATCTGGGGAAGAAAACAGGCATCCAAGTCCAGAAGGCACAGAGAACTTTCTTCAAATTCAACAAAAACAGGTCAACACCATGAGATATCATAGTGAAACTTCCAACATAAAAAGATAGAGAATTCTGAAAGCACCTAGGGACAAAAGGTTCTTAAATTACAAAGGTGGACACATAAGGTTAGTAGCAGAACTGCTCACCGACTTGGCATGCCAAAAGGGAGTGGCAAGCAATATTCAATGTGATGAATAGAAAAAAAAATGCAGCCAAGAATCCTTTATCCAGTGATGCTGCCATTCAGAATAGAAGGAGGGATAAACACTTTCCTAGACAAACTAAAACCAAAGGAGTTTGTGACCAATAAACCTATCCAGCAAGAAATTCTAAAGGGGACTATCTGAGTGGAAAGCAGGAAAGACAACAAAGGACACAAGAACATCACCAGAAACACTAAGTCTCTACATAAAACAATGCCACAAAATTCATATATTTCAATGATCACTCTTAATTTAAATGTATTAAATGCCCCATTTATAAGACATAGGGTATCAGAATGGATAAAAAACAAGATCCATCTCTATGCTTCCTACAAGAGAATCAGTTTAGACCTGAGGACACCTGCAGATTGAAAGTGAAGGGATGGAGGAACACTACTTTGCTAAGGGAGGTTAAAAAAAAGTCAAAGTAGCCATACATATATTAGACAAACTAGATTTTAAAACAGACTGTAACAAGAGATAAAGAAAGATATTATATCATAATTAAGGGGTCTATGCATCAAGTAGAGCCAACAATTTTGATATTTATGACCCTAACATGGAAGAACCCAAATGTATAATTCATAAACAAATTCATTAATAATACCATTATTGGAGGAGACTTTAAAACTTTATTTACAGCTATGGATAGATAATCTAGTTAGAAAATCAACAAGTTAACAATGGCTCTGAATAAAACACTGGACCAGATGGACATAACAGATCTATTTAGAACATTTCATACTAAAGCAGCAGAAAATATATTCATTTTGAGTTCACGTGGAATATTCTCCAGAATAGATAACATATTGGGCCACAAATCATCCCTCAACAAGTAAAAAAAGATTGGAATCATACCATGCTTATTTTCCAATCACAACACTATGAAACTTGAAATCAACCACAAGAAAAAGTTTGGAATGCCCTCAAATACATGGAGTTAAAGAACATCCTACTAAGGAATGAGTGGATTATCTCGGAAATTAAAAAAGACACTTCAAAATACATGGAAGAAAATCAAAATGAAAACACAACACTCCAAATATTTGGGATACAGCAAAGGCAGTCCTGAGAGGAAAATATCTTGCAATTCAGGCTTAACTCAAGAAGCAAGGAAAGTCTCAAATACAAAATCTAAACTTACACATAAAGTGGCTAGAAAAGGAGCATAAAATAAAGACCAAAGCCAGCATAAGTTGGGGAATAATAAAGATTAGAGCAACAAAAAACAATATAGAATTAAAAAAAAAACAGTAGAACAGATCAATGGAACTAAGAGCTGGTTTTTGAAAGAATGGACAAAATTGATAATCCACTAGTCAAACATCTAAAGAGAGAGAGAGAGAGAGAAGGCCCGAATAGATAAAATTACAAATGACAAGAGAGATCACATCCAAAACCACAGAAATAAAATTATAAGAGAATACTATGAAAAATTATATGACAACAAATTGGACAATTTGGTAAATGGACAAATTCCTAGACACTCACTCACTACCAAAACTCAGAAAGGAATAGGAAATTGGAACAGACTATAACCGCCAAAGAAATTGAATCATTTATTGAAAATCCCTCAACAAATAAGAGTCGTGGGCCAGATGACTTTTCCAGGTGAATTCTATAGACATTGAAAGAAGAGTTAATACCTATTATCTTCAACCTGTCCCCCAAAAGGCAAATGTATGGAAGGCTTCCAGGCACATTCCATGAAACCAACATTACCTTGATTCCATAAAAAGACACCACTAATAAGGAGTTTAAAAGGCCAGTATCCTGCTAAACATGGATGCAAAAATCCCCAACAAGATATTAGTAATCAAATTCAACAGTACATCAAGAGAATTGTTAACCATTATCAAGTGAGATTTATTCCTGGGCTGCAGGGCTGGCTCAATATTCACAAATAAATCAGTATGATATACCATATTACTTAACAAAGGATAAAAACCATATGAACCTTCCAATAGATTCAGAAAAAGCATTTGATAAAATATAGCATCCTTTCTTGATAAAATACCTCCAGAAAGTAGGGATAGAAGACCATAACTCAGCATCATACAAGCCATATATGAAAGGCCCACGGTTAATATAACCCTCAATGAGGAAAAACTGACAACATTCCTCCTAAGGTAAGGCATATGACAGGAATGTCCACCCTCAACACTGTTGTTCAACATAGCATTAGAATCTCTAGCTCAGCAATCAGACAACAAAAAGAAATAAAGTCATCCAAATTGACAAGGAAGAAGTCAAACTCACTCTTCATATGTGACATAATACTCTGCATAGAAAACCAAGACTCCACCAAAAAACTAGAGGTGATACATGAATTCAGCAAAGTCACAGTATATAAAATCAACATACAAAAATTGGTGGCATTTCTATACACCAACTATAATGCAGCAGAAAGAGTTATCAAGAAATAAATCCCATTTAAAGTTGCACCAAAAGTCATAGGATACCTAGGAATAAACATAACCAAAGAGATAAAAGATCTGTATGCTTAAAATTATAGAAAGATTATGAAAGAATTTGAAGAAGACACAGATAAGTGGAAAAACTTTCCATGCTCATGGATTGGAAGAACAAATGGATTGTTAAAATGTCTACAGGACCCAAATCAACCTACATATTCAATGCAACACCTATCAAAATAACACCATCATTCTTCACAGAGCTAGAACAAATAATCTTAAAATTTGTATGGAACCAGAAAATACCCCAATTAGCCAAACTATTGTTGAAAAAGAAAGCCAATACTGAAGTCATGACAATTTCAGACTTCAAGTTTTATTACAAAGCTGTAATCATCAAGACAGTATGGTACTGGCACAAAAACAGACACATAGATCAATAGAGTAGAAAGAGAACTCAGAAATGGACTCACAAATGTATGGCCAATTAATCTTTGATGAACCAGAAAAGAGTATCCAATGGGGAAAAAAAAAGGCAGCGTCTTCAACAAATGGTGCTGGGAAAAATGGACAGTGACATGCAGAAGAATGAGCATGAACCACTTTCTTACACCATAAGCAAAAATAAATTCAAAATGAATGAAAGACCTCAATGTGTTGCAGGAAACCATCAAAATCTTAGAGGAAAAAGTAAGCAGCAACTTTGTTGACCTTGGCTGCAAAAACTTCTTACTTGACATTTCCCTGGAAGCAAGGAAAATAAAAGCAAAAATGAATTATTTGGGCCTCATCAAGATAAAAGTCTTCTACACAGTGAAGAAAACAACAAAATTAAAAGGCAACCGACTGAATGGGAGAAGATATTTGCAAATGGCATATCAGATAAAGGGTTTGTATCCAAAATTTATAAAGAACTTACCAAACTCAGCACCCAAAAAACAAACAATCCAGTGAAGAAATGAGCAGAAGACATAAACAGACACTTTTCCAAAGAAGACATCCAGATGGCTAAGTTATAGTTGAAAAAAAATGCTCAACATCTTTCATAATTAAGGAGATATAAATAAAAACTTCAATGAGATACTACCTCACACCTATCAGAATGGCTAAAATTGACAATTCAGGAAACAACAGATTTTGGCAAGGATGTGGATAAAGGGGAACCCTTCTGCAATGTTGGGAATGAAAACTGGGGCAGTCACTCCGGAAAACAGTATGTAAGTTCCTCTGAAAATTAAAAATAAAGCTACCCTATGATCCTGCAATTGCACTATGAGGCATTTATCCAAAGGATACAAAAATGCTGATTCGAAGGGGCATATGCACCCCAATGTTTATACCAGTACAATCAACAATAGCCAAATTACAGAAAGAGCCCAAATTTCCCCCAACTGATGAATGTGGGGGAATACACGTGCACACACACGCACACACTCACACACACACAACACATAATGGAATACTACTTAGCAATAAAAACAAATGAAATCTTGTCATTGCAACAATATGGAAGGAACTACAGTGTCTTATGCTAAGTGAAATATGTCAGTCTGAGAAAGACAAATATAGTATTTCACTCATATGTGGAATTTAAGAAACACAACAGATGAACACACGGGAAGGGAAGGAAAAATAAGGTGAAAACAGAGAGGGAACAAACCATGCAAGACTCTTAAGTACATAAAACTAGCTGAGAGTTGTGGAGGCAAGGTGGATGGGTGGATGGGCTAAATGGGTGATAGGCATTAAGGAGAGCACTTTTCAGGATGACTATTAGGTGTCATACATAAGAGATGAATCACTGGATCCTACTCCTGAAAACCAAGACGACCCTGTATGTTAACTAACTTGAATTTAAATTAAAAAATATGTGATTATATATATGTATATGATTTTCTTACTGGATAATTTATCAGTTAATGCATATGGGGTGCTAACATGTTCTAGCATTATTGTATTGCTGTCAATTTTTCTTTTAATGTCTGTTAGTAGATGCTTTATTTATTTAGGATCTCCCATGTTGGATGTATAAATATTTATAATTGCTATACGCACACATGCACACACACTATATATGTGTGTGTATATATAATATAATAAATATAATATAATATAATATAATAAATATAATATAATATAATATATATTGCTATACACACACATGCACTATATATACATATATAATATTATATGTATTGCATGCACTATATATATTCACTCAGCCATTAATATATATTATATTTTAATATATATTATATATATACATGCACTATATATATATATATACATATATATATATAATATTACTTAGCCATTAAAAGGTATGTAGATGGCATTAGAGTGTATATGCTAAGCAAAGTAAGTCAGAGAGAGACAAATCCCATATGATTTCACTCATATGTGGCATTTAACAACCACAACAGATGAACATATGGGAAAGGAGGGAAGAGAGAGGGGAATAAAACACAAAAGACTCTTTATGATAGACAACAAACTGAAGGTTGATGGAGGGTGGTGGGTTGGTGATGGGTTAAATGGATAATCGGTATTAAGGAGGGCACTTTTGTTGAGCACTGAGTGTTATGTAAGAGATGAATCACTGTATTCTACTTCTGAAAACAATATTATTTATTATCTGTACATTATCTAATTAAAATTTAAGTAAAATTTTGAAAAAAAATTACTCTGTTAAATGTTCTTTGTGCATCTGTTGAGATGATCATATGGTTTTTAATTATTTTTCTTATTAATGTAATATATCATGTTCACTTATTTGCAATTATAAAGCCACCCATGCATGCATAAAATAAATCCCACATACTCATAGTGAATTTTTTGAAAATAAATTGTTTAATTCAGTTTGGTAATATTTTTTAAAGATTTTTTAATCTATATTCCTCAGAGATACTGGCTTTGTGGTTGGTTGGTTGGTTGGTTGGTTAGTTTTCTTATTGTAGTGTCTTGGATTATATAATAAATTTGGTAGCCTTTCTTCTTCTTCAACTTATTAGTATAGTTTAATTAATATCAGTATTAACATTTTTTTAATGTTTGGTAGAACTTATCTGGGAAGCCATCTGATCCTGGACATTTGTTTATTGGGAATTTTATGGTTATTGATTTTATTTAATTGTTATTCTATTAAAATTTTCTATTTCTTCCTTATTTAGTTTTGAAAGATGATATGTTTCTAGAAATGTATGCATTTATTTTGGTTGTCTAATTTTTTGGCATGTAATTTTTCATACCATGCTGTTGCAAACTTTTGTATTTCTGTGATGGCAGTTATTTCTCCTCTATTTCTTTGGGTTTTCTCTGTGTATGTGTATCTGTCTCTGTATCTTTTTCTCTTCTTGATGATTTTTGGAAAAATTTTATCAATTTTGTTGATCCTTTCAAAGAACCAACTAATGCTTTCATTAATCTGTTTTATTGGCTTTTTTTAAGTCTCTATTTCTGTAATTTTTGCTCCAATTTTTAGTATTGTTTCCTTATAATGGCTTCTGGGTTTATTTATCTTTTTCTAACTCCTTTAGATGTAAGGTTAGCTTTTTTATTTTATATCTTTCTTGTTTCTTGAGATAGGCCTGTATTGCTCTAATATTTCTTAGAAAAGCTTTGTTGCACTTCAATGATTTGGTTTCTTATTTTTTTAAATTCATTTATTGATTTTGAGAGGTGGGGGAGAGCATGAGTGGGGTAGGAGCACAGATAGAAGGTGAGAAAGAATCACAATTAGGCTCCGTACTGCCAGCACAGAGGCCAATATGGGGCTTGATCCCACCAACCATGAGATCATGACCTAAGCCAAAATCACGAGTCAGATGTTTAACCAACCTAGTCACACAGGTGTCCATTTGGATCAATGATTGAATGGTTCAACACAAGCATTGTGTTTCCATTTTCATTTGTTTCCATATATTTTTGTTGTTTCCTATTCGATTTATTAGTTGACCCATTCATTGTTTTGTAACACGTTGTTCAGCCCCCATGTATTTGTGTCTTTCCAGATTTTTTTTATTTTTGTATTTGCTCCCACTTTTATACTACTGTGGTCAGAAAAAATAAACATTACTATTTTAATAATTTTCTGCTTATTGAGAAATGTGTTGTGTACTGATGTGATCTATTCTGGAGAATGTTTAATGTGCACATGAAAAGAATATGTGTTTTGCTGTTTTTGGATAGAATGTTCTGAATATATCTGTTAGGTCCATCTGGTCCAACACGTCATTCAAAGACACTGTTTGCTCTTTGATTTTCACTAGATAATCTCTCAATTGATGCATATTGGGTGCTAACATGTTCTAGTATTATTGTATTGCTGTCAATTTCTCTTTTTATGTCTGTTAATAGATGCTTTATGTATTTAGGATCTACCATGTTGGGTGCATAAATATTTATAATCATTATATCCCATTGTTTGTTTCTTTTTTCATCATGTAGTGTTCTTTTTGTCTCCTGCTGCAGTCTTTGTTTTAAGTTATCTTTTGTTCAGTATAAGTATTGCTAACCAAACATTCTTCTTATTTTCATTTATATGGTAAATGTCCATCAGACCTATACTGAACTATACTTATTAGTATAGTTTAATTAATATCAGTATTAACTTTTTTTAATACTTGTAGATTTTCCCGATTGAGGATGATGTTAGCTATGGGCTTTTCGTAAATGGCTTTTATGATCTTTAAGTATGTTCCTTCTATCCCGAATTTCTCAAGGGTTTTTATTAAGAAAGGATGCTGAATTTTGTCAAAGGCCTTTTCTGCATCAATTGACAGGATCAAATGGTTCTTATCTTTTCTTTTATTAATGTGATGGATCATGTTGACTGATTTGTGAATGTTGAACCAGCCCTGCATCCCAGGAATGAATCCCACTTGATCATGGTGAATAATTGTTTTATATGCTGTTGAATTTGATTTGCTACTATCTTATTGAGAATTTATGCATCCATATTCATCAGGGATATTGGCCTGTAGTTCTCTTTTTTTTACTGGGTCTCTGTCTGGTTTAGGAGTCAAAGTAATACTGGCTTCATAGAATGAGTCTGGAAGTTTTCCTTCCCTTTCTATTTTTTGGAATAGCTTGAGAAGGATAGGTATTATCTCTGCTTTGAACGTCTGGTAGAACTCCCCTGGGAAGCCATCTGGTCCTGGACTCTTATTTGTTGGGAGATTTTTCATGACTGATTCAATTTTTAGCTGGTTATGGGTCTGTTAAAGCTTCCTATTTCCTCCTGATTGAGTTTTGGAAGTGTGTGGGTGTTTAGGAATTTGTCCATTTCTTCCAGGTTGTCCAATTTGTTGGCATATAATTTTTCATAGTATTCCCTGATAATTGCTTGTATCTCTGAGGGATTGGTTGTAATAATTCCATTTTCATTCATGATTTTATCTATTTGGGTCATCTCCCTTTTCTTTTTGAGAAGCCCAGCTAGAGGTTTGTCAATTTTGTTTATTTTTTCAAAAAACCAGTTCTTGGTTTCATTGATCTGCTCTACAGTTTTTTTTTACATTCTATATTGTTTATTTCTGCTCTGATCTTTATTATTTCTCTTCTTCTGCTGGGTTTAGGCTGTCTTTGCTGTTCTGCTTCTATTTCCTTTAGGTATTCTGTTAGATTTTGTATTTGGGATTTTTCTTGTTTCTTGAGATAGGCCTGGATTGCAATGTATTTTCCTCTCAGGACTGCCTTTGCTGCATCCCAAAGTGTTTGGATTGTTGTATTTTCATTTTCGTTTGTTTCCATATATATTTTTTTAATTTCTTCTCTAATTGCCCGGTTGACCCATTCATTCTTTAGTAGGGTGTTCTTTAACCTCCATGCTTTGGAGGTTTTCCAGACTTTTTCCTGTGGTTGATTTCAAGCTTCATAGCATTGTGGTCTGAAAGTATGCATGGTATGATTTCAATTCTTGTATACTTATGAAGGGCTGTTTTGTGACCCAGTATGTGATCTATCTTGGAGAATGTTCCATGTGCACTCGAGAAGAAAGTACATTCTATTGCTTTGGGATGCAGAGTTCTAAATATATCTGTCAAGTCCATCTGATCCAATGTATCATTCAGGGCCCTTGTTTCTTTATTGACCATGTGTCTAGATGATCTATCCATTGTTGTAAGTGGAGTATTAAAGTCCCCTGCAATTACCACATTCTTATCAATGAGTTTGCTTCTGTTTGTGCGTAATTGTTTTATATATTTGGGGGCTCCTGTATTCGGCGCATAGACATTTATAATTGTTACCTCTTCCTGATGGATAGACCCTGTGATTATTATATAATGCCCTTCTTCATCTCTTGTTACAGCCTTTAATTTAAAGTCTACTTTGTCTGATATAAGTAGGGCTACTCCAGCTTTCTTTTGACTTCCAGTAGCATGATAAATAGTTCTCCATCCCCTCACTCTCAATCTGAAGGTGTCCTCAGGTCTAAAATGAGTCTCTTGTAGACAACAAATAGATGGGTCTTGTTTTTTTATCCATTCTGATACCCTATGTCTTTTGGTTAGTGCATTTAGTCCATTTACATTCAGTGTTATTATAGAAAGATATGTGTTTACAGTCATTGTGATGTCCGTAGGTTTCATGTTTGTAGCAATGTCTCTGGTACTTTGTCTCAGAGGATCTCCCTTAGGATCTATTATAGGGCTGGTTTGGTGGTGACGAATTCCTTCAGTTTTTGTTTGTGTGGGAAGACCTTTATGTCTCCTTCTATTCTACATGACAGACTTGCTGGATAAAGGATTCTCAGCTGCATATTTTTTCTGTTGATCACATTGAAGATCTCCTGCCGTTCCTTTCTGGCCTGCCAAGTTTCAGTAGAGATCTGTCACGAGTCTTTCTTTTTTTTTAAATGTTTATTTTATTTTTGAGACAGAGAGAGACAGAGTATGAATGGGGGAGGGTCAGAGAGAGAGGGAGACACAGAATCGGAAGCAGGCTCCAGGCTCTGAGCTGTCAGCACAGAGCCCAATGTGGGGCTCGAACTCACGGACGGCGAAATCATGACCTGAGCCAAAGCTGGCCGCTTAACCAACTGAGCCACCCAGGTGCACCGAGATCAGTCACGGGTCTTATAGGTCTCCCTTTATATGTTAGAGCACATTTATCTCTAGCTGCTTTCAGAATATTCTCTTTATCCTTGTATTTTGCCAGTTTCACTATTATATGTCATGCAGAAGATCGATTCAAGTTACGTCTGAAGGGAGTTCTCTGTGCCTCTTGGATTTCCATGCCTTTTTCCTTCCCCAGTTCAGGGAAGTTCTCAGCTATTATTTCTTCAAGTACGCCTTCAGCACCTTTCCCTCTCTCTTCCTCCTCTGGAATACCAATTATGCGTATATTATTTCTCTTTAGTGCATCACTTAGTTCTTTAATTTTCCCCTCATACTCCTGGTTGTTTTTATCTCTTTTTTCCTCAGCTTCTTATTTTTCAATAATTTTATCTTCTAGTTCACCTATTCTCTCCTCTGCCTCTTCAATCTGAGCTGTGGTTGTCTCCATTTTATTTTGCAGCTCATTGATAGCATTTGTTAGCTCCTCCTGGCTGTTCCTTAGTCCCTGGATCTCTGTAGCAATAGCTTCTCTGCTGTCCTTTATACTGTTTTCAAGCCCAGCGATTAATTTTATGACTATTATTCTAAATTCACTTTCTGTTATATTGTTTAAATCGTTTTTTATCAGTTCATTAGCTGTCATTATTTCCGGGACTTTTTTTGAGGGGAATTCTTCCGTTTGGTCATTTTGGATAGTCCCTGGAGTGGTGTGGAACTGTGGGGCACTTCCCCTGTGCTGTCTTGAATAACTTGCATTGGTGGGCGGGGGCCACAGTCAGACCTGATGTCTGCCCCCAGCCCACAGCTGGGGCCACAGACTGGTGTGTGCCTTCTCTTCCCCTCTCCTAGTGGCAGAATTCACTGTGGAGTGGCATGGCCTGTCCGGGCTCCTTGCACACTGCCAGACTTGTGGTGCTGGGGAACTGGCATATTAGCTGGGGTGGATCAGCAAGGTGCACGGGGGTGGGAGGGTCAGGCTCAGCTCGCTTTTCCTTCGGAGATCCACTTCGGGAGGGGCCCTGCAGCACCAGGAGGGAGTCAGGCCCACTGGAGGGATGGATCCCCAGAAGCACAGCATTGGGTGTTTGGGAGGTGCAAGCAAGTTCCCTGACAGGAACTGGTTCCATTTGGGATTTTGGCTGGGGGATGGGCGAGGGCGATGGCACTGGTGAGCACCTTTGCTCACCCTCCAAGCTGAGCTCTGTCATCAGGGGCTCAACGACTCTCCCTCCCGTTGTTTTCCACCCCTCCTGCTCTCAGAGCAGAGCTATTGGCTTATAACCTTCTAGATGTCAAGTCCCGCTTGCTGTCAGAACACACTCTGTCCGACCCCTCCGCTTTTGCAAGCCAGACTAAGGGGCTCTGCTTGGCTGGCGGGCTGCCTCTCCACCCAGGCTCCCTCTTCCCAATCCGTGTAGCACGCACCGCCTGGCCGCCCTTCCTACCCTCTTCCGTGGTCCTCTCATCTGCGCTTGGCTCTGCGGACTCCGTTCTGCTAGTCTTCTGGTGGTTTTCTGGGTTATTTTGGCAGGTGTAGGTGGAATGTAAGTGATCAGCAGGACGCTTGGTGAGCTCAGCGTCCTCCTGCACCGCCATCTTCCCAGGATCCCAAGAACTAGTATTTATTCTCATTGATATAATGATATAATTTATATAATAAATGCAATCATTTATTCACTCAATTATTTATTAAATGAATCTTTACTGAACACCTTCTCGGGATGGAGACAGCGCAAGTCCCAGCACCCGCTGCCCCTGGGCCACAGTCTGATCTGTTCTATTTTTTAAAACTTTATGTCATTTACTTATGCTCCAATCTTTATTATTTCCTTTCTGCTGTTGGTTTTAGGTTTTGTTTGTTGTTCATTCTCTAGCTCATTTAGATGTAAGGTTTGTTTGTTTGAGATTTTTCTAATTTCTTGAGGTTGGCTGATATTTCTCTAAATTTTCCTCTTAGAACTGCTTTTGGTGCATCTCAGAGGTTTTGGACCATTGTGTTTATATTTTTATGTGTGTCCATGTACTTTTTAATTTATTCTTTGATTTCCAAATTGGCCCATTCATTATTTAGTAGCATGTTTTGTAATCTTCACGTATTTATCACTCTTCTTTTTGTGTGAAGTCTTTCACAGTTTTTCTCTTGTGGTTGTCTTCTAGCCTCATAACATTCTGGTTTAAAAAGATGCATGGTATGGCTTCAGTCTTCTTGAATTTATTGAGATATTTTATAGGATATGTGATCTATTCTTGAAAATGCCTTGTGTGCACCTGAAAATAATATGCATTGTGCTCTTTTAGTATGGAATGTTCTGAATATATATGTTAAATTTTTCTATTCCAGTGTGTCATTTAAAGCCATTACTTCTTGGTTGATTTTTTTTAAATTTTAGATGATCTGTCCATTGTTGTAACTGAGATGTTAAATTCCCCTACTGTTATTTTGTTATCAATTAGTTATTTTTATTTGTTATTAACTGCTTTCTGTATTTAGATGCTTCACTTTTGGATGCAAAAATATTTACAATTATAAGTATCTCCTTGTTGGATTGTCTATTTTATTTTATGTAGTGACCTTATTTTTTTTTCTTACAGTCTGTTTTAAAGTCTATTATGTCATACATGCATTGCTACTCTGGCCTTCTTTTGACATACATTTGCATCATAGATATTTCTTCATCCAATGACCTTCAATTCACAGGTGTCTTTAGGTCTAAACGTGGTCTCTTGTAGGCATCATATATATGGGTCTTCTTTTCTTAACCATTTTGTAACTCTATAATTCTATGTTTTTTTATTGGAGCATTTAGTCCATTTACATTAAAGTAATTATGTATTTATTGTTATTTTCGTATGTTTTGTTGTTCTTGAAGATTTTCTCTGATCTTTTTTTGTCTCTTTCACGTTTTGCTGATGTTTTATGATATACATGGATTCCTTTGTCCTTAATATTTGCATATTGATAAGTATCTATTGAAATATGGTTGCCATTAGGATTGTATAGAATCACTTCTGCATATAGCAGTCTATATTACGTTGATATTCACTTAAGTTTGAACACAATGTTTACCCCTCCTCCACATTTCAGGTATATGTTGTTATATTTTATGTCCTTTTATTTTGTGAGTTCATTGGTTAATTTTTTAGAGAAATGTTTATTTTTACTGATTTTTTTTGTTTCCTACCTATATACTTTCACTTTTGGTCTCTCCTGTCCACTGATAGAGATACTTTTCGTATTTCCTTCAGGACTGGTTTAATGGTCATGAAGTCCCTTAGTATTTGTTTATATGGAAAACTATTCATCTATACTTCTATTTTCTATAATGGCCTTACTGGATAGAGTATTCTTGGTTGTACATTTTGGCCATTGAACATTTTGAATATATTATTCCACTCCCTTGTGACTTGGAAAATTTATTTTGAAAAATATCCCGCTAGCATGATGGGTTTTCCCTTGAAAGTTACTGTTTTCCTTTGTGTTGTTGCTTTAAATTTATTCCTTTATCACTGTATTTTTCCAGTTTAATTATGGTATGTCTTATTATGGGTCTGCTTTTGTTGATTTTGATGGAAGTTCTCTGTGCCTCCTGGATCTGGATATGTGTTTCTTTCTTCAGATTAGGGATGTTTTCAGTTATTATTACTTCATATAAAATTTCTGCCCTCTTGGGGCACCTGGGTGGCTCAGTCAGTTGAGATCTGACTTCTACTCAGGTCATGATCTCATAGTTCATGGGTTCGAGCCCCACATCAGGCTCTGTGCTGATAGTTTAGAGCCTGGAGCCTGTTTCAGATTCTGTGTCTCCCTCTCTCTGCTCCTACCCTTTTCATGCTGTGTCTCTCTCTGTCTTAAGAATAAATAAACATTTTTTTTAATTTCTTCCCTCTTTTCCCTCTTCTGTCCTTCTGGGATTCCCATAATACAAATGTCATTATATTTGATGAAGTCACTGAATTACCTAAGTCTATTCTACTGGTCGTGGATCTTGTCAATGGTTTGGAATGGCTGGTCATGGTGGCTGAGTACTGCAAGGTGAGAACAGGGTACCCAGAGGCTGTGCAGGTCACACAAGACTTTACCAAAATTTTCCCTTATCCTATGACCAAGTCTAGCAGGATGGGAGTGAGAGAACCTTCAGGAGAACTCTTGGTTGTGGCACAGTGTTAGCACAAAGGTAGCAAGTGTCTATGAAGCTCATCTATCTGCAGATAGACAAATATTTATGGTAAGGGATGATGGAGCAAAATGGCACCTGCCTATTCCCTCCATTTTGTAGAAGTCCCTCAACAGACTCTGAATCCAGTAGAAAAGATGTTGCTCCTGTTTGTCCTCAGTGTTGTGTAAGCTGCTGTTTTTATGTTGCCTCTCAGAGAAGGCTGCTGTCTCATCAAGAATGGAGACTCAGCTATTGCTTGCCTTCCAGGCTCACCTAGTGTTGAGTCAGCTGACATTTGAAATTCCAGGCTCCAAGTACCACTGGTTACCCAAACACAATTCAGCCTTTCAGTTTTCAAAGCCAAACTTTGTGGGAATTAGTCTTTCCCGTGTGAGCTTCCTGGTGCAAGAGCTTATTTCCCTGCTCTCTTAATGCATTCATTCCCCTACCTCTTGCAGGCAGCTTCCCTCCACCTTTTTGACTTTCCTAACCTTTCAGATGAAGCTTGTTCTCTGTATTTAGTTGTGGAGTTTATTCTTCTAGGTTTGAGACACTCTTCAGTTTATTGATTTATATGTGGATGGTATCTATTTGTAAATGTGGGACAGAGTGGGTTTCAGTTCCACCTACTCAGTTATCTTCCTAAAACAATCCAAAATATATATTTTTAAGACTGTAGTGGGATACTAAGAAAGACACTACATAATGATAAAGAAAACAATACAATAAGAGGATGTAATAATTGCAAATATCTATGCACCTAACATGTGTGTACCAAGGTACATAAAGAAATTGTTAATACTCATAAATAAAGAAAATTACAGTAACAAAATAATAGCAGAGGACATTAAGAGCTAACTTACATCAATGCAAAAACAAAATCAACAGGGAAAAAGTGGCTTTGAATGAGACATTGGAACAGATGGACCTAACAGATGTATGTAGAATATTCCATCCAAAAGAAGAGAACACACACTCTTTAAGTACATATAGAACATTTTCAATAATATATCATATGTTAGTCCACAAAATAAGTCTCAATAATTTTAATAAGATTGGAGTTATATCAGGAAACATTTCCAAAACAGTGATATGAAACTAGAATGCAAGCACAAGAAAAAAATCTGGAAATATAATAAATATATTAACGCTTAATAACATGCATTAAACAATGAATTGATCATCCAAGAATTCAAAATCAAAGTAAAAATTCTTGGATTCTAAATAAACTAAAAAACACAGCAATCCAAACTATTTTTGTTACAGCAAAAGCTGTTGTAAGAGGCATGATTGTAGAAATATAGGCATACTTCAAGAAACTTAGAAAAATCTCAAATATACAACCTAACACTATACACCTACAGGAGCTAGAAAAATAAGAATAAGCAAAGTACAACCCAGTAGAAGTTAGAACTTGATAAATATTAAGTAGAAATAAATTAAAGCTAAAATAACACAACTATACAAAAAAAAAACACAAACACACACAACAGAACAGGTAAGTAACAGGAGTGTAGTTTTTTGAAAAGATTAAATTAATAAAACTTTAGTGAGACTCACTAGAAAAAAGAGAGAAGAGTCAAAGAAATAAAATCAGAAATAAAGTAGAATAGGGGCGCCTGTGTGGGTCAGATCGGTTGAGTGTCCAACTTCAGGTCAGGTCATGATCTCGCAGTCTGTGAGTTTGAGCCCCACGTCAAGCTTTGTGCTGACAGCTCAGAGCCTGGAGCCTGCTTCAGATTCTCTGTCTCCCTCTCTCTGCCCCTCCCCCACTCATGCTCTGTCTCTGTCAAAAACAAATAAACATTAACAAAATTAAAAGAAAGAAATATTAGGAGAAATAACTGACAATACATAAATACAAAGGAGTATGACAATTTTATGAAAAATTGTATTCCAACAAATTGGACAACATAAAATAAATAGATAAATTAATAGAAATGGATTCCTGCTAAAAGTGAATCAGGAAGGAATTGAAAATTTGAACAGACCAATTATCAGCAATGAAACTAAATCAATAACCAATACACTCTCGATAAACAAATGTCCAGTACCTGGTGAATTAAGAGTGGAATGCTATCAAACGTTTAAGGAACAGTTAATACTTATTCTTCTCAAACAATTATGAAAGTTTAAAAAGAAAGTACAACTTCCAAATTCATTCTACAAAGACAGCATTTCCTGATTTAAAAACAACAACAACAAAAAAAAAACATGAAACTACAAAACTTCAGGCCAATCTCTCTGGTGACCATAGATGCATAGATGAAAAATTCTCAAGAAAATATTAGTAAATTGAATCTTTAAAAAAAATTAGTGTTCATTTTTGAGAAAGAAAGAGATAGAGCTTGAATGGGTGAGGGGTAGAGAAAGAGGAATACACTGAATCCAAAGCAGGCTCCAGGCTCTGAGCTGTCAGCACAGAGTCAAACATGGGACTGGAATCCATGGATCATGAGATCATGACCTGAGCTGAAATCAAATGCTTAACTGACTGAGCCACCCAGGTGCCCCAGCAAACTGAATCTAACAGCACATTAATAAAAAACCTCATTCACCAAAACCAAGTGAGATGTATTCCTCAGATTCAAGAATGGTATAATGTTTACAAGTCAATAAATGTGATACATTACATTAAGAAGAGAAAGAAAAATCATATGGTCATCTCAATATATGCATGAAAGCATTATTCAAACTACAAAACTGATTTATGAAAGATACTCTCAAGAAAGTAGGTTTAGGGGCACCTGGATGGTTCAGTCAGTTAAGCTCTCAAATTCAGCTCAGGCCATGATCTCTTGGTTTGTGAGTTCAAACTTGGGGTTTTCTCTCCCTCTCTCTGCTCCTCCCCCATTTACTCTGAATGAATGAATGGATGGATGAATGAATGAATGAATGAATGAATAAATAAATAAATAAATAAAGTTTAAAAAGAAAGTAGGTATAGAGGGAACATTCCTCAACATATTATGAAAAAGCCACAACTAACATCATACTCAATGGTGAAAATCTGACAGCTTTTTCTCTAAGACCGGGAAAATGATAAGGATATTCTGTCTGGATACTTTCATTCAATGTAGCTCAGGAGGTACTAGGTGCAGCAATCAGGCAAGAAAAATGAATAAAAGCCATCCAAACTCATAAAAATGAAGTAAAAATTTACTCTTTGCAGAGGACATGATACTACATATAAAAATCCCTAAAGTCTCCAGCAAAAATCTGTACGAGAACAGATTTAGTAAATTTTCAGGATAAAAGTCAATATACAAAAATGATTGCCTTATTATTCATTAATAATAAAGTAGCAGAAACAGAAATGAGAAAATACTCCCATTTACATTTGCACCAAAAATAATAGAATACCTGGGAATAAACTTAACAAAGCAGGTGAAAGACCTGTACTATAAAACTGTATTTCCCTGGTGAAGAGTGACATTGTGCATCTTTCCATGTGTCTGTTGGTCATCTGGATATATTCTTTGGAAAAGTGTCTATTCATGTCTTCTGCCCATTTCTTCACTGGATGACTTTATTTTTCAGGTGTGGAGTTTGGTGAGTTCTTTATAGATTTTAGACACTAGCACTTTATCCGCTATGTCATTTGCAAATATCTTTTCCCTTTCTGTCTGTTTGCCTTTAGTTTTGTTGGTTGATTCCTTTGCAGTGCAGAAGCTTTTTATCTTCATGAGGTCCCAATAGTTCATTTTTGCTTTTAATTCCCTTGTCTTTGGAGAAGTGTCAAGTAAGAAATTGCTGTGGCTGAGGTCAAAGAGGGTATTTCCTGCTTTTTTCCTCCAGGGTTTTGATGGTTTCCTGTCTCATGTTCAGGTCCTTCATCCATTTTGAGTTTATTTTTTGTGAATAGTGTAAGAAAGTGGTCTAGTTTCATTCTTCTGCATGTTGCTGTCCAGTTCCCCAGCACCATTTGTTAAAGAGACTTTTTTCCACTGGATCCTCTTTCCTGCTTTGTCAAAGATTAGTTGGCCATACAAATCAAAACTACAATGAGATATCACCTCATGCCAGTCAGAGTGGCTAAAATGAACAAATCAGGAGACTATAGATGCTGGAGAGGATGTGGGGAAGGGGGAAGCCTCTTGCACTGCCGGTGGGAATGCAAACTGGTGCAGCCACTCTGAAAAACAATGTGGAGGTTCCTCAAAAAATTAAAAATAGAACTACCCTATGACCCAGCAACAGCACTGCTAGGAATCTACCCAAAGGATACAGGAGTGCTGATGCATAGGGGCACATGTACCAGAATGTTTATAGCAGCAATTTCAACAATAGCCAAATCATGGAAACAGCCTAAATGTCCATCAACTGACAGATGGATAAAGAAGATGCAGTTTATATATACAATTAAATACTACTTGACAATGAGAAAGAATGAAATCTGGCCTTTTGCAGCAACGTGGTTGGAACTGGGGGGTATTATGCTAAGTGAAATAAGCCAGGCAGATAAAGACAGATACCATATGTTTTCACTCATATATGGATCTTGAGAAACTTAACAGAAGACAATGAGGGAGGGGAAGGGAAAATAAAGTTACAGAGAGGGAGGGAAGCAATCCATAAGAGACACATAAGGACTGAGAACAAACTATAGGTAGATGGGAGGTGAGGGAGAGGGGAAAGTGGGTAATGGGCATGGAGGAGGGCACTTGTTGGGATGAACACTGGGTGTTGTATGGAAACCAATCTGACAATAAATTGTATTAAAAAAATAAAATTCAAAGTAAAAAATAAGTAAGTAAATAAATAATAAAACTAAAATATTGGTGAAAGAAATTGAAGATGACACAAATAAAATAAATTTCATGCTCATATATCGGAAGAATCAATGTTGTTAGAATGTCTACACTACTCAAATCATTCTACATATTTAATGCAACCCCTTTGCATTAGGGAACCATCAACTTAACATAGACTGATATATGCATAATATGTTGTGTATGAATGTAAGGTAACTTCAAATCAAAAGCCTGTAATAGATATGAAAAAATACACAGAAATAACAACAATGTGTGTATATATATATATATGTATATAAATAAGGTATTGTATATAATATATATATAAATTCATATAATATTTATATAAATACATATATTTATACATTGTTGATATATATATATATATATATATATACTTACAGAAATACAACAAATAATACTAAAATTTTTACAGAACCACAAAAGACCCCAAAATAGCTAGTTCTATACTGTTTTAATTGCTACAGCTTTGTAATATAATTTTAAGTCCAGAATCATGATGCTTCCTTCTTTGCTTTTCTTTTCAAGATTGCTTTGGGTATTTGGGGTCTTTTGTGATTCCAAACAAATTTAGGGTTGTTTGTTCTAGCTCTGTGTAAAATTCTGGTGGCATTTTTTATATGGATTGTATTAAATATGTAGATTGCTTTTGGTATTATAGATATTTTAGCAATATTTGTTCTTCCAATCCAAAACCATGGAATGTTTCTCCAGTTATTTGTGTGTTCTTCAATTTCTTTCATTAGCAGTCAGGGTACAGATCTTTTATTTCTTTAGTTAGGTTTTTTCCTGGGTATCTATTGAGTTCTGATGCAGCTGTAAATTAGATTGATTGATTTCTCTTTCTGGTACTTCATTATTAGAATAGAAATGCAATAAATTTCTGAACACTGATTTTGTATCCTGAAACTTTACTGAATCTATGTTTTAGTTGTAGCAATTTTTTGATGGAGTCTTTTGGATTCATTATATAGAGAATCATGTCATCTGCAAATAGTGAAAGTTTGACTTTTTCCTTGCTGATTTGGATGCCTTTTATTTATTTGGATTTTTTCATTGTTGAGACTCAGACTCCCCTATTATGATAAATAACAGTGTTGAGAGTGGAAACCCTGTCATGTTCCTAACCCTAGTGGAAAAGCTCTCAGTTTTCCCCCATTTACTATAAGTTGTTTTTTTTTAATATAGACTTTATTATGTTGAAGTATGTCTCCTGTAAATTTACTTTATTAAAGGTTTTTACATGAAGGTTTTACATGAGGGTTATTTTATAAAGATGTTGTACTTTATAAAATGCTTTTCTGCATCTATTGAAAGTATCATATGACCCCTATTCCTTTTTTAATTAATTTCATGTATCACATTGATAGATTTGAAAAAATAAACCACCTTTGCAATTCAGGAATAAATCCCACTTGATACTTATGAATGATTCCTTTAATACACTGTTGGCTTCAATTTGTTAGTAGATTTTTTTAAAGTTATTTATTTATTTATTTATTTATTTATCTTGAGAGAGAGAGAGAGAGAGAGAGAGAGAAAGGAGGGACAGATAGAGAAGGAGAAAGAATCCCAAGCAGGCTTTTCACTCTTAGCACAGAGCCTGATTAAACTCACAAATCATGAGATCATAACTGGAGCCAAATCGAGAGTTGGATGCTTAATTTATTGAGCATCTCATGTACCCCTTGATTTTCTAGCATTTTAGTGAAAAATTTTGCATCTATGTTCATCAGGGATATTGACCTGTAGTTCCCTTTTTTGGGAAGTCCTTACTGGTTGTGGTATCAGAGTAAAGATAGCCTCATAGAATGAATTTGGAAATTTTCCTTCCTTTTGTATTTTTTGGAGTAGATTGAGAATAACAGTATGAATTCTTTAATTGTTTGGTACAGTTCTCATGTAAAGCCATCTGGTCCTGGCCTTTTGTTTGCCTTTTTTGATTACTGATTCAATTTCTTTGGTTGTCAGCCTGTTCAAGTTTCCTATTTATTCCTGTTTTGGTAGTTTATATTTTTTTCTAGGAATTTATCCATTTTGTGGATGTGGTCCATTTTTTGGCATATAGTTGTTCATAATATTCTCTTATAATTGTTTGCATTTCTGTGGCATTGGTTATTTATACTATCTTATTAGAAATATTATTCACTTGCATCTTTTTTTCTTTTTCTATAAGTTTGGATAGGTATTTATCAATTTTATTAACATTTTCAAAATAAACAACTCCTGGTTTCATTGATGTCTCCTATTGTTTCTTTTTGTTTTTTCTTTTATTTTGTTTTTGTTTTTTGTTTTTCTTTATATTTTTGCTTTAGTTTTTATATCATTTATTTCTGTTCTAATATTTATTATTTCCCTTCTACTGGCTTTAAGCTTTGTTTGTTCTTTTACTTGCTCCAATAGGTGTAATGTTATATTTGAGATTTTTCTTGCTTCTTGACTTTGGACTGTATTGCTATTTACTTCCCTCTTTTGCCTGCTTTTGCTGCATCTCACAGGTAGGTATTGGACCACAGTATTTCCATTTTAATTTGTTCCCATGTATTTTTTTCACTTCAACTTTGATTTCCTGGTTGACCCATTAATTGTTTATTAGCATGTTGTTTAATCTTCATGTATTTTTGGTCTTTCTATTTTTTTTTCTTGTGGTTGATTTCAAGTTCCATAGGCTTGTGTTGAGAAAATACTCATGTTTTGACCTCAATGTTTTTGTACATGCTGAGGCCTGATTGCTGACTTAACATGTGATCTATTCTGGAGAACGCCCAATGTATACTTGAAAAGGATGTTTCTTTTTATTTCTGAAAATGTTTGTTAAGTCCATCTAGTCCAATGTGCTTTTGAAATCAATATTTTGTTGTTGATATTTTGTATAGATGATCTCCCCATTGACGTTTTTGGGGAGTTAATGTCCTTATTATTGTATTATTATCAGCTAGTTTATTTATGTTCATTTTGAATTGTTTTACATATTTGGGTGCTCTATGTTGGGTGCATAAACATCTACAATTTTTACATCTTTTTATATATCCCCTTTATTATGCCATAGTGCCCTTCATCACCTCTTGTTACAGATTTGGTTTAAAATCTAATTTCTCTGCTATAATTATTGCTACTCTGGCGTTCTTTTGGTGGTCATTTGCAAGATACATGTTTCTCCATCCTCTCACTTTATTTTTTTTAATGAAATTTATTCTCAAATCTGTGTCAATAAAACACCCAGTGGTCATCCAAACAGGTGCCCTCCTTAATGCCCATCAACCACTTTCCCCTCCTTCCCAACCTCCATCAAACCTCAGTTAATTCTCAGTTTTTAAGAGTCTCTTATGGTTTGCTTCCTTCCCTCTCTGTAACTTTTTTTTCCCCTTCCCCTCATCCATGGTCTTCTGTTAACTTTCTCAGTATACACATAAGAGTAAAAACATATGGTATCTGTTTTTCTCAGTATGACTTATTACATAGCATAACACTCTCCAGTTCCATCCACGTTGCTACAAAGGGCCATATTTCATTCTTTCTCATTGCCAAGTAGTATTCCATTGTATATATAAACCACAACTTCTTTATCCATTCATCAGTTGATGGACATTTAGGCTCTTTCCATAATTTGGCTATTGTTGAAAGTGCTGCTATAAACATTGGGGTACAAGTGTCCCTATGCATCAGCACTCCTGTATCCCCTGGGTAAATTCCTAGCAGTACTATCTCTGGGTCATAGGGTAGATCTATTTTTAATGTTTTGAGGAACATCCACACTGTTTTCCAGAGCAGCTGCACCAGTTTGCATTCCCACCAACAGTGTAAGAGGGTTCCCGTTTCTCTACATCCTCGCCAACATCTGTAGTCTTTTGATTTGTTCATTTTAGCCACTCTGACTGGCATGAGGTGGTATCTGAGGGTGTTTTTGATTTGTATTTCCCTGATGAGGAGCGATGTTGAGCATCTTTTCATGTGCCTGTCGGCCATCTGGATGTCTTCTTTAGAGAAGTGTCTATTCATGTTTTCTGCCCATTTATTCATTGGATTATTTGTTGTTTGGGTGTGGGGTTTGGTGAGTTCTTTATACATTTTGGACACTAGCCCTTTGTTTAATATGTCATTTGCAAATATCTTTTCCCATTCCATCGATTGCCCTTTAGTTTTGTTGATTGTTTCCTTTGCAGTTCAGAAGCATTTTATCTTGATGAGGTCCCAATACTTCATTTTTGCTTTTAATTCCCTTGCCTTTGGGGATGTGTCAAGTAAGAAATTGCTGCAGCTGAAGTCAGTTTTTCCTACTTTCTCCTCTAGTGTTTTGATGGTTTCCTGTCTCACATTCAGGTCCTTCATCCATTGTGAGTTTCTTTTTGTGAATGGTGTAAGAATTGGTCCAGTTTACTTCTGTTTCTGTCCAGTTCTCCCAGCACCGTTTATTTTTTTATTTTTTTATTTTTTTTTTACATTTGTTCATTTTTTTAATAGAGAGGCAGAGTGTGAGTGGCAGAGGGGAAGGGAGAGAGGGAGACGCAGAATCCGAAGCAGGCTTCAGGCAGAGAACTGACAGCACAGAGCCCGACATGGAGCTTGAACTCATGGACCATGAGATCATGACCTGAGCCAAAGTTGGACGCCTAACCAATTAAGCCACCCATGTACCCCTCCCAGCACCATTTCTTACAGAGACTGTTTTTTCTCCATTGGATATTCTTTGCTGCTTTGTCAAAGATTAGTTGGCCATACCTTTGTGGGTCCAATTTTGGAGTCTCTATTCTATTCCATTGGTCTATGTGTCTGTTTTTTGTGTCAATACCATGCTGTCTTGATGATTACAGCTTTGTAATAGAGGCTAAAGTCTGGGATTGTGATGCCTCCTGCTTTGGTCTTCTTCTTCAATATTACTTTGGCTCTTCAGGGTCTTTTGTGGTTTCATATAAATTTTGGGCTTTCTTGTTCTACTTTGAGAAGAATGCTGGTTCAAGGTTGATTGGGATTGCATTGAATGTGTAGATAGCTTTGGGTAGTATTGACTTTTTAACAATATTTATTTTTCCAATCCATGAGCATGGGATGTTTTTCCATTTCTTTGTATCTTCTTCAATTTCCTTCATAAGCTTTCTATAGTTTTTAGCATACAGATAATTAAAATCTTTGATTCAGTTTATTCCTAGGTATTTTATGATTCTTGATGCCATTGTGAATGGGATCAGTTTCTTTATTTGTATTTCTGTTACTTCTTTATTGGTGTCTGGAAATGCAAAGGATTACTGTACATTAGTTTTGTACCCTGCAACTTTGTTTAATTCATGTTTCTGTTCTAGCTGAATTTTAGTGGAGTCTATCGCGTTGTCCGTGTATAATATGTCATCTGAAAAAAGTGAAAGCTAGACTTCATCTTTGCCAATTTTGATACTTTTGATTTCCTTTTGTTGTCTGCTGATGCTAGAACTTCCAAATTATGTTAAACAAGAGCGGTGAGAGTGGACATGCCTGTCGTGTTCCTGATCTCAGGGGGAAAGCTCTGTTTTTCCCCATTAATATGATATTAACTGTGCGCTTTTCATAAATTGCTTTTATAATGTTTAAGTATGTTCCTTCTATCCCGACTTTCTCGCGGATTTTTTATTGAGAAAGGATGCTAAATTTTCTCAAAAATTTTTTTTCTGCATTGATAGGATCATATGGTTCTTATCTTTTCTTTTATTAATGTGATGTATCACATTGATTGATTTGTGAACGTTGAATCAGCCCTGAAGCCAAGGAATAAATCCCACTTGATCATGGTGAATAATTCTTTTTATATGCTGTTGAATTTGATTTGCTTGTATATTGTTGAGAATTTTTGCATCCATATTCATCAGGGATATTGACCTGTAGTTCTCTTTTTTGCTGGGCCTCTGTCTGGTTTGGGAATCAAAGTAATGCTGGCTTCATGTAATGATTCTGGCAGTTTTCCTTCCCTTTCTATGTTTTGGAACAGCTTGAGAAGGATAGGTATTATCTCTGCTTTAAATGTCTGGTAGAATTCCCCAGGGAAGCCACGTGGTCCTAGACTCTTATTTGTTGGGATATTTTTGATAACTTATTCAATTAATTCACTGGTTTTGGGTTTGTTCAAGTTTTCTGTTTCTTCCTGTTTGAGTTTTGATAGTGTGTGGTGCTTAGGAATTTGCCCATTTCTTCCAGGTTGCCCAGTTTGTTGGCATATAGATTTTCATAGTATTCCCTGATAATTGCTTGTATTTCTGAGGGATTGGTTGTGATAATTCTATTTCATTCATGATTTTATCTATTTCAGTCCTCTCCCTTTTCTTTTTGAGAAGCCTAGCTAGAGGTTTATCAATTTTCTTTATTTAAAAAAAACACAGTTCTTACTTTCATTGATCTGCTCTACAGTTTTTTTTTAGATTCTATATTGTTTATTTCTGTTCTGATCTTTATTATTTCTCTTCTTCTGCTGGGTTTTCAGTGTCTTTGCTGTCCTTCATCTCTTTCCTTTATGTGTGCTGTTAAATTTTATATTTAGGATTTTTCCTGTTTCTTAAGATAGGCCTGGATTGCAATGTATTTTCCTCTCAAGACTGCCTTCGCTGCATCCCAAAGCATTTGTATTGTTGTATTTCCATTTTTATTTGTTTCCATATATATATATCTATATATTTTTAATTTCTTCTCTAATTTCCTGGTTGACCACTTCATTTTTTAGTAGGATGGTCTTTAACAACCATGCTTTTGGAGTTTTTCCTGACTTTTTCCTTTGGTTGATTTCAAGTTTCATTGTGGTCTGAAAGTGTGCAAGGTATGATCTCAATTATTTTATACTTATTAAGGGCTGTTTTGTGACCAAGTATGTGATCTATCTTGGAGAATATTCCATGTGCATTCAAGAGGAAAGTATCTTCTGTTGATTTGGGATGCAGAGTTCTAAATATATCTGTCAAGTCCATCTGATACAATATATCATTCAGGGCCCTTGTTTCTTTATTGATCCTGTGTATAGATGGCCTATCCATTGATGTAAGTGGGGTATTAAATTCCCCTGCAAGTAACACATTCTTATCGATAAGATTGCTTATGTTTGTGATTAAATGTTTTGTATATATGGTGGCTCCCATATTCGGCACATAGACATTTATAATTGTTAGCTCTTCCTCATGGATAGACCTGTAATTATTATATAATGCCCTTCTTCATCTCTTGTTATAGCCTTTAATGTAAAGTCTAGTTTGTCTGATATATGTGTGGCTACTCCATCTTTCTTTTGAGTTCCAGTAGCATGATAGATGGTTCTCCATCCTGTCACTTTCAATCTGAAGGTGTCTTCAGGTCTAAAATGAGTCTCTTGTAGACAACAACTATATTGGTCTTTTTTTTTTAATCCATTCTGATACCCTATGTCTTTTGGTTGGAGCATTTAGTCCATTTACATTCAGTGTTATTATAGAAAGATATGTGTTTAGAGTCATTGTGATATCTGTAGGTTTCATACTTGTAGTGATGTCTCTGGTATTTTGTGGTCCTTGCCACATTTCGCTCACAAAGTACCCTTAGGATCTCTTGTAGGGCTGGTTTAGTGGTTATGAATTCCTTCAGTCTTTGTTTGGGAAACCTTTATCTTCCCTTCTATTATGAATGACAAACTTGCTGGATAAAGGGTTCTTATCTGCATATTTTTTCTGTTCATCACATTGAAGATTTCCTGCCATTCCTTTCTGGCCTGCCAAGTTTCAGTACATAAGGCAGCTACCACCCTTATGTGCTACCTTTGTAAGTTAGGGCCCGTTTATCCCTAGCTGTTTTCAGAATTCTCTATTTATCCTTGTATTTTGCCAGTTTCACTATGTTATCTTGTGCAGAAGATCAATTCATGTCTGAAGGGAGTTCTCTCTGCCTTTTGGATTCCAATGCCTGTTTCCTTCCCCAAATCAGGGAAGTTCTCAGCTATGTTTTGTTCAAGTATACCTTCAGCCCCTTTCTCTCTCTCTTTTTTGTCTGGAATTCCTATGATAGGGATATTGTTCTGTTTGAGTATATCACTTAGTTCTCTAATTCTCCCCTCATACTCCTGGATTTTTTTATCTCTCTTTTTCTCAGCTTCCTCTTTTTCCATAATTTTATCTTCTAATTCATCTATCATCAACTCTGCCTCTTAAATCTGTGCTATGGGCACCTCCATTTTATTTTGCACCTCATTTATAGCATTTTTAAGTTCCTCATAACTATTTCTTAGTCCCTTGATCTCTGTAGCAATAGATTCTCTGTTGTCCTCTATGCTTTTTTGAAGCCCAGTGATTAATTTTATGACTATTATTCTAAATTCTTATTCTGTTATATTGCTTAAATTGGTTTTGATAAATTCGTTAGCTGTCACTACTTCTTGGATTTTCTTTTGAGGAGAATTCTTCCGTTTTGTCATTTTGGGTAATCCCTGTGGTATTTCCAAATTGCAGGGCACTTCCCTTGTGCTGTCTGGAGAAACTTGTGTTGGTGGGCAGGGCCACAGTGAGACCCGATGTCTGCCCCCAGCCCACAGCTGGGGCCACAGTCAGACTAGTTTGTACCTTATCTTCTCCTCTCCTATGGGCAGGACTCACTGTGGAGTGGTGTGGCCCCTATCTGGGCTGCTTGAACACTACCAGGCTTGTGATGCTGCTTCTATGGGATCTGCCAAAGGCATATTTGCCAGGGTGCATCCACAAAGTGCACAGGGGTGGGAGGGGCAGGCTTAACTAGCTTTGCCATGTGTGGTCTCCTGAGGGAGGGGCCCTGTAGCACTGGGAGAGAAGCAGACCCATTGGTGAGATGGAGCCACAGAAGCACAGTGTTGGACCTTTGTGCGGTGCAAGCAAGTTTTGTGATGGGAACTGGTTCCTTTTGGCATTTCTGGGGAATGGGAGAGAGTAATGGTGTTTACCAGTACCTTTGTTCCCCTGCTGAGCTCTGTCCTTCAGGGACTCAACCCGTCTCCCTCCCAGCATCCTTTCACCCTTCCCATTCTCGAGAGCAGAGATGTTAATTCCAGATGTTAAGTCCCACTAGCTGTCAGAACTCAGAGTTTGACCCCTCTGCTTTTGCAAGCCAGAGTTCAGGGGCTCTGCCTTGCCCAGTCAGCTGCCCCTGCACCTCCCTGGCTCCCTCCTGCCAGTCCGTGTAGCACACACCGCCTGTCCGCCCTTCCTACCCTCTTCCATGGGCCTCTTTTCTATGCTTGCCTGCGAGAGTCCATTCTGCTAGTTTTCTGGCAGTTTCCTGGGTTATTTAGGCAGATGTGGGTGGAATCTAAGCAATCAGCAGGACGAGGTGAGCCCAGCGTCCTTCTAGGCCACCATCTTCCCATCCTGTCACTTTCAATCTTCAGTTATCTTTTGGTCTAAAATGAGTTTCTTATAGGAAGCTTATAGATCTCTCTCTCTCTCTCTCTCTCTCTGTCACACACACACTCTCTCCATTCTGACATCCTATGTCTTTGGATTGGAGCATTTAGTTTATATACATTCAGGACAATTTTCATAGATACGTATTTATTATCTCATTATTTAATTTGTTATTGTCTTGGAGATTTTCTATGCTCCTGTCTTGTTTTTGTCTTTTTTTTTTTTTTGGTCTTTCCTTTCCACTCAAAGCACCCCTTTAATATTTCATGTATGTCTGGTTTAAAGGTCACAAACTCTTTTAATTTTTGTTTCTTTGTTGGTTGTTTTGTTTTGTTTTTGACTGGGAAACTCTTTTTCTTTCTATTCTGTATAATAGCCTTTCTTGACAGAGTATTGTTGGTTACAGATTTTTTCCCATTTGCCCATTGATATATCATGCCACTCCCTTCTAGCTTGCCAAGTTTCTGTTTAGAAATCTCCAGTTAGCCTTTTTGGTCTTCATTTGTAAATTAATGGCTTATTTTCTCTTGGTACTTTTAAGAATTCTTCTTTATCAGTGTATTTTGCAAACGTGATTACAATATGGCTTGGTGTTTTGTTTCTTTTGTTGATTTTGATGGGAGTCTCTGTGCCTCCTGGATTTGGATGTTTGTTTCCTTTTTTGGATTAGGGAAGTTTTTACTTATGACTTCCTCAAATAACTTTTTTGCCCCCTTTTCTTTCTCTTTTTCTTCTATGTCTCTTAAAATACAAATGTTACAACATTTGATGTAGTCACTCAGTTCACTAAGTCTGTTCTTGTGTTCCATTCTTCTTCTTTCTCTCTTTTGTTCAGCTTCATTATTTTCCATTATTTTATATTCTATATCCTTTATTTTTTCATCTGCTTTTCCCATTCTGTGTTCATTGAATCCAGTCAGGTTTGAATCTCATTTATTGCAGTGTTTGTTTCTCACTGATTTTTTTTTAATTTTTTTAACTCTGCAGTAAGGGCCTCCTTGAAATCTTCCATTCTTTTCTCAAGCCCAGCTAGCATCCTTAGTATTGTTGCTTTAAATTTTCCATTAGGCACATTACTTATATTTCTTTCTATTATATCCATGGACGTGAAATGTTCTTGTTCTTTCTTATGAGATAAATTTCACTGTCTTGGCATTTTTTCTAGGTCTTTATGTTCTTATGTGTGTTAGGAAAGCCTGTGATATTTTGTTCTCATGAAAATAATGGGTTTATGAAGAAGAGGTCATATAGTGTCCCAGGCTTGGCACTTCAGGGAGTGTCTCTGATGTGTGCTGGGTGTACTATGCTGGTGTGTTTTGGCTGCTCTGTCTTTCAGTCCAGCAATCTACAGAGGCCCTCCTTGCCTACAGTGCACAGTGTTTTCTCTTTGGCTAGAGTGTGTTGAGTTTTAACTAGGTGTTCTCTGGTCTGCTTGTTAAATGAGATATAATGTTACTTCCAATAAAATTGAAGCCTTGCAGAATTCTCTGGTTGGGAGACTTGGTGTGGGTGTGGTTTCTACTGGTCTTCTGCAGAAGTGGCCCACCTGTCCTTCTGAGGAAATTGAACATGAAAGACACTATTGGCAGAGTACAGATGTATGGGATCTGGTGTAAGCTGATTTGTGTCAGAGTTGTGGTACCAAGGTTATTTTGTGTTTATCCTGAGATGTGGGTGAGAGAAATATTTCCAGTCATCTTCTTTTATTCCCAGAGTGGGTTCTTCATGCTTATCACTCTCAGGAAAGCACCCCATGGAAAGAAAACATCCTGTGTGTCCAAGGCACCCCAAATCACTCCCTTCATGCTGTCTTCCTCCAGGCTGTTGCCCTGCCTTTTATCCAGGAGTACTGCAACACTCCCCATGCTTTATCCCAGCAAAGCCAACTGACTTCAAAACTCCAGGATCTAGGGATTTGGTGTGTGGAGGGGCCTGTGCAGACTTCCTGGGGAGGCTCTCACTGACCTGAGACTGCACTGAACCTTGACCAAGAAAGGAAGTCTCACCAGAATTCAGGGACATGGGACTCGGACTAAGCAGTCTAGGCAGCCAGAGTGGGAGTTGCACTGCCCCTATAAGGTGGTTTTACATTTATGCTGAGGGATGGGGGAGAAAAATGGCACTGGAAAGCTTTGTTGTCCCTCGAGAGGAGGCTCTGTGAATGTTACCTTTCACAGATGTGTTCCAAGAAGATCCAATAATCTCCACGTGTGTGCCTCAGGCTTTCTTCAGATCACATCTGCTTCCAGGATGTTTGTCTGCCTTCTCTCCAGAAGGAGGGCTATACCCCCATGGCTTTATCTCAGTCAAGGCTGCTGAACCTTAAAACTCCAGTCATTAAGCCCCATTGGTTGCAAAAACTTGCAAAAGTTAACTTCTCTAATTTTTTCAGCCAATGACTGGGAAGTGTTCTCATTATGTGTTCCCCTGTATGATCGTGTCTCTCTCATCTTTCTTTAGATCAAGCCCCCCCCCTTCTGTAGCACTATGATTCATATTTCCCCCAAACTTTGTTTGCACTTCCTACCTTCATCAATGTGGCCTCTTCTCTCCCCCTACTGTGGGGTTTGTACTGTCAGTCTGAAGGTTTATTTCTTGGATATTCAGAATGATTTGATAATTATCTAGTTGTGTTCAAGGGAGAAGACAAGGCTAGGGTCTTCCTGCTACACTACTTAGTTTCCTCAAGATCACTGAATTTTATAACTCCTGGAGTTAGAACCCACCAAATTTTAAAGCTTTTGGAGTTAAGCTTTGTTGATTTTCAACGTTTATTTATTTTTGGGACAGAGAGAGACAGAGCATGAACAGGGGAGGAGCAGAGAGAGAGGGAGACACAGAATCGGAAACAGGCTCCAGGCTCTGAGCCATCAGCCCAGAGCCTGACGCGGGGCTCGAACTCACGGACGGTGAGATCGTGACCTGGCTGAAGTCGGATGCTTAACCGACTGCGCCACCCAGGCGCCCCTGATTTTCAAAACCAGACATCATGGGAATGAATTTTACCTGTGAAGGTCCCAGTTTTCAGGAGCTTCAGGTGTGGGTCTTATTCTTTCACATCTCTATGCTTGTGATGTCCCTTTTGTTTTTGGTTAGTTGGGCTTGAGTTTAATTTACAACCACATCTCTTCCTCTTTTACACTCTTCAATTGGCCTTCTCTCTCTCTCTTTTTTAAGTTTATGTTTTATTTATTTTGAGAGACAGAGATAGAAAGCATTTGGGAGAGTGGCAGAGAAAAAGGAAGACATAATCCCAAGCAGGCTCCACATTGTCAGCACATAGCCTGTTGAGGAGCTCAAACTCATGAACTGTGAGTTCATGACAGGAGCCAAAAAACAAGAGTAGGGCATTTAACTGACCAAGCCACCCAGGCAATCCCATCTGGCCTTCTCTATTTAATTATGTGTGGATGATCTATTCTGATAGTCTTCAGACTGTTTTCAGAGTTCATTGGATAGGTGCATTTGTTGCCTCATTATGTCTGTGGGTATTCTCCTAATCTGTCATCTTCCATCAAATCTCTCTCTTAGGAATGTTTGAACTTGAAATAGAAACAAGCTTAAAAACCATAGTAATGCATGTAAATTTAATATTCACTGGTTAAGATAAATCTATAGACAAGTATAGACTACTGTAATACTATAACAGTGGTGTGAAATTCATTTTTAAATTTACTATAAAATTTAATTAAAAAAAGTAATAAGAAGAATAACTGAAAGCATGTTATTGGATACACAATATAAAAATATGTAAATTGTGACATCAATAATATAAAGTGTAGAAATGAGTCAAATTATAGTTTTCATTTGCAATTAAAGTAAGTTGTTATCGACTTAAAACAGATAGTTATAACTATATAAAGTTTTACTTAAGTTTTATGATAACCATGAAGAAAGTATCTCTAGAATGTACACAATATAACAAGAAAACAAATCAGTGCATCATTTCCCAGAATCAACAAATTATAAAAGAAGGCAGCAAGAGAGAAAAAGAGTGACAAATTATCTAAAAGACAGATGAAAAACACTTAAAAAATGACAATAACAATTTCATAGATATTAATGATTATTTTAAACCAAATAGATTAAACTCTCAAATGAAAAGGCAGAATGACTCAAAGTATTAAAATAAAAAATAAAATAGGATATGCTGTCTACAAGACACACATAGGCTGAAACTAAAGTGATGGCAAAAGATATTTGTACAAATGATAACCAAAGGAGAGCAAGAATGTGTATTTATACTAGACATAATAAACTTTATTTGAAGAAACTGACATGAAATGAAAAAAGGTCATTATGTAATAATAATAAGTTCATGAGAAAGATATAAACATTATAAATATGTTTGCACCTCAAATAGGAGCATCTAATGTATAAGTAAACATTGACTTGAAGGAGAAATAAATAACAAAACAAGTAATAGGAAAATTAAGTATCTCATTTTTAATAATGGATAGAAGAACCAAGAGAAAAATTAGTAAGGAAACAGAAGATTTTAACATACTATAGGAAAAAAAAAAATAAGCCTAGTAGATGTATACAAGTAATTATTCCCAAAAGCAGTAGAACATACATTTCTCATAAGTGTTTATGGAACACTTTAAAGGATATATCATGTTTTAAGTGACAAGAAAAACAACATTCTTTAAAACTATGAGAATATTGAAATCATACCAAGTATATTTTCCAAACACGGTGATGTCGCTAGATATCAATAACAGACAGGAAACAAAATATATATATATATATATATATATATATATATACAAATAAAATAACACACTTCTGAACAAGTGAGTCAAAGAAGAAATCAAAATTGAAGTTAGTAAATAACAACAAAAAAACAAAAACAAGGAAAACACGAGACACCAAAAGTTACATGATGCAACAATAGCAGTACAATGATGGAATTTTATTAATCTTACATAAAAAAATATTTAAAATAAGCTAAACTTACAGCTGAAAGGTTTAGAAAAGTAGAAAAAAAATAAGGCCAAAGCTATAGAAAGAAGGGGACAATAAGATTAGAGCAGAAAAGAACAAAATGAAAACTGAAATACAATAGAAAAACATTAATGAAACTAAAAGTTGGCTTTTTGAAAAGATAAACAAAATTGGAAAGCCCTTAGTTAAACTAGGTATGAAAAAGATGACTCAAATTATTAAAATTATAAATGAAAGACACTACAACTGATGCCACAGTGATACAAAGAATTTTAAGAGATTACTATAAATGATTACAAGCCAACATATAGGGTAATTTAAAAGAAATGGATACATTTCTGGAAACAAGAAATCTACCAAGAATCAAGAGAAAGTGGAAAATTTGCATGGGCTAATAATGAGTGAGAAGATTGACCCAACAATTTAAAATCTCCCAACAAAACAAATCCCAGAACCAGATGGCTTCACTGGTCACTTTTCCCAAGTATTTAAAGAAGAATTAACAGTAGTCCATCTCAAAGTTTTCTAAGAAATAGAATAAAGGGGACACTTCCAAATTTAGATTAAAAGTTCATCATTAATCACATATAAAAGCCAAACAAAGACACTACAACAAAAGAAAACTACAGATCAATATTCTTGATTAATATAGACATAAGAATCCTCAACAAAACACTAGCAAACTCAATGTAACAGTACGTTAAAAGGAACATACAACATGAACAGCTCACTTGGGATATTTACTACTGCAGTGCATGAATGGTTCAACCTATCCAAGTCAATTAATTCCATCAGTTAAGAATCCAAATCAATCAATTAACATATGTTAAACGAATAAAGAATAAAAATAATTACATCATCTCAATAAATGCAGAAAAATTATTTGACAAAATTCAATACCCTTTCATGATAAAAACTCATCAATTTAGGAATAGAAAAAAAATATCTCACCAAAATATAGGTGATATATGAAAAATCCACAGTGAACATCATACTTAATGGTGAAAAACTTTTCCTTTAATATCAGGAACTACTCTCTCTGTCAAATAATAATAATAATAATAATAATAATAATAATTTTTAAAAAGGGGCACCTGGGTGGCTCAGTTGGTTAAGCTTCTGACTTTTGATTTTGGCTCAGGTCATGATCTCACAGTCGTGACCTTGAACCCTGAATGGTACTTTGTGCTGGGCATAGAACCTGCTTGATTCTCTTTCACTCTCTCTGCCTGTCCCCAACTCACACCCTGTCTCTGTCTGTCTCTCTCAAAATGAATGAATGAATGAATGAATAAAAATAAAATAAATAAAATAAGATCAGGAACTAGGAAAAGAAAATCCTCACTCTCACTACTTCTATTCAATATAGGTCTGCAAGTTTTAGACCAGGCAATTAGTCAAGAAATGGAATAATAGGGGCGCCTGGGTGGCTTGGTCGGTTAAGCGTCCGACTTTGGCTCCGGTCATGATCTCACGGTCCGTGAGTTCGAGCCCCGCGTCAGGCTCTGTGCTGACAGCTCAGAGGCTGGAGCCTGTTTCAGATTCTGTGTCTCCCTCTCTCTCTGCCCCTCCCCTGTTCATGCTCTGTCTCTCTCTGTCTCAAAAATAAGTAAACGTTAAAAAAAAAAAAGAAACAGAATAATACTCATTCGAATCAGAAGAGAAGTTATTTCTGGTTGTAACTGACAATATATTATATGTGCAAAGCTTTAAAAACCATTAAAAAGTGAAATAGAGTAAAAAAAAATAAGCAAATTTTCAGATTGAAAAATCAAAACTTAAAACTCAGTTGCGTTTCTAAAACTAACAAGTTATACAAAAAGGAAATTAAAGAGGAGGGGCCAACATGATGGAGAAGTAGGAGAAACCAATGTTCCCTCATCTCTCAAACAAAGTAGTGTTGAGACCAAAGGAGTTTGAACTGTAAGAGTCCAGGAAGCAAAGTGACAGAGTCACTTCCAGGGACCCACTGGGACAACCTGACAGGCCACCTATGGGTGGGTGATTGTGAACTGAGAGAGATCAAACAAATGGAGGGGAGGGACCCCTTCTACAGAGAGACAAAGGGAAGAGAAAGAGAGGCTGGGGAATATAGGACTGTATCTGGACAAGAGAAAAACAAGCGACCAATAAAGAGAAAGATTCAATCTCTAACTGCAGTGCTTTCTCTGGACTCAGCCTGGCTGCCCTGTTCACATACCTGGAGAGGTGGGGAGCCAGCCCCAGGCTCAGTAACTAGCTTAGAGGTGCAGTCCACAGTAGGAGAAAGGGATCCCCTCCCTGGAGTGTTGTGGGAAGAAGGTATAGATCAGCTCAAAGGAGTGAAACTTCCTGAACCGGGGCAGAGTGGTAACCTTAAAGACATCAGAGTTGAAGTCCCAGCGGAGCGCCAGCAACACATGGGAGTCAGAAGAGTGTGATAAGCCACACATTCTCTGCACTATGAGGCTGTGGGGCATCTCTTACTCAGAACCAGGATGCACGGAGTGGGAATCTCTAAGACATCAGGGTTTAAATCCAAGCCAAGCACCAGGGAGGCATGGGAGTCAGAAGAGGGGGGCAAATTGCCTCGTTTACACCCATGGCACAGTGAGGACAGCTTGAACAGAGTGGTTTAGGACACCTGGTCTATGGAGGAGAGACAGGGTTGTCACCATTTTTCTCACCATCACCAACAAGGTGGGGTGTCAGGGAATGGACAAAGTGCCCACAGTGGAGGCAGTACCCACCTACACCAAACCATGCCCCTCCACACTTGGTAACTGCATATCTTCAAGAGCAGGATTGACGCTGAGAAATTAGACAGCCCCTCCTCCAGACCAGCACTGTTACATTGCCTGATTTAATTCTTGGACAATTCTTATTGTATAGATACATTCTTCCTTACTTTTCTCCTTATCTCTTCTCTCCTCTTGTCTGGTTACTCTGATTGTTGGTTTGTTTAAACAGACATATTTAATCCATTCTCTTGATACATGTTCTAAACCTCCTTCTTTATTCTCCTTTCTCTTTCTCTGGAATAAGCCGTATAGTTTCTCAGTCTGGTCAATTTTTATTTTATTTTATTTTCTCCTGCCCCTGTCATTTCTCTCTTTGTATAGGATAAGGCCTCTTCCATCAGCACTGCATCATCAATGTTGTTTGCTTATAGCTGGTGTTTCTGTTTTTTTTTAATGTTTGTTTATGTGTGTGTGTGTTTGTGTTTGCTTTTTTATTTTCTGTTTTTTGTTTGTTTGTTTTCCTATCCAGGGCTACTTCAATGAACAAATCAAAGCACATCTGGTGGAGGGACCAAAACATCACTATGAGTAGGGAGATAAAGTAATCAAATTCAAAATAACAGAGATCAAGTAACACTCTCCAAAATCACCTCCTGTAGGGCCAGTCCCTGGACAGTGTATGGCCCCTCTTTAATATAGTAGTGCTTGCAGGTGCAAAGCACATAACAAGCTTTTAAAACACATAAGGGACAGAAGACTAGCCAAAATTATTAAAAGGAAAAATTTTCCTAAAGAGAAATTCCAGGAAGAAATGACAGCTAAAGAATTGATCAAAACAGATACAGATAATATATCATTAAAGTCCTCTGTAATTACCACATTCTTATCAATAAGATTGCTTATTTTTGTGATGAATCGTTTTATATATTTGGGTTCTCCCAAATTAGGTCCACAAACATTTATAATTGTTAGCTTTTCTTGATGGATAGACCCCGTAATTATGATATAATTCTCTTCATCTCCTGTTACAACCTTTAAAATCTAGTTTGTCTGATACAAATATGGCTACTAAAGCTTTCTTTTGACTTTCAATAGCATGATATATGGTTCTCCTTCCCCTCATTTTCAATCTGAAGGTGTCCTCATGTCTAAAATGGGTCTCTTGTAGGCAGCAAATACATGGGTCTTATTTTTTTTATTATTATTCATTCTGTTACCCTATGTATTTTGATAGAAGCATACAGTCCATTTACATTCAATGCTATTATTGA